>NC_080539.1:285807605-286425333 GCF_028640845.1 Ahaetulla prasina
ACTAGCCGAATTCGGCTTCAGGCGCGATGAATTAAAAAAGAGAGAAATCTTTGCTCTAATGTCTCCCTCTCAAGCCAGCTGCAATCACTCCCAATCGCTAGCCTAATCTGGCTTCAGGCGCAATAAACTTAATAGGGGAGGAGTCTCCGCTTTAATGCCTCCGTCCTCAAGGCAATCGCAAGCAGTTCAGATTGCTAGCCAATACGGCTTCAGGCGCGATAAATTCAAAACGAAAATAATTTTACAGTTGGGGTCGCCACATCATGGGGAGTTGTATTAAAGGGGTCACAGCACTATAAAGGTTGAGAACCACTGTACTAGTGAATCAATGTCAAAGGATTTTAAATTCATTATATTATATTTCTTTTGACCTTAAGATGAGATGTCAAAGTTTTTTCCCCCCTGCTGGCAATTCTCAGATCAAACATTTCACAGTACAATGGATACAGTATTCTTGGTTTGTTCAGCAGCTTGAAGAATATTTATTTCATTAATTTCTTTCCTTAGGAATAAATTTATTTTTGGATGACTGCATAATTCTTTAAAGCAGGTACAACTAAGGCAACTTCCAAAACAAATGAAGGAAATAAATTAAAACAAATCATTGCAAATATCCTGCACTGCTTTGGTATTTCTATTACAATTTGTTAATTAATTGGTCAGTCTGATTGTTGAACATCTCAGGCCATGGTATTTATATACTAAAGTCTGCTCCCTCTGCAAATCTATAGCCTGGTAATGTGATTTAATTAGAGATTATTATCTTTGTATCTCATTGGTGTCAATGCTCAATGGCTAATCCATACTTCTGAAGCTTATTGGTAAGATTTCTATTCCATATTGAGTTTGTGGCATCGATAAATATTACCAATATTAATTCTGGCGGTAAATAAATCATTTAAGTGAAACATTGAAGCTTAAGTTTTCTCCCTTATCTTCGTAACTAAATATACCCTTCTCCTTTAGTCCTTGGAAGACTTTCTAGTTCCCTGATCATTCCCATTCCCCTTTTTTTAACCTGTTCTAATTTCTCCAAATACTTCTTAAAACGTAGTGTCTGGAATTGGATACAATATTTGAGGTGGAGGTTTGAACAAAATAGAAAGAAGAGGAATTATTTATTATTGGATAGTTTGCTGGTTCAGTGTGTTATACTAAATCAACATGTTGCCTGAACCAAAACATCACAGTAAACTATGCATCTGGAACAGATGTGGGTTTCAGCAGGTTCTGACCAGTTCCGGAGAACCGGCAGCAGAAATTTTGAGTAGTTCAGAGAACCAGTAGTAAAAATTGTGACTGGCCCCACCCCCAACTATTCTCTGCCTCCCAAGTCCCAGCTGTTTGGGAGGAAATGGAGATTTTGCAGTAATCTTCTCCTGGATTGGGGACGGAATGGAGATTTTACAGTATCCATCCCCTGCCATGCCCACCAAGCCACACCCACCAAGCCACACCTACAAAACCAGTAGTAAAATTTTTTGAAACCCACTCCTGATCTGGAAGGCAGCCAGCTTAGGGAAAATTTATCTACCATTATTATTTTGAAAGTGTAAATTGTTTTATTTAGGGGAACATGGTTTAATAATACCCTACCCAGATTCAGGCTCTGCGCATGCGCAAGATGGCGGCTTGCTAGGCGAACGGAGCTGCCGACGGGATGATCGACGTGGGATGGCATCGTCCAGACGGCTAGCCGAGCCGCCTATACCCCCCGGCCCACTTTGTCATCTTCTCGGCAGCCGTGGGAGAGGTCTGCGGGCCTTTTCGGTGTCACGGCTGCCGAGAACGAGGCCGGATGAGGGTGAGTGGTGAACGGCGGCCATTTCCTGGGCGCGTGGTGCGAGGCGAGGCCGCAGCCACGGATCACAGGATTGTCGGCCCATCATGGCCTGTTGACCGCGACTGCTGAGCACTGGACTACCCTGGGTATGTTTACCTCCCCCCCAGCCTGGTTTCATCGGGACGAAGGGGGTTGAGAGTGATCACCGGCTTTTCCACTGCCTTCCCTGCACGGGGGTGCTCTGAGGACATTTTACCCCACTCCTGCCGTATTTGGGACCTATGGCCTATTACATCTTACCGGCCTTCCTCAGAGGTGCCTGGCCCGGTTTCTGGGAAAGGCCCTGGATCTGAGGAGTGGCCAGGCTTTTTGGATTAATCTGAATGTGGGGCTTGCCTGGAGGATCTTCACCTTTTATTTATTTATTTATTTATTTATTATTCGAATTTATATACCGCCCTATCTCCCAAAGGACTCAGGGCGGTTTACAGGCATATAAAACATCAATATCAATATACAAATTAAAATAATCCTTAAAAAACTTATTCTAGCACCCGAATTATTAAAAATAGAAATATAAATATCAAATATAAATATTAAAATCAATTTAAAACCCCTCTAAATTTAAAAATCTAAGCCAGTCCTGCACAGATGAATAAATGTGTCTTGAGCTCGCGACGGAAGGTTCGAAGGTCAGGAAGTTGGCGGAGTCCTGGGGAGTTCGTTCCAGAGGTGGGAGCCCCACAGAGAAGGCCCTTCCTGGGCGTCGCCAACCGACACTGCCTAGCTGACGGCACCCTGAGGAGTCCCTCTCTGTGAGAGCGCACGGGTCGGTGAGAGGTATCTGGTCGCAGTAGGCGGTCCCGTGATAACCCGGCCCTATGCCATGGGCGCTTTAAAGGTGGTCACCAAAACCTTGAAGCGCACCGGAAGGCCACAGGTAGCCAGTGCAGCCTGCGCAGGATGGGTGTTATCACGGGAGCCACGAGGGCTCCCTCTATCACCAGCGCAGCCGCATTCTGAACTAACTGCAGCCTCGGATGCCCTTCAAGGAAGCCCCATGTAGAGGCGTTGCAGTAATCCAGGCGAGGCGTCACAAGGCGTGGTGACCGTGCAAAGGGCCTCCCGGTCCAGAAAGGCGCAACTGGCGCACCAGGCGAACCTGGTAGAACGCTCTCCTGGAGACGGCCGTCAGATGATCTTCTAGAGACAGCCGTTCATCCAGGAGGACGCCTAAATTGCGCACCCTCTCCATTGGGGCCAATGACTCGCCACCGATGGTCGGCCGCGGTTAGCTGACTGTACCGGGATGCCGCATCCACAGCCACTCTGTCTTGGAGGATTGAGCTTGAGCCTGTTTCTCCCCATCCAGACCCGTCGGCCTCCAGGCACCGGGACAGCACTTGATAACCGTTGGGGTGGTCCGGTGTGGAAAAGTACAGCTGGGTGTCATCTGCGTACAGCTGGTACCTCACACGAACCCACTGATGATCTCACCCAGCGGCTTCATGTAGATGTTGAACAGAAGGCGAGAGGATCGATCCCTGCGGCACCCCACAAGTGAGGGGCCTCGGGCCGACCTCTGCCCCCTGTCAACACCGACTGCGACGGTCGGAGAGATAGGAGGAGAACCACCGATAAGCGGTGCCTCCACTCCCAATCCCTCCAACCGCGCAGCAGGATACCATGGTCGATGGTATCGAAAGCCGCTGAGAGGTCTAATAGGACCAGGGCAGAGGAACAACCCCTATCCCTGGCCCTCCAGAGATCATCCACCAACGCGACCAAAGCCGTCTCCGTGCTGTAACCGGGCGGAAACCGGACTGGAGCAGGTCTAGATAGACAGTTTCATCCAGGTGTAAGGGAAACTGATATGCCACCATACTCTCAACAACCTTCGCGAGCGGGTTGGAGACAGACGATAATTACCTAAAACAGCCGGGTCCAGGAAGGCTTCTTGAGGAGGGCCTCACCACCGCCTCTTTCAAGGCGGCGGAAGACACCTCCACCAAAGAAGCGCTCGTAATCGCCTGGAGCCAGCCTCGTGTCACCTCCTGCGTGGCCAGCACCAACCAGGAGGGCACGGGTCCAGTAAACATGTGGTGGCATTCAGCCTCCCCAACAACCTGTCCATGTCCTCGGAGCAACAGGGTCAAACTCATCCCATAAAATGTCACCAAGACCACCTCAGCCGTCTCACCCGTATCACGCAATCTTGGTCCAAACCATCCCGAAGCTGAGCGATTTTATCGTATAGATAACCGTTAAACTCCTCAGCACGTCCCTGCACGGGTCATCCCGCTCCCCTGGTGTAGGAGGAGCGGGTCACCCAAACAGGGCGGCTGGGCGGTTATCTGCCGATGCAATGAGGGAGGAGGCGAGCTACGCCGCTTCCTCAATGCCACTAGGTAAGTCCTAGTATAGGACTTCACTAGTGTCGATCAGCTTCTGAACGGCTAGACCTCCAGGAACTCTCTAGGCGTCTTCTCCGGCGCTTCATCCTCTCAGCTCCTCGGAGAACCAAGGGCGGTTGGGACCTGCGCCGGGTCAGAGGCCGCAAAGGCACGACACGGTCTAAGGCCCCGCGCGGCCCGTTCCCAGGCCGCAACAAGTTCCTCAACCGAGCCGTGAGCCAGACCTCAGGAAATGGCCCAAGCTCCGTCCGGAACCCATCCGGGTCCATCAGGCGCCTGGGACGGAACCAACGTATCGGCTCCGTCTCCCTGCGGTGGTGAATGGCGGTCAGAAAGTCCAGGCGAAGAAGAGTGATCTGACCATGACAAGGGTTCAATGACTATTTCCTTTAAGTCCAGATCTCTCAACCACTGACCAGAGACAAAAATCAGGTCCAGAGTGCCACCCCCAATGTGAGTAGGGCCATCAACTACTTGGGTCAGGTCCAAGGCCGTCATGGAAGCCATGAACTCCTGAGCTGCCGTCGATGGCGGGCTGGAAGATGGCAAGTTAAAGTCCCCCATGACTAAAAGTCTGGGGGTCACAACTGCCACCCCAGCCAGCACCTCCAGGAGCTCGGGCAGGGCAGCTGTCACGCAGCAAGGAGCCAGGTACGTGACCAGCAAGCCCATCTGACACCTATGACCCCACCTCACAAGAGGATTCACACCCGGCAATCTGAGGTACAGTGGTCTCCCTCGGCTCTAGACTCTCTTTAATAACAACCGCCACCCCACCACCCCTACCCTGGGCCCTCGGCTGATGGTATGCACGGGAAACCCGTGGGCACAGCTCGACCAGGGGCACACCCCCTTCAGTGCCCAACCAGGTCTCCGTAACGCCTATAATATCCGCGGCACCCCCCTGAATCTGATCATGTATTAGGGGGGCCTTATTGGCCACGGACCGTGCGTTGCATAACATCAGACGAAGGCCCAGGCTCTGAGGGTCTTGGCCATCCGTGGGACGGGAGAAGGAGGGGATCGGGCGCGATCGCCTGCAGACATCGGCGCCCCAAAACGATGCGGTCCCCCCCTTCCGCCATATCTGCCCCTCCCACTTACCGTGCAAATGGAACCACCCTCACCAAAAGGAACGTAATCCCCTATAACCTCCGAACCCATTACTAAACCGCCACGGCGCAAGGACTGGCTCCCCACCCGGGCTACTCCCAATACCCGCCCTAACCTCCCACCCCCTCCCCGGGTTCTCTCCCCTACCCGTCGAATCCCTCCCCCCCCTCCCAACCCTTAAAATCCCCATTAAAACTCCCCTTAAAAAATTTCTTAAAACAACTAATTAAAAAGCCCCTAAGCCTCCTATTTTTAGCATGCCATCTTAGTGGAGGGAACTGGCGTGGTGGTTATTGGAGGTGTCCCGGCCTTTGTGGGCCTGCCTCTGCCATTATTATTTATTTATGTGCACTGTCATCGGCACTTATATGGCCTTTTGGGATCCTTGGCCAGGACAGTTCTTTGGAACTATGGTGGAAGAGACTTGGAGACCGATTTAGATCTGCCGGAGGACGTACCCAAGAACAGCTGTAGACATTGCTGAGGGTGGTAGAAGACCTACCCACCTCGTTTCTCCATGGATTTTAGGACTGGGCTATTTTTTCCATCTTTCCATCTTTAGCCTATCTGTCACCATGTATCAGCCACCATCAGACGATGGGTATCCATGTGAAGAACTATGGACTAATATCCTGCCATCCCGGACAATTATCATCCTCCGGCGACTGCTATCCCCTAGCGAAGTGTTATTTTTATGATTCGTTTATGCTATTCGGTACAGGAACTCTTGCGCCTGCGAGGTGCCCCCGCCTCGCAGGAATGGCCCGTTTTATTACCAAGGGCCGGCCTCAATGACGGGTCTTGGGACCCACAGAGGTGGCATGCGAAGAGGAAGAGCCTTTGGGGGTTTTTAGATAGGGCATTTTTAAGGGGTGGGAGGGGTAGGGCGGGTGTTGGGGGAAACCCGCCGGGTGGGGTATCAGTCCCTGCGCATGCTCGTGGCGGTGAGTTAAAGGTCCGAGGGTTACAGGGGGAGTTCAGGTTCCACTTGTGGAGGGTGGTGCTATTTGCACGGTATGGGGGAGGGGCAGATTTGGCGGAAGTGGGTGCTCGGATCGTGTTAAGGGGGTGCGCGCTCGATGCTTGCAGGCGATTGCGCGCCCCGGGCCCCCAGACCTTTCCCTGCCTCGGATGGTCAAGACCCCCAGAGCCTGGGCCTTCGGCTGATGTTGTGCAATGCACGGTCCGTGGCCAATAAGGCCCCCCTAATTTACGATCTTATTCAGGGGGGTGCCGCGGACTTTATAGGCATTACGGAGACCTGGTTGGGCGCAGAAGGGGCGTGCCCTGTTGAGATGTGCCCGCCAGGTTTCCGTGCATTCCATCAGCCGAGAGCCCAGGGTAGGGGTGGGGGTGGCGGTTGTGATTAGAGAGTCTGAGCCGAGGAGACCACTGTACCTCAGATTGCCGGGTATGAATCCCTCTTTGTGAAGTGGGGCCATAGATGTCAGATGGGCTTGCTGGTCACGTACCTGGCTCCTTGCTGCGTGACAGCTGCCCTGCCCGAGCTCCTGGAGGTGCTTGCTGGGATGGCAGTTGAGACCCCCAGACTTTTAGTCATGGGGGACTTTAACTTGCCATCTTCCGGCTCGTCATCGACAGCAGCTTGGGAGTTCATGGCTTCCATGACGGCCTTGGACCTGACTCAAGTAGTTGATGGCCCTACCCACATTGGGGGTGGTACACTCGATCTGATTTTTGTCTCTGGTCAGTGGTTGAGAGATCTGGACTTAAAGGAAATAGTCATTGAACCTTTGTCATGGTCAGATCACTCTCTCCTTCGCCTGGACTTTCTGACCGCCATCCAACACCGCAGGGAGACGGAGCCGATGCGTTGGTTCCGTCCCAGGCGCCTGATGGACCCGGAGAGGTTCCGGACGGAGCTTGGGCCATTTCCTGAGGGTCTGGCTCACGGCACGTCTGAGGAACTTGTTGCGGCCTGGGAACGGGCCGCGGCGGGGGCCTTAGATCGTGTCGTGCCTCTGCGGCCTCTGACCCGGCGCAGGTCCCAACCGGCTCCTTGGTTCTCCGAGGAGCTGAGGGGGATGAAGCGCCGGAGAAGACGCCTAGAGAGTTCCTGGAGGTCTAGCCGTTCAGAGGCTGATCGACACTAGTGAAGTCCTATACTAGGACTTACCTAGTGGCATTGAGGGAAGCGAGGCGAGCTACGCCTCCCTCATTGCGCCGGCAGATAACCGCCCAGCTGCCCTGTTTCGGGTGACCTGCCCTCCTTCACCAGGGGAGCGGATGACCCGCTGCAGGGACGTGCTGAGGAGTTTAACGGTTATCTATACGATAAAATCGTTCAGCCGGATGGTTGGACCAAAATTGCGGTGACTCAGGTGAGACGCTGAGGTGGTCTTGGTGACATTGTTTGGGATGAGTTTGACCCTGTGGCTCCGAGGACATGGACAGGTTGTTGGGTAGGTTGAATGCCACCACGTGTTTACTGGACCGTGCCCTCCTGGCTGGTGCTGGCCACCAGGAGGTGACACGAGGCTGGCTCCAGGCGATTACGACCGCTTCTTTGGTGGAGGGTGTCTTCCGCCGCTTTGAAAGAGGCGGTGGTGAGGCCCTCCTCAAGAAGCCTTCCTGACCCGCTGTTTTAGGTAATTATCGCGTTCCAACCTTCGCCGTGGCGAAGGTTGTAGAGAGTATGGTGGCATATCAGTTTCCCTTACACCTGGATGAAACTGTCTATCTAGACCTGCTCCAGTCCGGTTTCCGCCCGGTTACAGCACGGAGACGGCTTTGGTCAAGCAGGATGATCTCTGAGGCCAGGGATAGGGGTTGTTCCTCTGCCCTGGTCCTATTAGACCTCTCAGCGGCTTTCGATACCATCGACCATGGTATCCTGCTGCGCCGTGAGGGATTGGGAGTGGAGGCACCGCTTATCGGTGGTTCTCCTCCCATCTCTCCGACCGTCGCAGTCGGTGTTGACAGGGGGCAGAGGTCGCCCCGAGGCGCCTCACTTGTGGGTGCCGCAGGGTCGATCCTCTCGCCTTCTGTTTAACATCTACATGAAGCCGCTGGGTGAGATCATCAGTGGTTTCGTGTGAGGTACCAGCTGTATGCGGATGACACCCAGCTGTACTTTTCCACACCGACCACCCCAACGGTTATCAAGTGCTGTCCCGTGTCTGGAGGCCGACGGGTCTGGATGGGGAGAAACAGGCTCAAGCTCAATCCTCCAAGACAGAGTGGCTGTGGATGCCGCATCCCGCACAGTCAGCTAACCGCGCTGACCATCGGTGGCGAGTCATTGGCCCCGATGGAGAGGGTGCGCAACTTAGGCGCCCTCCTGGATGAACGGCTGTCTCTAGAAGATCATTTGACGGCCGCCTCCAGGAGAGCTCTACCAGGTTCGCCTGGTACGCCAGTTGCGCCTTTCTGGACCGGGATGCCCTATGCACGGTCACCACGCACTCGTGACGCCTCGCCTGGATTACTGCAATGCTCTCTACATGGGGCTCCCTTGAAGGGCATCCGGAGGCTGCAGTTAGTCCAGAATGCGGCTGCGCTGGTGATAGATGGAGCCCCGTGGCTCCCGTGATAACACCTATCCTGCGCAGACTGCACTGGCTACCTGTGGCCTTCCGGTGCGCTCAAGGTTTTGGTGACCACCTTTAAAGCGCCCATGGCATAGGGCCGGGTTATTTACGGGACCGCCTGCTGCTACCGAATACCTCTCACCGACCTGCGCGCCTCACAGAGAGGGACTCCTCAGGGTGCCATCAGCGAGGCAATGTCGCCTGGCGACGCCCAGGAAGGGCCTTCTGTGGGGCTCCCACCTCTGGAACGAACTACCCCGGACTTTGTCAGCTTCTGGACCTTCGGACCTTCCGCCGCGAGCTTAAAACATACTTATTTAATTGCGCAGGACTGAGTTAGATTTTAATTTATGGGTTTTAAATTGGGTTTTATTTCTATATTTTTAATTATCGGGCTTTTAGAATAAGTTTCTTAATTGTTTTTTATATTGTATTTATGTGTTTTTAAGTGCCTGTAAACCGCCCTGAGTCCTTCGGGAGATAGGGCGGTATATAAATATGATCAAATAAATAAATAAATAATTTCCCAAACTATCTAGACAGCACTGCAATGTTTTATCCTGCTTTCTAATTTACCAATCTATAAGGTAGGTTACCTTTTACACAATATAATCATAGGTTTGCTTTTTTCACACTCAATATACTTATTGAGTTTTTAATGTGAGTGGTTCAATTAAAACAATAGCTAATAAAAAAAAAATCCACAGTAAAACAAGTCTAGAGTGTTGTCTCAATTCACATCTTTCATGGGTGTCTCCAGGAAGGAAACATGCTGGGGGCAAGTGATAGAATATGTATGTCAACGTCACCATGCAAATACTATCACCCACATAATGGCACTAATTGTTGAGATGCCACAATGTTATGGTAGCATTTGTATGATGATCTCATTGTGTGCATATCATCATGGCTGGATACCAAGGTTTTGAATCTTCTGTCTGCATAGTACACTTAGCATGACTTCAACACTATGTAAAAAGCTATCCCAAAGTTACACATTTAGAGTTAAACTCCATTTCCAAAGCAGCTGCAATATACTGGATTATTATTCAGACTCTGAAAGAGATATTATCTCTGAATGCAATTATATTTTAATTATGGCTCATGATCGACTATGCACTATGGTTAGCCATCTTGATGATGTTATGATAGAAATAGCACAGAAAGTATTATTTCCAATTTAGCTCTCCATTTGAAATTGCATAAAAATACTATTTATACTGTCAAAGTAGTCATAGAAAAATTGTTCATGAACTGTTGAGTGACAGTCTTCTCATTTCTAAATAACAAGCATGAAAGCCAGCTGGGTGGTTTTGGGCCACTATCTCTCAGTCCAATTCACCTCACATGGTTGTTGTTGTAGGAAAACAGGAGGAGGAAGGTATGCTGGATATATTTGCCTCCATGAGGTATTTGTAAAAATAATACAGGTGGGATACAAACACATACTGTTATGTATTAACAGTTGTGCCTTTAAATATTTGAGCGGGAAATCAGCACGTTGCTGATTGGACGAAGCCTCCAGCAGAACTGTATAAAAGGAGAGGTTTTTGCCCCAGCCTGTTGCTGGGTTCACCCTATATTAAAGAGCTGTTGTCACTACCCTGGTCTCCAGCCTCGTTTCTTCCCGAACTTAACATTGGCGACGAAGGTGGGATCTCGAGGCTAAGGAGAACCAGAACCGAGCTGAAGCACGCTAGTCCCGAACCCAGCAAACTCAGGGCAGAAACGCGGAAATGGCAAACACGCCACCCGCACCGTACAACCCGGGCAAGGAGAAATGGGGAACATATGACCCGTTTGAAAGCTTTCTAGAAGCCAACGAACTACAGGATCCCTGATAACCGCAAACGGGCTTACTTCCTAAGCCATTGCGGGCCGGAGGTAACCGAGATTGCGGAAGCCCTGGCAGAGCCAACGCCGATACAATCGGTATCGTGGCCGACTCTGCAGACTTTGCTGAAAAACCATTTCGCACCGACGCCGTCCAAATACGTGCAGCGGTTTGAATTCGGAGGCGAAGGCAGATGGAGGCGAGTCCGCCGGTGACTACATGGCCGCTTTAAGAAGGCGTCCAAGGACTGCGGATACCGAGACTTGGGCGAGGTGCTACTCGAGCAACTCATCCGAGGTCAAGGACATCCGCCCACGGCGACGACTGCTAGCCAGGAGCAACCTGACACTAGCCACCGCTCTGGGCGAGGCCAGAGCACATGAAATGTCTACTAAAGCAGCAGAGACTCTGCAAAAGCCTCTTCAATCCAAGGCGGCGCAAAGCCAACGCCAGTACACCAGGAGGAGATTCAGTCCGAATCCGGCGGTGAGGCGAGGATGAGGAAGGGTCTGCCGGACCGAGAAACGCGACACTGAGGACCGTGGCGAATCACGGAAGCTGCGGAGGGCAACACCAGCGCCAACGCTGCAGGTTTAAAGACGCAACATGCGGTGTGGGAAGAAAGGACACTTAGCTCAGGTTTGCAGAGCGGCCCAACCTTCCCGCCGAAAATTCAAATCGACCAATCAAAGCGGAACCGGAAAGGCGGCCCGCGATTGGTTCAAACAAGAAAGGCGAAGTCTAACCAAACGACTGTCATTATAGGCGCGCCTCAACCAAAGTGGAAAGAAGATTTTCACAAAGCCCAAGATCGAGGGAGTACGGTGCAGGCTTGAAGTGGACACGGGATCAGCGATCACCATCATGTCCTGGGACACTTTGGCGAAGTCGCTGCCGTCCGTCGCGGCGCCACCTGCAAGCACAGCGGCTACGAGTGCACGACTACCAGGGAATCGCATCCCTGTTCGAGGACCACCTCCGTCCGAGTCGAGTACGGCCCTCACAAAAGACCCTGCCCATCACGATCGTCGAAGGAACTCTGCCCAGTCTGTTGGGACTAGACTGGTTTCGTGCCCTGGGCATGGGGTGACTGGCATCTACAGAAGTGACTGCAATTTGAAAGACATTCTCTTTAACGAGTTCGAAGATGTCTTCAAGGACTGCCTGGGCAAGTACAAGGGACCCCTATTTCCTTCAACTTAGACCCCAGGTAGCCCCCATTAGGCTTAAGGCGAGGAGAGTCCTTTGCCCTAAAACCAAAATTGATAAGGAGCTGGACAAGCTCATAAATCAGGGGTTTTGGTGCCAGTCGATCACGCAAAGTGGGAGGCGCCAATCGTCACCCCATCAAATCGGACGGGTCAATTAGAATTTGCGCTGACTACAAGGCGGCGCTTAACAAAGCCTTACAGAAAAGCGCTTACCGGTTCCGTGGTGCAACATTTATTGCACTCCTTGGGGCAAGGGCAAGTCTTTGCAAAGTTAGACTTGGCCCAAGCCTACCAACAACTGCCAGTAGGCGCCCGCACAGCGAAGCCCAAGCGATTGTGGCGCACAGGGGGCATTCAAGTGCACCGATTGCAATTTGGGGTTAGTGTGGCACCAGGGCTGTTCCAAAACCTGATGGAACGACTACTGCAAGGGCTCCCAGGGTAGTTCCTACTTGATGATGTCCTAATTTCAGGGAAAACATGGAGGAATTGGGGAGGCGGTTAAGAAAGGTCTTGAGCATTTTCCGGACAGCGGTTAAAAGTCAAGACAAATAAATGTCAGATAGGGGTCGAATCGGTCGATTTCTTGGGCTACGGATAGACAAGAAAATTCACCCTACTGAGAGCAAGGTTAAGGCAATTAGGAAGGCTCCAGCGCCCAAAAACAAAGCAGAGCTGCAGGCATTCCTGGGATTGGTTAATTTTCGCGGTCTTTTAAAGAACAAAGCAACCGTTCTTGGAACCGCTGCATAGGCTCTTAGGAAAAATACTGTTTGGTCTTGGGAAAGTCAGAAAATAGGGCTTTTGAAGCAGTAAAGAACCTGCTCTCAAGTGATAGCCTGCTCATCCAATATCACGACTCACTACCCCTAGTGCTGGTTTGCGATGCCTCCCTTATGGGGTGGGGCTGTACTCAGCCATAGACTTCAAAGCGGCACAGAAGCCCCTATAGCGTTCTACTCTAGATCGATGTCCTCCCCAGAGAGGAACTACAGCCAATTAGACAAAGAAGCATTAGCCATTGTATCAGGGGTCAAAAAATTCCATGAGTATGTCTTTGGGCGGAATTTTGAAATCGTGACTGACCACAGACCGTTACTGGGATTACTGGCTGGCGACCGGCCAACGCCTGTGGCACTTTCGCCACGGTTGACTCGATGGACTATATTTTGTGCCGCTTACTCATACAAGCTGCAGCATCGACCGGGGAAAGAAGTGGGGCATGCAGACGCATTGAGCCGATGCCCACTGCCAGGGGCGACCGAAGACCCCACTCCGGGGACACCCATCCTCCTTATTGACTCGTTGGACTCTGGCCCAGTCACATCAAAGGAAGTGGCTCGGGCATCATACCGGGACATTGTGTTAAGGACTGTACTCGGTTGGGTACAGAGGGTGGCCGCTGCGCGGGCGAGCAGTTCAAGAATTTGTTAAAAAGCGTGATGAGCTCTCGGCTCAAGGGGTGCCTGTTATGGGGTGATCGTGTAATAATTCCTGTTAAGTTAAGGGCAAGGTATTGGACCTCCTCCACGAGGTCACCCAGGCATCGTAAGGATGAAGGGTTAGCTAGAAGCTATGTATGGTGGCCACTCATGGGCAGAGATTGCTGAGAGGGTAGGGAAATGCCAAGCTTGCCAAGAGTCCAGACCGCTACCCCAACAGCCCCAGTCAGAGAATGGGAAAAGCCCCAAGGGCCTTGGTCAAGAATCCACATTGACTTTGCTGGCCCTTTCACGGCCAAACGTTCCTAGTGGTGGTGGATGCATTTTCCAAATGGTTGGAGATCATACTCATGAAGTCCACCACGGCCGAGCAGTAATCGCAACCCTCGCCACCTATTCGCAACTCACGGGTTGCCGGACACTCTGGTGTCCGACAATGAGCCCCAATTCACGGCAGCCCAGTTTGAAGAGTACCTGGCAGAGGAAGGCATCCGACATGCCCTCTCTGCCTTTCCACCCTGCGTCGAATGGCCTTGCAGGCGTTCCGTCCGGGCGCTAAGGAGGCATTGTCCAGGCTCAAGCCAGGTGACTGGCAAACAAAAATAGACTTTCCTAGCCGTCCAGCACAGAACCCCAAGCACAGCCACGGAAAAGCCCAGCCGAATTGCTAATGGGACGAAACTCCGGTGCCCACTTGACCGTTTGAACCCCATTACACACCGAGGGTTACAAGGGGAACTAGAAAAACAAGGAAATGAGCATAGGCGACGGGTGTGGGCCGAAACTATGGGGACGGCCCGAGTTGGGTCGCCGGACAAGTAACAAAAGTAACAGGGCCAAAATCGTGCGTGGTAGAGCTACCAGACAACCGAGTGTGGCGGCGCCACATAGATCAGTTAAGGAAGCGAATAACTGACCAAACCAAACCAAACCAACAGAGACAGGTAATGACCAATACCACTTTGAATCCACAGCTGACAATGACCGGGAGGCGCAAGACTTAGCTGAGGTCCCAGAGTTCCAGCGGCGCCATCAGGTCCCGAGGAAAACAGCAGGAAAATTCAAAATTAATCCAAGGCGGATGGCCAAGAAAAAGTCGGCCAATAATCCAGAGCCCGATGGCCCAGAGAAAGAGCTGGGAGGAGAAAACAGCCCCTCCGACCAGCTCAAAACACCACCAGAACTGAACCGCGCAGGTCAGAAAGAACTAGGAGGCGCCCAGGTTATTTGCGTGACTACGTCGAAAAATAACATGTAAATAAATATGTAAATAAGACCAAGTGTTTTCTGGGAGGGAGGTGTTATGTATTAACAGTTGTGCCTTTAAATATTTGAGCGGAAATCAACACGTTGCTGATTGGGAAACCTCAACAGAACTGTATAAAAGGAGAGGTTTTTGCCCCAGCCTGTTGCTGGGTTCACCCTATATTAAAGAGCTGTTGTCACTACCCTGGTCTCCAGCCTCGTTTCTTCCCGAACTTAACACATACATACATACATATCCTAGGTGAGTATTTTGCATGAAGCTATATAGGTAATCTTTGATTTTTGATCACAGCTGGGACCAGAATTTCTATTGCTAAGCAGTTATTAAGTTAGTCATGCCCAATTTTATGAACTTTTTTGCCATGGTTGTTAAGAAATCACTGAAGTTGTTACGCGAGTCATGTAGTCATTAAGCAAATCTGGCTTCTTCCATTGACTTTGCTTGTCAGAAGCCAGCTGGGAATCTTGCAAATGGTGATCCTATGAACTTAGGATACTGCAAGCATAATAAATATATGTTGGTTGCCAAGCAACCGAATTTTGATTATGTGACTATGGGGATGCTGTGATGGTCGTAAGTATGAAGACCAGTCAAAACTGACATTTTTTTCCGTGTTGTTGTAACTTCAAGCAGTTGTCAAAGAAATGACTGTAAGTCAAGGACTACCTGTACATTCAAGGAGTGTTGGCTTTCCACCCTAACCTTAACCCAGAATTCTGGATTCATTAAGCACTTAGAGCAGACAGTTTTAATAGGCTCACTACCCTAGTGAAGATCCAGTTCATTCATAATCTACACTTTGACAAAGAAATGACTGTGGCAAAGGACTGTGGTAATGTCCTCCATATTCCCATCATCATCTGTTCTGAATTTGGCCAGATCTAGAATATATTCTCCTGGGTAATTTGGAGCCATGATTACTTGTGACAAGTGCACTGCCATATTGGAACTTATTCAACATTTAAAACCTAAAGAACACCCAACTCCTTTCCTGAAACAAGATCCAGGATCTTTCAAAGGAACACTGCTGGGCAGATAGGTGATTGGTACCGAATACCAAGGTAGCCTTAGTTTATCAGAACAGCCCAATTTCATAAGCAAGCATTCACATACAGTCACCTCCAGTGCAATGCTTCCCGTGTCTGCTAGAATCTTATGTCATGGCAACCACTCCACCCTGACTTGGCATTGAAATTATTGTGGACCTGAAACCTGGCTGGGTAGATTAAATCAATGAAGAAAAAAGTTTAATACATGGCAAGATGGGAATATGAATATGAAGGGCATAATCTATACTTTTGCCTATCACCCGTCAGATCTCAGTAATAAACACTTATATCTTTGTTTGTCCATTATCATGTCATGAATGGACACCGTCTTACTGCACACAGACATGATATTCTTCAGTATCATCCATAATTTATAATAATTACAATAATAATCGTAAGTATATACTGTATGTGTTCTAAGGGTAGAATACCAATAGACTAGAAGAATTACAGGATATGACTTCATTTTTGATCCATTTGTCTTCCTTCTGTTCTCTTTTTAGACATACTGTGAACTAAAATTTGTTAACAGTATGCCTAAAAATGGAATGTGAAGAAGACAAGTCTATAAATTTGTTTATCATCTTTAAACTCTATTGCTAAACTTCTATGATTTCTCTGTATTTACCCAACAAATTCACTCCTTGAATAAAGATTTCTTATATTCTATCTATATTCTCTGCAACAGCCTCAACAAGAAATAATCACTCCAGAAACCGACACCCTCCTTACAATCAGCTGCTATTCAGAATTTCAGATGACTTTTTTAATCTAGGTAGCTGAAAATGCAGTCCTTAAAAAAAAATTCTGTTCATACTTCGATCATCTTTGCCTCTTTCTGCTACTGAATTCTCTTGTCAAATTCCTGTTATTAGCAATCTCTATTCATTGGCTCAGGGAAACTAAATTAAAAGATCAAAAAAAATGTCAAAAACAGATAAAGTTCCCAATAGTAAGATTGCAATTATACAAACTCAGAATAGGCTCCATTGAAGAGATGAAAAATTCTTTTTTGAATAAACAGAACAGATCCTGCTATTCCCCCTCCCCCAAATTTTATCAGTTTATGAAAGGTCATCCAAACTGCATACTTTAATTTTCAAAATAACTTGTACATGATCTAGATAAAAACGATTCCTGGTTGCAGGATTTATAGTGCTGCCTATGCAATGCTTTCATGTACAACTAATAAACTGTTAATTCATCAGCAGTGTTTCTTACAGAAAAACTGAAACTTAGTGTGAGAGCAATATTCTGAAATATTGCATAGGATTCAGTTAGATTATATCACACCAGTCAGACTGAATGTCAGTTTTTAAAGCTAATGTATAACACATGCTGATCAGAGAAGGCTCACTTTCTACTGTCTAGGAGTTCTGCTTTGGGAAAATTGTGTCCCAATTTTATGCTGAATTCTGGGGCAGGTAACAGACAGATTATGTAATACAGACCACTTTTTAGTTCCCTCAAATATTGTCACCTTCTTTGTCTTTCAACTGACTGAGCAAACCAAAGCAAACCGACAAAGAACCAAGCAAAACTAGGTCATAATCATATTGGCAGGATCTGACCCGCCTTCATTATTAAACACCTTCTTTCTTCAAGAAGAGTGTTTCCTTAATCCAGACAGTGTTCTGTTGTACATTTCATACTACAGAGATCAGCTCAGTCATCTGAACAAAAGGCAGCTTTCAGGATACAGCCTTCATCCCAAAACTTGACAACAGTGATACATCTCAGTTTGGGAAGTCTGTGTCTTCCTGAAAAAATAAATAATACAAACCACAAGCATTTATTGGCATAATTTTCTGCTTTACCTTCCATCACATTTTCTGCCTATGAAAAAGCAGCTTTTTGAGAGGATTAAGGGACTTTTCAAAACAGCCTGCAAAATGGCACTGGAGAGGTATATTTTTTTCATTAGGTTACAGCTGACCTCAATTTAACAATCAGACTGTTGAAAGCTTATTTTTGGGTTTTGCCTTGCATATTTATGAATGAAAATAGATTGAAAAAGTAAGCAGGGGATGATGTAACTATGTATAGTGTTTTTGATAAAATATTACAAGCATTCCTTTATTTAATTTCAGATTCAGAATTTACTGAAAACATATAAACTACCAGGCATAATCAGGTCTTCCTTCAGTGACCTAAGGCTGGGGTCTCCAACCCCCAGGCTGTAGCCCACTACTGGGCCATGGCTTATTCAGAACCGGGCCGAGCGGTGGGCTGGCAGGCCAGCTGCAGACATAACCCAACTTGCACAAGCGGCAGGCTGGCACACATGTGCACAGCTCGACTTGTGTGAGCAACAGGCTGGTACCCCCACGGATGTGCACATCAGCCCATGGACCAGTTTCCCTCTCTCCCCCCATCAGGCCTCTTTTAAAAAAGCAAACAAGGTAGAGAAAGAATACAGACTGTAGCTTCTCAAATTCTTTCCAATTCTCTGCCCCTTTTTAACTCTTTATTATTACCATAAAAGGTATATGTATTTTTTTCTGAAATTAGTCAACTGAAATTATGTATGATACATGTATATATATGGGCATGTTCTTCTGGGAATTAATCAAAGTATTTCTCCTCCTCCTCCTCCTCCTCCTCCTCCTCCTCTCCCATGATCTGTCCAATGCATTCTACACCCCAAAAGACTTCTTGAAAACCTTCCTACAAATTATACACTAAATAATAAGACATAATTTATATTTTAAAATAAATGGATTTCTTAAAAATTAGAAGTAAACCTCAAATCCTCAAAAATGGGTGAAGTTAAAAAACAACAACACCCTGATGGCATCGCCATGATGGCTCTTGCAATACTCCAAGTGTCTTAAACTACAGAAGTATTTTAGCTCAGGAGTTCTGGAGAAACAGACAAAGTTTAGCCTTTCACAAAATTCATTACCTGTCCTCACAGACACATACTGAAATTGATCAGTACAAATATGTAAATTTAGCTTACTGGAGATGTAACAATGTCAATACCTACAGGATTATCCCTTTAACAAGAAGTAGAGAAAGTGTAATGTATTGGGACTTTAGGAGGGAAATTTGGGCGGGAACAAGCACGTTGCTGATTGGCTGATGCCTCAGCCAAAATAGTATTTAAAGAGGGGTTTTTGCCTGTTGGCTTTGCTGGGATCACAATAAACTAAAAAGCTGTTGTCACTTGTATCGTCTCCTGCCTCTTCATTGCCCGAACATAACATTGGCGACGAAGGTGGGATGTTGAGGCAGTGAGACCAGGAAAAGAGCTGAAGGAGTAACGGATTCTCAAACCCAGCCAGTATCGAGAGCGGATACATAGCGATGTCTAGCTATACGCCGCTAGTGCCATTTGACCCAGCCAAGGAGAAATGGGGGTCGTACATGGCTCGTTTCGAGTGTTTCCTCGAAGCGAATGAACTGCAAGGAGTCTCGGATAATCGGAAGCGCGCTTACTTCCTGAGCCACTGCGGACCAGAAGTTTTCGATACCGCCGAATCGCTGTCGGAACCAACGCCGGTACAGTCGGTGCCATGGCAAACGCTACAAATGACACTACGAGCACACTACGCTCCGGTGCCATCAAAGTTTGTTCAGCGTTTCGAGCTGAGGCAGAGAGTTCAGCGAGAGGGCGAATCGATAAGCGTGTACATGGCCGCGTTAAGGAAAGCCGCGAACCACTGTGAGTACAGAGACTTGGAGGACTCTTTACTAGAACAACTCATTTGTGGGGTCCGGGATATCCGATTACAGAGGCGGCTGCTGTCCAAAAGCAACCTAACCCTAGCAATAGCCCTAGATGAGGCCAGGGCACACGAGATGTCCACCAAAGCGGCGGAAACCCTACAAAAGCCAATCACACCGAATACCGGGGCGAAAGCAATGCCAGTCCACAGCGAGGAAGTCCAGGCCAAATCGGAGGGCAAGGAAGAGGAAGAGGTTTTCCATACCAGGAGGCCAGAGAGAGGCGACCGGGATGAGTGCATGAGCTGCGAAGGCCAACACCAACGTCAAAATTGCAGATTCAAGGACGCAATTTGCCGGCAGTGTGAAAAGAAAGGACACATAGCTCAGGCCTGCTGAGCCCCACAACCTTCCTGCCCAAAATTCAAACCGGCAAATCAGCAGAGCGCTGGATCAACAAAACGGTCAGGGATTGGTCTGTTCAAAAGAGGCGCGAAGTTGAATCAAACCACTGTAAGAGTAGGCCACGCATCGACGCGACTAGAAAAGAAGATATTCACCAGGACACGCATCGAAGGAGTGCCGTGTAAAATGGAGGTGGATACCGGCTCGTCAATCACGATTATGTCCTGGGACACACTCGCGAGGGACCTGCCAGACATCGCGAAACGCCAGCTGCAAACCCAGAAGCTGAGAGTGCAAGACTACCAGGGAAACCGAATCCCTGTCCGAGGAGTCACGTCCGTCACAGTGAAATACGGACAATTCAAGAAAACCCTGCCGATCACCATCGTAGATGGAAACCTACCCAGCTTGCTAGGCCTGGATTGGTTCAGAGCCTTGGGCATGGAAGTAACTGGGGTTCACAACAACGGAGTCAACCTAAAGGATGAACTGCTGAAGGAGTTCGAGGACGTCTTCCAAGACTGCCTGGGCAAGTACGTGGGGACCCCCATTTTGTTTAATTTGGACCCCCAGGTGGCCCCCATTAGGGTGAAGGCTAGGAGGGTCCTCTTCGCCCTTAAGCCCAAGATCGACAGGGAACTAGACAAACTAGTAAACCAGGGCATACTAGTCCCCGTCGACCACGCAAAATGGGAGACACCAATAGTGACCCCAGTCAAACCGGACGGATCAGTCCGGATTTGCGCTGACTACAAGGCAATGCTTAACAAAGCATTGCAAAAGAGTGCATACCCTGTTCCCGTAGTGCAACATCTGTTGCACTCGTTAGGACAAGGACAGGTTTTCGCCAAACTCGATTTGGCTCAAGCTTACCAACAATTACCAGTAGACAATGGCACAGCCGAGGCGCAGACGATTGTAACACATCGAGGCGCCTTTAAATGCACTCGACTCCAGTTTGGAGTCAGCGTAGCCCCAGGGTTATTCCAAAACCTAATGGAACGTCTGCTACAGGGAATACCGGGGGTCGTGCCATATTTCGATGACGTACTAGTATCAGCAGAGAACTTAGATGAGTTAGGGGCCAAACTACGGAAGGTTTTGGGCATTTTCAGGTCCGCAGGACTTAAGGTTAAACTTAACAAATGCCAGATAGGAGTCGAATCTGTAGAATTCCTAGGGTACCAGATAGACAGAGAAGGCATCCACCCCACTGAGAGCAAAGTGCGAGCAATTAGAAAGGCTCCGGCTCCAAAAAATAAGACTGAGCTACAGGCATTTTTAGGGCTTGTAAACTTCTATGCGGTTTTCTTGCGAAACAAGGCAACAGTAGCCAAACCGCTTCATAAACTGCTAGCGAAAAAAGCTGTTTGGACGTGGGGCAAGGTTGAGGCTAGGGCATTCGAGGGCGTTAAGAATCTCTTGTCCAGCGATAGCCTACTCATCCAGTACAATGGGACATTACCACTAGTATTAGTTTGTGATGCATCGCCCTACTTGGTAGGGGCTGTCCTCAGCCATAGGTTAACGAACGGATCGGAAGCCCCTATAGCATATTTTTCCTGCACGATGTCCGCAGCAGAAAGGAACTACAGCCAACTAGACAGAGAGGCCCTGGCCATAGTTTCGGGAGTTAAAAAATTCCACGAATACTTATTTGGGCGGCAATTCGAAATAGTAACGGACCACAGACAATTATTGGGACTTCTGGCGGGGGACCGTCCAACACCGGTTGTGCTATCACCCAGGCTGACCCGTTGGACTATTTTCCTGGCAGCATACTCGTACAAATTGTCCCACCGCCCGGGCAAGGATCTAGGACATGCAGACACTCTAAGTAGATGCCCCCTACCAGAGACTATCAAAGACCCGACCCCAGGAATGCCCATCTTACTAATTGACTCTCTAGACTCTGGCCCGGTCACATCTACGGAAGTGACTAGGGTTCACAACAACGGAGTCAACCTAAAGGATGAACTGCTGAAGGAGTTCGAGGACGTCTTCCAAGACTGCCTGGGCAAGTACGTGGGGACCCCCATTTTGTTTAATTTGGACCCCCAGGTGGCCCCCATTAGGGTAAAGGCTAGGAGGGTCCTCTTCGCCCTTAAGCCCAAGATCGACAGGGAACTAGACAAACTAGTAAACCAGGGCATACTAGTCCCCGTCGACCATGCAAAATGGGAGACACCAATAGTGACCCCAGTCAAACCGGACGGATCAGTCCGGATTTGCGCTGACTACAAGGCAACGCTTAACAAAGCATTGCAAAAGAGTGCATACCCCGTTCCCGTAGTGCAACATCTGTTGCACTCGTTAGGACAAGGACAGGTTTTCGCCAAACTCGATTTGGCTCAAGCCTACCAACAATTACCAGTAGACAATGGCACAGCCGAGGCACAGACGATTGTAACACATCGAGGCGCCTTTAAATGCACTCGACTCCAGTTTGGAGTCAGCGTAGCCCCAGGGTTATTCCAAAACCTAATGGAACGTCTGCTACAGGGAATACCGGGGGTCGTGCCATATTTCGACGACGTACTAGTATCAGCAGAGAACTTAGATGAGTTAGGGGCCAAACTACGGAAGGTTTTGGGCATTTTCAGGTCCGCAGGACTTAAGGTTAAACTTAACAAATGCCAGATAGGAGTCGAATCTGTAGAATTCCTAGGGTACCAGATAGACAGAGAAGGCATCCACCCCACTGAGAGCAAAGTGCGAGCAATTAGAAAGGCTCCGGCTCCAAAAAATAAGACTGAGCTACAGGCATTTTTAGGGCTTGTAAACTTCTATGCGGTTTTCTTGCGCAATAAGGCAACAGTAGCCGAACCGCTTCATAAACTGCTAGCGAAAAAAGCTGTTTGGACGTGGGGCAAGGTTGAGGCTAGGGCATTCGAGGGCGTTAAGAATCTCTTGTCCAGCGATAGCCTACTCATCCAGTACAATGGGACATTACCACTAGTATTAGTTTGTGATGCATCGCCCTACGGGGTAGGGGCTGTCCTCAGCCATAGGTTAACGAACGGATCGGAAGCCCCTATAGCATATTTTTCCTGCACGATGTCCGCAGCAGAAAGGAACTACAGCCAACTAGACAGAGAGGCCCTGGCCATAGTTTCGGGAGTTAAAAAATTCCACGAATACTTATTTGGGCGGCAATTCGAAATAGTAACGGACCACAGACCATTATTGGGACTCCTGGCGGGAGACCGTCCAACACCGGTTGCGCTATCACCCAGGCTGACCCGTTGGACTATTTTCCTGGCAGCATACTCGTACAAATTGTCCCACCGCCCGGGCAAGGATCTAGGACATGCAGACGCTCTAAGTAGATGCCCCCTACCAGAGACTATCGAAGACCCGACCCCAGGGACACCCGTCTTACTAATTGACTCTCTAGACTCTGGCCTGGTCACATCTACGGAAGTGACTAGGGCATCTTACAAAGACGTTGTCATAAGGACTGTAATCGGTTGGGTGCAGAGGGGATGGCCTGCTGCACCGGGAGATTAGTTCAAAGACTTTACAAAAAATGTTCGGAACTGTCAGTTCAAGGGGGTTGTCTGTTATGGGGGGATAGAGTGGTTATCCCGGAGAAATTACGAGAGCATGTGCTGGAACTGTTGCATGTGGGCCACCCGGGAATTGTGAGGATGAAAAGCCTGGCGAGGAGTTATGTGTGGTGGCCACAAATGGATAAAGACATTAGCGACAGGGTAGGGAAATGCCAAGCCTGCCAAGAGTCAAGGCCACTACCCCCAACAGCCCCCATAAGGGAGTGGGAGAAACCCCAGGGTCCTTGGTCCAGAATCCATATAGATTTTGCCGGGCCATTCCATGGGCAGACCTTTTTAATCGTGGTAGACGCCTACTCGAAGTGGCTAGAAATTCTGCTCATGAAAACCACAACAGCAGAAGCCGTAATCACAGTATTACGGCATCTCTTTGTAACACACGGGTTGCCTGACACCCTAGTGTCCGACAATGGCCCGCAATTCACGGCTACCCAATTTGAGGGGTACTTAGCGGAAGAGGGCATCTGACATGTCCTCTTGGCGCCTTTCCACCCGGCGACGAACGGACTTGCAGAACGATTCGTTCGCAGTGCCAAGGAAGCGCTATCTAGAATAAGCCCTGGTGATTGGCAAGCCAAAATCGATACCTTCCTGGCGGTACAACATAGAACCCCCTGTGTGACCACAGGCCGCAGCCCATCAGAATTATTGATGGGTAGGAAACTCAGGTGCCCCTTAGACCGTTTAAACCCAACATACTCCCCTGATGGGTACCAAGGTATGAAGGAAAAAACCAGAGCGATGACAACAGGTGACCTAGTATGGGCCCATAACTATAGCGAAGGCCCAGCGTGGCTTAAAGGAACAATTACTGGAGTAACAGGACCAAAATCATATGTAGTGGACATAGGGGACGGCCGAGTGTGGAGACGCCACATAGATCAATTACGAAAAAGAGTACAAAACAATCCAGAAACCAAACAGCCAGACCCTGACTACCCAATATTTGAACCAACAGCTAACTCAACCTCGAAGCGTTCGGAGGACTTATCTGAGTTTGAAGAAGTCCAGCGACACCAACTGGCTCCTCCAGAAAACTGCAGGGACGACTCTGCCAATAATCCAGGGCCAGAGGGCCCAGAGGAGGAGCTGGGAGGAACAAACAGTCCCTCCGACCAGCTCGACTCACTCCCAGAGAATGAATTGCGCAGGTCAGAAAGAGTTAGGAGATGCCCTGTCTACCTGCATGACTACGTGGAAAAATAACATGCAAATTCTATGCAAAAAAGTGGTACAATGCGTTCTGGGAGGGGAGGAGTGTAATGTATTGGGACTTTAAGAGGGAAATTTGGGCGGGAACAAGCATGTTGCTGATTGGCTGATGCCTCAGCCAAAATAGTATTTAAAGAGGAGTTTTTGCCTGTTGGCTTTTGCTGGGATCACAATAAACTAAAGAGCTGTTGTCACTTGTATCGTCTCCTGCCTCTTCATTGCCCGAACATAACAGAAAGGTTACATTGTCACTCTTAAATGTCAGATAACATCAACCCTGATTAAGATGACAGAAACAATTTAATGTTCAGATTTGCTGTATAGCAGAGAGTTTAGACTTTACTGCAGGTGATCATCTGTGACACTGAAGAGCCTAAGAAGCACCTGGATAATGATTGTTCCTTAGAGATAACCTGCAGAGGAAAAGGCATGAGAAAGGTAGGCAGAGAGAGTGGCCATTCGAGAACTTTGTCCAAGGTTCTTTTCACTTGAACAAGAAAGCTATTAAATGCTATAACTGTTTGGAGGAGTAGGAAATGTCTTTAAAGGTGATTTCAGAATTACCCCGACTTTACTATAGGCACTTGCAATGTTCTGCAAGTACATCTCTTTTTATTTGTATTTCTTGGATGCATTTTAAAAGAAGATTGTCTGAACCAATTTCCTTCACAAGAAAATTTGTTCTTGAGTCTGCTTGCCACACTGGTGGTTGTCCTGGAAACACAGCTCATGTTCCCCCTGCTTGAGAATGTGGGTAATGAAAGAAATCCCTTTACATCTCTGGGTCATATCACGTTAATTCAGAGCTCACTCTGAGTGTGAGACCGACTACCGGTTTAGCATATGATGTGCAATTAAACAGTCTTTTCACAAGAGGGCTGGGGAAAATGAAAAACAAAGAAAAAAGGGAACCAGTGTGTAAATAGTGTCTGGCAGAGATACATGGGCAATCTGTGTGCACAAATTATTACAACCCAGAGCTTCAAATCTGCAAGGTAACACAATCCTTGATTTGACTGTCATTGCAAGCCATGCAAATTGTCTGGGGGTTGCCACTGAATTGCTTAGTAAGGGAAAGCAATAATCATACCATGATTCAGGGACTGTTCTAGGGAGGATACGTAGTTAAACAGTAAAAACACACAAATCAGGGATATTCTTTTCCTTTTTTACACACGTGGGACTTCCATCATCAAGAAAATTAAATTTAAAGTTTAAAACCTGATGAACTTCAGTCAAATAATCAAATATGCACAGCATTATACACATGGATCCATCTACACAACCACGTTCTTTTCTTGGCAACACTATAGAAGAGCTTTGCTACTGATTTTCTACAGGATTCCTTTTATTCCTTCCAATTCAACAAAAGATTGAAAAAAGTCACAGAAAAGGGGTCTCAGAACTCTGCCTGCCTATCACCAGGCTCATTCTCTGACAACAGAACAGATTGGGCTACTCTGTGCTGCACATTCATTGTAGTGGCATACAAAAATGAAGTAATCTTTTCTCTTTTTCAAATAAATGTGTGCAGACATGCCACCCTGGACTGATAGCATAATGGAATATGTGAAAGAGCTTGGGGAAAGAGAGGGGGAAATGCCACCTAGGAACTAATTAGATAAGAATGACAGGAGCCCACAGCCACTTAATGGTCAGAGAAAGAAACTTAGGAGAGATCCATCATAATGGATCAATTAGTTAAAAATGGAGGTGGAAAATTTATTCCTTCACGCTTGCAATACTTTGTTAATGTAGCCTTACAATTAAGTAGAATTAGTTCATCTTGTTTTTCCTGTCTGGTTTGCCTGGGAGGCCTGACAGATAGCTTGTTTAATAGGCAGTATGAATGAAATTTCCCTTCCTTTTTTCTCAATATTGTGACATCACTCGACTCTATTTCTCCCCCAAACTCTAAGGAAAGGACTGAGGTATCATCTGAATTCTACAATGGGTGGGTGAAAGCGAAGACATAGAGATTCAACCAGATTTGATAGAAGTGATTCCAAATCAGAAGAGGACCCAGCTTAAGGTAATCAACAGAATTCATCCTCTTCTGAAGAATATGATTAAAAGTTTGGGATCATACCGTTCCTATGAATTGCATGCCAGTTATTTCTGAAGCTGAGGTTAAATTGTTGATCTTAATCTTTGAAACTTTAAAAGATCTAATAACTGACTAAGTGAGGATCTGTCTGCTTATTAACCTTCTGGATATGTCTACAATTACAGAAGCTGCTTAATGGATACATGCTTCAAGTGTGGCAAAATACTATGTAAAGACTTGGACAATGGTCTAGAAACTGTAATTAATCCAGAAAAAGAGAACTAACCAACACAATCAATTACACAAGTGATTTGCTGCTAGTCTTTTTCAGAACCCATTTCCACATGTTGGTTTTAACCATAAAAACTTTAAATGGCTTAGATAAAGATTGGGGGGAAAATCCTATGCTATATTGATTTCTCGAGACTTTAAAAGCTTCATTTGAAAGGTTCCTCACAAAATGAGGCAACATTAATGGCAAGAGAAAGTCTTTTTAAGTAGCAGTGTTCCATTTGTGGGTACCATCTCTAAGATGTTCAGTGGTGCCCATGTTACAATCTTTGTGCCCAGTTTCTTGCAATCAGTGCTTCTTTGTTGCAATCATAATGTGATTTTTCTGGACTGAATTATGATGCCTATGATTTTTGTGACAAGTATTAATTATTGTGTTGTTTTTAATGGTTGACTTTTATATTGTTTACTGTATTTTTATAACTGATTTTTGCATTGATCATTTTGGTTTGGATTTTCCACCTAAGTAAAATAATTCTATAAGCCTGTTAGAACATCACTGTAATTTACTGGTTGCTGCTAAAACTCTGCTGAAGACTTCCTGTGGCTGCAAAAATGATGTAACAGGTACTTGAAGGATGCAAGATTATTTTACCAAGGTAAAGCTTCAGTTTGTTGCTAAAATTCTCAAGGCGTGGAGGGAGTCTTATGTACAAATCAGAAACATCACAACACTTAATAGGGACATACAAAATCTTTGCTAGACCAATTCTTGAATACAGTTCATCTGCCTGGAATCTGCACTGTATATCTGACATTAATACAATTGAGTGAGTCCAGAAGTATTTCACGAGAAGAGTCCTTCACTCCTCTGCTCACAACAGAATACCTTATGCCACCAGGCTTGAAATTTTGGGCTTAGACAATTTTGAACTATGCTGCCTACAGTCTGACCTAAGTGTAGTACACAAAACTATCTGCTACAATGTCTTACCTGTCAATGACTACTTCAGCTTCAGCCACAAAAATACACGAGCACATAATAGATACAAACTCAAGGTAAACTGCTCCAAACATGATTGCAGAAAATACGACTTCAGCAACAGGGTGGTCAATGCCTAGAATGCACTACCTGACTCTGTGGTTACATCCCAAAAAACCCATAACTTTAACTTTAGACTGTCTACTGCTGACCTCACCCCATTCCTAAGAGGTCTATAAGGAGCATGTGTTGTGGCTCCGGCCCCTGGGCCAGCCTCCTGGGGCCAGATGACTCGGAGAGTGAGGAGGAGAAGCTGACAAGGCCTCCTTCCCCCCCCCGGACCCTCTTCCTCCCTGGCACCATCCCAGGTTCCAGCTGCAGGCCAGGAGGAGGAAGAGGAGGAGCTGATAAGGCCTCTTTCCCCTGACCCCTCCTCCTCCCTGGCAACACCCCAAGAACCAGCTGCTAAGCAATCTTGGCTAGATGAGAAACAGCGATGCTGAGATAAGCATGCACAGCAGAGGAAAAGGTGGGGCAGGCCCAGGGAGTGCTGAATCATGGAGCCACACCCCACAGGGGATAAAAGCAGGAAAAGTGCTCCATAGGCCCTTGTGTTGGACAAAGTTATGGACTACTGTCTCTTTGACTGCTTTGGACTAAAGGCTGGGATTTCTTGTGAGTACTTTAGATCATCCTGCAGACTCCTGGTTGCCCTGGCAATGGTCTGTCATCACGCTGCTACTTGATAAGGACTTGGCTGGCACGTGAAGGAACGTTGCCAGAACTGTTCGTTGCCAGAAGACACCCGGCCAAGTGTAAATAAATTGCTGGCAGACGGCCTCGGCTGGCGTATTGTTTTGGGGAGGAAGGGAGGGGACAGAACAGGCATGTATAAGCGCACCAGTGTGCCTACCATCCCTGTCCTACTGTCCCCATTTATTCATATCAATTTCCTGTGTTCATATTCATATTCATGTTTATACATATATCTGTTATCTCGTATGTGTTTGACAGACTAAATAAATAAATAAACAAAGGACAAGTTAAATTGGAAAGAAATGCTTAGCAGAAAAAGAGATCTGTCAGATCAGAGTCCCCTGATTTGCTTTTCCATTTCTTTTGCCCTGCTCTCAGCATAGGCTTAATTCATGTTTCAAAATATATCAGGCAGGCCTTTAATTTTCAATAATATTCTGCATGTTGATTTACTTAGGAATATATTCACCGCATAATCAAGCTCCTTGCGTAGAGAAAATGAAATCAGCTGCCCAGATGTACATTCATATTCTAAGCATTCAAATCTAGCTACAGCTGGTCCAATGAATATAGCTACAAAACAAGGAGGTCTGAATACAAAAAAGTTGCTTTGCCAGAGGGAAGGCTGAAATGAGTGAGACTTTCAGATAGATTCATCTTCACATTCCTGGATGCTGGTCTTGGAGAATTTCTTTCTTTCTACTTTTCTATACGTATATTTAAAAATCAGGGGTAATTTCTTTTTTTGCTTCTTGGAAACCTACCTGCCTGTCTAAAACTTGTTCCAATCTAGCACTTCTGGAAAAAGTCTATTTTTTTAAAAAAAATTAAAGTCTAACTTTACGTGTCCCAATATCTAAGGGACTGCCACAAAAAAGAGGGGCTCAACCTATTCTCCAATGCACTTGAATGCAGGACAAGAAGCAATGGGTAGAAACTAATCAAGGAGAGAAACAAGCTAGAACTAAGAGAAATTTTCTGATAGTTAGAACAGTTAATGTGGAAAGACTTGCCTCTAAAAGTTGTGAATGCTCCAACACTGGAGGGTTTTAAGATGAGATTGAACTATTTGTCTGAAGTGCTATATGATTTCCTGCCTGACCAGATGATAGGACTAGAAGACCTTCAAGGTCCCTTCCAACTCTGTTATTCTGCATGCCACTATACAGTATACCACACCAATATACAGGTCCCTTAAGGGACATACTGTAGTGTATCATTGAAGAGTATGATTATCTATCTTGTTCTGTCTTTAATCCATACAGATCACAAAAATATTTACTGAACAGGGACTGATTCATTTCTGAATCTTCAGACAGAGATGGGGAAAATATAGGTTCGGGTGCACAGATACGTCCAGGACATCACTAGATGATTATGGACACAACCTTTTCTGGAGGAAAGGCAGAATATAAACCTAATAAATGCATAATTAAATAGTTTTTAATTATGGTAGGTATTTTACTGGGACAAAACTCTAGCTTGCATTAAGGATCATTTGAACAATGCTCAAATCTGATTGGCATTGATACATGTCCTCCCCAAACACCCAATTTGCCAAATGCTCCTCAAATTCTAATTCACCTCATGGAAAATACACAAAGCTTTATTCTTTCAAGGTGTCCCCTGTTTAGAAATTCAAGAAATTTTCCCATCCTAGTAAATCTAAATCCAGTATAGTAACTTTGCATGCTGTATAAAATGGAGATGTTTACTATCACCTGCTTTCCCCTGCCTTCATTTGAGAAATCACTCCACCATCCTCTTCTACTCACAGTTAAGCAGAATATGGATGGAGATCAATTACATTCTCTTTGCACAACAGGTGAAAGTTAACTGCCGATGAAATCTGAGCTGAGGAACAATATTTAAATGTCCCATCATCTCTTGGACAAAAATCAACTGCAACATACTTTCGAGGGAGAATTTGGGTCAGACATGAAAGGGGACAACCTTTATGATTATTTACTTCCTATACTGTTGATTCATTGAAATGTTCTCTTAAACCAAGTGGAAGCTGATAAGTGGTCTTTTGAGATAACAGGGATAGTGTTCTTCTGCCTGATAATTAAGCTTAACAGCAGCTGGAAATTATAGTGTGATGTAAAACTCCCACAAAGTAAATTGGGTCATCTTTTCAGTTTTTTTCCAGAGAGTAAGTCATCTATGTACCATGTTTGGTTGAAATTGCTTGAGCTGTTCCAGAGTTATGCTGGAACACACACACACACACACACACACACACACACACAATCACCGAGGCGTGTTAGGGATGTGTTACCCCCAGAGTATTTGTTTCCAGAGAGTAAGTCATCTGTGTACCAAATTTGGTTAAAATTGCTTGAGGCGTTCCAGAGTTAAGGTGGAATACACACACACACACACCAGGGGTGTCTTATCCACACACTATTTGTTTCCAGAGAATAAGTCATTTGTGTACCAAGTTTAGTTGAAATTGTTCAAGCCATACCAGAGTTATGCTGAAACACACACGCACACACACACACACACACACACACCAGGGGTATCTTACCCCCACAATACTTGTTTCCAGAGAGTAAGTTATCTGTGTACCAAGTTTTACTGAAATTGTTCGAGCCATTCCAGAGTTATGATGGATTGTATATACATACATACATAAGTCCTTTTTTATATATATAGATAGATTAATTGATAACATCTTTTGGATATATTCTATCCATAGAAACAGGCACCATTACTGACAATTATGATATTGTGGCTATTATTTTCTAAATATAACATATATAGAAATATAATATATTATCCATAAATAAGGGATTATAACCTGAGTTCTTTAGGTCAGAAAAGAAAAAAAGAACCCTAAAAAAAAACCCTAAAAAAAAAAAAGAACCCTAACATCAAGTACAAACTTGATGGACATTACCTAACTGATGACCCCCACCCTGTCAAAGATCTTGGAGTTCTCATATCAAATGACCTTAATGCCAAAGCCCACTGCAACTACATAGCAAAAAAGGCCCTAAGAGTTGTAAACCTAATTTTACGCAGCTTCTTTTCTAAAAACTCTACACTACTAACTAGAGCATACAAAACATTTGCCAGACCTATTCTTGAATACAGCTCATCAGTCTGGAACCCATACCACATCTCTGACATAAATACAATAGAAAAAGGCCAGAAATATTTTACTAGAAGAGTTCTTCACTCCTCCGAAAACAACAAAATACCTTATACCAACAGACTTGAAATCCTGGGATTAGAAAACTTACAACTCCGTTGACTTTGACATGACCTGTGTTTAACACACAAAATCATCTATTGCAATATCCTTCCTATAAAAGACTACTTCAGCTTCAATCGCAATATTACAAGAGCAAAAAATAGATTCAAGCTAAATGTCAACCGCTTCAAACTTGATTGCAGAAAATATGACTTCTGTAACAGAGTTGTTAATGCTTGGAACTCATTACCTGACTCCATAGTCTCTACTCAAAATCCCAAAATCTTCAACCAAAAACTGTCTACTATTGACCTCACCCCATTCCTAAGAGGGCTATAAGGGGCGTGCATAAGAGCACAAAAGTGCCTACCGTTCCTGTCCTATTGTTCCCTTCATTATATCAAATTGATATAGTCGATGCATATTTTTTACATATATATATATATATATTCTCTTCAAAATATATTGTTTTATCTATGACAATTGTTTGTGTATACTGTTATGACAAAAATAAATAAATAAATAAAAAGAATGAAGATTGCCTACACTAGCGTTTATCTCTAAACAAACAGGTCTTTCTTCCCCTTGCAGGATCAGACTGTTGAAACTTTCCTATTGCCTGTGTGATGCATGTTGGATATCACTGTCCATCTAATTATTCCCTTTATGGTGCAGAATATAAAAGCAATCACATAGTATCCCACTTTCCCTCTCTATTATGCCACTGTTACGTACATAAAAAGGTTAAGTATTTTTTATGGGACTATCTATGCTAATTACGGACATATTGTTTCCTACAATCTGGAACATTCTGTATCTTTTGGTATAGATAATGTGCCTTTTTTGAATCTCTTATATGTTCTTCATGCCTCTTCTTGTTGCTTTTATTTGATTTTGGTCTATAGTTTCAGTTCTGATGTTTCCCAATATTTTCTTGGGAATAAACATCAAGGAGTTTGTTGTTGTTGTTTCTGCTAGTTGAACTAAATAACATGGATGCTTGCTCTGATCTAAATACAGGGCTTGATTGGAGTGTGCTGAATGCAAAATAAGCTGAAATTACCAATAGTAATTTTGCAATAATGAGAACTGAATGAGATAGGTACATCTGAGTGATAAAAAGTTATGCCATGAAAGTTTATGTTTCTTCTCATTTTTATCTTCACTTTGGTTTGCTACAAATTTCACCTCAAAATGCAAGTGAATTCATTAGCATTCTTTGACTGTATCTAAATGATTTTCATAAACAGATTAAACCAGATCAATCTGGTTGCTTAATTATACCTATTTAATAGGTAAATCAAAGCTTTGCAATTAATGCAAGCCACATTAGCATTACATAGCTAATTATATGCTCATTAAAGGCAGCAATAATTATGATAAAATATTTTGAAATACTATTTTCATTTTTGCCTAACAAAAACAGCAGCAGAATTAAAACCTACAGAAACCACAATCCTATATTCACTTGCACGAGAGTAAGTCTTCTTGAATTTAATAATTCAGAGTAGGTAGGCACATACTGGATTGCAATACAAGTTGCTCAGAGCACTAATGGACTGGAAAGGGGAATAGAAGATTCTGCATGAATGCAATTTCTCCTGCATGAAGACTTATGACTAACACTGACTGTATGATTCGGTCCATTTTTTAAGGTTTATGGGTAATTTTAAACATTGGAATAATGGAACTACTGTTTTTTGAGAATCTTATTTCTAAAAGCCACTGAAACAATAGAATAGAATAGAATAGAATAGAATAGAATAGAATAGAATAGAATAGAATAGAATAGAATAGAATAGAATTTTTATTGGCCAAGTGTGATTGGACACACAAGGAATTTGTCTTGGTGCATACGCTCTCAGTGCACATAAAAGAAAAGATACCTTCATCAATATATAACCCTTGTTCAACGTATTTTTAACATCTTCCGGAATTTTAGGTCAGGGATCTCCAATCTTGATCCCTTTAAGACTTGTGGACTTCAACTCCCAGAATTTCTCAGCCAGCTTTGCTGGCTGAGGGACTCTGAGAGTTGAAGTCCACAAGTCTTAAAGGGACCAAGGTTGGAGACCCCTGCTTTAGATAGTCCGGCTTTCTAAATATATTGTAATATCTTTCCTTCACCATTACATTCTTCTTCTTTATATAATTTTTTGTAAAACTCATATGTCACCTTTCTCTTCCCTTCATTTTGGTGTATTATCTTTCCCTCATCATTGTATAATTTGCTAATCCATCTTCTATCTTTCTGTTTTTTCAATCTATAGGCCAACCAGCATCCCGGTTTGTTCTCATTTTCAAAAAAAAATTGTTTAGTACATTTTATTTGCTGTGCCAAACCTTCCTTCACGATAATGTTCATTTTGTGTTGAATTAAATCTATTTGTTGTTTCAATTCCTATCTTTGTGGTTCCTTTTGTAATTCTGTCTCGAGTCTACTGAGTTCTTGTTCTAAACTTTTCTGTCGTTGCCTTTTTTGTTTGTTTTCCTTGGCCATATAGGCAATTGCAATACCTCTCATATAGGCTTTTGCCGTATCCCATAAGTTTTGATTGTTTGTGTCTTGCCCTGCACCTGGAAGGGTGTGGTTGGGAAGCATCTCCAGTTGGGATGGTGCTTTGATTGGACCATGTGATGAACTTGTGGGTGCTGGGTAGGGACTTGGACTTTCCTTCAGGTGGGGAAAACCTGGAAACTCAGATTCAGGTTTTCCCAGATGTGCCAATATGACATCTCTAATAAAATGGAACTTTGAGGAACTTCAAGCCTCAGAGTCTTCATTCGTTGGAGGTGTTACTTCGAACCCTGACTCTTAGCCTAAGAACTTTCCTTCCTGGAGGAAGAGTAGCATAAAACTTCAATGCAAAAGCATATAACAAACTACATTATTTGGAAAAGAGTTGCTCTTAATGAATTCTTTGGAAATTTGTCCTTTGGGGTGGGGTTTAACATTTCCTGAACAGGAACTCTCATTTGACTCTATAGTTCAAATGAGATTGGAGGTTCAAGGAAAACAATGAATTTTGGGTACCGGCAATTTTAATCATAAACACTTCATTGACTAAGCTAGGTCTAATTTAAGATATATCTGAATTTAGATGAAATACTGTCCTGCAAAATTATTCTGAAAACTTTAGTGAGAAATTTTGTATCTAAGTCAGAATTCATATAAATTATAGAAATGCCAATTGCCCTCCTTAGATTGGAGACCTCAAGGCTAAAATTTGTTGAAAATTTAATTTTCAAAATCACAAATTTCAAGAAGCATGTTCCTTCCCTGAACAGAACATAGGAAGATGGTGCGACCAGAGCTGTCTCTCTGTAGTGATTTCTCTAACTAAGCAGTTTCATTTTAATACAGGATTTATTAATTATTAATAATTTTCTAATTCATTTTTCTGACAGTCAGATGTTTGCAAGCATTCCATTATGTCATATCAGTTTAACTATGATAGCCCCTCCTGCTGTTCTTGGGCAAGTCATCTGGTCTCAGCCTAGTTCATAAGCTTTTAGGAATAATGACTGAGATTCCCCTGAACAGCTATACAAAATTCTTCATGTATGAGCAAATGTTGTTGTGCTTATTCCTCCTGTTGTTTTTTCTTCTGTTCAATCATATCCAATTCTCAGAGACTACCTGTATTGGTCCCTGCAGTTTTCTTGGCAATATTTTTTTCCCAATAAATGGTTCCGTTGCCCATTCCTAGGGCTGAAAGCAAATGACTGGATCCAGCTGGCTTTGTGCCTAGACTAAGCATAGTCTAAGTCTAGATTAGTCTAGTCTAAGCCTAGATGTTTCAATAGGGATTGCCACAAAGAAGAGGGAGTCAAGCTATTCTCCAAAGCACCTGAAGGCAGGACAAGAAGCAATGGATGGAAACTAATCAAGGAGAGAACTAAGAAGAAATTTCTGGACAGTTAGAACAATAAGTCAATGGAACCAAGTTGCCTCCAGAAGTTGTGAATGCTACAACATTGGAAGTTTTTAAGAAGAGATTGGACCAGGGGTGAGTTTCAGCAAGTTCTGACCAGTTCTGGAGAACTGGTAGCAGAAATTTTGAGTAGTTTGGAGAACCAGTAGTAAAAATTCTACCATCCCACTCCCATCCATTCTCTGCTTCCCAAGTCCCAGCTTTTTGGGAAGAAATGGGGATTTTGTAGTAACCTTCCCCTGGAGTGGGGAGGGAATGAAGATTTTGCAGTATCCTTCTTCCGGAGTGGGATGGGAATAGAGATTTTACACTGTCCTTCCCCTGCCATGCCCACCAAGCTGCATCCATCAATCAATGCCATGCCCACCAAGCCACAGCCACAGAACCGGTAGTAAAAAAATTTGAAACCTACCACTGGATTGGACAACATTTTTCTGAAACCATATACAGTTTCCTGCATGAGCAGGGGACTAGAAGACTTCCAAGGTCCTTTCCAATTCTGTTATTCTATTCTAGATTAGACTTTGTGCCATGAACTCATGGCCTCTAGCCTGATGCCTTAAGAGATAATTCTTGACTTATGGCCATAATTGGTCATTGGTCATAACTGGTTGTTAAGCAGGAAGCATTAAATGAGTTGCATTCGATTTTATGACTTTTTTAAGCAAATCACTGTAATTGTTAAGTGAATCATGCAGTCATTAAGTGAATCCAGCTTCCCCCATTGACTGCTTCTCAAAAGCCATGTGGGAAGGTTAAAAATGGTGATTACATGATCCCAGGATACTGCAGCCCATCATAAATATATGCTGCTTGCCAAGCACCTGAATTGTAATCACGTGATTGTGGGGATGCAGTGACGGTTGTAAGTGCAAGGACCAGCTGTAAGTCATGCATTTCATTATAACTTCGAATGGTTGCTAAACGAAAGCTTGTAAGTCAAGGACTAATTGTACACTTAACTTACAAAAGACAAAATACTGAATTCTCACTCCAAAATGGGTGTGAAAATTTCTACTGCACATATTGTTCTTGGGGGATGGGAAAGAGTTTGAAGATGTAGCTTTCCAATTATTATAGTTAAAAGGTAAAGGTAAAGGTTCCCCTCACATATGTGCTAGTCATTCCCGTCTCTAGGGGGTGGTGCTCATCTCCGTTTCAAAGCCGAAGAGCCAGCACTGTCCGAAGACTTCTCCGTGGTCATGTGGCCGGCATGACTCAACGCCAAAGGCGCACGGAACGTTGTTACCTTCCCACCAAAGGTGGTCCCTATTTTTTCTACTTGCTTTTTTACGTGCTTTCGAAACTGCTAGGTTGGCAGAAGCTGGGACAAGCAACGGGAGCTCACCCTGTTACACGGCAGCACTAGGGATTCGAACTGCTGCGCTGCCAATCTTTCGATCGACAAGCTCAACGTCCTAGCCCCTGAGCCACCGTGTCCCCTTATTATTATAGTTACCCTTTGCTTATTACTGGAATGAAAAATCTGATGCATATTTAAGGCACCAGAAAACAACACTTAATAAATTGGCAAAACCATTTATTATGTTTTTAGAAGTGTGGGAAAAAAACCCTAAAATACACCCTCTCTCGCTAAGAAAATAATGAGACATTACAAGGGAACCCTTATGGTAAATTACTCAAAAGCATTTGCGATGGATACTCATAATCAAAAGCATTTGCGATGGACAATGGAAGGACCAGCTTCTTCATATTCATCTTTGCTGATCCACATTTGCTGGAAAGTTGACAGAGAAGCTAATATGGAACCGCCAATCCAAACAGAGTATTTACGTTCTGGAGGTGCAATTATCTAGAAAAGTAAGAGAGAGAAAAATAGAAATGTGTGCAAAAATCTATCGATGACATCACTCATAATAGAGACCTCTATTTAATTTCATGTATAATGATTGTAGAAAAGCATGCAGCATGCAGTTGTAATATCTATAATAATTATAAGGTTCTATGGAAACCAAGACAATTGTTTCAGTGGTGGGTTTCAAAAATTTTTACTACCAGTTCTGTGGGTTTGGCTTGGTGGGCGTGGCATGGCATGGCTTGGTGTGTATGACTTGGTGGGCATGGCAGGGGAAGGATATTGTAAAATCTCCGTTCCCTCCCCACTCCAGGGGAAGGTTACTGCAAAATCCCCATCCCCCCCCCAATCAGCTGGAATTGGGAGGCAGAGAATAGATAGGGGCAGGGGCCAGTCAAAGGTGGTATTTACTGGTTCTCTGAACTATTCAAAATTTCCACTATTGGTTCTCCAGAACTGGTCACAACCTGCTGAAACCCACCTCTGAATTGTTTAAAACAAACTATTATTCGTCTACTTCATTAGAAATTCTGTGGTGGTCTTTTATTTATTTATTTTTAGCTCAGTTTAAACTGAATGATTTGTAGCCTGCTCTATCCTGAAAGCTCAGGGAGGTCACATAAAAGCAACCTAAGAACACTTGAAAAGCAGCATCTACATACATGAGTCTAACATACCAATCATACCAATGGTGGGTTTCAAAAAGTTTTACTACCGATTCTGTGGGTGTGGCTTGGTGGATGTGACATGGTTTGGTGGGCATGGCTTGGTGGATTTGGCAGAGGAAGTATACTGTAAAATCTCCATTCCCTCCCCATTCCAGGGGAAGGATACTGTAAAATGTCCATTTTTTTCCCCAATCCAGAGGAAGGTTACTGCAAAATCCCCATTCCCTCCCAATTAGCTGGGACTCGGGAGGCAGAGAATAGATGAGGAGGGGCCAGTCAGAATTTTTACTACCAGTTCTCTGAACTACTCAAAATTTCCACTACTGGTTCTCCAGAACTGGTCAGAACCTGCTGAAACCCACCTCTGAATCATACTTGTGTTATTCAATAAGACTTTGATCCTTTTTCTTGAGTGGTGTGGCTGGTTCACAGTATAGGTAGTCCTCAACTTATAACCATTCATTTAGTGGCCGTTCAAAGTTACAACATCACTGAAAAAAAGTGACTTATGAGGGCTTTTCACCCTTGCAACCCTTGCAGCATCCCCATGGTCACATGATCAAAATTGGCAATTGGGTCATATTTATTATGGTCACAGTATCCCGGAATCATGTGATCACCTTTTGTGACCTTCTGACAAGCAAAGTCATTGGGAAAGCCAGATTCACTAAACAACCATGTCACTGACTTTACACCTGCAGTGATTCACTTAACAACTGTGGCAAGAAAGGTCGTAAAACGGGGCAAAAATTCACCTAACAACTGTCTTCCTTAGCAAAATATATTTGGGGCTCAATTATGATTAGTAAATTGAGGACTATGGGCATCTCTTGAGGTTACTGTATCATCCAGACACCTCTATAAATAAGCTAGAAAACAAACAGTGTTCTCTAATTAAATGGCACCAGCACCCAGAATATGATACAGAAGGCCACAAACAACAGATGGCCATATCCTGCACTTCACTCAAGGAAGGAACCAACAGGCTTGTAGTTTATCTTGTGATCCAAATATATTCCTATATGACAGGAAGGTGGGAAGGGGAAAAAAGGTTATGGAAATTTTATTTTAAGAATCAAAAAGTCATATATATTTTTTGAAGTATCACTTCTTGCTAGAGCAAAAAGTGGTCTTCTTGGAAATACAGTTTAAAACTAGATAGAACATTTGCTAAATTTGTGTATTCCAGTGTCAAGAAAGATAAGAGTGCATCGTTAAGATGAATAGCAAGTGAGGTGTGTAAATAAACTTTTTATTGTATCAAAAATACAATTATAAGAATAACTATGAGGTTTTATGGCAAAAAGTTCAGAAGGAGTTGATTGTTTGGAAAAAAATTGCAATTATCTTTGCTGGGGAGAATTGCTGCTATTAAAATGAATGTTTTACCTAGATTTTTATTCCTCTTTCAGATGATACCAATAATTAAGAAAGATAAGAATCTTGAGGAATGGCAAAAGGGAATTAACAAATTTATATGGGAAGGTAAAAAAGCTAGGGTTAAAATGAAAATAATTCAAGATTCTCGGGAAAGGGGAGGTTTAAAAATGCCTAATTTTAAATTATATTATGAAGCAGCTGCTCTCTCTGCAATAAGTGATTGGTTTAATTTAACAGAGGACAGAATTTTGAATATAGAAGGTTATGATTTGTTATATGGATGGCATGCATATTTAATTTATGATAAAAAAGTGGATAAGGCCTTTAAAAATCATGTGCTAAGAAATGCCCTTCTGCGTGTTTGGAAAAAATACTCTTATAAACTAAATTATAAGGTTCCTATATGGGCATGTCCTAGACATACAGTAGAAAATATAAACATAGAACAGAATCAGGAAATGATTACATATAAAGATCTTTTGTATACTGAAAGAGGTAATTTGCAGTTAAAATCTCTGCAAGTATTAAGAGAGGAAGGGAAAAATTATACTTGGTTTCAATATGAGCAATTACGTGCTAGATGGAAGGGAGATCAGAAAATTGGTATAGAGCAGAACGAGGGAAATTTGGTAAAGCAAATTAGAAATCAGTCTCAGGAGCATATAAAGAGATTGTATAATGTGTTACTTGAAATAGATTCTGAAAGGGACTTGGTAAAGGACTGTATGATAAAGTGGGCACAAAATTTTCAGGAGCCAATATTATTGGTAACGTGGGAAAAATTTGGGTTAGAAATGTTAAATTCACGCAGGCACAGAATCTGAGGAAAATTTTATAAAATGTTTTATAGATGGCATCTAGATCCTAAAAATTATCGTGTATGTATCCAGAAATGCAAGCAAAATGTTGGAGATGTAATTGTGATGACGCTACATATTTTCACATTTGGTGGACTTGTAAGGACATAAAGGCCTTTTGGATAAAAATTTGGTGGATTTTACAAAATGTTCTGAAAAAGAAGATAAAGTTCCTGCCGCAATTTTTCTTGTTGGGAATTATTACGGATTGTACAGTAATTGAGACTAAATTGATTTTAAATCTAATAACTGCAGCAAGATTACTAATAGGACAATATTGGAAGAAAAAAGAAGTACCAACAATACAAGAATGGATATTGAAAGTTGCCAATTTGGCTGAGATGGCGAAGATATCAGCCTTTTTGAAAGACAATACGCAAGAAAGATACTTAAAGGAATGGAAAAAATGGATTGACTATATTCAACGTAGATATCAGACTAAGAGTTATCAGACTGTTTTGAATGATTATGATGTATTATTTTGATTGCTTTGGGGAAGTTAGGAATTGATGATTGTAGGGTATAATTAAGTTGGGACGAAAATTTTTTTAGCATATGCTTGTTTTATTTTTAACTATACCTTGTGCTCGTTCCGGGAAGTCGGGGGGGGGGAGGGGGGTTGCGAAGGGAGGGGGGAGGAGGGGGGGAAAGGGGGGGAAAAATGTTGTAAAACTTTTTGAATAAAAAAAAAAAAAAATACAATTATTGAAAATAAAATGGCCTCAACCAGAGAATTTATGCCATTGATTCTGATTTCTGTATCTTTGATATCTGCATAAAACCTTTTATTTGTTTCTTTGAACAGAAGTCAGACAATATATGAAAATGGCATTCTTAAAAATAATTCCTAGATAATATTTCAGGAATACATTATTAAATATCTATTAGATGAATATTAAATATAATATTTACTTTAATTTTCATAGTACTTGGAGCCAGTGCTGTGATTTCTTTCTGCATACGATCACCAATACCAGGGTACATGGTAGTTCCTCCAGAAAGCACATTATTGGCATAAAGATCTTTACGGATATCAATATCACATTTCATTATGCTGTTATAAGTTGTTTCATGGATCCCAGCAGATTCCATTCCTGTAAAGAAATAAAATTAACTGATCAAAGATTTCAAAATAGACTGCTTTTCCAAGTCGGTGCTAAGAATGTAATAGACGATTATATATTGTTTGATAATCTATAGTAGTTTTTCAGCCAAATGCATAATTTCTTTTATCCAGTTTATAAAGACATTCAGACTTTATTTCGATGTCTTTATAAGAAAGGCATTCAAAGGTATCTGCTGATATGTTTAAATAGTCACAGAATTTATATCCCAGCAATCTACATGTAGACGTGTAAATAAATTTCTCCATGTCTTCTGTCAATTTGAGAATCTACCAATATTCATGTCAATATAAAAATCATATTCAAAGGCATTTTTATTTTTTGAAAACTCTTACACTGTTCCTGACTATAAAACAAATCAGCTATGCAACAATCACAAAGCAGACACATCCACCAGTTCACTAAGACATTCAATAAGAGCTTTAGCACGGGGTGAAATGCTCCCGGTTTGGACCAGATCGGCCGATACAGGAAGTAATGGAGGCGGGTGGTTCGGAGAACTGGTAGCAAAAATCCCTGCCCCCTCCCCCATGCCCAGCTGAGCGATCGTCAGAGCCTTTTTTTTTTTACTTTTAAAAGCATTTTTTAACAACCTCTTTGGCCGAAGAGGTTGTAAAAAATGCTTTTAAAGGGTTAAAACAAGGCTCTGATGATCCCAGATGAGGTGCCTGATAGTCAGAGGCTTTTTTTTCTTTTAAAAGCATTTTTAAAAGGTAAAAAAGGTGAATCCTGCTAGGCAAAAAATAGGGGGTGTAGGCAAAGAATGGGGGGGTGGGGGTTCATTTTTGAGAGAGAGAGAGAGAGAGAAAGGAAGGAAGGAAGGAAGGAAGGTGGGAGGGAGGGAGGAAAAAGGAGCGGAAGGAAGGACTACAAACCTGGCACTAGACGCAGCTTCAGAGTATAGTCCAGGGCTGGAAGGGACCTGGAGGTCATCTAGTCCAACCCTGCTCCAGCAGGACATTGTTAGTAAGTTTCTGTCTTTTGATTCCCCAGTCACATAGTTACATAGCCACGCCTACCCAGTCACATGACCCTCCACTAAGCCACGCCCACCAAGCCCCCACAGAACCAGTAGGAAAGAAATTTAGATTTCACCACTGCTTTAGCACCCATAAAGCATAAGGAGTTTTGTACCACATAACTTCATCTTTGTTCAGCAGAGTCAAGCATCCACACAAAGAAGGGAAACATGTCCAGGCCTACCGATGAAGGATGGCTGGAAGAGAGTTTCAGGGCATCGAAACCTTTCATTGCCAATTGTGATAACTTGGCCATCGGGAAGTTCATAGCTCTTCTCCAAAGAAGATGAAGAAGCAGCAGTAGCCATTTCATTTTCAAAATCCAGAGCCACATAGCATAACTTTTCCTTAATATCTCGCACAATCTCACGCTCCGCTGAAAATAGCCAAACAAACGTTAAACAAGGAGGACAATTGAGACAATATTGAATAGGGGGATGAAAGGATTATTGTAATGTTAAGGAAGGATGAGGCATCTCTAACTGCAATAAAGGAAGGAATAAAGTTGGTCATCAACAACTTTGGTTAATCCAAAACATAAACAATGCTTAGGTTTCCCGGTAATATTGTATTAATACAGATTAATGAAAACCTTTTGATGAGAAAAGACAAGTAGCACTTTATGCTGTTTTTTATGGATAATATTGTGGACAAACTGTTGTGGTCCGTCAGCAACCTACAGAGTTGGCAAAGGAGTCAGACAGCGATAAGGCTGAGGTGAGGCCAGGGCCATCGGGAAGTGAGGTGCGCACTCTAGAGCCTCCAGAGACTGATAATAGTGAGGCAGAGGAACAGGAGGAGCCTGTTCCTAATGTATGCAGGAGAAGAGCTGCCAGAAGGCAAGAGCAGCTCAAGCAGAGAGGACAACTCGGGAGTAGGGCCAAGAGATGATTGGCCCCTCCCATAAGGCTTAAAACAGACCAGCACCAGCATTTCAGCTTTGTCGGAAAACAACGTTGTAGCTGCATCTTCTGCTTCGTCTTCTGCTTCATATACATCTTTGTTTTTGTGGCTTCTGGACATTTGCCAGGAAGGGCCTTTTGCAGTCGGCCTAATTGGACTAAGGTTTGTAAGATAACTGAAGAATTTGTGTTGGGAGGCATTTCTTTTACTTTGAGTTGAACGACGCTGGGAATGAAGTAATTCCCAGCTGTTCGAATAAAGTTTGTTTCTCCGTGGACTAAGTTTATTACTACCTACTTGGGCCTGGGTCGCAACACAAACAAAGCAGCTTTAAGAAAAGTGCTGATTACCTGTAGTAACAAAAGAATATCCTCTCTCTGTAAGAATTTTCATGAGATAATCGGTGAGATCTCTTCCGGCCAGATCTAGTCTCATGATAGCGTGTGGCAGGGCATAACCTTCATAGATAGGTACATTATGTGTCACCCCATCTCCAGAGTCTAGAACAATTCCTAGGGAAACAGAGTGTCAATATTTTTCATTGCAGCCCTCACTCTTTGCTTTTCAATATTTTTGTCTCTGAAAGGAAAAATTACAGGCTCCCATCCCCCCTTGCATCTAATCGTGGCACACACATACCCTCAGAAAATCCGTTTTCTGCCATATTCCCATAACTTTGCTTTCATTTCATCCCCAGCCCATAAATAACACAGTTTGAATCATCTTTAGGCAACCGGGATTAAAGTAATTGTAGCCCTTAACCTGGCAGTATCCAAGAGAAACTGAAGATATAAACATAAGATCTTTTACACTTTGTCATTCATTTCCTTGGAGATAAGTGAAGTGATTGGAAGTGACTAAAAAGAAAAACAATAGAGGCTAGATATATATCATTTTATGCAGAAGCACAAAGCTGCAAGATTTGGATGGCTCCATCCCTGGTAGCATTTTATAAGATCTGATTCTTCCCTTGGGCGATGGGCCAAGATGCTGGGTGGGCTCATGTTCAAGAATGCGATTGCATGGCTTATGAATCATTCTTAGTGAAATGAGTTGTTTTGCTTGTTCTTAAACATTTACAATACCTTTTATTGGACTATTACCATCCAGAGTTATACAATGTACTGGTGGCCATGTAAGTCAAATAAATAAACAATATAATCAATATCATATTGATATGTTTCTCTGCTGATTCCGGAATGGGTGGATGGCTCTTCAGTTCAACGTAGGGAAAAACACCATCAAGTAACTCTCTCCATTATCTGTATTCTCTTTCCTTCTGCAGGAGAGAAAACTGCTGACCAATAACAGCAGCAACTGCCTCTTCCGGGAACATGACTCAGATATTGCTCGGCATTGAGCTTAACTTTCAATAGTTTTTCATTTTAAGAAAGGGATCCCAAACAATTCATGAAGATTTTGAATGCTGATGTATCAAGATTCAGACTGATCTTCAAAACCTGCACCTTTTTACAGAGTAAAGCACAACAACTTTTCCTAAGACAACAAATCTTAATGTACATAGAAGCCATAGAAGGCACGGGGTCAGAGAACAAATGAAGTCTGCTGTTGCTGCTGCTGTTCTTCTCATTCAAGATGGCGCTGACGAAGGCTGCCTCGGTGAAATGCTCTCTAATATACTTCCACCTCTCACAATACTAGACAACACAGTATCAACAGTAGAAACCTTTAAATTTCTAGGTTCTATCATATCACAAGATCTAAAATGGACAGCTGACATCAAAAACATCATCAAAAAAGGACAACAAAGAATGTTCTTTCTGCGCCAACTCAGTAAGCTCAAACTGCCCAAGGAGCTGCTGAGTCAGTTCTACAGAGGAATTATTGAGTCTGTCATTTGCACCTCTATAACTGTCTGGTTCGGTTCTGCAACCCAACAAGACAGACACAGACTTCAGAGGATAATTAGAACTGCAGAAAAAATAATTGCTACCAACCTGCCTTCCACTGAGGACCTGTATACTACACGAATCAAGAAGAGGGGCATGAAAATATTTACAGATCCCTCACATCCAGGACATAAACTGTTTCAACTCCTACCCTCAAAACGACGCTATAGAGCACTGCACACCAGAACAGACACAAGAAACAGTTTTTTCCCGAAGGCCATCACTCTGCTAAACAAATAATTCCTTCAACACTGTCAAACTATTTACTAAATCTGCACTACTATTAATCTTCTCATCGTTCCCATCACAAATCTCCTTCCACTTATGACTGTATGACTGTAACTTTGTTGCTGGCAATCCTTATGATTTATATTGATATATTGACCATCAATTGTGTTGTAAATGTTGTACCTTGATGAACGTATCTTTTCTTTTATGCACACTGAGAGCATATGCACCAAGACAAATTCCTTGTGTGTCCAATCACACTTGACCAATAAAAAATTCTATTCTATTCTATTCAGTTACAAAGGATATGCCCTTCAAATATAGGCTATGAATAAAATGCTCAGGAAGCATAGGCCAAAAACAAAAGTATTGACTTAATTATTTAGGTCAAGTCAACTACTGACCAGTCTCGTTGCTGCTGTTGGAAAACTCGCCATTTCGTTGCAACCCCTTGGACTGACAACAGCTACCACAGAGTCAATTGGTAGAGATGCTAGTTTGTCAGAAAATAAAACATCCTAAACAGTGTTTGCTACTATCCCTGTTTCTATAGCTACGAAATGGCATACTCAAGCCCTGGACATAAAGACACTTTATTGAATATGTGCAAATTAATTGTGTTACAAATATTCAATATACCGGAGTATGAAAGTACAATATCCTAATACAACTATATATAAGGACCAGTGGTGGGTTGCCCCCGGTTCAGACCAGTTCTATAGAATTGGTAGTAAAACCAGCGGCAGACTCCACCCACTGACCCAAACATCATCAAAACTCTTCTGCACATGCACAGAAGCATGCGCGCGGGCACGATGTGACCCGATAGTAAAGGTAAGTAGAACTCACCCCTGATAAGGACACATATTTCTGCTATCATTGTTAAATGATTTAAAGTAATCTTAGGAACAAATGATAACGTCCAATCCTTTTCTGCAGCCAAATTAGTTGAGATAAAAATACTACACTTATACTTGGCATTTGTTTCAGCCATGCTTCAAATTACCTTTCATATTTGAATATCTAAACTTATTTAATTGTATAACGTTACAGGCAAGAATAGAGACATTATACCATATTTGAACATTTGTCTAGCATAATACCCGTGTTTTCCCAAAAATAAGACCCTGTCTTATATTTTTTTGAACCCCGAAATAAGCATTTGGCCTAATTTTCGGCGAGGTCTTATTATTTTGGGGCGCGTAGAGCAAGATGGAGTTCTTCTTGCCAGCTCTGCATTTAAATATTTTTGGGAGGGCTTATTATCAGGGGGAGGCTTATTTTAGCGCATGCGCTCAAAAGCCCAACTGCGGCTTATTATCAGGGAATATCTTATTTCTGGGAAACAGGGTATCTCTGATGATGGAGTGGAACGTAATACGAAAGCTTCCCTATATGAAATCAGTAAGGAGTGTTTTCTCATAAAGTTTGATAGGATAAAACTTAATCATTGTATTATATATCAGTGCTCAATGCAAGAGAAAATGAAAGATGATAGATAAATTCATAGACATACATTTTTTAAAAAAGAGGAATAGAAACTACAATCCAAATTTACCAGTAGTTCGTCCAGACGCATACAAGGAGAGAACGGCTTGAATGGCCACGTACATTGCTGGTACGTTGAATGTTTCAAACATTATCTGTAGGTGAAAAGATTATTAGCAACTCCAAATATGGAGAGAGAACAGCCATAGTCCAATGCTAAGATATAGGACAGAAATTACCTTAAAAGCATACAACTTGGAACAATGGAATTATGTTAAAGCAGGGGTCTCCAACTTTGATCCCTTTAAGACTTGTGGATTTCAACTCCCAGAGTCCCTCAGCCAGCAAAGCTGGCTGAGGAACTCTGGGAGTTGAAGTCCACAAGTCTTAAAGGGACCAAGGTTGGAGACTCCGGTGTTAAAGGATGTAAATTCCAGATAAAAGTTAGGAATTTTTTTAAAAAATCTAACACTATGAGCAATTACACAGTAAATCTAATTTCAAAGGAAGATGGTGAAAAACCTTGCACTAGTTGTATTCTAGTGAAGCTGGACATCCTTGGATAAAGGATGCTTCCATTTGGATTCTTGCACTGAACAGGAGATTGAATCGAGGCCCACAAGCCTCTTCTAGCGTGATGGTTCCAAGAAAGAGGAATAGTTTGCTTCCCAAAGCACACTGAGGCAACAGTGTTTGCTTGCATTTTCATGGATAAAATATCTGATATACTGTAGTGTATCTGCTATGTTATTTTATAATTGATTATTTTAATGTTTTTTAATGTTTTCATGTCGCAAGCCACCCAGAGTCATTGGATACCAGACGGGCGGCAAATCAATTCCGCAATAATAAAATACCATCAGAAGAGATTAATTTCCTATGTTACATACGCAGGGACAAGAATCGTATGAAAAGTTTAGCCACAATGTGACTGGGGAGGGGGAAGGGGGCTTTATAAGGTGTTCAAACTACCATATAAAGTCTCAGTTAGCATCTCTTTTATGGATCTCTTTTATGGACCCCCTACAGCTTCAACCTTAAACTGTCTACCATGGACGTCTTTTATGGATCTTTTTATCTTTTATGAAAATTGTGGATGTCTTTAATGGATCTCTTTTATGGACCCCCCACAGCTTCAACTTTAAACTGTCTACCAGTGGACCTCACCCCATTCCTAAGAAGTCCATAAAGGGGGTGTGCATAAGTGCACCAATGTGCCTACCTTCCCTGTACTACTCTCCCCATTTATTTGTACTCATTTCCTGTGTTCATGTTCATGTTTATACTTATACCTTTTTTTTTTTTGCATTTATATCCCGCCCTTCTCCGAAGACTCAGGTTGGCTTACACTATGTTTGCAATAGTCTTCATCCTATTTGTATATTTATATACAAAGTTAACTTATTGCCCCCAACAATCTGGGTCCTCATTTTACCTACCTTATAAAGGATGGAAGGCTGAGTCGACCTTGGGCCTGGTGGGACTAGAACCTGCAGTAATTGCAGGCAGCTGCTGTTAATAACAGACTGCATTAGCAGTCTGAGCCACAGAGGCACATACCTGTTAGCCTGAACATGTTTTACAAACTAAATAAACAAATAAATAAAAAACATTGGCTTGTTTTAACCAGTCTAACAAATTATTACTTATTTTCTATTTGTTTTATTTGTTCCTTGTTTCTATCTATTCTTCTTAGCTTAGCTTATCTTATTTCTTGCTCTGTGATTAAAACAATCTTTGTTTTGTGTCAAGGATGGGCAGAGCCTATCCTATATAATAATGCTCATCTATCAAACTGTGAAGAAAAGTAGTTTGTCTCAGAGAAGTAGGATATTAAAAACTTGCCTCAGGCTAGGATTTAAATTAAGGAGATGATGGCACAAATATGACAAGATAAGAACTAAGACTAATTAAGAAAATAGATTAAGAAATCTTTATATCAGGAATAAATACTGCTACTGATGAAATTATATTTCTGTGGTTATTCTGTGGTTATTACCGGTACGTGACAGTTTTCTTGCTCAGAAGGAAGGCAGTTCTTAATTTGAAAAGAAACAATATACAAATAATTACCTGAGTCATTTTCTCTCGATTAGCCTTGGGATTTAAAGGAGCTTCTGTGAGCAGCACAGGATGCTCTTCAGGGGCAACACGAAGTTCATTGTAGAAAGAATGATGCCAAATCTAAAAAATGGCAAACGATTTTTATTCAGCATCGGGTATGGAGAATGACAGATCAATGCAAAAATGGAAAATGGACTGAAAATGGGAATTCTTACACACGTTTTTATTTGCACTGAGGGGGTCTATGCTGCCGTCTTAGCTGACTCAATTTTACAACATTTCATACCATTGCATTGTGCCATTGGGGAGCTGCATGTTTCATTTAGTCCCATACATGAAATATTCAGGCATTCACTATCCAAAGCCTTCATATTACATGAGCATGACAGATACTCTCACGTCTCTGCAGCAACTACAAAAGGAAATGCTTGTGCAACACCCTTGCTGCAAGTAGTGTTAAGGCACAACTCCCTATGAGGAAGATATCATTTAAGTGACACCAGGCGAGTAAGACATAACCAGAACATCCATGAGATTTTCCTTAATATTCCGATAATATGGGCATGTTTTCATATAAGCTCTGACAGCAAATGCTTCAGACAGCCATGGTTGAAAGCTCTGTTACGGAGACCTGAATCTGAGATTTTTGAAATTTTTACTGCTTCAAAAATTTTCATCACAGTGACTTTCAGGATTGCCCATAATGGAAAAAGTTGCCGAAGGGATTTAAGTGTAATATATTACATACTAAATCAAAGGCTTGTCATTCTATTCATATATAATGTCTAAGTTCCCCCTATTTTGTGTCTAATTTTTCACATTTTACAAATGCTAAAGGGAAACCATTCAGTTTTCCACCAGCAATGGCATTTCAAATTTTAAAATTAGATGTAAAGACGAGCTAAGAATGATTTCCCTTCTACGTGCTATGAAAGAACAATGAAGATTGGAAACCATGCCACATTCTTGTCCTTTCTCTTTTGTGCACCACATATGTTGAATGCCACTCTGAGCAGATGAACCCAGATCTAGACTCCATGATTTTGCATTCCAGGTCTCAACACTCATTTAGCACCATGTGACATCTATTACAAGAAATCTGGCCAGAGCACACAAACGTGTGTGCAATGTTTCAAAATTGTTCTAACAACAGTTGTAACAGGGTAACAGAGGTTGAATGTGGAAGGAAATGCACAAACATATGCATACACACATGTGCACATGCGCAGGCTGACCCACCTACTCAACCCAAAAGAGCAAGGTAAACTACCTTGAATCTATGGAAGTAGGCAATCTATTCAACTTTGCCATGAATTTTATTATCCAGAAGTTGTGAATACTCCATCACTGAAAGTTTTTAAGAAGAGATTGGACAAATAATTGTCTGAAATGGTATAAGGCAGTGATGGCTAACCTTTCCCGGACCGAGTGCCTAAAACCCGCACCTCTGCCCAAACCCCCAAAATGCAATGCACGTGTGGCCCCCTGCATGCACCCCGCCCCCATGCATGCGCGGCAGTGACCCAAAGACCAGCTGGCCAGCAGGAGGAACATGTGCATGCACAGCAGAGCTGAACTGGGGCTACGGCTTGTGTGCCATCAGAGAGGGCGCTGTATGCCACCTCTGGCACGCGCGCCATAGGTTCGCCATCACAGGTATAAGGTCTCCTGCTTGAGCAGGGAGATGTCCTCGAAGATCCCTTCCAACTCTGTTATTCTATTATTATTATTCTGTCCTTCTCCTTTATTCTATGGGTATTGGTTATGCAATGGGAGCCATAGTGGTGCAGTGGTTAGAATGCCATATTGCAGGCTAACTCTGCCCATAGCTAGGGGTTCAGTTCTGACCAGCTCAAGGTTGACTCAGCCTTCCATCCTTCTGAGATCGGTAAAATGAAGACTCAGATCATTGGGGGCAATATGCTGACTCTGTAAACTACTTAGAGAGGGCTATAGAGCAATATGAAGCTGTATATACTAAGTGCTATTGCTATTGCTGTTGACTTCCTGAGATCAGATTCTGTGATAAAATAGTACTACAATAGTACTACAAATAATACTATCAAAAAAAATAGTAGGGAGATAGAAATAGTAGGGAGACGGGAAAGTATGGCAAAGAAAAAAATAAATGGTTCAGTTTGGAGATGATAATTGGAAGAGAAGCAGGGATCCAGTTGTATCCAAATATAACCAGAGGACACCTTGCTCATTGGCTCCCTCTTGGACTCATTTCTATGTCTTCTTTCACAGTGGTCTCCTAGGTAGGACCCATTACCCACTCCTAGGTAGGACTCCTCTACAGTAGGACCCACTGACTACATTCTAATTTCCTCCTGATAAAAACATGTTAAGATTGCACCTTCCCATTCTTGCCTGAATTATACCATCTTGATCTTGGCCTGTTTCCTGCCATCTAACTGTAATTTCTGTTCACTCTAAATGCATAAGTCAGAAGTCAAAGGTTGTTTTAGACGGCAAGTGGAAATCAGCAGCGAAAGGATATGCAAGTTGGATGCTCAAGTAAACAATTTAATTCCTTAGTCAAATTAGCTACAGTACCAGAGTCTGATTTTGCCAGTTAACAAATGGCCAAGTCATTTTATTTTTTCAGCATAAAGGCGATTTCTCTGTATTTCTTGCGAAAGGAAAAATCTCTTTAGGAAGAAAGGTTTCTCCTTGCCTAATTTTTGTAGGTGATTATTACTTGCCCCTTTTTCTGACTAAACTTTAAGCTTAATCAGAAAGCTTCTAAGTTTCTGGACTAAGTTGCAGCTGAGGCAGTTTAAGAAAAGGCTCTGAAGAAGATTTATCTGTTTATTTATTTATGATGAGCCATGGTAGTGCAATGGCTAGAGTGCAGTACTGCAGGCTACTTCTGCTGACTGCCAGCTGACTGAAATTTGGCATTTCAAATCTCATCAGGCTCAAGGTTGACTCAGCCTTCCATCCTTCTGAGGTGAGTAAAATGAAAACCCAGATTGTTGGGAGCAATAGGCTGACTCTGTAAACTGCTTAGAGAGGGCTGTAAAGCACTGTGAAGCAGTATATAAGTCTAAGTGCTATTGCTATTTAATCAACTTCTACTGCCTATGACTATGGAGGCAAGCAATACAGGTAGTCCTTAACTTACAACCATTTGTTTAGTGATCATTTAAAGTTACAACGGCACTGAAAAAAATTGAATTACGACCAGTCCTTACACTTAATGACCATCACAGCGTTGCTATGTTCACTTGATCAAAATTCAGCAAGCGGCATATATTTGCAACAGCTGAAGCATCCTGGGTTCATGTGATCACTTTTCCAGCTGGCTTCCTACAACAAAGTCGGTAGGAGAAGATGGATTCATTTAATGACCACAAGATTTACTTAAAAACTGAAGTGATTCACTTAATAGCCATGGCAAAAAAAGGTCATAAAATCAAATGCAACTCACTTAAGAACCACCTTGCTTAGCCACAGAAATTATGGTTCCAATTGTGGTCGTAACTTGAGGACTACCAGTAATAAAAGTAGGGCATTTAATCCAGACACCTGGATGAGTGGTACATTAATTCTGGGATTATTTGTCTCTATGTTCAACTACCAAAAAAAAGACGTCATTAAGTTGTCCAAAATCTTCAGTTATCTTTTTTCAAGGAAAGCTCTTTTGCTTTTTGTCTATGGAGATTCTCAGTCATTCAGGTCATGGTTGTCCCAAATAATAGAATAGAATAGAATTCTTTATTGTCCAAGTGTGATTGGACACACAAGGAATTTGTCTTTGGTGCATATGCTCTAAGTGTACATAAAAAGACAAGATACACTCCTCAAGAATCACAGGGTGATTCTTGAAAAAGCACCTTTGTTTATGTGACAGTCATATGGTACCATAAGCAATCAAATCATACTAGGAAACAAAGGTGCTTTTTCAAGAGACAACTGGACTCTCTGGTTTTCCTTTTAAGACATTTCGCTTCTCATCCAAGCAGAGTGAAGAAGCTTCTTGGATGAGAAGTGAAACGACTTCAAAGAAAAACCAGAAAGTCCAGTTGTCTCTTGAAAAAAGTACCTTTGGGACTCAATCACTTTCAGCTGTGATGGCTGAGGAATTCTGGGAGTTGAAGTCCACAATCTTAAAGTTGCCAAGGTTGGAGACCCCTATGTTAGAGGACCTTGAGGGCAGGAGATGAAGTCTTGCTAGCTACCCTCCCTGCTTCTGAGCTTTTAATGATTTACCATATTTAGATAAACACAGCTGGGAATTTTGGGAGACAATGCATCGAGCAAACACAGCAAAGAATGTATCCCAGATGCCACCTTTTAAACTTTAGAACTACTTGACAACACAGGAAATAGAAATGAAAGGGGAAAGGGGGGATTACAGAGATGTGGTGGGAATAATTAGGGCTGTGAATGGGATCAAGTGAAATGTTATTTATAGCAGGGGTCTCCAACCTTAGCAATTTTAAGACTTGACTCCAACTCCCAGAATTCCTCAGCAAGCAAAGCTTTATTGATTTATAGAAAGGCTATGCTACCATCTAGAGGACAAAGTATGTCATTCCATTCCCTCAGCCTATCTTCAAAAAAAGCAGAAGGACACCATGTCTATGGAGATTCGCCATAAAGAGAATCTATGCATAACTAAAGAAGCTTCTTCGATGACAAGAGAAATGTTTTCAAAGGGAAAAAAAACAAGCAAATCCAGCTGACTTTTGGAAAAGCACTTTGGGATAGTAGCAAAGCAGTTCTCAGAATCAGCTAAAGGGGCAAAGAAAGGATGAGGCAGGTTCTGAAGGCTGAGGGGAGGAAATTTAGAATTTAAAACACTTAGAACTCCGCCGCCTTCAACAAGACCTGTGTTTAACTCATAGAATCATCTATTGCAATGTCCTTCCTGTTGAAGACTACTTCAGCTTCAATGATAACAATACAAGAGCAAACAATAGATTTAAACTCAATGTTAACCATTTCAATCTTGATTGCAGAAAATATGACTTCTGTAACAGAGTTATTAGTGCTTGGAACACACTACCTGACTGTGGTCTCTTCCCAAATTCCCCAAAGCTTTAAGCAAAAACTCTCTACTATTGACCCCACCTCATTCCTAAGAGGTCTGTAAGGGGCGTGCATAAGAGCACAAACGTGCCTACTATTCCTGTCCTATTGTTTCCTTTCATTATATCCAATTAATATAGTTATTACATACTTATGCTCATATATATGCTTATATATTATATAGTTATTTTCATGCTTATGCTTATATATACTGTTGTGACAAATAAAAATAAATATAAATAAATAAATAAAAACTAAGAAATTCTCATCATAGCCTTATCATCTCTATAGAGCAGGGGTGCCAAACTCAAGGCCTGCGGGCCAGATCTGGCCCATGGGGTGCTTAGATCTGGCCTGGAGGGTCACCCTGGAAACAGCAAAGGACCTGCCCACAGTGCCTTTGCCAGTGAAAATGGAGCTCGGGAGGACCACATGCAGCGCTCCCTACTCCATTTTCCCTAGCAGAGAGTTGCAAGAAGCCATCACAGTTGAAAACGGAGCTCAGGAGCCCGTTTTCGCTGGCAGAGCGCTAGGGCCGCCACAGGCGCCCCTCCCCCAAATAAGTGCTGTTGAGCTAGCCATGCCCACCCTGGTCATGCCCCCCCCCGAGGTCAAACATAACATAACATAACATAACATAACATAACATAACATAACATAACATAACATAACATAACATAACATAACATAACATAACATAACATAACATAACATAACATAACATAACATAACATAACATAACATAACATAACATAACATAACATAACATAACAACAGAGTTGGAAGGGACCTTGGAGGCCTTCTAGTCCAACCCCCTGCCCAGGTAGGAAACCCTACACCATCTCAGTCAGATGGTTATCCAACATTTTCTTAAAAATTTCCAGTGTTGGAGCATTCACAACTTCTGCAGGCAAGTCGTTCCACTTATTAATTGTTCTAACTGTTAGGAAATTTCTCCTTAGTTCTAAGTTGCTTCTTTCTTTGATCAGTTTCCACCCATTGCTTCTTGTTCTACCCTCAGGTGCTTTGGAGAACAGCCTGACTCCCTCTTCTTTGTGGCAACCCCTGTGATATTGGAACACAGCTATCATGTCTCCCCTAGTCCTTCTTTTTATTAAACTAGACATATCGAGTTCCTGCAACTGTTCTTCATATGTTTTAGCCTCCAGTCCCCTAATCATTTTTGTTGCTCTTCTCTGCACTCTTTCTAGAGTCTCAACATCTTTTTTACATCGTGGCGACCAAAACTGGATGCAATATTCCAAGTGTGGCCTTACCAAGGCATTATAAAGTGGTACTAACACTTCACGTGATCTTGATTCTATCCCTCTGTTTATGCAGCCCAGAACTGTGTTGGCTTTTTTAACAGCTGCTGCACACTGCTGGCTCATATCTAAATGGTTATCCACTAGGACTCCAAGATCCCTCTCACAGGTACTACTATTGAGCAAAGTACCACATATACGGTACCGGTGCATTTTGGTTTTTTGGCCTAAATGTAGAACCTTACTTTTTTAACTGTTGAATTTCATTTTGTTAGATAGCGCCCAATGTTCAAGTCTGTCAAGATCTTTCTGTAACTTGAGCCTATCTTCTGGAGTGTTGGCTATTCCTGCCAGCTTGGTGCCATCTGCAAATTTGATGAGTTCCCCATCTATCCCCTCGTCCAAGTCATTGATGAAGATGTTGAAGAGTACTGGGCCTAAAACAGAGCCTTGGGGTACTCCATTGCATACTTCCCTCCATGTGGATGTAGTTCCGTTGAGGACTACATGTTGAGTGCGGTTGGTCAGCCAGTTACGAATCCATCTGGTGGTGGTGCTGTCTAACCCACATTTTTCTACTTTATCTAGTAGTAGGTTATGGTCTACTTTATCAAAGGCTTTACTGAAGTCCAAATAAATTATATCGACAGCATTCCTCTGGTCCACTAATTTTATAACCCTGATGCGGCCCTCAATGAAACTGAGGTTGACGCTCTTGCTATTGAGTGTTTAGATATGTGCCTTCATGTGAAAACCAAATTCTCTAAGCGACTTCTAAAGTTCTGCTAAAGCAATCACATAAAACCAAGCAAACAAACAAACAAACATATTTATGCCAGAACAGAGCACACATTCAGTCTGGATCTCTACAAAAGCTTCAGCATGGAAGCAATAACTTTATCTCAGTATTGCTTATGACTATTCCCTACAATAGATATGGTCCCCCTCTTCCACATGGGACTTTGTTTCTTCACAGAGCAGAAATACAAGCAAACATACAGCAATGTGCACCCCTGCACTTTTAGCATTTCCGGCTTCTTCACACAAATTGGCCTGGGATGATCTTGTGGCACAAACGAGTCTGTGGGAATAACATAACCACAAAAAGCATGACCTCAAGAAAAAGCAAGGATGCCTCCCATTGTTTTGGTACAAAAGGGAGACTTTATATTGTACTGTACATAAAGAAACTCTCTGGTTGGTTCCAGTGCAGAGGAATTCGCTATCTCATTGGTGCAGGTACTATTGCTTGATATTTTCAAAAGTAGCAAATCATAGGGAGTCACAAAAAGAACTCACCTTTTCCATGTCATCCCAGTTTGTGATAATACCGTGCTCAATGGGATATTTCAGGGTCAGAATTCCTCGTTTACTTTGTGCTTCATCCCCAACATAGCTGTCTTTCTGGCCCATCCCTACCATAACTCCCTGCAAAATGTAATCAATTGAAGGAAAACATCACCATTAGCACTGTATCACAAACATTAGATAGACTAACTACTGTCTGGTGTAATTCAACATTAGCATTAACAACAAGAGGGGTAATCCTTTTATTCTGCTTTAGTCTATGTCTTTGGCAATCCCACAATTCCCTTCATAGCTTTCTGTACATAGGTAAGTCAATACTCCTCTTCCTGAAGCAGACATCTATCACACCTAGACAATAATATTATAAAACTATTTATAATCATAGCTATATAGCTACATAGGCTATATTATGGTAGAAAATCAGTCAATGTGAATTTACAGGTAGTCCTCATTTAATGTCCACTCATTCAGCAACCATTCAGGATCACGACACTATGGAACTAGGGTTGCTTATAAAAGTTCTTATAATTGTGGCTGTCACAGCATTCCCACGCTTGGCGTTCATCTGATCATTATCTGCATTTGCAACCTTCATCTTCCAAAAAAGTCAGTGAGGAAGCTAGCAGGAGATTGCAAATGAAGTTCTTGTGAGTGCAAGATGCTACAACCCTACAGGATTCACCTAATGACGGGACTGCCAGAATTGCTGTCCTAAGTTAGGGTGATCATGCGACATCACACCGAAAATCTATGTTGCTTAGCAATGGTCCCAATTACTGTAAGAAAGTGAAGACTACCTATACTATATTGTTAGTAAGTGAGGACTACTTGTACTACTTTATATTGTGTGGAACCAATATAAATTCCATATGGATTTCAGACTTTCAAGTTTCAGTATTTGATTTACTTCAGTGGGAAAAAATGACCTGCTACATCACACTTTTATTAATACTTTTTTCCAAGCAAGGGGACCGCAGCTTATGCAATATACTTGTCTGGAAGAGGTTCCATGGAGGATTGTGGATTGCACTGCTAAATAAGCATATAAGATTGTTCTGTAACTCTTCCATTAAAATCAGCAAGATTTAATGTTTAATTATGCTCAAATTCTATGCTATACATCAAATACTCCACAGCAGCTCTCATCAAGAGGTGATTTACTTTCCAACTATTATATCTTTGCTTTTGATACACATTTAGAATTGCTAAAATTGTTTTGCTTTACTTTAGCTTATATTTTAAATAAAAATTTAATAAATAATAAATAAATAAATAAATAAATAAAATACTGATTTATTTGCTGTTGTGATGTTCTTTTGAATTTTTTATAAAATTAGGTTGATTACATGGAAAATATTAAACTACAGCATATACAAACAATTCTGTAACTATATTTGTAAATTTTGTTATATAATATAACATAATTTAGTAGCTTTTCTTTTTAAAATGCACATTCTAGGATTTCATATGCAGGTGTGAAACCCTAAAAACCATTCATAGAGACAATCTCATGTTTGAAAAAGTACTTTTAATGTATAAATTTCATTCTGTTTCTTACAGGCTGCCTTAATCAGTTAATTGCAAGTGACTTACTTTGTTGTTATTTACCTTAGATGGTCATTCATCTTGTGAAGAGAAATTACTGTCCTATGTTTTATACATTATATTCTAGTCATTGATATGCAACATTGACAACATCAAAGAATTAAACAATATTTTATTCTGAAATATTTTGTACAAAGTTCTATACCTATCACTAGGCAGCACAGCCATTTGCCTCAACTAACAAAGGCTGAGTAGGACAGTAATTGTCAGGAGTGTAGACAGGAAAGGTAAAATAAAGTCAAGATGGAGGCTGCAACTGTATGATTTTCATACATGCATCGCTCATTGCATTACATGTAAAAAAAAAAAGAACAAGTAAAAAAAGAACAAGCCACTTTCTTGATGTTCCTCTGGATGGCAACTTCCCTGTTCTTTCTCTGAATCTCCTGCCATTTTCTTTTATTCACAACAAAGTTTTGCTCACAACTTGCCTAAATTGGTCTGCTGTCTTGAGACATAGTGCGTAGCTGAAGGAAAATTCAATTAAGAATCCACTAATTTCCTTCATATGGAATGGGAGATTTAAAAAAAAAAAAGGATTGAGCAATCCAGTTTTATAAACTGTTGAAAAATGCTTAATGTTTTTTGAGATGTACTCAGATCAAATGCAGTGACTTTTAAAATAGTAAGGACCGACTTATCGCCAATCTTCAGAGGTTTTTTTATTTATATTATTTAAACTGACCTGGTGCCGAGGTCGCCCAACAATAGATGGAAAGACAGCCCGGGGAGCATCGTCTCCTGCAAATCCAGCCTTACAAAGCCCAGAACCATTATCACAGACAAGAGCTGTGGTTTCATCATCATCACTCATGACTCCTCACTATCCTTTCAGCAAAAGGAGAGAAAAAATAGGTCTGGAGTTTGAGAAATAATTTGAACTATCAAACATCATTTAAACAAACAGGAAGAAAACCACATAATATAGCTTCTAATAAATCCAGAAAACATATATACAAATCAATTAATGTGACAGCGCTGATTTTAATTATACTCAAGCTGAAACAACTGAAAAGGAACTGGTTGTTAAGATCTTTAGGCTCATTTGTTTGTTTCTTAAATGTTTCTCTTTCTGGACAAAAGTAGAACTTTAAGCTTTTTTAAAGATACAAATAAAATACTCCAACTACTTACAAGATGTTTATGTATGGGGTGAAAGGAATAATCTTTTTTCTTCTTGACACCCCTTATTGTGCCCCTGAATATCTATTCATGAGTTGGAAACAACAGTATGGAGATTATTAGGAAAGTCAGTGAAAATGGATTCCATTCTTCTACCAGCAGAAACTTTTGTTAGAACAAAGATAGCCAGAAATAGATATTAAGAAGGAAGAGATAATTAAAAATGATGAGTGAAAAATAAATGTCTTGTATTTATTGTACAGAGTTGGTTCAATGGTTCAAGCAGCACAGATGGGCAAAATTAAACAGAATATATAAAACAAGAATGATTAACAATGTGAATGGCATCAAGATGAAGCTTTAGGATGCAGAGAAAAACAGGAGAAAAACAACTTCTCATAAATTTTCAAAGGTGCATGGATGTGCAGAAATAGAATAACATTATAATAGGAATCCTATTTCTGGATTTCAAGCACATTGAATTTGTATGTATGGTTTCATGCATACAAATCTTTTTATAACACCCTGTGCATTATCAAAAATCTTGGAAGGCTCCCACTTGTAAATAATACCCATTTGAAGCACAGTTGTGTATTCTTAGATGCCATGTGTGTGTGTGTGTGTGTGTGTGTGTGTGTGTGTGTGTGTGTGTAATCTTAAAGGTAAAGGTTCCCCGCATACAAAAAAATGATTTCTCGACTGATCTAAATCTCTTCCCAACTCATCTACCTTTACATAATACTCATCCTTCAACTCTACCTAAACAACAATTTACTACTGACCAACTAATTAGAGATGCCTTGGAGAGAGGTCAAAAAATAAATAATGCAATATTATTTGGTCTAGAAAACACAAATGAACCCGATATCACCAAAATTCACAACATAATTGGAAATTATAATTCATCATCCATTTCCCCAAATGAAATAATTGCAGTCTCCAGAGATGGTCCTGAATATAAAAACAGTGACGGATCAATAGCACCAAGATTCTGCAGAGTCATCTGCATAAACGAGAGCAGCAAACGTAAGTTCATATATACCATCAACTCTATTGCTAAAACAAATCCTGCCTACAGTAAACTTAGATCACGCCCTGATCTATCTTTCCTGCAGCGGATACGTTCTCGTGAACTCCGCACTGAACTTAAACGAAGACAAGACGATGGTGAATCAAACCTATATATTGATTACCGTGCCAATTGCATTAAAATTAAATCCTACAATCAAAAACTCACCACCAAACCCCCCATCACCCATAACATCCAACCAGCCATCCCTTCGACCAATCAAGTACCCATCAGCCAACCATCCATCGAAACTGTCATCCAATCAGCCATCCAACAAACCATTCAACCAGCCATCCGTACAGCTATCCAACAAACCATTCAGCCAGCCATCCGATCATCCATCCAACCAATCTTCCAACCAGCCTTTCAACCATCCATCCAACCAACCATATCAACAAACAGTCAAGTACCCAACATCCAAGCACTCACCACCCATAACTTCCATCCACTCATCCAACCTCCTATACAACCACCAGTTGTACATATCCCTCAACCAACTAACATTCAAAACTAGGTATGCACGCCCCTTACCTCTTTAACACCTCTTTCTACAGATTTTAAATGTAAATTGATGAATGCAAGAAGTATTCTGAGGACATGGACAGGTTGCTGGGTAGGTTGAACGCCACCACATGTTTACTGGACCCGTGCCCCTCCTGGTTGGTACTGGCCAATCAGGAGGTGACACGAGGCTGGCTCCAGGAGATTACGAATGCTTCTTTGGTGGAGGGAGTCTTTCCGGCCGCCTTGAAAGAGGCGGTGGTGAGGCCCCTCCTCAAGAAGCCTTCTCTGGACCCAGCTGTTTTAGGTAATTATCGTCCAGTCTCCAACCTTCGTTTCGCGGCGAAGGTTGTAGAGAGTGTGGTGGCATGTCAATTACCCCAGTACCTGGATGAAACTGTCTATCTAGACCCGTTCCAGTCCGGCTTCCGGCCCGGATACAGCACTGAGACGGCTTTGGTCGCGTTGGTGGATGATCTCTGGAGGGCCAGGGATAGGGGTTATTCCTCTGCCTTGTCCTATTAGACCTCTCAGCGGCTTTTGATACCATCGACTATGGTATCCTGCTGCACCGGTTGGAGGGATTGGGGTGGAGGCACCGCCGGTGGTTCTCCTCCTATCTCTCCGATCGGTCGCAGACGGTGTTGACAGGGGGGCAGAGGTCGACCCCGAGGCGCCTCACTTGTGGGGTGCCGCAGGGGTCGATTCTCTCGCCCCTTCTGTTCAACATCTATATGAAGCCGCTGGGTGAGATCATCAGTGGTTTCGGTGTGAGGTACCAGCTGTACGCTGATGACACCCAGCTGTACTTTTCCACACCGGACCACCCCAACGAAGCTATCGAAGTGTTGTCCCGGTGTCTGGAGGCCGTACGGGTCTGGATGGGGAGAAACAGGCTCAAGCTCAATCCCTCCAAGACAGAGTGGCTGTGGATGCCGCGGCTGACTGTTGAGGGCGAGTCATTGGCCCCGATGGAGAGGGTGCGCAACTTGGGCGTCCTCCTGGATGAACGGCTGTCCTTGGAAGATCATCTGGCGGCCGTCTCCAGGAGGGCTTTTTACCAGGTTCGCCTGGTTCGCCAGTTGCGCCCCTTTCTAGACCGGGATGCCCTATGCACAGTCACTCACGCTCTCGTGACGTCTCGTCTGGACTACTGCAATGCTCTCTACATGGGGCTCCCCTTGAGGAACACCCGGAGGCTCCAGTTAGTTCAGAATGCGGCTGCACGGGTGATAGAGGGAGCCCCTCGTGGCTCCCATGTGACACCTCTCCTGCGCAGACTGCACTGGCTACCTGTGGTCTTCCGGGTGCGCTTCAAGGTTTTGGTGACTATCTTCAAAGCGTTCCATGGCATAGGGCCGGGATACTTACGGGACCGCCTGCTGCTACCGGATACTTCTCACCGACCCGTGCGCTCTCACAGAGAGGGACTCCTCAGGGTGCCGTCGGCCAGACAGTGCCAGCTGGCGACACCCAGGGGAAGGGCCTTCTCTGTGGGGGCTCCCACCCTCTGGAACGAGCTTCCCCCAGGACTTTGCCAACTTCCTGACCTCCGAACCTTTCGCGGTGAGCTTAAGACACATCTATTTATTTGCGCGGGAGTGGACTAGATTTTAAATTCGAATTGGTTTTAATGGGGATTTTATTATTTTTATTATCATCATTTTAATTATTCGGCCAATTATAATAAGTTTTTTAATGGATGTTTTTATTTGTATTTATATGTATTTTTTATCTGGTTGTTAACCGGCCTGAGTCCCTAGGGAGATAGGGCGGTATAAAAATATGAAAAATAAATATATATAAATAAATAAATAAATATTCTTAACAAATTACCTGAATTTATCCTCCTGCTAAACAGTGGTACATTTGATATCATATTTATTTGTGAAACATGGCTAATCTCATCCATCCCTGATTCCATCATTTTAAACAAAGAATATCAAGTTCACCGTTCAGATCGTGAAAACCGAAGAGGTGGTGGAGTTGCTATTTTCTATAAAAAGTCACTGAATCTAAAAAACATTCAAGTTGCACACAAACTTTCTCTTCCTGAAACTATTGTATGTGACCTATCATCTAATACCGCACTTCGATTCATTCTATGCTACAGAGCCCCCGACTACGATATTACTCATGCTAATATTTTAACCTCATTACTAACATGGGCTGCCTCTTGCCCATATCCACTCATCTTCCTGGGTGACCTAAATTTACCTCTCATCAACTGGATAACAAACGAAAGTACAACTGATCCAATCCACACTACAATATACAACGCTGTTACAAACCTAGGTCTTGAACAACTTGTAACTAACAGTACAAGACTAAACAACTGCCTTGACCTCATCTTCTGCAACAACAACAATACCATTTATGGACTACAAATAAGAGAACCCTTTTCCAACAGTGATCATTGCATGATTGACTTCCATCTTAATATACGTTGTCACTTAAATCATCATATCAATAGCATTCCCATCTACAACTTCAAAAAAGCCAATTATGACCTTATAAACAATGATCTTTCATTTCTGGACTGGCAAAATCTGTTCTCAACCTGTATTACTGCTGAAGACCACTATAGAGTTTTCCTACTCGAAATCAACAGAGTCATTGAACTATACGTACCACAAACTACCACCAAGATCAGGAAAAGCAAACTACCCATATCAATAAAAAAGCTTCAATCTAAAAAAAGATCCCTTTGGAAAAGAAACAAAAAGGGCTATGTAGCTAATTTTAAAAATCGCTACAGAACTATATGCAACCAAATAAAAACTGAATGCACAAATTACCACACCAAGCAAGAAGAGGATCTTCTGCGCACTAATTCCAGTCGTACCTTCTATAATTTTGTCAACAACAAGCTTAAAAACTCTAGATGCATGCCACCACTAAAAGATTCTGATGGCAATGTATGGACTACAAATCTTGACCTAGGTAAATCAATAGATGCAATATACATAGACTTCTGTAAAGCTTTTGACTCAGTAGTACATGATAAACTTCTCCTAAAATTAAAATCCTATGGCATTTCAGGACCCTTACACAACTGGATATCTGCTTTTCTGTCAAACAGACAACAAATAGTTAAAATTGGTAATGCTCTATCAAATCCTGTTCCTGTCAAGAGTGGTGTTCCTCAAGGCAGCGTTCTTGGACCTACTCTCTTTATAATATACATAAATGATCTTTGTAATCATATCTCAAGTAACTGTGTTCTCTTTGCTGATGATGTCAAACTTTTCAACACCACTGACAATACATCCACAATTCAAAAGGACCTTGATCATCTAACTGCTTGGTCTAAAATTTGGCAACTACAAATCTCAACCAGTAAATGCTCAGTCTTGCATATTGGAAGAAAGAACCCAATCACAAAGTACATGCTTGATGGACATTGCCTCGCAGATGACCCCCACCCTGTCAAAGACCTTGGAGTTTTTATATCTAACGATTTAAGTTCCAAAGCCCACTGCAACTATATAGCTAAGAAGGCTCTAAGAGTTGTTAACTTAATTTTACGTAGCTTCTTTTCAAAAAACACCACGCTACTGACCAGAGCATATAAAACATTTGTTAGGCCAATTCTTGATTACTGCTCTCCTGTCTGGAACCCATACCATATATCTGACATCAACACAGTTGAGCGTGTCCAAAGGTATTTTACGAGAAGAATTCTCCACTCCTCCGAAACTAATAAAATACCTTATTCCACCAGACTTGATATCTAGAAAACTTGGAACTTCGTCGCCTTCGTCAAGATCTGGGTTTAGCATATAAAATCATCCGTTGTAATGTCCTTCCTGTCAATGACTTTTTTAGTTTCAATAACAATATCACAAGAGCTACCAACAGATTTAAACTCAATGTCAACCGCTCCAGTTTAGATTGCAGAAAACATTATTTCTGTAACAGAATTGTATATACTTGGAATGCATTACCTGACTCTGTGGTTTCTTCTCATAACCCCAAAGGCTTTACTCAAAAACTGTCCACGGTTGACCTCACCACTTTCCTAAGAGGACTCTAAGGGGCGTGCATAAGAGCACAAATGTGCCTACCGTTCCTGTCCTACTGTTTCTTCCCCTATGTATATATATGTTTTTAGTACCTCGTTTCTCCTCATATATACGTTCATATATTATATAACCCTTTATGCAACGCTTGTATATATATATTGTTATATTGTTATGACAAATAAAATAAATAAAATAATAAAATAAATAAATATGCATTCTACTTGTTTCTGGCTCTAGGGGCGGTGCTCATCTCTGTTTCTAAGCTGAAGACCCAGCACTGTCCGAAGACGGCTCCATAGTCATGTGGCCAGCATGACTCAACATCGAAAGTGCATATTACCATTCCCACCAAAGTGGTCCCTATTTTTCTACATGCATTTTTTACATGCTTTTGAACTGCTAGGTTGGCAGAAGCTGGAACAAGTAACGAAAGCTCACCCTGTTACGCAGTGCTAGGGATTTGAACCACTGAACCGCTGACCTTCTGATCGACAAGCTCAGCATCTTAGCCACTGACCCACCACATTCCTAGTTGCTAATCTTAGGCTCTACCTATTAGTACATCCTGAGCATAAGACTATAGATTTTTTATATTCTACTAGGTAAATAGCTGGGAATAGAAGAAATGGCAATGCCTACAGGGAAATCCATCTGCCATTTCTAGGGGATTCACAATTTTAAAAATAAAACACTCTTGTCTGTTGAGTGAGAAAAAAATGAACAAAAAAAAGTCAGCTTCATTCCACATATTCCACATATTCCAGTTTAAGGGCATGCACTAACTCCCCTGAATATCTCTATTCAGCTGCATAGCCAAAGACATCTCTTAGATGTGTACATATTTCTGTATACAGGTGTAATCTTTTCAAACATGGTAATCAAATTATCAAGAATTTTTTTATCAAATTCTCTTGAGAATTGTCAAACTGGGGATCTCAACTCATGTGCATTCCTCAGTAGCAATTGAAATTTGGGCAAGTTAAGGGAATTAAGGAGGGAATTCACTCGTTTAGAATTTGAGTAATTCAGCTAAGTTTTCTGAGATACAGGAATATTTATTACATCAATAGGGCAGAAGTACTATTTCCTAATTAAATTTACTCCGTACTACCTTTTAATCAAACAGACAGCGGGAATGGGTGAGGTAAGGAGAAATTTGCCTGGAGAAAATACTAAAATTTCCGTCTCTACTTTTTGGGTTAACTTCTCATTGATAGTGTATCAGGGCCTTGCTACAGACCTACCTACTCCTAATACTAATATATTGAGCACAGACAGAGAATCCTATTCATGCATCTTGTATAGATGCCTAATATCTCTATCTACAACCTCCTTCTTCAGTAACTGGATTCTGGAAGGTGAGTCTAGGGAGCAGCACTGCCTACCTATTATATTTCCTCATATGAAGACATCATTATGTAATTAACTCAAGAAAGAGTTGTGGCTTAAATTATGTTCAATTTGTACATAAAGCAAGTATGTTATTTGAAGCTAGTCTACAGGAGCAGCATGTTCCTTACCCACCCAAATTATCCCCATAATATAAACAATCTCAGCAGGAAAGATCTAAAAATAGACCCTCTCTGGAAAGCTTTGGTTAATTCTTTGAAATGGCAGCTGTTCCCATTAAGTGATCACTTATAAGAACTATGCTGGATTTGTGAATTGTGAACCCTTATCAAAAGAACTGTTCTAGGAAGTGAAGTGAGATAGGATAGGTTTATTTACCATAAACAACAAGTACAATAGACTTCTCTTGAGAGTCTGAAGTTCAGCTGTAAGGCTAGGTGCTTTCCCTTCACTTGTACTAGATAGTGATATCAACATGGTATAAGAAAGAAACAATCCCATTTTTTTCTCTGAAAATAGAAATCCATTTCCCAATGTACCTAAATCACTGCAGACAATATGTTTTTTTCCATTCATCTTGCAATGGAGGCATTGTTCAATGAAGTAACTGTCAGAAACCATTAGAATCTTTGGATTTTTACTGTGTCTCTGTTAGACATATTGAATTGTACAATATGCTCTTGTTGCAGGTATTTATTCCCAGTAACCTTTCCTTTTTAAAGAAGTCAGCTATTCAATAAAGTTCAGGAGCTCAAAGAAAGTCAAAGGTGATTTAATAAGATTGTCAAAGTGAATTATTTCAATCATTTTTAAGGTGTGGTGCAATTGAATAGAAAAGAACATAAAAATTTGATGCACTGAAATGTATTTTTCTGAAATGTATTTGGAATTCAGAACATGCTTCTCTACCAAAAACAAATGGATTTCTTCATAAATGATGCAAAACAAAGGCACTTTCAATTTGCAAATAAAATGGGGACATGGTTGGCATACAAATTGCAAAAAGAAAAGTGATGTTAAAGAGACAAGAAGCAAATACCGTAATAACAGATAATGTGGATATGTGAAAGAATTCTAACATCATACTCTTTATACAAAGGTCAATAAATTTCCTCAGAAAAAGTGGATGAATACTTGCAGAAACAGAATTTGTTCCAACATAGTACTGAAACCAAGATAAACCATTCTATCTATACTGTTAAAATTAATCAAATAGCATAGCTTGAGTGCATTTGCTAAAATTGTTTTCAGACAATTTAACAAATTTATGCAGACTATTGAAATTTAATTAACAATAATATATTGAATAGAATAGAATAGCATAGAATAGAATAGAATAGCATAGCATAGCATAGCATAGCATAGCATAGCATAGCATAGCATAGCATAGAATAGAATAGAATAGAATTCTTTATTGACCAAGTGTGATTGGACACACAAGGAATTTGTCTTGCTGCATAATATATTAAAATATGCTTTGATCGATCAGAAACTTTAAAAAATGAAATCAATTACTATTGTCAAATGCGAAAAAGGTTATCTACTAAATACTTACCAAAAAGATACAAGGAGGGAACAAAAAATGCAACAGTTCTCTTGGAACAAATGAAACCCTCTCACCTTCTGTTACATTTATATAGCAGTTTGTGGGATGGAGTACTAGACTATACAGGTCTGCCATGCCATTTTTGGAAACATTTTTTTCAGGGTATGCTTATCACTTTGACAGCTTACAGGGCTGGATAAATTAGGGCATGATTTCTGGCACTCTTGGATACTTTCCCATTGTAGGTTGTTAAACTGGCTTCCTCTTTGCTTCCCAATCCTTTTTCTCACTTTATGTTTCCTTAACCAATTTGCTTCATTAAATTATTTAGTTAACTGTCAGAAATTTTGTTCACACTCAACTGGCTGTGGTTCCAAAAGAAAAAAGTAACCAGGTACAATATTATGGCATGAACCATTCAAGTTGTCATCAGGTTTTGGAAGAAAGCAGACGTAAAATAACTACCTTATCTTGGGATGGGATGACTCTATGCCTGAAAACTGTGGCTGACTCATAATTGCTGGTCATTTCTTTCTCTCTGTTTGGTTTACAGGTCCTATAGCACTTTTTTTTTAACCCATCCTCTCAAAAGAGGCTTAGTTATTCTTAGAATAGGTTTAGATCTATTCTATGAATAACTAATCTTAATCCAATCCATTATAAAGCATATTATACTAAAAGCAGTGTGTTAGTTTGGGAGAATTGAGTTATATCCACAACTCTTTTATAATAATTTCTTGGCCAAGGTACCTATCTTTACATGGTTATATGGTAAATCTCCAGTCCCCTGTGCCAATCCTTCATAAAGCTTTTTTTTCCAATTCCAATTGGAAATGATTCCAATTCCCAATTCCAGAACTAGATCAATAATCTGAAGTGCAGAGCTGATCATTGGAAATACCGGTACGGAGGAACCAGTAGCTTTTTTGAACTACAGATTCACCTGAACCGATAGTTTTTATCACTACCGGTTCATCCAAACCGGAGCGAACCGGTAGCATTTCACCCGATAAGAGATGTACCTCTATTCTAGATATTAATCTTCAATTCAAAGCGTAATAGTGATCTTCAAATATTTCATGTGGGTGAAGAGGTGGAGCAGACTTATCCAGTGTGACGTGAGAGCAGAGCATTGTAGTAAGTTAACTTTTAAGATTTCTTCTGAGTGAATCATTCATTTCAGTAATTCAGTTACCCTTAAAAGCATGTAACAATTTAACAGATATGGTATTTTTAAAAAAATTACTACTCACATGCCTCTTACCAAGATTAATTTTCTAGTCAAAGACAGAAAATACTTACAGTTGAAGATTTCAAAATAAACACTAACGTGTTTTCTTTTTCATGTTTGCATCTGACAACTTACTAGTTCAATTCATAGTTTTGTTCAAAATTCAGCAGCACTTCATTTAGCTATAAGTTACTTGCTACTGTCAGATCCTTTCAGACAACTGATTTCAGTAATGATCTTTTGTATTCCCTTGGCTTTTTCCCATTAATTACTTTTCAGGTGTTACCGGTAATTTGGCACAACTGGATCTACCGTACAAAGAAAGAACTCTATCTGTGAGTGTTGGTCTTTTTTCAGTGCCAACTCCTGATAATGTGATTATCCTTGAAAAAATTCCCCCTTTTTTAGTAGTGAAAAATACCTTTTAAAAAAAAAAGCAAAAAAAGGTAAAAATGGTACTTAGAATTGCTTCTTATGACAAACACTTTTTTCGTCCAACATGACAGATAATCAGAATTACTAGCCAGATCATAAATTTCTCAATTTAGTACAAATGAGGACAGAACATTATTATTCTCCCAAGTCTCTTCTCCATCTCTATTGTTGACATTACTACTAGATGGTAAAACCTGGAATGTTATCAACCACACACTTAATGTGTTGTGCAATTAGATTATATCTAAAATAATTACTGTGAATTGGAAAACTTCATTTTATGCAACACAAAAACTTCCCTTATGTTATGTCTCATCAAATAACAAACCATAAAATAGTAGAACAGAACAGAACAGAACAACAGACGTGGAAGGGACCTTGGAGGTCTTCTAGTCCAACCCCCTGCTTAGACAGAAAACCTTACACCACTTCAGACAAATGGTTATCCAATCTTCTTAAAAACTTCCAGTGTTGGAGCATTTACAACTTCTGGAGGCAAGTTGTTCCACTGATTAATTGTTCTGTTAATATTCATGGCCTGGAACAGATCAGCCAATGGGGACTGAATGGAGACATGGTAACAAGGTCAACCAAAGAATAGGCATGATAACAGGCTCAGCCAATGAAGGCTGTTTAGAAATAGAAACTTAAGCTAGAAGTCTGGGCATGGCTTAGGCAACTGAGTCTGTGCAGAAGCTTAACTGCCCTGTATAGAGGAGGCTCTCTTTGTATTAAGCTCTGTGCTCGGCTCTGAAATGACACAAGCCTGGGCTTGTCTGCTCTGCTGAAATGAAACTAACTGTTTTCTCTTGCCTTGTGTTTTGCTTGTAACTGCTACTATGTTGAAGAAGAATCTATATTGGTATTGTACATTTATCTCCATGTATTATTATGTATATAAAGAAGTTAACGAATACTGCTGCATCAGTCTGCCTGTGTGTGCCTTCTGGATTTTTGCAACAAACTCTGACAATTTAAACTGTTAAATTGTTAGCTGTTGTTTTGGATCCGATTCCAAGAACTCAAAACAAGAAATTTAAACACTTTCAAAAACTGCCCCCTTCTCTATTTTTTAATCAGAAAAAAAAGATTTAGTTATTGCCAATCTCCTCGTACACAGACTATAGTAAGCATTCAATATATCACAGACAAGTTCAGTTCTTAAGATTTTATTTAAATTTGAGAAATTCATAATGATTCCAGCTTTCCCTCCCTATATTGCACTCTGTGAGCTCCTTGCTATAATCAAGAAGCAAAGAACCTCAATAGTCGAGAATAGTTTTCCCCAAATGTATAGTTCAACTCTGTTAAAATAAATTTATATAGAAAAGATAGCATTTACAACTGATTTGACAGTGTTCAGCTATTCCCTATTCCCCAAATATATTAAACACCCCAATTGCAGCAGCTTCTAGTAATGTGTTTTGATAATGTTTTTTCTTAGCAAATATAATATTCCATTGTTACAGAGCTACTTAAATCAACTTTGGAACAACTCGATGTATATCTAAAACTTCTTGTTAATGAAGTTGAAACCCACACCTTATGCGGAAAATATATAAACTGTATCCAGTGCATAGCTTTACAGCAGCTTTTGAGAAGTCCATTATCTCAAATTGGCACACAAAATAATTCACACAGCAAATTCAGTGCATTTATAAGACGCCTGTTAGACATAAGACAACTAGAAGATGTAGCATCACCAAATAACTAAGAAAAAGATAGCGAGATTTTGTCCGTGAGGTCAGCAACTTGGAGCAAAAAATACTTCGTCCTCGAATCCATCTCCTAATAGAAAGCGCTCCTCCTTTTACCTACACAAAATCAAAAGAATACACCTTGTTTAAAAGTATACACTGGAAACTTTTTATTTGATCTGTTCAGTAAACACAGACTTATATGATGCAAAAACTATCATATGCACATAAATTTGATAATGCAATAATTAATCTGATTGTCGGGACAACTTGCACAAATATTTTCATGTCATCAGTGTGCAAACTCAGTAAAAGTAAACAATGAAAGAATTCATTCAATTTTAAGTGTCATATATCATTTGAAGTGATTATACCCTTAGATGTTCTACTTACTTTATCTATTTCTTTGGGACATATTTCCCAATATGTCCCAAAAACTAAACTCGCTTTTAAAATTATTACAGCTTTAGGAGATAGAGCTAGTTATCGGCTCAGGGACAAATGCTGAGTTTTATGATTGTCTGAGCTTCCAGTCATAAACGAAGTCTACCATTATTTGCATATTTACAGAGAGGATTGCCCTTGAACATAGACATTTTAGTAATTCAATAGCATTTCAAAGGGCAGCATTTCGATAGCTGTGTACTTTTTTTAAGTGATTCAAATATTGCAACTACTGAAAGGTGAGATCAAGTGGCATTTGAGAAAACCGTATAACCAGAATTTTGTTAAAATACCGGAATAATTTCAGTCATGGGTGCAAAGCAAAGAACTTACAAGAGGATCTAGGGGCACGAAGTCTAATGGAAAATTATTTTCATCATATGTTCTTTGCTTTTTTAATATGATGTGAGTTATTTTCACATCAACAAGAGAGATTTCATCTTATGACCTTACCTTTTGCACTACAATATGTTCATTTGGATTGATGATCAGAGCTTCTCTTTCTTCATCAGACTCCATCTGAACAGCATAATCCCTGGGGGATGATCTGTAAGTAGTCATTTCAAGCCTTGAAAGAAAAGTTAATAGAGTTCAAGATTCCAGAAATTTCTAAGCAATAAGCAACTATTTATTTATGTACACTTTTCTTTGAATCATTATTTTTAATATCTATGGTTTTTTTTCCCCAAATTATAATGTTAGATTTTCTTACTTTTCAAGCAGGCACGATTTTTTTTATTACAAGTCCTATTTGTTTTCTTTACTTATTAAATTTAATGCCAAATAATTCCAATTTCTGGTGGCTTACAACAAAAATATAATAAAAGATTCATCCAAAAACAAAACAACCCCCCAAATATAATAATTTAATATAATAAAGTCTCTATGATAAAAAGAATATTATCAGACAATAAAACATTTCTCTACAGCATAATCCTCCTAATCATCACAGACCACAATAACTAAGAGAAAAAAAAATCCCACCAAAGCAAAAGTAGCTGGAAGAATAGAAAGTAGGGGGGAAAGAAGGAATGGTAATAAGGGACCCTATCACATATGACTTCTGAAAGAGTTCAACTTTCACTGTCTTATACAGTATAATATTACCGAAGGGACCAGCCCAGTTTCTAGATTATGTAATGCATTTATGTATGAATTATTAATGTATGCATTTATGTAATATGTATTATTAATTAGTGAAGTACTTCAGTTGAAATATCTAATTTTAATAAATCACAATTTTAATCATAAAAAAGGGGCAGATTTATTTGTTAAAATAACTGAAACAAACCGAGATATGAAATAGTATATTAATTTGCTTATTTATACAAGTATAATAACATTTCACATTTCAGTAGAATAAAATAATATATTTGAATCAATGTTCTGAAATTTATCTAGTAATTGCTTCCTGAAACATGATTCCTCAGGCAATGTTGGATTTTACAAGATTCTTATCCTCCATAGTTGTACAGCCATATTGTATTTTTAAGACTGAATTTTGTTTCCAAATGTTTACAATGTACAGAAATTCCAAAGTTTTAACTCAAGAAGGCATTTTTTAAATATTCTTAGTTGTACATCAAATTTAAAGAAATGACTATGTCCATCATGAAGTGTTACATAAGTCAGTACCTTCCAGGCCTTGTAGCAACATGTTTTTCATAAACATTTGCCTTTTGAAATCAAGCTCATAAGATCTCTCTATGTATGTCTACCTTTTAATCTGTTCCTCAGATAGTCCCAAAGCCTCTTCTGCAGCTTTTCTTCTATTCCTTTCTTCCGAGACCCTTTCAGACAGTTGTATTATGGTCTGTTGCTCTGAATGACGTTGTCCCTCCAGGTCTACAAGTCTAGTGCAAACCCAAACATAAAGTAAGTTACACATAAGAAAAAATAGTCTCTCTTTTATTTTTATTCATTTTTGCTTTTATTCAATTACTAACTAAAATTACTCAATTTAAGAATTATTTGAAATATTTAAAGTTAAACCAGTGCCCTTTCCTTAAATTATATCATAGTGCGATTTACATCTTAACCAACAAAATGCATTTTACTACTTCAACAACTATTACTACCACATAAATAAATAGTAACCTTTTCTTGAGTTGGCTGAGTTCCATATTGTCTATTTCAACAGTAATTGCAGCTCTTTCTTGGGGAGCTCCTGGAGGAACTTCAGTTGGACGATCATTCTAAAACAGTAACATGATACGCTATTTCAATATTGATGTCGATGTTCAATACCGTTATGCCATTTATGAGAAAACAGTTTATAAAAGTCAAAAGTTAAACCTATACCACATTTATTAAAATAAGTCACTTTCACTTCTTTATAGTTAATTCCAAAATAAAGAAAATACAGGTAGTCCTCAACTTACAACAGTTCGTTTAGTGACTGTTCAAAGGTACAACAGCACTGAAAAATGTGACATGACCATTTTTCACACTTACAACCCATGATCAAGTGATCAAAATTCAGATGCTTGGCAATTGGTTCATACTTATGACTGTTGCTGGATCCCAAGGTCATGTGATCGATCACCTTTTGCAACCTTGTCCCAAGCAAAACCAATGCGGAAACCAGATTCGTTTAACAACCAGATTACTAACATATCAAGTGCAGTGATTCATTTAACAACTGTGGCAAGAAAGGTTGCAAAATGGGGCAAAACTCACTTAAATGTTTCACTTAACAAGAGAAATTTTGGGCTCAGTTGTGGTCGTAAGTCAAGGATTACCTGCACGTAAGAGGCTTACTTGCATTTATCATAAAGTTTTCTAGTAGAGGTTTACAAAACGTATGTAGGGACAGTGAATAGATCAAGGAGGAGGGAGAAACTGAGGTTGAGATTAAATGCAACTGATACCCTCAAAAAGAAATAAAGTGAAAACTTTGAAGAACAAAAAGTTTTGAAGTTGTATATGGATGAAATAAAAGGAAGATTTGTCTTCAAGATCAAAAAACCATACAAAGGCGTAGTATATGGGGAGGAATACTAAATGGCAAACTAGATTTTAGTTGTACTTTCTTTTTCTTATCTTATACTTTTACTTTTTTCTTTTTTTTTTTGCCTTACAAATATTCCTCGACTTACTACCACAGTTGGGACCAAAATGTCCACTGCTAAGCAAGGAGGTTGTTATGAGAATTGGGCCTAATTTTACGAACTTTTTGCCACAGTTGTTAAGTGAAACATTGTGGATATTCAGTGATTCATGTGGTCATTAAATGAATCCAGCTACCCCTTTATTTTGTTGAAAGCTGGCTGGCTGGGATGGTCACAAATGGTGTTCACATGATCCTAGGACGCTGTAAACATCATAAATAGAAGCTAGTTGCTAAATGCCCACATTTTGATCATGTAACTTTGGGGATGGTGCATAAGTCGTAAGTGCGATGACTGATTGTAAGTCACTTTTTTAAAATGCTGTTGCAATTTCAAACAGTTGCTAAACGAATGTTGTAAGTCAAAGAATACCTGTATTTAAAATATTCTATTTCTGCATTTTGCATAATCTTTCCCCCCCAAAAAAAGAGCAGCATGAAGATTATGTATGCATGTAAGAAAGACAATGCGTATCTACAGTAAGCTTGCAAACAAGAGCTTGCTGATGCACACTGGCACAACACCGAAGCTTTCTGACTGGAGAAGGCTGTTGCCATATCTATGTACTGTCTTCTAGGTCAGGGATCTCCAACGTTGGCAGCTTTAAGACTTGTGGACTTCAACTCTTTGCTGGCTGAGGAACTCTGGGAGTTGAAGTCCACAAGTTTTAAAGTTGCCAATGTTGGAGACCCCTGCTCTAGGTTTTTAAAGTATGAGATAGAGAAATGTTCTTTGAAGAAAGCAGGGGAAATTACATTTCTTGTTCCCTTCATCTATTTATTCTATTTGGAAAAACTGGAACTGAAGTCTTAGACTTAAGTGATTTGCTTCTACTTGTACAGATAAACAGCACCTCAGAAAACTGATAACTCCTAGATCTTCAGAAATTAATTCGAAGTGTGAAAACTGTGGATAAGACTACTTTCTATGCAGACTATTCCTCGGTGTCTATTCAAAATTGCCAATCCTTCTTACCTGGGTGTTATCTTGAACGGAAGCAACTTGTAGCTGATAATCCCTTTCAAGCTGCAAGTGATGATTCTGGAGGTCATTATAACGAAGTTGAGTATCTTGCAAAGTTTGGGACACCATTTTTAGTTGAGCAGACAATACAGCATTTTCTTGCACCGACTGCATTACCTGCAATAATTTGAATTGGATAAATGGCTACATTCATGAATGTGCGCAGACATGCCAATAGAACCTACACATTATCATCAGTCAGCCAACTTCTATATTAAATCAAAACTTATTTGAAAGAATACAGCACTGCACACCAGAACAACTAGACACAAGAACAGTTTTTTCCCGAAGGCCATCACTCTGCTAAACAAATAATTCCCTCAACACTGTCAGACTATTTACTGAATCTGTTAACTACTATTAATCGTTTCATAGTTCCCATCACCAATCTCTTTCCACTTATGACTGTATGACTATAACTTGTTGCTGGCAATCCTTATGATTTATATTGATATATTGATCATCAATTGTGTTGTAAATGTTGTACCTTGATGAACGTATCTTTTCTTTTATGTACACTGAGAGCATATGCACCAAGACAAATTCCTTGTGTGTCCAATCACACTTGGCCAATAAAATTCTATTCTATTCTATTCTATTCTATTCTATATATATACTGTAATTTCACATTATTGCTATACTGAACTTCATATCATTTACTAAATTCTGAATAGAGATGCTTACAAGCTTAGGTTTCTGCTAAGGCATTAGCAAGAAGTAAATTAAAAGTTTGAACACTTTTATTTATTATATTTATGTAACGGTGAAATTCAACTGATTTTTTTTAAAACTAACTTGTAGCAGAAGTTAGTATAATACATGGAAATGTATTATTGAGTCAATTTCCATGGAAAGATGCAAAATTACTGAGGAAAAAGCCACATACAAGTATCAAGTACCATGTTAGTTGAACAATTTCTTACTTACCTTTGAGTTTATTTGTTGGAATTTTAATTCTCTCTGGTGTAGCTCGTGAAAGCAACGCTGGAGTTCATTCTGTAAATGAGTTCTTTCAACTAGCAGATGCTTCACTTGATCAGAGACATCTGTACTTCCAGCAAGAGTAATAGATTCTAATCCCTTACACAATATATAAAAGCATGACAATGTGACTTAGGTTAACTATACATAGTCTACAATGTGATTGCCTACAATGTCAATACAGAATGCACACGGCTAAACTTGTCCCACTGTTCTTGCCACCATTTTATCACACTATTTCCAGGAAGACGAATATGAAAATTTATCACAACTCTCTGTAAGACTCCAAAATAGTATGTGCCCAAAATATACATGTCATCAAGCTTCTTGACTAACCTGGGCTTGAATAAGGATTGCACTGAATTGCATTATGAGGATAGTACCATGCTGCATTATTCATATACATTTATATGTACAAATATGTTGATATTAGTTGATAACTAATGCACGAGAGCTTGAACTGACACTCATTGAGTTTTGCTATGTTAGATATTTCCAATTGGAGAAGTGAATCAAATCTTTTTTAGGAACTGGAAAGTGGGAATTACTGTAATAATATTGTCATACTATTGACTACAACAGGAATATAATATACATAGAAACCATGTATACAAGCCTGTCCCATTAAGACTTTTAAGACCACTAAGCATCTGTAGTGGCATCATGGAAAAATTGGTGTGCTGGTGGGATTAAGAGTTATGCATCTTTTTTAAAACCTAGTTCTAAACCTTGTCTTTGCAATGCTAATATTATTGGTCACTAGTGCCATTTGGTGGTATAGGAATACAGTTGTTGCACAACAGAAAACCCAGTGCTTTGGCTGAAAATAGGGAGCTGGAGTCTGAAGTGGCCTAGCTACAAACTGTGGCATTTATGCTTCTGCTGCTTATAGCAATGTGGTAAATATATGAACAATATACCGTATTTTTCAGAGTATAAGACGCACTTTTTTCCCCCAAAAGAGGGTGAAAATCTGGGTGCACCTTATATTCTGAATATAGCCCCGCCCAGCTTCTCAAATGGAGGTTTTAGAGGCTGAAGAAAGCATCAGAAATGAAGCTTCAGAAAAGAAGCCCCCAAACAGAGCTCCAGAGACTTTTTAAGAAAAAAAAGTTTTTTCTTAAACGGAGTTTCAGAAGTTTGAGAGGCAGAAAAAAAAGTAAAAAAAAGCAAGGCACGGAACCTGTTGCTAAAATTCACCTCTGCGAACAGCTGATTGGTGGTATTCCGGGAGGCCGATCTACCTGCCAATCAGTTTTTTTCTTATTTTCCTCCCCAAAAACTAAGGTGCGTCTTATACTCCAAAAAATATGGTAGGTTTTATGATATTGTTGGCTTGAAGCAGTACACTTTACAACATCCATCAATTTTGTGACTGGAAATATAATATTCTTTTATCTGTGTTTTATGCAGCGATTCTAAGTTTCAAACTGACATTTTGGTTAGGCAAATCCAATGTCTGGTTTTCCTAGGCTATTTATGTCCATTTCAATTAAATTTTATTCTCTTCAACTGATTTATTCCCAGGAAGTGCATTTAGATGCATGATTTTTATTCCAAGGTTTTTATGACTTGGAAATTCATGTGGCTATAAATTCAAAATTTAATGTAAAATGCAAACAAAATATGTATTAACCATTTTGTTTCATGCAGTTTGGTGTAGTGGTTTTACCTTCACTGAGTAATTGCTGCCTGGAGATGCAGCTCTTTGAGTCACTTCATGGTGCACTTTCTTTAGTTCTGCCACCTGTTTTTCCTTTTCTGCAAGAGATGCCTGGAATTGATTTTGAAGTGCTTGAGATTCTGTCAGCAGACGATGGTTTTCTTTTCTAGACCAACAACATTAAAGTAATGGCAGATTTAGACTACTTCATGAACCTAATCTTAACACTGATTGTTCTTGTTTCAATTTCATGAGTCTGGTTTGAAGGAAAAACATACACAATAAAGTAAAATTAATTAAAAATATGAATCCAATCCAAGGGCAGCTGTTTCAATGGGAAAAAACCTCTTAACTAGAATATTTCTATCTGATCTTTCCCTAGAAATTTAGGATAACTTATATGAACCCATCATAGGGTCGCGATGGGTCGGACACGACTTCGCAACTAACAACAACAATATGCAAGCAGACATTAATCGGCCTAATGTTACCAGAAAGGTGTCTTGACTTCACTCCAATATATCAACTATATCACATTTTCTCACATTACTATGAGATCTGCTCTTTCTGATCTTTTAAGTGTGGTATCTTAAGCTTTCAAAACCATAAAAAAGATTACATATACACACAAAGACACCAATATACTATACTAGCTAATATACAGGTGAAACTCAAAAAATTAGAATATTGTGCAAAAGTTCATTTATTTCAGTAATGCAACTTAAAACGTGAAACTAATATATGAGATAGACTCATTACATGCAAAGTGAGATAGTTCATGTTTTGATTTGTCATAATTTTGATGATTATGGCTGACAGCTCATGAAAACCCCAAATTCACAATCTCAGAAAATTAGAATATTGTGAAAAGGTTCAATATTCTAGGCTCAAAGTGTCGCACTCTAATCAGCTACTTAAGCCATAATACCTGCAAAGGGTTCCTGGGCCTTTAAATGGTCTCCCAGTCTGGTTCAGTAGGAATCACAATCATGGGAAAGACTGCTGACCTGACAGTTGTGCAGAAAACCACCATTGACATCCTCCATAAGGAGGGAAAGCCTCAAAAGGTAACTGCAAAAGAAGTTGGATGTTCCCAAAGTGCTGTATCAAAGCACATTAATAGAAAATCATGTGGAACGGAAAAGTGTGGAAGAAAAAGGTGCACAAGCAGCAGGGATGACCGCAGCCTGGAGAGGATTGTCAGGAAAAGGCCATTCAAAAGTGTTGGGGACTTTCACAAGGAGTGGACTGAGGCTGGAGTCAGTGCATCAAGAGCCACCACACACATACAGATCCAACAAACAACATCAGAAGTGCCTTACCTGCGCTAAAGGAAAAAAGAACTGGCCTGTTGCTCAGGGGTCCAAAGTCCTCTTTTCTGATGAGAGCAACTTTTGCATCTCATTTGGAAACCAAGGACCCAGAGTCTGGAGGAAGAATGGAAAGGCACACACTGCAAGATGCTTGAAGTCCAGTATGAAGTTTCCACAGTCTGTGTTGATTTGGGAAGCCATGTCATCTACCATTGGTCCACTGTGCTTCATTAAGTCCAGGGTCAATGCAGCTGTCTACCAGAAGATTTTGAAGCACTTCATGCTTCCTTCCACAGACGAGCTTTATGGGGATGCTGACTTCATTTTCCAGCAGGACTTGGCACCTGCCCACACTGCCAAAAGTACCAAAACCTGGTTCAATGCCCATCGGATTACTGTGCTTGATTGGCCAGCAAACTCGCCTGACCTGAATCCCAAAGAGAATCTATGGGGCATTGCCAAGAGAAAGATGAGAGACATGAATCCGAACAATGCAGAAGAGCTGAAGGTCACTATTGAAGCATCCTGGTCTTCCATAACACCTCAGTAGTGCCACAGGCTGATGGCATCCATGCTACGCCGCATTGAGGCAGTAATTGATGCAAAAGGGGCCCAAACCAAGTACTGAGTACATATTCATACTTATACTTTTCAGAGGTCCGATATTGTTCTATGTACAATCCTTGTTTTATTGATTTCATGTAATATTCTAATTTTCTGATATTGTGAATTTGGGGTTTTCATGAGCTGTCAGCCATAATCATCAAAATTATGACAAATTAAGGCGTGAACTATCTCGCTTTGCATGTAATGAGTCTATCTCATATATTAGTTTCACCTTTTAAGTTCCATTACTGAAATAAATGAACTTTTACACGATATTCTAATTTTTTGAGTTTCACCTGTACATGTAAGGCACAAGATCTTTTCTCCTTTGCACAGTAAGGAAAAAAGAAGTAATCATAAACTTTTATAAATAACATTTAAAATTAATTTTACCTCAGAGCAATTACTTCATTCTGGTAGGAGGCTCTTTCTTTCTCAGCTTCTTCTTGGAAAGCTTTTGTCTGGTTCAAGTCTCTCTCAAGTTCATCTACTTTGGCTTTCAGTTTCAATATGTCAGTTGTTGCAGAATTAGTTCCTTCTTTAGCCTATGGAAGAGAAATACATTAAGAAAACACTTAAAAGATAACTTTTTTTGCATGTTTTGCTATAATTACATTTTTTTTCAATCAGTAAATTCAAGTGTATGGAAATAAAAAAGAATACTACAAAATTATCTTATACATATCTATTCTGAAGAAGTCCCACTGTGTTTGATGTTACCTACTCCTGGGTGAGCATAATATTGCAGCCTTAGCCTCTATTTTGTATAATATTGTAAGGCATCAACTTACCAGTCTGTCCCTATCCACTTGAAGACTCTTCAAATTATGTTTAAGTGAACTACTCTCACTGTTGCAGTCATACGGTACAGAAACTGGGTTTGTGTCCTGTTTAGCTTCATGAGCTACTCTCAGTCTGGAAAGTTCCCGCAAAAGTCTATCTCGATCATCCTGAAGACTGGCCATAGCTTTAGAAAAAGCATTCATCTGTTGAACATAAGTCTCACACTCAGAGGAAAGTCTACTAATTTCAAGGTTTTGGGTTCTCAATCTCTTGCACAGGTTTTCAAATTCATCAGTCAGCTGATGAAGGGTAAAGTTGCCTTCAGTTTTTAACAGTGTCTGACTTAAAAAGGCATTTTTCCCCATCACACTAAGAATATTTGATTTAAAATCTTTGAGTTCAGCTTCATATTCATCAACTTGTTTTTTTTCATATGCAAGTTCAGAAGCAGATTTGCTTTGAAAAACCTTGAACTCTTCAATTAATCGCTCTCTATCACGTTGCAGAGCTGTCATAGCTTTTCCAAAAGATTCAAGTTCAGATCTTAGTTCTTTATTCTGCAGTTGGACTTCTAACAACCTTTGGGGTAATCCAATGGCTTCATTGTCCAGTAATCTAGCATCACTGCCTCTATTTATTTTCTCTCCGATAACCAATTCCTGGAATCGCTCTAAATTTTCTTCAGGCCCCGAATCAATATGAGGTTCTTTTTTCTGATCAAGTCTATTTCCTTCCAAATGCATTTTATTTATGGAAGCAATCAGAATCTCTAAGTCACAAACTTTTGATGTTAATTTTCCATTTTCCAGTCTTAGCGATTCAATTACCTCCTCCTGTACTTTCACGGACAGTTGGAGTTCTTTCATTTTTTTCAGAAGTTCAAATTTTTCCTGTTGAAGACTCTTAATGTAGTCCAATTTTTCTGTAAGTAATTCTTTCAGTTGGTTATCTTTTAGTGACAACACTTGATTCAGATCTTCCCTGTACTTTAAGAGTTGTGCAGTGAGCATTGCGTTTTCAGAATGAAGATCATCTATCTGATTCAAGAGTTTCCTTACTTCTTGTTTCAATGTCCTAGTCTCATTAGCATGGTCAGTTATTAACCTCTCTTTCTCAGATAAAGCATCTTTGTGTTCACACTCTAGATATTTATGCTTAGAAAAAAGGGAATCTCTGTCATTCTGAAGCGATGACATTGCCTTCTTTAAAGTATCTATTTCACTGTCAATCTCAGCCCTGTCTTGAGATGCTTTGTCAACTTTCATCTGTACATTTTTAAATTCATTTTGCATCTTCTGACAAGTTTCATCCGACTGCTCTTTGGCTATCTGTAGACATTTTATCTGCTGCTCATACTCCGAAATTTGCTGTGGATGCAGTGTTTGTTTCTGAGTGAGATAGCCAGAAGTGTTGGTGTCTTTTGATGAAATCAGAACAGAGATTTCCATATCTTTCTTATTCAGCATTATCTTCATTTGATCAGAAATGGCCAACTGCTTTTCCAACTCAGCTTCAATTTCACTTTTTTCTAACAGAAGCTGTTGTGTTTCCTGTTCTTTTCTTGTCAAATTTTTCTTCAGTGCTTCCATCTCTTTTTCAACACTATTATTTTTTATAAGGTGGTTAAGAGATCTGTTTTCTTTAATTAAAGCACGCAAAGCATCTTCTTTTGATGCCAGAGCAGTTGTCAGCATATGCAGTTTATTCCACAAAGTGATATTCTCTGCCTTTATTTGAGAAAGCTCATTGAAATTGTGTGAATCCACCGAAGCCGGTGTTACACTCTTGGCTCCTTCTGACACAGAACTTTTAAGTTCCGATTCTTGAATTTGAGACATTTTTACTTCTTTTTCTTCTTGTAAGGATGTTATTAATCTATCACTGGTCTCTGCTTGTTGCTGTTTATTCTCAATGACTCTGTCCCTGTCTCTTGGAAGAGAGTAGGGGAAAGCTACCAATCTCGCTAGGTCATCATGCAACTCGTTTTGAAGGTTCTTATTCTGAGAATCCCTAATGTCAGCTTCTCTCTGCATATGATGTTCACCAAGGATTTTCTCTTTCTCTTGCTGAACAATATGGAATTTTTCTTCTAAATTTGACCATTCTTTTGAGAAAGTTGTTTTTAGCTTCTGAAGGCCATCTTCATATTGTCTATTCTGAACTAATATCTGATTCTCTTTCTTTTTCAGCTCTTTTTTACTGTTTAGGTTCTCAATGGCTAGTTTCTCTATTTCAGCCTTAGCTTCATCCAACAACGTCTTCTGTGAAGAGAATTTTTCAGCTAGACTCTGCAACTCTTTATTTGATTTAGTAAGTTTTTCTTCTACGTTGCTTAAATCTTTCTCAGTTTTTTCATTTCTTGTTTGTGACAATTTCAGTGACTTTTCCAAATCTAAAATTATTAGCTGGTATTTAATAGAATCCGTTTGCAATTGGTTAATTTCTTGTTGCTTTTCCTTCAGCAGCTCTTGTAATTCCTTTGTTTTGTTCTTTGTTCCATTATTGTCTCTCTGAGCAGATTTTATTTTTTCTTCAAATACTCTGATAACTTGCTGCTGCTCTTCTTTTTCTCTAATTGTGCTAGATTTCTCTGATTCTATATCTTTTAGTTGCTGTGTGAGTAAACTTATTTGTAATTCCTTGGCATTCAATCTGTCTGTCATTTGATCCAATTTTTTAATGTGATTAAGCAACTCGGTCTCCAAAAATTCTTTTTCATTTTTTTCTTTATAGGATATTTCTTGAACGTTTTCTAATTCTTCTTGTAACAGAGATTTGTCATCTTCTAATATTTTAATTTTCTCATCCAGGCTTACGATTTCTTGATTAAAGGTTTTAGAATAATTGTCTAATTTAAATAAATTGTCTGTATCTTGATCATCTTTTAATCTTTCTGATATGATTTTGTTTTCTTGTTTTAAAATATGCATACTTTCCTCTTTTTTCCCTAAGATCTCTTCAGTTAACAAATGAATATATTTTGCTAAGGAGTCTCTTTCACTAATCTCAGATGATACATCAAATTTGTTCAACCCCAATTGGATTTGGAGATCTTTCAGAGCAGATTTTATTAGATTAAAATCCTCCCAAAGAGATACATTTTCTTTCTGGTTTTTTTCTAGGTCTTGTTTTAATGTCTCACAGATTGCTTTTAAGTGTTCATTTTCTTCTATTAGCTTATTGTTTTGAAGAACAGATTCATCATTAATTTTTTTATGTTCTTCCAAACTTAAGTTGTGCTTAGAAGCCTGCTCTTCTGCTTTAGTATATAGTTCAGTGATTTCCTTACTTTTTGATTCAACCAGTTGTTCTAGCTGATCTTTCACAATGGCATTTTCATCCCTTGCTTCTTGAAGCAACTGCTGAAGTTCTTGTTTATCAGACTCTTTCAAACTTATTTTATGAAGAGCTTCCTGTTTTTCTTTTCTAGTGACATCAATAACCTGCCTCATTTCTGCTATTTTACTACTAACATTTTCATAGGCCTGAAGTAATGATTCATATTCTTCCTTTAATTCATTGTGTTTAGCTTTCCAACCTGTCAATTCAACTGTCTGAGAATCCTTTAAGGAATTTAACTGAAAAGAAAAGGCTTCTTTCTCCTGGGCTATCGTTTCCATTGTAGACTTCAGACTTTCACATGCAGCCGTTAGATTTTCATTTTCAATTAATAAACTAGCATTTTCTGTTGCAAGAACCTCCTTTTTACACAAAATTTCATTCAAATCTTGTTTGTCTCTGCTCAACTCAGACACTAGAAGTTCAAGGGCATCAGTCCTAATAACTAATTCTTTGTTTTCCAACATGAGTGCCTCCATTTGATCTTTCAGAACTTTGTTTTCTTTCCGAGCTTCCTTCCGTGATATTAAAGCAGCCTGCAGCTTTCTTTGGAGATGGTCCCCAGTTTTTTCTTCACACTTCTGCTGCTGGAGTTGACAGTTCTCTACATTTACATTTTGTCCCATGGTTCTTTCTAATGCCGGATGATCTCGAGTTTTTAGTCTTTCTGATGTCATTCCTGTTGTGCAAGTAAAAACTAGTGAATCTTTCTCTACATAAGAAACATCCAGCAATGGATTAGAGATGTCTGCATCCTGAACGCTACTTTGCTGCACATTATCAAAATGCAACCATGCAGTTTCAGAATTCTTGCTGCTTTTTTCATGTACCATATTTTCATTTACATTAGAAACTGGCAAATCCTTTTCACGAAGCATGTTTAATTCTATCAATAGTTTTTTATTTTTCTTCAGGGACACCTCTTAACTCCTTTTTCACGCTGAATAATTGTTCATTTGATTTTTCTGTGTTGCTTGTAAACGCCTCTATTTTTTGCCTCAAATCTTCAAACACTGATTTTAAATGTTTTGCTTCTTCTTGATTTTTCAATAAATTTTGTTGTACCCCAATTGGATTTGGAGATCTTTCAGAGCAGATTTTATTAGATTAAAATCCTCCCAAAGAGATACATTTTCTTTCTGGTTTTTTTCTAGGTCTTGTTTTAATGTCTCACAGATTGCTTTTAAGTGTTCATTTTCTTCTATTAGCTTATTGTTTTGAAGAACAGATTCATCATTAATTTTTTTATGTTCTTCCAAACTTAAGTTGTGCTTAGAAGCCTGCTCTTCTGCTTTAGTATATAGTTCAGTGATTTCCTTACTTTTTGATTCAACCAGTTGTTCTAGCTGATCTTTCACAATGGCATTTTCATCCCTTGCTTCTTGAAGCAACTGCTGAAGTTCTTGTTTATCAGACTCTTTCAAACTTATTTTATGAAGAGCTTCCTGTTTTTCTTTTCTAGTGACATCAATAACCTGCCTCATTTCTGCTATTTTACTACTAACATTTTCATAGGCCTGAAGTAATGATTCATATTCTTCCTTTAATTCATTGTGTTTAGCTTTCCAACCTGTCAATTCAACTGTCTGAGAATCCTTTAAGGAATTTAACTGAAAAGAAAAGGCTTCTTTCTCCTGGGCTATCGTTTCCATTGTAGACTTCAGACTTTCACATGCAGCCGTTAGATTTTCATTTTCAATTAATAAACTAGCATTTTCTGTTGCAAGAACCTCCTTTTTACACAAAATTTCATTCAAATCTTGTTTGTCTCTGCTCAACTCAGACACTAGAAGTTCAAGGGCATCAGTCCTAATAACTAATTCTTTGTTTTCCAACATGAGTGCCTCCATTTGATCTTTCAGAACTTTGTTTTCTTTCCGAGCTTCCTTCCGTGATATTAAAGCAGCCTGCAGCTTTCTTTGGAGATGGTCCCCAGTTTTTTCTTCACACTTCTGCTGCTGGAGTTGACAGTTCTCTACATTTACATTTTGTCCCATGGTTCTTTCTAATGCCGGATGATCTCGAGTTTTTAGTCTTTCTGATGTCATTCCTGTTGTGCAAGTAAAATCTAGTGAATCTTTCTCTACATAAGAAACATCCAGCAATGGATTAGAGATGTCTGCATCCTGAACGCTACTTTGCTGCACATTATCAAAATGCAACCATGCAGTTTCAGAATTCTTGCTGCTTTTTTCATGTACCATATTTTCATTTACATTAGAAACTGGCAAATCCTTTTCACGAAGCATGTTTAATTCTATCAATAGTTTTTTATTTTCTTCACGGACATCTCTTAACTCCTCTTTCACGCTGAATAATTGTTCATTTGATTTTTCTGTGTTGCTTGTAAACGCCTCTATTTTTTGCCTCAAATCTTCAAACACTGATTTTAAATGTTTTGCTTCTTCTTGATTTTTCAATAAATTTTGTTGTACTTGGGAAATTTCTTTCATTATTTCCTTTCCGTGGTCAATTTTGCCTGTGAAATCATTAAGAGAATCACTTAAATTTTTTATTTCTTCATCCTTCTCTGAAATTTGTAGGTTGGCTTGTTGAACATTATGCTTCAACTTTTCAACTTGTTCCAGATCATCTCCATCACCTATTTTATGGGAAATAGCTGTTTCATTTATTGTTTTAATAATAGCTCTAACATCTGTCAATTCGTCTTTGTAAGTTTCCAATTGTTGTCGAAGATAATCTCTCTGAGTTACCATACTATCATCGTTTTGCTTATACTGTTGTTCCAATTGTTCAACACTGAACTTCAGTTTCATAATTTCATGTTCCTTCCTATCAAGTTCATGTGATTTCTGTCTTAATTCTTTCTTAAATGTTTCTTTTTCTTTCATAAGACTGTGATAGTTCTCATCCCCTTTTACTGCCACCTTGCTTAAGCTTTCTGGGTTTTCTACCATAACAGGATTTTTCTCCTCCATCTCTTCTGATTCAAGTGTTTTTGGTTTAGCACTTTCACCATCGTGTAGAGTTGTAGCATTTTCTAAATCTTCATGCACAGAGTGTACTGGTGACATAGTAGATTCAAATCCTTCACACTTTCTTTGATGAATTATCTGGAGGGTTTTATAGTCTTTCTTAATGGACACAAAGCTTTTTGTTAGTTCATCAAAATTTGCTAGTAATTTGGCATACTCCTCTTTTTGTTTCTGAATTGTTTTAGTACTTTCTTTACGGGCTGCAAGTAATACCTGCATTTTCTTATGTAAAAGTTCTTTCTCTTTCTCCAGCTGATTAATTTCACTAGGGAAAGGTTCTTCGGTGTTTACACCAGCTTCTGATCTGTTCATTTCCTTGCATGTTTCTTCTCTCTTTGATGCTTCGATTTTGAGATTTTCTATAGTTAAGAAAAGCTGAGAGTATTTCTCAGCATAAGTTTTCTCTTTTTCAGATAGCAGAGATTGTATTTCCACAAGCAAAGAATCTTTCTCATTTAGACATATTAAATTTTGATCAGACATGCTTTTTTGTTCAGCAATGGTTTCCTTCAATCTTATAACCTCCTTCTGCAGCATCTCCAAAGAAGTTGTTTTAGAAGATAACATTTTGTTGATGTCATCTATCCTGGTATCTTTTTCTAATAATTGTTCCTTCAAATCATTAAATTGAGATTCAAGATTTTTAGACTGCTGTTTCAATTCATCAATTTGCTCCAATAAATGTTGTATTTTATTATATTCTCTTTCTGAATATTCCTGATCACTCTTTTCAAATTTCTTAATTTTCTGAGTTAAATCCTTCCTTATTATCAAAGCTGCCTGAAGCTTCTTTTTCAGAGTTTCTTTTTCCTGACTTAATTTTTCCAAAGTAGCATTTGTCTGTTCTTTCTCATTCAACAAATCTTTAATTGTAGCTTCTTTGTTGATCAACACAATTTGATTGAGTTCAAGTTTTTTCTTATATTCTTCTATCTGCTGCAATAATACACTTGCTTCTTCTGCCATACTATTCTGCATGCCTTGTAGTTGTTGCAATTTGAGAAATAGTTCATTTTTTTCTTCTGAAAATTTAATCTTTTCATTCGACATGGATTCCATTATCTGAGTAACTGAGCAATCTTTTTCTTTTAATTGTTGGCTTAGAGTAGCAATTAAATCTTTCTGCTGAGTAGTTTCTGAAATTAAGTTTTCTATCATCTGATTTTTGCATTCAAGGTCTTCTAAAAGTTTTTCAACTTTTTCACATTTGTTGTTTAGGGTCTTACAACTGTCTTGAAGTTCTTCTTCTAATTTTTCTATCTTTCCCTGGAGAAAAATGTTCTGCTTCTTCATTTCTGTCAACGCAAGCTCATTTTCTTCACAAACAGACTGTTGCTTACCTAGAGCTTCTTCAGCAGCACTTAATCTATTTGATAAGAGTTCAATCTCAGATTGCTGAGCATCTCTTATATTTTGAAAGTCGTTCTTCTGTACAATAATTTTTTCTTCCCACAGAGATTGCATGTTTTTCAACTGATCATTCAAGTGACTTATTTCTTCCTCTTTCTCTAAAAATGTCTGCTGCAATTCTATTGCTTCAGTTTCTTTACTACAAATACTATTTATTAGAATAAAGATTTTTTCTAACACAGCCTTAGTTTCAGTAGGTTGCTGACCAGCTTCATTATCATTGTTACCGGTGAAGTGCTTACTGCTTAATAATGAAGACAGGCATTTGAATAACTCTTTGTTAATAATCTCATGTTCTTCCCGCAAAGACTGAATTTCAGTATCTTTTGATTTCATATTATCTTTCAAGCTGCTTACTTGCTCAAGACTAATCTTGATTTGCTGAGTTGCCCTATCAAGTTCTACCACCCGCCTATTTTCTAACCCAAGGAGATTTTGTTCTAAGTTTTCAATTTTCAGTTTTAATTCAGAGATCTCTTGATTCTTTACACTAACCTGCATCAGTAACTGTTCTCTCTCATTTTCCAACTGCATAGAGCTGGTATGTAAACGTATTTGCGACTCATTCTCACTGGTTTCTATTTTTTTGTGAAGTTCCTCTACTTCCCTTGATTTCTGCTGTAATTGGTTCTGGCATTTAACCAGTTCTTTATTTTCTTCATTCAATTTAATAAAGTTATCTTGTAAAACAGCTTTATCGTTTGTTAAAGAATCTACCTGTTGTTGCAGTTTTTCTATGGAAAGTATATAATTGTGACATTCTTGAGTGGTTTTAGAACTTATGATGTTAAGTTCAGAATTTAAGTATTCAATATGCTTTATCTGCTCAGTTTGTTTCTCCTGTACAACTTGTAGATCCATTTCTCTCTGTTCAAATTTTTGCTTCCACTGATCACCTTGTTCCAATGCTTTCTGGTGCTCTAATTTTGCAGATTCCAATTCAACTGACAAAGAATTAATTTTCTTATAGCTAGTGGCAATGCTTTCATCTTTTTCTTCCAAAAGTTTCTTTATTGACACAGCACTTTTTTCTAGTTCTTCTCTAAGGAGTTCAACTTCATTATTAAGAACCTGAACATTACTCTCTGCTAATTGCACATCAACATCTTTCTCATTTAAAGAATTATGTAAACTGTCAATAAGTTGTTCTTTTTCACTCAAAACAGCACTGAGTTCACTTCTTTGCTCACACTGAGTAGCAAATTTGTCCTGCAAAGATAAGAAAGCATTATCTTTTTCTTGGGCTTCGTCTTGTAATTTTTGAATTTGTTGAGTTAGTTTATTAATTTGATCATGAAGTTGTGTAATTAACTGATTTTTTTCTTCATTTGTTTTTAATTCTTCTCTTACTTGTTTTACAAGATTAGCATTATCCAAAGCAGAACCCTGTTTCTCTGACAGTGTCTGACTAATGTCATTTATTAATTTTTCCTGAACAAACATTTCCTTTTTAAGACTCAAATTTAACTCTTCTACATCTGTAGTGTGCTTCTTCAGGGTTTCATATTCATTCTTTTTGTCCTGAAGTTCAGCATTCAAGGTACTATTAAGCGAAGAAATATTATTTACTAACAGTTCCTTTTCAAGAATACTTGCTTTTAACTGTGCTGCTTCACTCATCAATGATTCTATAGTTTTCTGCTGCACACAGGAAGTTTCAGAGTTATATGCTTGTAAATTAACATATTCCTCCTCCTTTTGTTTTAAAAGTGCATCCTTTTCTGTAATTAATTTATTTAATTCTTCTATCTTTTCCGTCACATTTTTCAGCTGACAATGGAGGTCAGAAATTATTTTCATATTCTCAGACAGTTGAAATCTAAGTAGCTCAGACTCTTCAGATTTATCCTTAAACAATTTTAAGTCCTGAGCTTGTTTCTGCAAATGTTCATTCTTTTCTTGTATTTCAAGCTTAAATTTGTCACCTTCACAATCTAAAGTCTGGACTTTGTTTTGCAAATTTGAAATTGTCTGCAAATACTGTTTTTCTTCCAAATCTTTATTTTCTTTAATCTGCTGAATCAAAGCTTCTCTCTGGGAAAGGAGTGTTTCTTTATCATGAAAATTACTTTTTAATGTTTCTATTTCAGTTAGTAAGCTATCAATATAATCTACAAAAGCTAAAATATTATAATCATTCTGTTCATTTAAAAGAGCTACTCCTCCACATTTTTTAATTAATGCTGAATGAATTGTTTCAATATTTTTTTTGCATTTTTCATTTTCTAATTTCAATAAATGAGTTTCATGCTTAATGGATACTAATTCACTCTGATGTTTTATTAACTGATGCTGAAGAGTTTCACATTCACCTGACTTAGTACTACATAAAGCTAAAGCTTTCTCCTTTTCACATTTCAAAATATCTACTTCTTTGGCTAATAGTGCTAATTTATCACTCAATGCTGCATATTCTTCAGTTTTCTTAATAACTTGCCTATGAAGTTCTTCCAGCTCTAGCCCTTGAGATAATAAAGCAGCATTTTTTTCTTCAACCTGATGTGATAATTGCTGACCAATACCTTGAAGCTTTTCTAATTCTCTCTCCAGTGCTATCATATCAGCTTGCTTTTCTTTTATTTGTTTTAATAAGGTTTCGTACTGCCTATCTTTTTCTTCTAGAGATTTTGATTTTTCATTAAGATCCATTTCTAAGTCTTGAACTTGCTTTTGCAATGACAATATTTTTTCTTTCTCACAACTAAGCTGTTGGGTCATTTTACTATATTCTGACTCTTCCTTCCTTAACATTTCTTCGTTTGCCAGTTCTCTGTCTTTAGCAACCTTCAGCTGAGTATTCAATGACAGTATTTCTTGATGTAATTCTTTCGTCAACTCAGTTTTTTCTAAGAGCTGTTCATCCAACATTTCACATTTCTTCTCTTTCTCTGTAATAAAATCTTCTTTTTCTTTCACAAACATGGAGAGTTCTTTAACTTTATTTCTTAAGTTTCTTCTATCCTGATTAATCTCCGAAATCAATTGTTCATGTTCCTTGTCACTACCAATTATTTTACTTTCCATTTCTTCTATACATTGAGCACTCTTCAACAGTTCACATTCTTTTACATCCAATAATTTGGACAAACTCTCATTCTCATTGACCAGCTGTTGCTTTTCTTTTTCCATAACATGCTTCTCATTTCTAAGATCTTCAGTCACTTTAATCTGACTGGCTAAATCTTTTTCTTTCTGTTCAACTGTAGCTTCTAACTGCTTATTAGTCAGGATGTTAGCTTGTTTTTCCATTTCCAGCTTATTTATTATTTCATGTTTCTCTTGTAGCTCATCTTTTATTTTTTTCCATTCCATTGCTTTGTTATCCAGTTCACCAAGAAATTTCAGTTTTTCTTCTTCATGTTGCTGTTCTATAGCTTTAAGCTTGTCTTTTAATGACATTATGACCTCTGTTTTTTCTTGTACAGACTTCTTGGCAATTTCTAGATGTTCAGTATGTTCAGCAAGCTGTCTGGATACATTTGACAATTCTTCATCTTTTTTAGCACTTTCCACTATTAGTTGATTATATAATTCTTTTACCGATTTCAATTCATTTACAAAACTTTGTTCTTTGTTTTCTCTCTCTTGCAACAAATTGTTTAATTTCTCCTTTGCAGAGATATGTTCATCAAGCTGGATTCTAAGTTGCTCTATTTCCTCTCTACATTTTATCTCTGTTACTTGCACTTTCTCAGTTGATTTACTTATTTGCTCTTTAAGCAACTTAATTTGTGACTCACACTCCAAAAGCTGATTACTGTATGCAATATCATGATTCTTCATTTCAGAATGGAGTTCTTTAATTGATTTGCTTGCTTCTTTTACTTGCTTAGTAAGATCCAGATTTTCTTTGGTTTTAGCTTCATTTTCAACTTTTACTATTGCCAGCTCTGATTCTGTTGTTCTTAACTTCTCATTAAGTTCTGAAAATTTTATGCTTGCATCTTTCATATCAGTTGTTTGGATATCTTTCAACAATTGGACTTCCTTTTCTGCCTTGGACAGTGCTCTTTCCATCTCCCGTATTTCATCTTCTTTGCATTTGATCTGCTCAGAATACTCAGACATATTCAAAGAAAGATCAGAAATTTCTTTGTCCTTTTCAATCAACATTTCCCTGAGGTTGTCAATTTCTCTTTCCCGTCTTTGCAGATCTTGAATAAGTTGAGATCTTTCTTCTAAATGACTTGTGTTCAGCCTGTCAAGTTCTTCGTTTGTCTGTTCCAGGTCCTGCTGTATCACCTGCATGTCTGCATCTTGTTTCGCAGTCTGGAAACAAAAATGATAAATTTAAGTATTTACTTCATCTTTGGCCAAAACATGTAGTATCACCCAACCAATATAAGAATAAGGCCTTTTCCCTTTACCTTCTTCTCTTTCTGATGGCAATGTATTTTTAAAATTATTTCAGGCAACTAAAAATACAGAATAACAAGCTGGAAGGGACCTTGGAGGTCTTCTAGTCCAACCCCCTGCTCAAGCAGGAAACTCTATACCAGATGTGTCAAACTCAAGGCCCACGGCCACATCTGGCCCACAAGTTGTTTAGATCTGGTCTGCAGGGTTGCCCTGGAGACTGTGAGGGGTCAGCCCTAATCTCCTCAGCCCACCCCAGCCAGCAACCAAAGGAAAAAACCAAATCCAAGCATGTGCATGCGCTGTGCTAGCAACAGTTTGGGGAGGCAAGGAGCTTGTGGAGCACCAAACTGTCCCACATCAAGTTAACCGGTGCAACTTTTCCATCCCGAGTCAGTCATCCAGAGTCAGCTGCGCCCAGTGAGCGGCATGAGCTGGCCATGCTCCCCCAACCACGCCCACCTAGTCATGGCAACCCAGCTACTGGCCCTTTGAGGGCAATCATAATGCTGATGTGGCCCTCAATGAAATTGATTTTGACAGCCCTGTTCTATACCATTCCAGACAACTAACTGCCGAATCTTTTCTTAAATCCTCCACATGGAGCACCCACAACCTCTGGAGGCAAGCCATTCCACTGATTAATTGTTCTCACTCTCAGGAAATTTGTCCTTAATTCCAGGTTGAATCTCGCTTGATAAGGTTCCAAAACTGGATGCAGTATTTCAAGTGTGGTCTTACCAAGGTGTTATAAAGTGGTACTAACACTTCACATGATTTTGACACTTGCCTTCTGTTGATGCAGCCTAAGACTGCATTGGCTTTTTTGGCAGCTGAATCACATTGCTGGCTCATGTTTAAGTGGTTGTAATGTGAGACAGGGAGTTAAGAAAAATACAGTTAAAATTTCCTGGATTAAGGAAATAATCATGATTCTTTCACCAACTGGATCTTTATTTATATAGATACAGTTGTATAAAATGTGAAGGATGTGTGTTTTTGTTTTATATCTAATGTACAGCGAAGATGGCATTTAATTTCATTTACAAGGTACAATGACAATAAGGTAAACTAATATTGATCATCAATTGTGTTGTAAATGTTGTACCTTGATGAACGTATCTTTTCTTTTATGTACACTGAGAGCATATGCACCAAGACAAATTCCTTGTGTGTCCAATCACACTTGGCCAATAAAATTCTATTCTATTCTATTCTATTCTAACTAAATTAACTAACTAGTTAAGAAAGGTTTTTTTAGCATGTATATATAACATATATGGCTAGATTATTAAACTTGAACATACATAAACAATATTTTTACATAAAGAACAATGCTTTAGTTTTTTTACCTTTTCTTTAAAGACAGACACTTTCTCTGTTAATTCATTGATAACAATTTTCTGTTCTGAACATTCTACTCCGTAAGAACTGCATTTCTTCAAAACATCTTCCAGCTAGGTTCATAAAAATGTAAGTTTTTAATTTGATATAATTAATTATAATTAAACCAAATAAATTATTTCATTATTAGCAATGTGCAGTTAATTACAGGTGCATGCAATGTAATAATTAATATATAATAATCTTGCAAAACTGACTTTTCTTTAAAAAAAAAAGCAAAATACAACAACAACTAAATGGTAATTGACATTAAAAAGAAGTAAAATGATTAAATTTTCCCAAGCTAATACATTTACAGAAAGCTCCTTATTATCAGAACTAAATCGTTATAAAGTTAAAATATTCTTCATTCTACAAGCAAATGAACGTCTGTTTTAACAACCTATTGTTCATAGTACTCTATTGTATGACAATGGAAGTACAGGTATTCCTCACTTACTGATGGTAATTGGGACTGAGAGTTCCGCCGCTAAGCAACGTGGTCACAAAGTGCATCATCATATGACTGCATAAACTTACAAGGGCAGTCCCAATTGCTGTTAAGTGAACCTTGCACAGCTGCAACATCCCATGGTAACATGATTGCCATTTTGACCTTCTACTGGCTTCCCCATTAACTCTTACTTGTCAGAAGCCAGCAATAAAGGTTGCAAATGGTGTTTATCTCACTGTAGGGATGCTACAACAGTTAGAATTAGGTGGCTTGTAACCTGCAGGTGATTTTAAAGCTTTCTTGGGGCTTGAAGATGTTTATAATAATAACAACAACAGAGTTGGAAGGGACCTTGGAGGCCTTCTAGTCCAACCCCCTGCCCAGGCAGGAAACCCTACACCATCTCAGTCAGATGGTTATCCAACATTTTCTTAAAAATTTCCAGTGTTGGAGCATTCACAACTTCTGCAGGCAAGTCATTCCACTTATTAATTGTTCTAACTGTCAGGAAATTTCTCCTTAGTTCTAAGTTGCTTCTTTCCTTGATCAGTTTCCACCCATTGCTTCTTGTTCTACCCTCAGGTGCTTTGGAGAACAGCACAACTCCCTCTTCTTTGTGGCAGCCCCTGAGATATTGGAACACTGCTATCATGTCTCCTAGTCCTTCTTTTCATTAAACTAGACATACCCAGTTCCTGCAATCGTTCTTCATATGTTTTAGCCTCCAGTCCCCTAATCATCTTTGTTGCTCTTCTCTGCACTCTTTCTAGAGTCTCAGCATCTTTTTTACATCGTGGCGACCAAAACTGGATGCAATATTCCAAGTGTGGCCTTACCAAGGCATTATAAAGTGGCACTAACACTTCACGTGATCTTGATTCTATCCCTCTGTTTATGCAGCCCAGAACTGTGTTGGCTTTTTTAGCAGCAGCTGCACACTGCTGGCTCATATCTAAATGGTTGTCCACTAGGACTCCAAGATCCCTCTCACAGGTACTACTATTGAGCAAGGTACCACATATACGGTACCTGTGCATTTTGTTTTGTTTTTTGCCTAAATGTAGAACCTTACTTTTTTCACTGTTGAATTTCATTTTGTTAGATAGCGCCCAATGTTCAAGTCTGTCAAGATCTTTCTGTAACTTGAGCCTATCTTCTGGAGTGTTGGCTATTCCTGCCAGCTTGGTGTCATCTGCAAATTTGATGAGTTCCCCATCTATCCCCTCGTCCAAGTCATTGATGAAGATGTTGAAGAGTACTGGGCCTAAAACAGAGCCTTGGGGTACTCCACTGCATACTTCCCTCCATGTGGATGTAGTTCCGTTGAGGACTACACGTTGAGTGCGGTTGGTCAGCCAGTTACGAATCCATCTGGTGGTGGTGCTGTCTAACCCACATTTTTCTACTTTATCTAGTAGTAGGTTATGATCTACTTTATCAAATGCTTTACTGAAGTCCAAGTAAGATAGTTTACTATCTAGCTGGCCGAGTCCAACTTACCTTCTGTTCATTTTGCAAAAGTCTTTCGCTTAATTCTTTATTCAGAAGCTCTTTTTCCTGAAGTGATTTTCTTATATCTTCTATTTGTTCCAATCTTTCCACTGCACTTGAAAGCTTTTGCTCTTTCTCTGCCAGCAAAGTCTCAAATAGACTATTTCTTTCATTTAATCTGTCACAAAATAATTTTAGTTTTAGCTTTACCAATAATTTACTGTATTACCAATACTACAACAAGCATTATTTATACACACATATATCAGAGCATGAAACACCCAATTATGTAGGACCTTCTTTTATACTTTTTTGCTAGGTCAGTTTTCAATTCTGATCCCTAAAATCTCATAACCATGTACAACAGATTTGAGGAAAGGACAGAATAAATCTAGATGCCTTTAGGGCAGGGGTGTCCAAACTTGGCAACTTTAAGACTTGTGGATTTCAACTCTCAGAATTCCTCAGCCAGCTTAAAGCTGCCAAGTTTGTACACCCCTGCTTTACAAGGATGACAATGTTCAAGTGATGAGGTGGTAGGGGATGGAGATCGTGCTTTCTGACTGTCTGTAGAAGACTCAAGCATTTCTAAATATCCAGAAACCAATCTCTATAGCAAGAATCTGAGAGAAGAGAGCTTGTTTTTCTTAATTATCATATGCAGATAGAAAAATTTAAAAAGTCTAATAGGTAGACCCATATCAAATTGTACAATGTTTTATTTTACCCTTTAAGTTGCTCATTCAAGTTAGAAAGAACAAGTTGGTGCTTTTCTGTATCACGTGTTTGCTGGTTGCGAAGCTGTGCAAGTTGGGACTGCAAACGATCATTTTCATTCTGCAAAAAATTATCTACATGACTATCAATTGAATTGAATTTAAGGCCATAATTGACTTTAAACTACACAAGTTACAATTCTATAATTACAGCTAATGAACTACTTCCACAGAAATACTTACATTACTTAGTATATACTCAAAATTCCTTTTGCAAGGGTTCTCCAAGTAATTTTACTATGAGACTATCAAAATGGAGACCCTGATGAGTTCATATTAAACACACCATGCTCATGTATGCAGTGTAGGAGCAGCTTGCTTCAAATTAGGAATCGTAAAAATCAAACCCTATTTTAAAAAGCTCTGAAATTTATATTATAAGGCTTTATCTTTAAACTTGTTAATTTAGAATACATTTCTTTTCCTTGCACTGATTTTTATATGCGTTTTTCAAAAATTAAGCAGTGAAATAATTATGGAATTGAAACCAAAGCAAACTCCACTGTCATACAGAACTGGGTATGCTATCCAACTGGTTAGTCTACCCAACTTCACAGCACTACTGCACAAAGTTAAAATGCAAACAAACATCAGCAATAAACAGAAAAAGGCTCACATAAATCCAAAATCCATAAAAAAAATGGATAATTATATAAAATATCACTTCTAAAATAAGATACAACTTAAGAATGGGCATGACACACCTGTACAGCCCTCAATAGCTGCCCTTCTTCCTCTACACCAAAAGTCACCTGTATTGAAATGCTTTATTACAATTCAAATATGCATTGATTTTATGTTTGAGAAATCTGTCTTGTATTACACATGTGCACTTAGTATGTTAACAGATTATTAGTAACAAACTCAATATTTTATCTGTTCACATGAAGCTTAGAAAGGCAAGTATGCTTCACAGATGTTATATGCAAATTAAATAAGACAATCAACAAATATTTCACATTTAGTTTTACAGATCCTATCAGCACAAAGTTTATTTTTATTATAAAAGTACTGCTTCATTTTTCTGCATCTATTCCATATATATCTATATCTATCTATCCACATACATGCATATACCAGACATCCCCCAAACTTTGTACAAGCTGTAATTATATGACAACATTACACTCAACCAGTGTCTAGGAAGACTTTATTTGAATGACATGAAATCTGTGCATTTGTAAAAATTAGTCAGTCAAGAGAACAAAGAATAAAAGACAGAAAATCTAATATAACTAATTATTTCTAATTTGCAATTGAAGATCTAAAAACAAGTTTGAGTTTGCATATTCTTTTTTTCAGATGGAATGCAGTTGTTTTTATTGCAAATAAATCTATGTCCATCCTTGTATATTGTGTGACTATTTTCTTGTCTATACTTAAGTTTGTATTTGATGCCATTTAAAATATTTCACTAATCTTTATTCAGAGAAGTCTTTATTCTGAGGTAGTACACCTCAGCACACCTGAAGCAAAATATAAATAAAGCTATTTAGTAATACATAGGCTAATATTAACACATCAATATTACATAATAAAAACAGAATATGATACCGTATATACTCGAGTATAAGCCGAGTTTTTCAGCACGTTTTTTGTGCTGAAAAGCGCCCCCTCGGCTTATACTCGAGTCTACGTCTTCGGGAACCCCGCACAGGAGGGGGTACCGAACGGACTCCATGGGAGGGGCGGGAGCGGGCCCGCCGAGGCCCCGCAGGTTTTGTCGCCCCCGGGCCGGCCCCCTTTCCCGTGTCTGGGGGGCGGACGGCGCAAACTTGGCGGGCTGTGCATTGGCGCGGGGAAGCCCTGGTGGTGCAGTGAGAGGGCTGGGCAGGGGAGCCGCCAGCCTTCTCGGCTGAGGAGGAGGTTTCCCGACCGCGCGAGCTTCGCCGCCGCGAGAGCCACCCAAAGGCCAGAAGAAAAGGTCATTCCATCGAGTAATGGGCGAAGGCTCCTTCCTCTCCGCCACCCATGCTGTGCGAGCCCGGCTGGGCTGCAACCCCGCCGCCGCTCCTTCCTCAGCCTCCCGGGCCTCGCGCTCTAGCAGCCGCCAAGCTCAGGCCGGACTCGGCAGCTCCCATCAGCACTGCACGGCGCGATTCGGGCAGGAGGAGTCGGGCTCGCTCCGTGGCGGTGGCGCCTCCGCCGCCGCCACCGCCATGGGCGAGCCCGACTCCTCCTGCCCGAATCGCGCCGTGCGAGTGCTGATGGGAGCTGCCGAGTCCGCCTGAGCTTGGCGGCTGCTAGAGCGCGAGCCCGGGAGGCTGAGGAAGGAGCGGCGGCGGGGTTGCAGCCCAGCCGGGCTCGCACAGCATGGCATGGAGAGGAAGGAGCCTTCGCCCATTACTCGATGGAATGACCTTTCTTCTGGCCTTTGGGTGGCTCGCGGCGGAGCTCGGTCGGGAAACCTCCTCCTCAGCCGAGAAGGACTGCACCGCCAGGGCTTCCCCGCGCCAATGCATAGCCTGGCGGGAGTTACTGTGGCTCACCCAGCTCCCGCCCCAACTGGTGGTGTCGGGGCAGCCGCTGCCGCTTTCTAGCAAAAAGGTCGCTCGCCCAAAACTCCTCGCCTTCTCCTGGGAAGGGCTGGATGGCTAGCCGGGAAGGGTTGAATAAGCCAACCTCCCTCCCTCCCTCCTCTCCCCCGCAAGCGAAAGAGCGTTTTCCCGTTGGAAGAGAGAGAGAGAGAGAAAGGAGGGGCCGTTCCTCCCCTTCTTTCATTCTTTCTTCTCCCTCCGTGCTTCAGAAGCTGGGCGTGTGTGTGCGCGCCTGTGTGCCCTAGTCCCCTTCCTTCTCGGCGCTGGAAGAGAGAGAGAGAGAAAGGAGGGCCGTTCCTCCCTTCTTTCATTCTTTCTTCTCCTCCGTGCTTCAGAAGCTGGGCGTGTGCGCCTGTGTGCCTAGTCCCTTCCTTCTCTTTGGCGGCGCTGGAAGAGAGAGAGAGAGAGAAAGGAGGGGCCGTTCCTCCCCTTCTTTCATTCTTTCTTCTCCCTCCGTGCTTCAGAAGCTGGGCGTGTGTGTGCGCGCCTGTGTGCCCTAGTCCCCTTCCTTCTCTTGGCGCTGCCCCAAGCGGCCGCCCCAAGCGGCCACTCAAGGCGGGAAGGGGCCCGGCGGAGGAGAAGGCTTTCCTGAAGGTCGATCCGAGCTAGTAGTCACCGTGCTGGGCGACCTGGAGCAGCTGCTCTTCAGCCAGATGCTCAGTGAGTCAGCCCGTCCCCTTCCTTCCCGTGGGGGTCTGCCTTGCTGGTGAAGGTTATTGGGGCTTTTGAGCAAGGGAGGAGGAACGCGAGCACCGCCTTCGCTGGCATTCCGGGATTTCCTTTGTTTAGAGCTGGGAATCCTCCTTCCCCTTTGCACTCCTCCTCCTCCCTCTCTCTCTCTCTCTCTCACACACACACACACACACACAGACTTCTAAAGTCGATTGGCACAATGCTAAGCAAACACAGCAGTGGGTCAAGGGTGAAGGGCTAGGAACCTGGCAGGTGAAAGGTTGAGCGACATGAAGGCAAAGACCACAATTGTTTTAAGAAAGAAGCTTTAGCAGGAGGGGGATGGGAGGGTGTTTTAAGTTTTGGCAAACAGCCAGGCCAACTGTATTGGAGAAGGTCACACAACTGGCCTTAACATTTTAGCTGCTGTCTTTTCCTCACACTTGGGTTTAATGATATTAGAGACCCTTATTGCCCTGCCAAAAAAAAAAAAGAGCCACCCCAACGTCTATGAAAATTAACCTTCTCTGCCAAGAGACACTGTGCAGGGTATTTTCACTATTGGTGTGCATACAGGCTTAGATTTGTGCTGGGTTCTTAGTGCTTAGAGCACTGACCTTCAGAGGCACCCTGGTCCCTTGGAAGCTAAAGGAGGACTCATTTTCATGCTTGCAGTTGTATTGTCAATTTCTGTGAGACAATGTTGTTGAAGTAACTCACTCACTCATTCATTCATTCATTCATTCCTTGTGTGTCCAATCACACTTAGCCAATAAAAATTCTATTCTATTCTATTCTATTCATTCATTCATTCATTTTATTTTGTCAAATACATATTAAATAATTATATAAATATAAGCATGAATTGAATACATAAAAGGAATACAACTAAAGGGAACATTAGGACAGGGACGGTAGGCACGCTGGTGCTCTTATGCACGCCTTACAGACCTCTTAGGAATGGGGTGAGGTCAATACTAGATAGTCTTTGGTTAAGGCTTTGGGGATTTTGGGAAGAGACCACAGAGTCAGGTAGCACATTCCAGGCATTAACAACTCTGTTACTGAAGTCACATTTTCTGCAATCTAGATTGGAGGTTCACTTTAAGTTTGAATCTATTGTGTTCTCGTGTATTGTTGTGGTTGAAGCTGAAGTAGTCATTGATAGGAAGTACATTGTAGCAGATAATTTTATGAGCTATGCTCAGGTCATACCAAAGGCGGCGTAGTTCTAAATTTTCTAAAGCTGGGAATCCTCCTTCCCCCTTTTGCACTTTTATTGTTTTTCGTTCAAATAAATATTCATGTTATTTTACTTGGCTCTATCTTTATTTTTTACATTGACCAGTAGCTGCCTCATTTCCCACCCTCGGCTTATACTCGAGTCAATAGTTTTTCCCAGTTTTTTGTGGTAAAATTAGGTGCCTCGGCTTATATTCGGATCGGCTTATACTCGAGTATATACGGTAATTAAAATAAGAAAATAAAGGAAGTTTTTTTCTCTCAGATGCCAAGTGAATAAGGAAAGTCCTATTCTATGCCAAAAAGATGAAGTATGTACAGTTATGAATTCTAGAACTGAAGTACTGTTGAGGAAAATAGGCTCTCACTGAAAGTAAAATATGTTTTTGCTAAAGAGAGTATTTGGAAATAACTCCATGACTCAAGACTTGCTAATTTTCACCCAACCCAAATCAATGCATACTAAATGGTACACATGTCTATCTTATAGATATCCTTTGGGTTAGATCTGCAACTGGAACCAGATTTTCTGTCACTAAGTGATGCAGCGGTAAAGTACATTACGTGACTCCTCTGCTTAGTGGTGGCACTCCCAACAGTCCCTTTGTCTTCGTATCTCTAGGACTGCGTGGATCATTAAGTGTGGACCTCATATGACTGTGATATGGGAAGATGAAGGAGAAGCAGGTAAGCAGGTAAAACTGTGGGTGAGAACTGTGACGGGCAAGTGTCACAAGCAGGTGCCGTGGGGAGATATCATGGAGTGTGAGTGGGTGGGTGCTGCACTGAAAAAGTGAGAGCAGGAGTGACTTGTGAGCCTTTGTCGGCTTTCCCACTGACTGTCGTAAATTGTGATTACGTGACCCGGGGACACTGCAATAGCTGCAACTTACATGACCGGGGTACTGGTTTAAGTCCCCCTCATTCAGTGCTTTGAAACGATCATTGAACAAGTGATCACAACCCGAGGCCTACCTGAACAAAGCCTTAAAAAAGGTCATCCACAAATATTTTACCTGCTCGTAGCTCACATACAAGTTTATGAAGAGGATATGTATTACTTACCTAAGAAAAAGCTTGTAGGGAATGGAATTAAAGTATTATCCTGTCTCCATCTTACCCTTCTGCATGGTGTTGAGGCAAGAACATTTATTTCACTCCAGTTCATTTTTAGCACAGAATTTAGGTTAGGGCAAACTTCTTAAAAGCAATGAAACTATTGTGGAATGTGGCACCTGAGTTCTAACACATACCTGCAGAGCTTCCATTCTACCTTGGAGCTGCAATTTGTCTTCCAAGTTTCCACATCTTTCCTCCAAAAAGAGAATCTGTTCTTGCAAATTATTTCTTTCCAATTCTAACTCTTCCACCACAGTCCGTAAACCTTTGTAATTCAAACAATAGTTCCTTGTTACTGTTGTCACCCAAATACACAAACTATCCAATAAAAGTATCATGCATACTTAATGTAACAGACTGGGAGAACAATGCCTTTTTGTAAGTATTTATATTAAAATCATTTTAAAGGTCTGCTTCATGATTAACCTCTGGAGACTTCTTAAATTAGAAAAGCTTCAACAAATATAACTGATGAAGTGCTACACTCTCAATTTTATTGTTCAACATTTCACACAAATATTGCTAATAAAAACTATTTTTAAGTTTTACTTACTGTTATGTCTATTACATCATAAAATATTTTTAAAAAATTATTTGAAAGGTAAGAGACATATTCTCTTCAGAATTTGTACTTTTAGCACTTATAAAGGAAAATTTATTACGTGAAATGTGTGAGTAATTAACTGAACTTTAGGGGAGCCAGACAAAACAAATAAGATGCTTCATTTCAACAACCTAAATTCACAGTTTATAAAATAAATGTCTCTGCATGCGACTGCAGCCTTTTCTATCTAAAATGGGACATCTATCCCTTGATCTGAAAACAATAACTTGTGAAGGCACTACACAACTAGAATTTTTTTAAAAAATAAATCCTTCTTACCATGAATGACAATAATCTTTACTCACAAAGATGTATCCATGTTTCAACCAACCACTGAATTCTAGTTCTGAACCAAAACTAGACAGTTCATCCAGCACGCACATGCTTCAAAATGAAACAAAAAGGCAAACCAAAGGAAAATTCAACATAGATACAAACACAACATAATATGGTTTGTTGGTTGAATTTGAAAAAGAAAAAGACGGACAGACACTGTGCATGCTTTAATAAACTGTCTAGTGTTTGCCACACCTGTACTAGGAGAAGTGTACTCTGGCCACCAACCTCCCATGTTCTCTCCTTCAGTTGAATCAGTGCTATCCAAAGTAATGTTCAACTCTTCATAGCACTGTTTTCCATCAAAGCCGTAATCTTCCTAAATGCAAGAAAAATATATACACACTAAAATTAATGTGCATAAAACCCCACATCTTACTATATAATTCCCATTTCCAATGAAATCTTCCATAAATTAATAAGGCAATTGTGCATTCAAAAGCACTGAAATTAAATTAATTACATTTACCTTCCATGTGTCACTGCACATGTTAATGCAACACATATACCCCCAGAGTGCATCCACTAAAAAAATCTAGTACCCATTAAGATATAGAATAGAATAGAATTTTTATTGGCCAAGTGTGATTGGACACATAAGGAATTTGTCTTGGTGCATATGCTCTCAGTGTATATAAAAAAATTACCTTTATCAAGGTACAACACTTACAACACTTAATGATAGTCATAGGCTACAAATAAGCAATCAGGAAACAATCAATATCAATATAAATCGTAAGGATACAAGCAATATATTGTCAACTTACTTGGAGTTTCCTGCTGGATTGAGTAGTAGTCTTTCTCTCCACTGCCATCCTGCCAATCCCCTGGCCTGTGGCCAATTCCTCCTCCAGCTCCTGTTGCCCTGAGACTATGGCTGGATCAGAGCAGCCAGGAAAGAACCAGTCATCCTCAATCAGTTTTGTGCCACAGGAAAGCAATCACATTATCAGACCAAAAAACCCCAAAAAAACTATCTACATTCAGAGGCGATTACTGACACAAAGATAGGTTTATGAAATTACAGATGCACTCTAGAACTTCATTCTCCTTGTGATTTCCCCCACTACAGAACACCGATACATAATCAGCTTTTCATTATTTCCAAAGAAGCCACAGAGGGTACTGCTCTCATGGGCATCATTTTTAGATTTCAAAAAAATTGTATATGAATACTGGCAAAAAGGGCAGCCACTTTCATAATCAAGTTATGTTTAAATTAAGTCTGCCATACAGATTATGTGTGTGACAAATGCATAATCAAAGATTATTAATCTGTGCATATAATTTCACAAAACTAAACAAGCTCTGCTTAGTTTTTTACTACCAAAAAGAGCTCTTGTTTCAAGTAATATGAGGAAGTCACAAGACTGTGTTACACACTGCAAACTGGCATCAAGCCATAACATTGAGTGTTAAAATAATAGAATCATTTGTCAATAACACACAATAATTTCATAATACAGTAACTTAAACAAATGCATTCCTTGTCAGAGAGTAGTTCTTTAAGCACATTCCCATCTGTTTTGTGTGATTAGCAAAGAACATTTGAAATTTTAATATAAAGCAGACCAAAATCAGCAAGAATTAAGATAAAGTTGGCTCCATACTTTGCTCATTCTTTAAAGCAGTGACTCAATTTTTCTAAAAATGAACAATGATTATTTTTAATAATAAAAAATATATAACAGAGACAAAAATTCAAGTTTATAGACTTCATAAATATATGGAGTCTGGAAATTTGAGAGTCAATAATCCTTTTGTAATGTAATAAATATTCTGCATTTCTTCACAGATTATTTTATAGATAATAATCCAACACTACAAAAGAGGAAGTCCTATGCATGGCAGCCCTTTTTTTATCTCTCCTCACCTCTGCAGTCCCAAAGACTTTCCTAATCTATTGAAGAGAAATCACTTGTTCTCTGGAAAATATTTTAAAAGTGGATCGGTGGCTGTAGGAAAGAAAGGGAACTATACCTTCCCTATTCTGTTGATGGAAGCAGCACCAGGTACTTATCCTAAAAAATTCAAGGTAAGGAAATGAACCTGATATTTTCCATTTCTATAAATAGAACACAAGAGCTTGGGGATCTGTGCTATGTAAAGTACTTAAACAACACAATTTGTTCCCAAAAAAAATCTTAGAAAAGGGCTCATAATAATTATTATGTCCATGGAAATTCATGATACCAAATCACACCGAAAACATCTGGAAAAAAATTAGGTGGGGGGAGAGAATGACACTGCTCTAGATATATTGAGGAAGTGGTAGGGATTAGCATGGTTGCATGAAAAGCTCTCCGATAAGCGAAAAGATAAAAAGGGCAAATTTAAAAATGGAAAGATATATTTAAAAAGCAAAATATCAGGGAACAACCTAAATCTCTAAGGATGGGTTCAGGAAGCCTAAAGTTCAGATTGAACTGAAAAAGAAGAAGATACCTGGGGGTGGGGGGTGAGGTGGATAAAAATAAGTAAGGAGTTGGGTAGGAAAATACCTAGCTACTTTGAATTAATTCAAGTCTGTGGAAGTGCATGGGTTATATCTTAGGACGCTTAAATAAGAGTAGCAGATGCAATCTCGAAATCACTGACTGTAATCTTAGAGATCTCCAGGAGTAGATCCAAATTCAAAATAAGAATGAATTTCCCAACCACGAGAATTGTGAAGCAATAAAACAGCTTATGTGGGCCTTTCATTGCTGGAGGCTTACAAGGGGGACTGGGCAGCCGTTTTGCTGGGATGGTTTAAGGATTCTTTCCCTTGGCTTGGATCAAGGACCTGTAAGACTCTTCCAACCCTACCATTCTATAATTCTATGATAAAATCAGGCACACCAATAAAACAAAAAAATATCAGGAAAAATAATAAATTTATTAGAATGTTATAGGTAATACTGAGCTCTGTAGCCACAGAAATTTAAAGGTAACTCAATTCACATAGTGCTATTTTCTCTCTCTTTATTGTTGTAGCCCTTGCTCTCTTAGGGCATAACGACATGATGAAGGTTTTATCCTTTTTTTATATATCCCAATGCATGTAAATAGATGCTTAAACCACATGGTTGTGGCCACTATCTTGATTTTTTTAATACCACCCAGTTGAAATGGTGCAGGTTATGGAGTAGACAGCAACACATACATTTTCAAAGAGATGGAAATATTTTTTGTTCTCTTCAAATGTTAAGTGAACTCTTATGATCACTAATATGTCACTCAACTATGTATTAGCATCATGCTAATATGTATGCTAGTGCATCAGGCTATGGCTGTATCCACTGATGTGTACTACTCTGGTTCCATCTGGTGGTTCTTTCCACAGCTAACAACTAATAGATGTTATGTATTATTATCTCTCCACACTAGTGGAGTAGACTGAGTTACATAGATTCCCCTGGGAGGTTTTCCAATAATCTAAACAAAGGTTTTGAATGCATATGGCAAGATAGAGAATTAGCTAAAATAATCTTACATCTGTTTATATAATCATCCTGTTTACAAATACCCTTACCATATGCAACTTTGGATCCAATCCTATAACATAGTATTTGTTAACTTCAGTGATTCTGTACCAACAAACACTTCATGCAATATCTAATATAATAATTAGAATAAAATAGCTATAGAAAAATTGAGTGGGATTACTATCTAAATTGTAGAATTTAGAAACAATGTACTTTCCCAATTTATGAATATTCTCATCTTTCTAATTTGCAGATGGAAAACATATTTAAATGAGTGATAGATAAAAAGCTGAACATCATAATTCACATCTAATGGTGCCATGCTATTATAAACTTTGGATAAGATAAAAATTAAGCACTACAGTACAAAATCAAAAATAAACTGGAGATTCAAAATAGTGAATATGGTTTAAAAGAGTTTCTTCTTCCCAAGCTGGCAATTGATTCAGTGACTCATTTTAAAGAAGTTTTTTAAAAAAGAATCTGTAAAGAAAGCTTAATGACATTCTTTGATATTAAACTATGATTTATTATAAATTATGGCCTCTCAGATAAATATGGAGCCAACTATTAGTACAAAAAAATGATATGATTATGTTAACATAAATGAGGCATAGGTATTGCAAAGGGAAAGAAAGCATGTTAAAAAAAACAGCTTTTGTAACTTATGCTAATTTAAAAAAATAGCACCACAAACAGCTGGTATAGCACACTACTGAAAATTTTCCGCAAAATACACTATAGAAGAAAACTACCAACAGTATGTTATAGGCTGCTGTGGCTGCAGAATCCTGCATGCACAAAACTGATGGGAAACTATGTTCTCAGTGGCTGACCAAATCGCAGTGGAGGTTAGGAGTGGAGGGGAAAGGGACACCAAGCGCTCATCGGGTTTAACCACATTGGGATGACGGTGGGGAACAAAACAGAAAAGTCATGCTTAACCCAATAGAAAATGCAAAATTAACTACAAGCCAAACACATAGTGAGATAAATAACTGATCATATTAATGCAATATAAACAGAACTTTAAAATGTTGTCTTTCATCTGCCCTTAAACTGTTATGGCCAAAGATTCGGCATAGAAATACATTTTGTGAAGTCTAGCATATTGAATATATGGCATTTAATTTGCTACCCTATAGAATATTGTATCCATTTGTGGATTTATTTTAATCTAGTTCCTTCGCCTATTGGCAGAATGCAGACTTCAATTCCATTTAATAGGAAAGAAAACAAGTACACAGCTAATGGGATTTAGGGCTGTATAACACTTCAGGTTTGATTCTATAGAGCTTTATAGCAGGTAGTCACACAAACACTGTATTTGTCTGTTACTCTTTATAATAGCTGGTGTTTCATGGTTGCCCTTCACAGACTTTAAAGAGATGCAGACAAATGTCATATTTATAGATAACATTTGGTATAAAAGAATGATGACTATGCATTCTGAAGCATTTTTTGGAATTGAAACCAAAGTATTCCATAGCTCTGTCAGCTAACGCTAAGAAAAAGTGCTCAACATGTGGGTAATAAGCATTTTGTTCACATTAGTACTGTGGAGTCACTTTAAATATTAACATTTTAAAAATTATCGTAGAGCAAAGTAACATGCCATGTTGATCAACTCATACAAAACTTGAGTTAATTTGCTGAATTAACATAAGTATATAATGAGAGATTTTAGAAAAAAAATACAAATGTTGATGGGTATCTCTATTACAATACCAATGCTTGTTGAGTAAGGCTTAAAATAATTTTAATAAATATATGCAAACAAGGCAATACTCCAACAGAATTAAATTCTGTAAATTCTGAGCACCTATGATTGATAAATCAGCTGCCTACATAAAACTTTCAATGATATCTTAAATAATTTTAATATTTAATCCATGCATGCGAATTGCAAATCACATTTAAAAAAAGAAGTTTTAAAGATTTCTTTTTGTGTTCCTAGCACAAGATTAAAACTATGGTTATTTTAGTGTTTATTATACTTTGTCTGCACAATGCACAAGTGAGATGCAAAGGACTCCTTATGAGCTCAGCTGTTGCAAAAAGACACTACAAAAATTCTTTGTACTTAAATCTTTTCAAGTTGTACAATATTTAGGAGATATATATATAAATAAAAATATTTGTTTTCTGAGGTTTTCGCGGGTGTTTGTATGTAGGTCTTTGGTTATTCGGGTTTTCTCCCGTGTAAGAAACCCCAAAGACAAAATTGAGTTAGAAAATCAAGGAGTATATGAAATCCCATGCACCGCCTGCCCCACCACATACATCGGACAAAGCAACAGAAGAATAAGTGCACACATTGAAGAACACAAGAACTCAGTCAAAAAAGAGGAACCAACTTCTTCCCTGGTCCAACACCTTAAAGCCACAGGACACAATATTGACTTTAAAAAGACCAGAACTATCGCCAAAACTGAACACTTTAACAACAGAATAATCAGAGAAGCCATCGAGATAGAAAAACGCCCACACAGCATGAACAAACGAGATGATACCTCCCGCCAACCAGCCATTTGGAAACCCGCCCTTATTGACAAACGAGTCCTTAACACGAGGAATGACACCAGACCCACACTCACGAGGTCCACACAGGATGTCACCACCACACATCCACCCAGAAAGCAGACCCAAACCCACACTGATCAGGAAGCACGACCAAGGACCAGAAGCCAGACTGCAGCTGCAACATTAGCCATTTCAAACCCCTCCAATCCATACATGCAGCAGACTGACACCCACTATGAAGATGTAGCACGACCACGAACACGAAGCCAAACAGCAGCAGTGCAGCTCACCAGCTCAAATCCCCCTGCAACTCAGACTAATCTGAGCACAACCAAGCCCCCACCCAAACAGGACACACCCCCAGCCAATCAGAGCACAAAAAAACCCCCATCCAATCAGAGCACAGCCAAGCTCCCACCCAATCAGTTCAAACCCCCACTAGCAGTTAAAAAGGAAGAAACAGCTGCAATCACACATTGCTCCCAGAAGCACGAAGCTGAAGCCTGAAGATGACGAATGAGACTTCGTCCAAACGTCGCCAAGATACTTCCAATTTTACACGGGGGAAAACCCGAATAACCAAAGACCTACATATATAAATTTATATATATATATATACATATATATATATATATATATATATATATCTACAGCTATGCAGCTCACCAGCTCAAATCCCCCTGCAACACAGACTAAACTGAGCACAAACAAGCCCCCACCAACACAGGACACACCCCAGCCAATCAGAGCACAAACCCCCCATCCAATCAGAGCACAGCCAAGCTCCCACCCAATCAGTTCAAACCCCACTAGCAGTTAAAAGGAAGAAACAGCTGCAATCACACATTGCTCCCAAACCTGAAGCTGAAGCCTGAAGATGACGAATGAGACTTCGTCGAAACGTCGCCAAGACACTTCCAATTTTACACGGGAGAAAACCCGAACAACCAAAGACCTATATACAAACACCCGTGAAAACCTCAGAAAACAAATATATATATATAATTGGTGCAAGTAAACCTAATAGTTTTGTTCCATGTACTCTGCTTTACTTAGTTTTTAGCTACAGTGTATGCAGTAATTACAGGTAATTGTAACTCTTTAAATCAGACTGCAAAGTAAACTAGACACAGGTAGATAGATAGATGCTGCTAAAATGTCTCATTAAATGATTTTCACTAGATTGCTACAGTAAATCAAACATATATGCATGTATATATTTTTATACATATACATATATAGTACATTGACTAAAACTCTCACTGAGCTTTCAATATTTGACAATCCATCCAAGTGATGTAGTAACGTTTCAAGCAAATAAACTCACCTTCTCTCTCTTCCTCAATCTGTGCCATTCTTAAAGCCATAGCAGTTTTTTCCTCTCTGATTTCAGGGTGCATATCCTCAGATTCAGATACAGCTTCTTGCCATTCCAAAAGCGGACTCTGTAATTCATCCGCACTGCCCGATTCACTAGCCTGAACCAAATTAAATTAGGACATGAGAATAATTAATCAGTTCAATAAAACTGATAAACAGAATAATTTGGCAAACAGTAACTTGTAAGAAGAAGTATCGCACTGGACCAGATTAAAATTTACGGGTATTTTGTTCTTACATTGACCAATTAGAAGCCAATGTTAAGTATATAAGCAGAACTTGAGTGCAAGAAGTATCTTTCTAGCTTTGTAAGTAGCACTCTTGAGACATCACAATAATATATTGTTGAAATAACTAGCTGCCATTATTATTCACATTCTATACAAATGTATCTTTTTAGAGATTGTGCCATGGTTGATTATTTTATTGGACAAATACAGAGTAAAATTCTTTTTAAATATTTTGAATCTCTTACTGTTTAGTTTCATTCAGTACTTCTGAATTCTAGTTTTGTGACACAGGATTTTTTCCCCCTGCCAATCCAGTTTTTCCACACATGCATAATTGTATAAACATTTATGATGCTAACCCTAACCCTAAAGTATAAAATCCTCCCAAAAGTAAGTTTTCCTTATATGAGAACTAATCCTGACCCTATAACTCTATCGATATGCTTTTTTGCAGTTCAACAAAATCCTTAGGAAGTTGCACAATATGCCATATACAGTAATACAATATATATCTTGCTTATATTTAGAGCACTAGCAAACCAAAGTGTATCCAATTTAGGACAAAGATAATATTTTATCCTGAAACATATCATAAATTTGTCCTCCTCGTCCTTGGATAGAGAGATCTGTTTTGTTTCCTTTTTGTATCTTTGTTTGGTTCCCCATTGTTAAAGCTTTGCTGTTTTATTACAAAACTCCTTTCTTTAGGGAACTGGCAGATCTTAAAAACAAGCTTGTTCAGCCAGAGGAAAGATCAAAAGAAAAGCAGATAAACGTTCAAGAAAGATTTTTTTCTTTAAAAATGTTTTTTTGAAAACAAGTGTCACGAAACCACTCTAGCCCCCTTTTTGAGAACCATAGTTCAAATATTTGTAGAATGGTATAGAATATTATGTCTACTGGCAGCATAGTGAGTCACAATTTATCACAAAATAGTCCCATCATTATGGCAAATTTAAAGTGCTTTCCATTTCTTTGTTATTTAACCACTTATACAGACATTCAATATATTAATTAGTAATTAATACTTATATTAAAGATATTTCCAACATAGCAGACCTGTGAAGCTGCTCTCTTTGTAACTTGTTCAAGATCCGCCTGAAGTTTTCGCTGCTGTTCTTCATAAATTACCAGTTTAGCCAAAAGTTCTTCTGTAATGGAAATTGTTTCCATTATAAGTATACTATAATCCACAGATTCTTGTAGTACATTTAGGCAAGAAAATGTAAGTTCAAAGTTTCAGTGTATAAAACATTTACATTCAAAACTTGTTGAGCTTAAAAAGGTCTCCTTTTGAGTCAGCTTCAAAACACTATCAATAAAGGGCAGTGCATCTTGAACTAGGGGTTTTCAAGGTCAACACCTTTTTAATCAAAGACATTATCCACTGGTCTTACTTCAAACTATAAGTACAGAAACATGGAAGCGTGACATAAAGTATCATCCATATCTCTCTACTCTGAGATCACAAAGGAAAATGGAGAGCATTTTGATAGATTAATATATATGCCTTCCAGGGGTGAAATCCAAAAATTTTCCCTACCAGTTCTGAGAGCGTAGCTTGGTGGGCATGGCAGGGGAAGGATACTGCAAAATCTCCATTCCCACGCCACTCCAGGGGAAGGATACTGCAAAATCTCCATTCCCTCCCCACTCCTGGGGAAAGATATTGTAAAATCTCCATTCCCACCCCACTCTGGGGCCAGCCAGAGGTGGTGTTTGCCGGTTCTCTGAACTACTCAAAATTTCTTCTACTGGTTCTCCAGAACCTGTTAGAACCTGCTGGATTTTACCCGATCCCTTCCTGTAACTAATGAACATCAGGACCAACTATAGCTAATGGAAAAATGAGGGAGAATCAGTTAAGCACACAATCAATAATTAACTGCCCTGGGTATTAAAAAAAAAGTATATTGCTTTCTTTTTAATTAGGTTTAACTGCTGATTTTAAATTATTTGCTAAGGAGAAAGTTGGAATTTGTAATGTAGTTCTGTTCTCCCTCAGGTAACGTTTGTCAGATGCCATAACATGAATTGTATAATGTGTCAGGCCTGGAAACCATACTAGACTTTAGGGTTCCAGATGCTGCCACATTTTTCCCCTGAGGGGAAGAAGCAGGGTTGAGGGCTATGGTAACATTCTTCAAGCGGTCAAGGTCGGATGGTGTTCACATCTGCAGGAGGAGTGGCGAGAAGATATTCGAATGAACTGGGAGAATGTGGGACCATGTGACCAGCAAAGGGGTTAGGGGGGTGGGACTCTTGGGGTTTGTATAACTGGGAAAAGAATCCGGAAGTTCAGTTTTGGAGTTTCACTCATCGTGTGCCAGTTTCCTCATGCTAGTAAAGAACTCTGAAAGACAATGGCTTCTGAGTTTTTTTTATGCAGAAGAGGTTTTTCTGGAACCTTGACATAATGTCTATGTTATTTATTTATTTTGCAGTCTAGTCAAGCTACTCACTAAGGCAAATAGTATGCAAAAGCTCAGATGCTTTTTTTGAGCTTCAAGCAGGATCAAATGTGGAGTCAGAAAAAAGTTATTTTTGCTCTTGCAATAAACATTTCTATTGTATCTACAAATTTTACTTATACTTTGCAATTCATAAATAGCAAAATGAACAAATTAAACTGAGACTATAAACATTATTTCTTACATCATTTTAAGGTAGATAACTTTCAAAACGACAGTAAAAGTTTATTATTATTTACCATTTTGAATTTTATATTCCAAATATGTGTGCAGTGTTGACTGCAGCTCATCTTTTTCATTCTTTAATTCAGAAATCTGATCTTGTAAGGCAGTTATGCTGCTATTCATTGGCGTAACCTAGAAAAAAAAATGTTGATTTCTGACAATTAAGAATATACGTAAAAAAACAAAATGAGGCAAAATCTAGTAACGTTTCTGATACATTTGTGTAATTCTGGAGATCCCATAATATAACCAGACCCCTTAAGTTGCAGCAGAATTATACTATCAGTCCCATAGTTAAATTATTATTTTTACTAATCAACTTTTCAACTATAGCACCCGTGTTTTCCCAAAAATAAGACCTGGTCTTATTTTCTTTCGGGCCCCAAAATAAGCACTAGGGCTTATTTTCAGGGAGTGTCTTTTTTTTCCATGTATGGGAGGCTCACTTCTTCTGCTTGCTCGTGGCGGGGCAGGAGGCCACGTTATGCACCAGTGCCACTGCCCTGAGGCAGGGGGCGGTGGAACTGCCCCATACACCCTTTATCGACTTACCTCAGGACCCCGCAGCCAAACCATCCACACTCCAATACCTGCCTCACGGTCACGGCACCAGCACATCCTCAGCCTCCTGTTTTGTTGTGGCCACGAGCAAACAGAAGTAAGCTGGTGGCCACGTGGGCTCCTGTTGCACATGGCTGCTGATGCTGCTGCCACGTGTCAGGGCATGGATGGCCTGGTTGCAGGGGCCGAGGTAAGTCGATGCGGGGCGTGTGGGATAACTTCAATATCCCTTGACTCGCAGCGGTGGCACTGCAAGCAACCAGACAGAATGGGCAGATGGCCAGCTGTGCAGGCACTTAGGTAGCACTTACATTAGGTGCACATGAAAAAACCTGCTAGGTCTTAGTTTCTGGATAGGTCTTATTTTGGGGAAAACGGGGTATTTTCCAAAGAAGCAACTTTTAACTTTTATCTTATCATTTAAACAGAACTTTGGCATCTACATCACTAAAGCAGGCACATAAAATTAAATTGTATGTAAACATTTAACATACATTTTTAAGTTCATCTTCAAGTTGTCTGATTCTGGATTTGGACCATGCTTTCATCTTAAGGAATTTAGCTTCTGATTTGCTAGCCTCTTCCGTTTTCAGTTTTACTTGCACTTAAACAAACAGGCAAACTCAATCATTATTCAGAATTACAGCAAAACTATTAATATAACATATTACTTAGATTTTTTTTCATATCAGTGACATATGCTTCGGAGAGAACTTTCCAAGACTTGTCCAATGTGAGATACTAGATAGTTTCTTCTATTGTTCTTTATTTAGGGACAAAATCTTGCCAGATTAAACTATTTACATAACTATAGATATACTCTGGAGATAGTTAGGGAGGAGCCATTTAACTGTCTAATTCCTGCTAACCAAACTTTTCAAGCTCCACTGATTCTCTGCCCTCCGTAAAGCAGCCCCTTCCTCCTGGGAATCCAGACTACATTCCACCATAAGCTATATGCCCTGCCAAAACTCCTCTTTGGTAACCCCAAGAGGTCTCCCCCAAGATCACACTATTAAATTTGTCAGTAAACTGTAGGATTATGGCAAAAAAAAGTCTGCTTTATAAAATAAACAGTAAATATTAATTCTCTATTAGACATAACACAACCATTAATCATTAAAGGAATTCCAACTCTCCCAAATATAATAGTGGTGTCACCTTCTGATATCTTTGCTCCACTATCATGGCCTCTGGGAAATTAAGAAACTACAAGATTTGTTTGAAGAGATATAACCATCTACTCTACACAGGCTGGAGAGGAGATAATAACACTTCATCTTTAGTGCTACTGCACTGAAAACCTGTGTAAAATCTTCCCACAAAGGCAGCTCTCAGCACATTTTTTCTTTATCAAAAGGTCACTGTAACGCTAATAAAAACGGAATCAACTCTTCAGTGTAGTAAGCAAGCAGTTTTAAGGGTTGTTGTCCATTATATTACCTTCTAAATGTTCCAACTTTTGCTTAATAATAGCATCCAAATCAACGGCTTGCTCCAAATTACTTTCATGTCTGGAAATTAATTCATCAATTTTTTTCTGTAGCTGAAGCAGTGTTTGATCTTTTTCCTGAAGCTCCGTTTCATGTGTTTCTTGTATCTCCTGATGATCAGCATTATACTTCTCTCTGGCTTTCCTCATTTCGTTCTCATGTTTCTCCATCATGTCTCTCAGCTGGGCTCGCATTATGTGCTTTTCTGCATCCAATTTGGATTGAAGATTGTCTTTCTCTGATTCAAGGCGGTTTAGTTGTTCGTTCATTTCCTGGATCAAAAGAAGTTTAAACAATAAAACTGCAAGTTTCTTTAATTATATACACAGTGGTTCCCTTGACATGTGCAAGCACAGAGAAATGTATCTTGCCTCACCCTCTGTTAAAAAATGAAAAAAGTTCCCCAAACCCATGGAAGATCTTTCATTCAGTTGAGGATTCTCACTGCTAGAAGATAAGAAATGCTGAGCTCCTGAGAAAGAAATCTATTCCCCTCTTGTATTTTCAAAGGTCATAAAGCACAGAGCTCACTCAACTTTGAAAGATGGGTGGCTAAAACAAATCTGAATACATAAAAACACTTTTGTACAATATGCTAGGGAAAGGTGAACGACTCAATCACTAACATATGCAAAACAGCCTGTAAGATACAAAATTATAAATGGGAGAAAAACTATTTTCAAGGAGCAAAATATTGTTCTGAGTGAAATATTTATTAAATTTATTACATTTGAGGGAAGAACATTTAGAAGAAGGCAATAATTCAAAACTATGTATTTACTGTACTTAGCAGCATCAGGAGATTTTTAAAAAATGTCACCTGCACAATCAAACTGACATATCGCTGTCATTTTTTCTTGAATTGTTTTTTAAAATGAAATTAATATTTAAGGAAACATTATAAAGAAAAATATATCAACTATACAATAGCTATAGATCCAGGCATTAAACTGCTTTTAATGCTGTTTCATATCTTTTATGGTATTGTTGCTTCTTATTGACGCATTATTATTGATTTGTGGAAAGTTTGCAAATATCAGAATGAAGAACATGCTACGTTATTTTGAACAATAAATTAAGCACTATGGTGAGATTCCTTCCTCACCAAAGTAATCCCCCATTTTTCTAAAGCAGCAGTATATGGGAAGAGATAAGTGTCCAAATTATAGCAAAAAAATAATTAAAGTCTAAGAAATAGTTAAACAAACATTATCTAATATGCTCCCCTGTGCATATTTTTCCTCATTGTTCAGTTCATTTTATGATATGCACCCATAAACTAGCAATGTAAGAATGTTAACCACTACTATTCAAAAAAGGAAATTGTTTTTTAAAAATCCATAAATAAAGCTTTTTGTAGAAGCTCTTCAGGTTCTGACTACCAAATCAGAGCTTGTTATTCTTGTCATTTTTTAATCTTTTTTAAAATCCATATCATGCAAGTTTTCCTTTTCTTTTAGCACTACCTCAACATCTAACCATTATGGATAAAAAGTACAACATAAGAATACGAGACACATATGATCAATCGATACAATGAAAGGAAATGCAATAAAATGTGACTAACAAACTGCATTCTAATTAACAACTGCTCTATTTTTTTTTTAATAATGGGCAGTGCAGTGACTCAGCGGTTAAGATGCTGGGCTTGTTGGTTGGAAAGCCTGCAGCCCAGGTCTGAGACTGGAGTACCACACAATAGTATAAGCTCCCATCCACACCCCAGCTCCTGACAACCTAGCAGTTTGAAAGCATGCAAATGTAAGTAGATAAACAGGCATCTCTAAAGTGGGAAGGTAACAGCATTCTGTGACATTATGCTGGCCACATGACCATGCAAATGTCTTCAGACGCCATTGGTTCATTGGCCTTGAAATGGAAATGAGAACTGCCTCCTATAGTTGGCAATAACAAGCAAAGTAAAATCTGCAGGGACTCTTTTACCTTTACCTTTTTTAAATATATGCTATAACAACAACAATTGTTTCATTGTGTAATCTACTTCTTACTTTCAGTTGCTGGTCTTTGCCATCCAGTTCTTGTTGCAACATGACTATGACCTGTGTCCTTCCAAGCATGACTTCCTCCTTTTCATGTAGTTTCTGCTTTAAGGCTTTCAGTAACTATTACAAATATATATATATATTCATTGTTAAGTAATGGGAAAATAGCAACTTTATTCTGAAAACAAAAACATCATCCTATAGTGTTTTCTTGCATTGCCACCTACTCTATAGGAACAAAATTTCCTATTTGTAGGACATCATAGGAATCAGATATCTGTTCAATATCTACACAAGCTAATCTAGAACCATCAGTTATTAAAGAAGTCAGAAATCATTAAATATAATTATTTATTTCCCTTAAGCTGTCTTTTAAGTACTATACAAATTTGCCTAGGCTGCAAAATTGGGGCGGGGGGGAGGGGATAGAAGTAAGCACAAGCATTCCTTTTTTTAACACCGAAAAAAACTGCATAGATATAGTCACAAGGTGAGCTCAATTTAAGAATATGTATACCTTTAAATAAATTTAACCTTTTTTCAGTTGTAACCCATTTGTAAAATTAAATTGCCAATGTGACCACACACAAAAAACCCACAATTAGGGATGCCAAAAATCAACTTGGGATTCCATTCTCAATAGTACTAATTAAAATAAATTTTCTCCACCTGTTCTAGATCAGCACTAGCATCAGATTTGGCAGCCACTTTAAAAAGTTCTTGTTCGTGTTTCTGGGCCAGTCTCATCAACTCTTTTTCCTTTTCCTGGATAATATTTTGAAACATACGGATCTAAAAAACAACCAGACCAAATATTTCCATAAAGCTGAGTCACACATAATCATATAAATTAACATTCAGTTCTTACTGATTCATAATATTTCAGTGGAAATTAAGCATGGATTAAATGGATCCTGAAATAACTCTTGACTAACATCCATCTAATTTAATAATAACATCCACTTTATACTTGAAAATCTCTTAAGAAAAAGGGTTAAAATCATCATATTCCTATTGCCACTGCCACGCAAATCCCAAATTGTATTTTTAAAAATGTATTATTAAATTTATTTGCCCCCACCTCATCTCAACATGAGGCAAATACACTATTTTCTACTGAAGACCTACTTACATTTTGAGTATACATGGCTTCTCTTTCCTGAAAATGCTCCTTCTCTTTATTTTGAAAGCTTTTAAGACTTGCAATTTGTTCCTGGAGGAGGCTACATCTTTCTTCACTGTCCCCAACTTTCCTGGTAAGGTTCTGAACTAGAATTTGCATGCTCTGCAATGAAGCCTCTTTTGTGGAAATCTGCTTCTTTGAAGTTCATGAAAAAAATAAGGAAATGAACAAGAGATTGGTATTTTTTTTAAATTTACATTTATATCCCGCCCTTCTCCGAAGACTCAGGGCGGCTTACACTATGTTAGCAATAGTCTTCATTCTATTTGTATATTTATATACAAAATGAAGTTATTGTCTCCACCAATCTGGGTCCTCATTTTACCTATCTTATAAAGGATGGAAGGCTGAGTCAACCTTGGGCCAGGTGGGACTAGAACCTGCAATAATTGCAGGCAGCTGCTGTTAATAACAGACTGCATTAGCAGTCTGAGCCACAGAGGCCCCTTGAGTAGAATAGAGTATTCTTCCTCTATTTCCTAGGTTTATTGGGAAAGCAACAGTACAGTCAATTCAGAATGTTAATCAAACTGTCAAACTTGATGGGAAATAAAGCAACACATATATGTGTTCCCAGTTTAGTTATACCTTTAATTCATTGTTATGTATTAGCGTTTCTTTGGCATCGTTAGTTGATCCACAGGCTAGCTGCAAATCAATTATGTAGGCTTCTTTTTCGGTTAGTTTCTTTTGCTTCTCAGCAAGCATGGCATCCAGTTCAGCACCCCGTTGGTGTGCAGCTTCCAATTCAGAAATCTGGAAGCAAAGCCATTATTCCATCAGAAATATTTTATTAGCATCGACAGCTATTTTTTGTACCATTCCATCCTTAAGAAGCATAGCAATCAACAGATATGAAAGGAATTAGCAACCAGTCCAAGAGCCTCCAATTGATATGCTTATTCCCATAAGTGTGTCCTGGATTTCAGCCAGACCTATAATTGTAATTCAATTATACATATTAGAGGATTTTATTAAGATTATATTTTGGTATAATGATTTCATTACTTAAGCCATCCTGGGAGGTTTTGTTTTGTCCTAAAAACATGGCCTAAAATACTTAATTAATTAGATATATATCATACTAAAATTAAATTCTTCCTATTATTTTCTCTCCATTAAACGTCATTCTTTTTTTAAAAATCTCAAACTCAAATCGCATATTTTTTTCACCCAAAAGTTGGGTTGACCTACATACGTATAAACAAAAATTGCCACTTCTGTAAGAAATCTGATTCTTAGTTAGAAAATATCATTTATTTGTCTTACAGGTAGAGCTTGCTTATTGCTTGCCTTGCACCAATCATTTGAAGTTACAACGGTACTGAAAAGCAACTATACGAGCAATGCTCACATTTATTACTTTTGCAGCATCCGTCATTTACATGATTGCCATTACACTTAGTAATGTGCCTCTTTGTTGTCCTTTGCCTATTTTTCCCCCACTTCCAGAGAGGAGAGTTTGGAGAGGAAGGGATTACAAAAAAGTAAGCAGGCAGACAATGGAAAATACACATAGAAAGAAATGTGGTAGTGTTGGCATGTCCAAACACTATCCCTTTGCAAAGCAGAAAAACTGTTACAATTTTTACTTACACAAGCAGGGCAAGGGAGGGAAAAAAACCCCAAGCAATCTCTGTAGACCAGGGGTGTCAAATTCAAGGCCCAGGGGCCAGATCCGGCCCATGGGGTGCTTAGACCTGGCCTGCAGGGCTGCCATGGAAACAGTGAAGGACCACTCTGCAGTGCCTCTGCCAGTAAAAACGGAGATCGGGAGGGCTGTGGGCCTCCTGTTTTCACTGGCAGAGGGTTGCAGGAGGCCATTGCAGCCGAAAATGGAGCTCACAAGGACCATGGGCAGCACTCCCAAGCTCTGTTTTTGCTGGCAGAGCGCTCAGGCCATCACAGGCACCCCTGACACGTGTGACATCGAGCTGGCCACACCCACCCAGGCCACACCTGCTCTGGGCCCCCCAAGGTCAAATAGAACCCTGATGCAGCCCTCAATGAAATAGTTTGACACCCTGCTGTAGACAATCTCTCCTGACCCTTTTTTTTTCTCCGCCTCACTGCCCAGAGTGCAGATATTACAGAGAAAGGAATTTCAAGATAGTAAGCATACACATGCACACATTTGGCTGTATGTGTAGTGCCTCCAGCCCCAAGGATGTTCAGAACTGCCAACACCAACATATTTCTTTTAATGTGCATTCCCCATTGTGTGTCTGCTTACTCACTTGTAATCCCTTCCTCTCCAATGAATGTAAATACAAACATTAATGCTTAACTTGCCAATTATCCCATGGCCAGGATGAGCATTCCAAAGAGTGGGACAGTGGGAAAAGGAAAGCACAGTCACATTTCTCACTTAGCGACCACTTTGCTTAATACTAGAGCTTCTGGTCCCAGTTCCGGATGTTAAAAGAGCACTACCTATATTTCATTCTCCATATTAATACTTAGAAGAGTATCTGGTCTTTAATGTCTGTTACATTAACACATCACTTCTATCAATTATGCAAATGTCAATTGACACAAATGGCATAATTTACCACACATGAATAATGACTTCATTATGCAAATGACACACATTGCTGTGGTTGTCCTAAAACTAAGATAAATTTAACTGCCTCATGCAGATTGCAGATAGATGTAATGGATCTATTCAATATTTCAGTATGTACTCAGATGGAAATTTTCCCTGTGCCATCCAAAGACTGCAAAATGGCAATCATTAAAATAAAGGTTTTACAGTACTATAGCACTTCAGGCAACAGAATAGAAAAGGATATTCCATAACCAATTAAAGTGTTTAAAAATACAATTTTGCTTCACAATAACTAAACCTCTAATATTTTAATGTTTCATTATTACTTTGATGGAATGGGATTTACTCAAAATCTATAATGTAAAGCATACTTTTTCTGCTTTACAGGCTACAACAGATCTAGGTTAAATTATACTAACATCTTATTCTTTTTTAATCAATAGAAAACATAAATGTTTCAGCTCTGTGATCAGCAACTTTAGACAAATTTCAGTAGTAGCTATCTTTAAATAGCTGTGGCAACACTCAAGATAAAGAAATAAACTCATACAAATTTACCTTTTGTTGGAGCTCTTGATTTTTTTGGGCATTCTGTGTTTCTAGTTCTTCAACTTTCTTTCTGAGCACCAATATTTTTCCACGACTTGCAGCAGCACTATCTTGATCACTCTAAAAGCATACATTTAAAAACTTAGCTTCAAATTACACAAAAAATAAAATACGTAGAATAGCCACATGCCTCGCAGGCAGTACTATAACAGAAATATTTTTTTCAATTAAAAAATAATAAAACATGCTTCAGAGTTCTTTTTTAAATTTTAACTTGGCTAAGGCAATTTTTTTAAAATGCAGAGCAGAATTGAGGTTTAAATAAAAAGTACTCAGAATAGAATACTTCTATTCATGTCCTAAAACAAAATTTTTATTAGATTATTGAAGTATAATATAAAATACAAAAAACTGAAAGAAAATAAGAGGAAAAGGGGATGGAGAAAAAGTGTAGGGCAGAAGGAAAAAGAAAAGAAGCAGCATTGACTTCTGACTCCTTTTGGTCAGTAGAATAAGGTAATAGCATAAAATCTCGACTTTTATATAATAATGTATACTAGACATTTCTATAACAACAGACTTGTCTAATCAACAAAACCTAAAATCAAAGTTAAATTTTTTTTTTCACCTCAAGCAAAAAATCCAAAAGCAGTTTTTAAGTAGGAACAAAATTAATTCTGTTCTTGTTTGCATCCTAAAACGTTAATCACAGTCAGCTTATTTGATGGCTTAGGATAGTGGAAGCTTTCCACATGAGGCCTTGTACCCGATTGGATGTTTGAGGTCAGTAAACAGCAATTCTTAATTCAAATATAAAATGTTCTACCCCACTCATATTTTGAGAGAGAAAGAAATGGAAGTTTTATTTAAAATTTTCTTGAATTTTAAAGATTTGGACAAGATCGACAAACTCCAGATTCCTTAAATGCTGCCATCTTACAGGGCCTTTGCCATTGCAGTATGATTTCTAACAAACTAATTCCAAAACATAGCTATTAAATTAGATCTGAAACTAAAAGCAGTTGCAAGTGGTGCAAGTGGGATGGGAGAGGCCCTGAGAGGTTTAGAGCGGGCTGAGGCCCACCTGCCTGGGCATCCCAAGGCCTCCTTTACCTCAAGACACTCCATGCTCCATTTCCCTCCCTTTGGGTACCTGCTGGTCTTTTCCTTCCCTCATCATGTCCCCACAGTCCTTCCTTCCCCACCACTGGGTCTCCACAGGCCTTTTCCCCTAATGACCACCCAGGACAAAAGTAATATACCAACTGTAGAACAACTTGTTGGGGAAGCTGCTTTATAATATTTATTATTTTTAAAAATAGAACTAACTCTCTTTTGACCAGATTTTCCATCTTGTGCTGCATTTCCAGGTACTTGCTTCTTAAGTTCTTCTAATTGTGAAGTTAATGATGCTACTTTGGCTTTGCTCTGAAGTTTTAATTTGGAAATCTTGGTATCAGAAGCTTCTTTTTCTTCCTGTAGAGTATATACATTGTTTTAAAACAAAATACAATTTGCAGATATTACAACCATGTATATCAATATCTAAATAGATAAAATATAAAAGTATGTTTTCCTTTGAAATAACTTTCAGGACAGATGAAACCAAATATTATAGCTACCAATTTAGAGAGGATAATTTTAACCATAGCAAAACAAAGATAATGGTAACAGCTACAGATGGACATGAGATTTTTAAAACCAGCAAAGAGGAAATTGAATTAGTTCAAGAATTTTTCTTTCTTGGATCAAAAATTGTTCACAATGGCAATTCTATACCTGAAATCAAACAGAGATTAACCTAAGACATTGGTTAACATGAATAAGATCTGAAAAAGCAGAGATATTGATATAAATACAAAAAACAGGCTTTTTTAGAGCAATAGCCTTCCCTATAATGATGTTTGGGTGTGAGAGTTAGACACTAAGAATGGCTGATCGAAGAAGAACTGATGCCTTTGCATTAGGGTGCTGGCGTAAATTATTTTGTATATTATGGACAGCCAGAACAACCAACAGAGAGGTGCTTAATCCTATAAAACCAAAAATACCACTAGAAGTCAAACTCACAAGATTATGTCTGATTTACTTTGGCCATGTTATGCGTGCAAATTCATTGGAGAAGTCAATGATGCTAGAAATGGTTAGTAGAACAAGAGGAAGAGGCAAGCAAAGAACTCACTGGCTTGATGCCATTAAAGCTGATTCAAAGATGAGCATCCAACAACTAAAAGAAGCTCTCCTTGACAGTAGCATGGAGAGCGCTTGCCTCACCAAGAGTCGGATACAACTGAATGGTTAAAACTACTACTAATTTTAACTACATCAATAGCATCTGTTCATACATAAGAAATTTCTGCATTTTGAGTGACAACCAAATGTGGCAACTTATGCAAACCTAAAATAGATTAGAAGGAAGCTTCACCTAATTATTGCCACAATTTCAGATACCAATCTAAAATAATATTTATGACAGTATTTCAGAAAAGCAGTTTGCCTCAAAAACAACTGAAAGCTCTCCCACACACAATACCTTTAATTGTTTATCTTTTTTATGTAAGTCATTATCTTTTTCTTTCACAAGTTCTTTGAGTTGTGCTACCAATTGTTTAGTTTGAGCCAGCTGTTCAGTCAAATCAGCCACAGACATGCTTGCTACTTGAGAAGACCCATGAACCTAGTGACAAAGAAAATATTTTTGCAATATCAAAATTGTATGTATTACTGTAATACATTATTTCTACCATTTCTATCCCACTTTGTCATTATTCAAAACAAACCCAAAGCAGGATTTAAATACAGGAATATAAGAATTCAATGAATTCTTAAAGATAAGTGATACAATTACTGAACAAGCATTAATGCTGTAACTGAAATTTCTTATCCGTGATAGTTATAAAATAAACTAAATCTAAAAACACAGTGTTACCACTGCTTTATCTATCTTACATTTCACTCATGAATAAAAAGCAGCACCAAGGACTCTGAAATCTCCCATATGTCAGACATTTGAGATACAGAAATTTTGAATTAACAACATTCAAATAGAAATTGTGAGGATTTTAAATAAATACTTACTTCAGATTTAGGGACTGAATCATCTCCACTGCCCCATCTCCACATAATTTTAAGATGGCTACAAAAATAATAGCATTGGTTTATTCAAGCAATATTTTTTGTTCAAACTAAATTCTAAATACCATATAATACAATTTAGATAATTTAATATTCAAGACAACCAAAAATCCTTAAAAATGTTAGTATATAAAAATAATGCCTGAAGCCAAACAAGAAAAATTTACTATGGAACAAACAAAATACTTTTAGAAGAACTGCTAAAATGATAACAAAGGAAGAACAAGCATGTATGTTCCACAATTAATTATCATCAATGGGGCAGCCCTAAGCAACCTCATTTTGCTCTTCACAACACTATGCAATATTCATTGATAAAAAAAATTAATACATCCACCATAGCTTGATAAGTAATGAGGCAAGCTTTAAAAGATTGTAAACCTGTTTTTAAGAAGGAATGAAAGGTGCAGATACATAAAAATATACATGTTGCAGTACAAAACTGAACTTCAATTGTTTCTGCATAACTCCATATAATAAATTGATGTTCATATCAATCTAGAAAAGACTTATTTTAAAAAACTTGGTAGTACATTTGAGAACTAATTTCCTAACCAGTATCAAAGATTTTCTGGTTTCCTAAAAATATTTAAGATCCTGGTTAGAAAAAATGCTTGTTTCTCTTATATTTTAATTTAAGGAAATTAGATATATAGCTATTAGTTATAAAATGTCAAAAGTAATTATTAAATACCACATGGATAAAGCTAAATGTGTTGGGCTACTACAGCATCAACAACATAAATTGCCCACAGGGGTTGTGAATGAAATGAGCTGTACTTTAACATATCTGCAGAACATTAGGCTAGATAAAGTTGTTTTATACCATAAAAGAGTGGTATAGAACAGGGGTCTCCAACCTTGGCAACTTTAAGCCTGGCGGACTTCAACTCCCAGAATTCCCCAACCAACAAAGCTGCCTGGGGAATTCTGGGAGTTGACGTCTGCCAGGTTTAAAGTTGCCAAGGTTGGAGACCCCTGGTGTAGAACAAGACATGTTTGGGGGAAAGTAAAATTAACCTCTGCTAGAGCCCTTCACTTTGCTAAATGGAAAGAAGAGGCAGAATATGTGATCTCCATACTTCTTTCATGCTCATTTTTCATAGCACAAAAATATGGTGTCCTGTAACAATTAACACTGAAACTTTACAATTTAAACACTTCTTTAGACCCTAAGGACTCAGATCTGAATAACAAGAGAAAATGCATTACATACTTTAATTTAATGAATCTTGACTGTTTTCTTTTCGTGCCACAAACTATCTCCCCTACACCCTAAATAGTCCTTGGAAGAATCATCCAAGCTTAGGGGCAATGAATGAAAACAATTTTCACCTCAGCAATTGGATACAGGCCTGTTTTTTAAATGAGAAATTAATACAATGAATATCTTAAAAAGAAATAGGGCACACTCACTTCTGTTTCTATACTTACAAATTAAATGTAACCACATGGAAGTAAATCTTTCAGTAAAATGGCTGAATGGCCCTCTGTTTAATGAGTGAAGCTTATTAAAGCCAATTATAGTTATACAGAAACACAGTAAGATACTACTTTTATTTTGCAGACAGCAACTCTTTTATATCTCATTGAATGCTGCTCCCATTTTGATTTAAATGTTAGGTTATGATTAAAAATTAAAAGCTCTGCTGCAGTTAGTGCTCATTAAGCTTTTCCTACTATAAAATTCAAATACTTGTAAATATCAAGAATCATATGATCATAATCATAGTATCATAGTGATAAGTGTCAAGTGTTACTAAACAACCTAACATCTCAAAAGAAATACCTGACCCACCCAGCACTACTGACATTTTTGAGATAAGAAGCTTTACTGATAACCATAAAAATACTTATTTAATTAACTAGCCAAAAGTTTCCAGGTAAGCAATTCCTTTTTTCAAAGCTAGGGTAGAATTAGTTATGCACAGGTGTCACAGAGAAGGGCAAACAGCATGGGTGGAATGACTGTAACATCATATTTGAGACTAGCTAAAGACACATACGCAATTATTGTTTCATATTATATTGAAGTTATAATACTTTACTGTAAAAAAAAACAGTACAGTAGCTCAACCTTCTTTATAAGGTTGTCTGAAACACTGATGCATGATGGTTAAAAGTTTTCTAACAATGCTGTTTGAGAAGAATCCTCCATGTCCCATATCGTGACATCACTAGTGAAGGGGTAGCACAAAGATCAGATTTAGAACACCTATTGAGAACTGTGAATGAATGAATATCAAATGCATCTTGTTGGCCATATCTTATATAAGCCTAAAGACCAGCATCTGAAAATTGCATTACACTGAATACCTCCTGGACCTAGAGCAGGGGTGTCCAAACTTGGTCCTTTGAGTGGTGGACTTCAACTCCCAGAATTCCCCAACCAGCAAAGCTGCCTGGGAATTCTGGGAGTTGAAGTCCACAAGTCTTAAAGTTGCCAAGGTTGGAGACCCCTGCTCTAGGGGCTAAGAGAATAAAACAAATTAGTTGAAACCCTGCATGGCCAGATTTCAAATATTGACTCAAAAACAATTCTGACAAGGAAGAAACCCTCCCTCCCCTCTCTTTTAATCCAGCTGTCTCATTGACCATGCACACTTAAGCCATTTTCAGGAATCTTCTGTCACTCCCCGTCCTATCAGGTGGCAAACCTTTCAATATGACAGATGATCAGACTTTTGTTTCTGAAGTACTCTTGAAAGACCCTCGCTGAGGCTCGCATTCCACTTGGATCAATGGTTTAACTAAACTATGACCCACACTGCAAGGGAGGACGTGATTCATTTTAGCCCAAGGATACAAGCTTACGACCCTGCTGGCTTTAGATTATTACAGGGTCTCAACCTTAGCAACTTTAAGACTCGTGGACTTCAACTCCCAGAATTCCCCAACCAGCAAAGCTGCCTGGGAATTCTGGGAGTTGAAGTCCACAAGTCTTAAAGTTGCCAAGGTTGAGACCCCTGTGTAGAACAAGACATGTTTGGGGGAAAGTAAAATTAACCTCTGCTAGAGCCCTTCACTTTGCTAAATGGAAAGAAGAGGCAGAATATGTGATCTCCATACTTCTTTCATGCTCATTTTTTCATAGCACAAAAATATGGTGTCCTGTAACAATTAACACTGAAACTTTACAATTTAAACACTTCTTTAGACCCTAAAGACTCAGATCTGAATAACAAGAGAAAATGCATTACATACTTTAATTTAATGAATCTTGATTGTTTTCTTTTCGTACACAAACTATCTCCCTACACCCTAAATAGTCCTTGGAAGAATCATCCAAGCTTAGGGCAATGAATGAAAACAATTTTCACCTCAGCAATTGGATACAGGTCTGTTTTTAAATGAGAAATTAATACATCCACCATAGCTTGATAAGTAATGAGGCAAGCTTTAAAAGATTGTAAACCTGTTTTTAAATGAGAAATTAATACAATGAATATCTTAAAAAGAAAAAGGGCACACTCACTTCTGTTTCTATACTTACAAATTAAATGTAACCACATGGAAGTAAATCTTTCAGTAAAATGGCTGAATGGCCCTCTGTTTAATGAGTGAAGCTTATTAAAGCCAATTATAGTTATACAGAAACACAGTAAGATACTACTTTTATTTTGCAGACAGCAACTCTTTTATATCTCATTGAATGCTACTCCCATTTTGAATTAAATGTTAGGTTATGATTAAAATTAAAAGCTCTGCTGCAGTTAGTGCTCATTAAGCTTTTCCTACTATAAAATTCAAATACTTGTAAATATCAAGAATCATATGATCATAATCATAGTATCATAGTGATAAGTGTCAAGTGTTACTAAACAACCTAACATCTCAAAAGAAATACCTGACCCACCCAGCACTACTGACATTTTTGAGATAAGAAGCTTTACTGATAACCATAAAAATACTTATTTAATTAACTAGCCAAAAGTTTCCAGGTAAGCAATTCCTTTTTTCAAAGCTAGGGTAGAATTAGTTATGCACAGGTGTCACAGAGAAGGGCAAACAGCATGGGTGGAATGACTGTAACATCATATTTGAGACTAGCTAAAGACACATACGCAATTATTGTTTCATATTATATTGAAGTTATAATACTTTACTGTAAAAAAAAAACAGTACAGTAGCTCAACCTTCTTTATAAGGTTGTCTGAAACACTGATGCATGATGGTTAAAAGTTTTCTAACAATGCTGTTTGAGAAGAATCCTCCATGTCCCATATCGTGACATCACTAGTGAAGGGGTAGCACAAAGATCAGATTTAGAACACCTATTGAGAACTGTGAATGAATGAATATCAAATGCATCTTGTTGGCCATATCTTATATAAGCCTAAAGACCAGCATCTGAAAATTGCATTACACTGAATACCTCCTGGACCTAGAGAAAAGAGGAAACAAGGCCAGTCTCGGAAAACTTAGCGCCAAACACTTAAAGAAGATAAAAATTATCAATGTCCCTTGGGATGATGCCGAAGATCCTGCAACATAATCGAAACCCCTGGAAAGCACTCGCTGCCCACATGTTCTCCGCACAGGACTTAATGGCGATGTTGATGAGTTTAAAACATTTTAAACTGTAAACCAAAGTGAGTTCTCTAGGGCAGGGGTCTCCAACCTTAGCAACTTTAAGACTCGTGGACTTCAACTCCCAGAGTTCCTCTCCCAGAGGCTGGCTGAGGAACTCTGGGAGTTGAAGTCCACAAGTCTTAAAGTTGCCAAGGTTGGAGACCCCTGCTCTAGGGGCTAAGAGAATAAAAACAAATTAGTTGAAACCCTGCATGGCCAGATTTCAAATATTGACTCAAAAACAATTCTGACAAGGAAGAAACCCTCTCCCTCCCCCTCTCTTTTAATCCAGCTGTCTCATTGACCATGCACACTTAAGCCATTTTCAGGGAATCTTCTGTCACTCCCCGTCCTATCAGGTGGCAAACCTTTCAATATGACAGATGATCAGACTTTTGTTTCTGAAGTACTCTTGAAAGACCCTCGCTGAGGCTCGCATTCCACTTGGATCAATGGTTTAACTAAACTATGACCCACACTGCAAGGGAGGACGTGATTCATTTTAGCCCAAGGATACAAGCTTACGACCCTGCTGGCTTTAGATTATTACAGGGTCTCGGGGCTTTTACAAAGGGGTCCACCCAAATGAGTCAACCGAACCTCTCCCTGGGTCCCGGCTTTCCGAAGCCAGCCTCTCTCTCTCTCTCTCTCCGGCTGGAGAGGCATCGCTTGGAGAAACAAACCTGGAGGAAGCTCCGTTAGGGTACCTCCGAAAGCCCCACAATGGAGTCCCCCGTCGGATCAGGTGGTAATTAATGGCAGGGCTACCGGAGCAGCGAAGCGAGCTTTAAAAGGGGCGGGGCTTGATGCAGGGAAACCACTTCCGGTTGGGACGTTAGAGACCCCTCTTCTCTAAGGGGGAGGGGAGAAAGGAGATTGACAAGACTTACCTGGCAGGAGGGAGCCAATCCGGAGCACGGTCCCCCCCCCCCGCCTCCTCGGGAAAAGTGAAACAAGAGCGGCCCTAGCGCTGTAAGGCTACTACTCAGAGGCCGCAGCGCCCGCTCCGCTTCTGCCCGGCCTGGTCCAGGCAGATCTTAAGCCGAGCAGCACCATCGTGCCTAGAACCGCGCGCGCAACGAGCGCCGAAGCGCGCAGGTTTCGCCGCGCCGAGAGCAAAAGCAGCGCAGGAACCGCGAAGGAGGCCCCCCTTCCTCGCGTCAGGACGTCAAGCCAAGTTTCTCAGCCAATCGGCAACAGGCAAAGCGAGCCTTGGCGGCTCTTCGGCGTCTGCTTACTGACGAGCGCCCTCTGGCGGTGGTCGAGTCCAGCAGGAATAAGCGGGTCCGATAGGGGCGGATAGATGCATCGCCGATTTAATCGCTTTGAATGTTTTATGATGGCATAAAAAAGGAGGTGATTATTGAAAACAGATATGCCGAGTCTACGCTTGTTCCCCCGCCCCAATATCAATTCGTCGCCAACAGGGACCCGCTCTTAGAAGAGCGGCTTCCACTAGTAATAGATAAAATGCGCTCAAAAGCCCATCATTAGCTTGAGATCCTTTAGCAGGGGTCTCAACCTTGGCAACTTTAAGACTCGTGGACTTAAACTCCCAGAGTTCCTCTCCAGAGGCTGGCTGAGGAACTCTGGGAGTTGAAGTCCACAAGTCTTAAAGTTGCCAAAGTTGCAGACCCCTGCTCTAGGGGCTAAGAGAATAAAAACAAATTAGTTGAAACCCTGCATGGCCAGATTTCAAATATTGACTCAAAAACAATTCTGACAAGGAAGAAACCCTCTCCCTCCCCCTCTCTTTTAATCCAGCTGTCTCATTGACCATGCACACTTAAGCCATTTTCAGGGAATCTTCTGTCACTCCCCGTCCTATCAGGTGGCAAACCTTTCAATATGACAGATGATCAGACTTTTGTTTCTGAAGTACTCTTGAAAGACCCTCGCTGAGGCTCGCATTCCACTTGGATCAATGGTTTAACTAAACTATGACCCACACTGCAAGGGAGGACGTGATTCATTTTAGCCCAAGGATACAAGCTTACGACCCTGCTGGCTTTAGATTATTACAGGGTCTCGGGGCTTTTACAAAGGGGTCCACCCAAATGAGTCAACCGAACCTCTCCCTGGGTCCCGGCTTTCCGAAACCAGCTCTCTCTCGCTCTCGCTCTCTCCGGCTGGAGAGGCATCGCTTGGAGAAACAAACCTGGAGGAAGCTCCGTTAGGGCACCTCCGAAAGCTCCACAATGGAGTCCCCCGTCGGATCAGGTGGTAATTAATGGCAGGGCTACCGGAGCAGCGAAGCGAGCTTTAAAAGGGGCGGGGCTTGACGCAGGGAAACCACTTCCGGTTGGGACGTTAGAGACCCCTCTTCTCTAAGGGGGGAGGGGAGAAAGGAGATTGACAAGACTTACCTGGCAGGAGGGAGCCAATCCGGAGCACGGTCCCCCCCCCGCCTCCTCGGGAAAAGTGAAACAAGAGCGGCCCTAGCGCTGTAAGGCTACTACTCAGAGGCCGCAGCGCCCGCTCCGCTTCTGCCCGGCCTGGTCCAGGCAGATCTTAAGCCGAGCAGCACCATCGTGCCTAGAACCGCGCGCGCAACGAGCGCCGAAGCGCGCAGGTTTCGCCGCGCCGAGAGCAAAAGCAGCGCAGGAACCGCGAAGGAGGCCCCCCTTCCTCGCGTCAGGACGTCAAGCCAAGTTTCTCAGCCAATCGGCAAACAGGCAAAGCGAGCCTTGGCGGCTCTTCGGCGTCTGCTTACTGACGAGCGCCCTCTGGCGGTGGTCGAGTCCAGCAGGAATAAGCGGGTCCGATAGGGGCGGATAGATGCATCGCCGATTTAATCGCTTTGAATGTTTTATGATGGCATAAAAAAAGGAGGGTGATTATTGAAAAACAGATATGCCGAGTCTACGCTTGTTCCCCCCGCCCCCAATATCAATTCGCCAACAGGGACCCGCTCTTAGAAGAGCGGCTTCCACTAGTAATAGATAAAAATGCGCTCAAAAAGCCCATCATTAGCTTGAGATCCTTTAAAGCAGGGGTCTCCAACCTTGGCAACTTTAAGCCTGGCGGACTTCAACTCCCAGAATTCCCCAGCCAGTTGGGGGATTCTGGGAGTTGAAGTCCGCCAGGCTTAAAGTTGCCAAAGTTGCAGACCCCTGCTTTAAACGCTGATGACTTCCAAAGCAGCAAAAGGCAATGTAAAAAATAAAATAAAATACAAACTTCCGGATTGATGTTAATCCCCGATTATCAGATCTTTGGGGAGAAGAGATTATTAATCTGATTAGGGTGGCGCGACAGATTTTAACATGGCTAGTATTTGAACTTTTTCAAGAAAGGACGAAATAGTATTATTATTTTTTTAAGATAGGTAATTACGGTGCAAGGGAACAAAGGAGCTTCTACAGCCCATGGTGCTCCATTTTGATTTAAATGTTAGGTTATGATTAAAATTAAAAGCTCTGCTGCAGTTAGTGCTCATTAAGCTTTTCCTACTATAAAATTCAAATACTTGTAAATATCAAGAATCATATGATCATAATCATAGTATCATAGTGATAAGTGTCAAGTGTTACTAAACAACCTAACATCTCAAAAGAAATACCTGACCCACCCAGCACTACTGACATTTTTGAGATAAGAAGCTTTACTGATAACCATAAAAATACTTATTTAATTAACTAGCCAAAAGTTTCCAGGTAAGCAATTCCTTTTTTCAAAGCTAGGGTAGAATTAGTTATGCACAGGTGTCACAGAGAAGGGCAAACAGCATGGGTGGAATGACTGTAACATCATATTTGAGACTAGCTAAAGACACATACGCAATTATTGTTTCATATTATATTGAAGTTATAATACTTTACTGTAAAAAAAAAACAGTACAGTAGCTCAACCTTCTTTATAAGGTTGTCTGAAACACTGATGCATGATGGTTAAAAGTTTTCTAACAATGCTGTTTGAGAAGAATCCTCCATGTCCCGTATCGTGACATCACTACTGAAGGGGTAGCACAAAGATCAGATTTAGAACACCTATTGAGAACTGTGAATGAATGAATATCAAATGTATCTTGTTGGCCATATCTTATATAAGCCTAAAGACCAGCATCCGAAAATTGCATTACACTGAATACCTCCTGGACCTAGAGCAGGGGTGTCCAAACTTGGTCCTTTGGAGAGTGGTGGACTTCAACTCCCAGAATTCCCCAGCCATTATCAATGTCCCTTGGGATGATGCCGAAGATCCTGCAACATGATCGAAACCCCTGGAAAGCACTCGCTGCCCACATGTTCTCCGCACAGGACTTAATGGCGATGTTGATGAGTTTAAAACATTTTAAACTGTAAACCAAAGTGAGTTCTCTAGGGCAGGGGTCTCCAACCTTAGCAACTTTAAGACTCGTGGACTTCAACTCCCAGAGTTCCTCAGCCAGCAAAGGCTGGCTGAGGAACTCTGGGAGTTGAAGTCCACGAGTCTTAAAGTTGCCAAGGTTGGAGACCCCTGCTCTAGGGGCTAAGAGAATAAAAACAAATTAGTTGAAACCCTGCATGGCCAGATTTCAAATATTGACTCAAAAACAATTCTGACAAGGAAGAAACCCTCCCCCTCCCCCTCTCTTTTAATCCAGCTGTCTCATTGACCATGCACACTTAAGCCATTTTCAGGGAATCTTCTGTCCACTCCCCGTCCTACCAGGTGGCAAACCTTTCAATATGACAGATGATCAGACTTTTGTTTCTGAAGTACTCTTGAAAGACCCTTGCTGAGCCTCGCATTCCACTTGGATCAATGGCTTGACTAAACTATGACCCACACTGCAAGGGAGGACGTGATTCATTTTAGCCCAAGGATACAAGCTTACGACCCTGCTGGCTTTAGATTATTACAGGGTCTCGGGGCTTTTACAAAGGGGTCCACCCAAATGAGTCAACCGAACCTCTCCCTGGGTCCCGGCTTTCCGAAGCCAGCCTCTCTCTCTCTCTCTCTCCGGCTGGAGAGGCATCGCTTGGAGAAACAAACCTGGAGGAAGCTCCGTTAGGGTACCTCCGAAAGCCCCACAATGGAGTCCCCCGTCGGATCAGGTGGTAATTAATGGCAGGGCTACCGGAGCAGCGAAGCGAGCTTTAAAAGGGCGGGGCTTGATGCAGGAAACCACTTCCGGTTGGGACGTTAGAGACCCCTCTTCTCTAAGGGGAGGAGAAAGGAGATTGACAAGACTTACCTGGCAGGAGGGAGCCAATCCGGAGCACGGTCCCCCGCCTCCTCGGGAAAAGTGAAACAAGAGCGGCCCTAGCGCTGTAAGGCTACTACTCAGAGGCCGCAGCGCCCGCTCCGCTTCTGCCCGGATGGGTGGAATGACTGTAACATCATATTTGAGACTAGCTAAAGACACATACGCAATTATTGTTTCATATTATATTGAAGTTATAATACTTTACTGTAAAAAAAACAGTACAGTAGCTCAACCTTCTTTATAAGGTTGTCTGAAACACTGATGCATGATGGTTAAAAGTTTTCTAACAATGCTGTTTGAGAAGAATCCTCCATGTCCCATATCGTGACATCACTAGTGAAGGGTAGCACAAAGATCAGATTTAGAACACCTATTGAGAACTGTGAATGAATGAATATCAAATGCATCTTGTTGGCCATATCTTATATATAATTGTCAAAAATAATTCAATAAAAAATAAAAACAAATAAGTTGAGGCGGTAAAGGATTCCCTTTTCCAATCCTGTCCAACACTAATACAAAGAGAACACTTGAAAAAAAAATTTGGTTGATTAAACATGTATTGGTAAATAAAGGGAAATCTCTTGTGAACAGATGTTGGGTCAATTTAATTACTAAGCAAATAGATTTCCACATCTAGGATATTTGTGTATCTAATATTTTTGTTCAATACAGATGGGATTATAATTATTTGTAGATCGATTATGGAAGAGGAGGATAACATATTATTTTTGGGTGTGTCTTCAGCATTTAGCCAGGGTGAATTTTTTTTATATTTAATGTTAGATTTAATTAATATTGGGGGAGGGGGTCTTTTTTGTACACAAGGTCTTTTTCTTGTTATTAGTGTTGCATGTTTGTCAATCTGTTTTTTCTGTTTTGTGTTTTATATTTGTTGATAAAAGAAAAAATGTGTTGAAAAAGGCAGGGAGATCTCATGAAAATACAGTTACAATTACAAAGGTTTTTTTGTAAGTCTACCTTCACAGTACATCATATTATTACTAGCCATCCCAATGTTAGCTGAGGATGTTGTGTGACTTTGGGCCAAGTCTTTAGTTTCTTGTTCAATGTGTTGTGCAAATCCAGATATTTTGATTAAGTAAGCCATGATTAATTTAGTCATATTTAAGCAAGGTGTACAAAACCTTTGGAATGGTTCCAGAATGAAAAAAAAAGAAAAAAGATGAAAATACTATCACAATATGTTTACAGTTCTTGGTTTCCTATTTTTGCTGTCATATTTTGTTCCAGCTGAAGTATTCAAGCTCTCTTTCCAGGCAGTGACACGTATAGTGGATTGCAAAATAGTATCTGAAACAGGTTTCTCAGAACATGGATTGCTAAAACCAGTTAATCCACTTCTTGATTGGTTCATAAAGTATACCTGACTTAACATTTGGTAGGAAGTTAGCACCCACCCCTCTTCTAGAATAATGAAATATTTTAGGAAATATTAAAAAGGCAGAATATATTTCCATGGAGAAACATGTTTTAAAGACAAAGCAGCTCCCACCTTCCTGCCTCCCCTCACCTTTGTCAATGGACCATCACCTGCAACACAATAGGACCCATCTAGCAACAGAAAGTCCCCATATGGTACATAGGGAGATTACATCAGCCAGCAAAAGGCTGGCTGAGGAACTCTGGGAGTTGAAGTCCGCCAGGCTTAAAGTTGCAGACCCCTGCTCTAGGGGCTAAGAGAATAAAAACAAATTAGTTGAAACCCTGCATGGCCAGATTTCAAATATTGACTCAAAAACAATTCTGACAAGGAAGAAACCCTCCCCCTCCCCCTCTCTTTTAATCCAGCTGTCTCATTGACCATGCACACTTAAGCCATTTTCAGGGAATCTTCTGTCCACTCCCCGTCCTACCAGGTGGCAAACCTTTCAATATGACAGATGATCAGACTTTTGTTTCTGAAGTACTCTTGAAAGACCCTTGCTGAGCCTCGCATTCCACTTGGATCAATGGCTTGACTAAACTATGACCCACACTGCAAGGGAGGACGTGATTCATTTTAGCCCAAGGATACAAGCTTACGACCCTGCTGGCTTTAGATTATTACAGGGTCTCGGGGCTTTTACAAAGGGGTCCACCCAAATGAGTCAACCGAACCTCTCCCTGGGTCCCGGCTTTCCGAAGCCAGCCTCTCTCTCTCCGGCTGGAGAGGCATCGCTTGGAGAAACAAACCTGGAGGAAGCTCCGTTAGGGTACCTCCGAAAGCCCCACAATGGAGTCCCCCGTCGGATCAGGTGGTAATTAATGGCAGGGCTACCGGAGCAGCGAAGCGAGCTTTAAAAGGGGCGGGGCTTGATGCAGGGAAACCACTTCCGGTTGGGACGTTAGAGACCCCTCTTCTCTAAGGGGGAGGGGAGAAAGGAGATTGACAAGACTTACCTGGCAGGAGGGAGCCAATCCGGAGCACGGTCCCCCCCCCCCGCCTCCTCGGGAAAAGTGAAACAAGAGCGGCCCTAGCGCTGTAAGGCTACTACTCAGAGGCCGCAGCGCCCGCTCCGCTTCTGCCCGGCCTGGTCCAGGCAGATCTTAAGCCGAGCAGCACCATCGTGCCTAGAACCGCGCGCGCAACGAGCGCCGAAGCGCGCAGGTTTCGCCGCGCCGAGAGCAAAAGCAGCGCAGGAACCGCGAAGGAGGCCCCCCTTCCTCGCGTCAGGACGTCAAGCCAAGTTTCTCAGCCAATCGGCAAACAGGCAAAGCGAGCCTTGGCGGCTCTTCGGCGTCTGCTTACTGACGAGCGCCCTCTGGCGGTGGTCGAGTCCAGCAGGAATAAGCGGGTCCGATAGGGGCGGATAGATGCAGCGCCGATTTAATCGCTTTGAATGTTTTATGATGGCATAAAAAAAGGAGGGTGATTATTGAAAAACAGATATGCCGAGTCGACGCTTGTTCCCCCCGCCCCCAATATCAATTCGTCGCCAACAGGGACCCGCTCTTAGAAGAGCGGCTTCCACTAGTAATAGATAAAAATGAGCTCAAAAAGCCCATCATTAGCTTGAGATCCTTTAAAGCAGGGGTCTCCAACCTTGGCAACTTTAAGCCTGGCGGACTTCAACTCCCAGAATTCCCCAGCCAGCTTTGCTGGCTGGGGGATTCTGGGAGTTGAAGTCCGCCAGGCTTAAAGTTGCAGACCCCTGCTTTAAACGCTGATGACTTCCAAAGCAGCAAAAGGCAATGTAAAAAATAAAATAAAATACAAACTTCCGGATTAATGTTAATTCCCGATTATCAGATCTTTGGGGAGAAGAGATTATTAATCTGATTAGGGTGGCGCGACAGATTTTAACATGGCTGGTATTTGAACTTTTTCAAGAAAGGACGAAATAGTATTTTTTAAAAAAAAAATAGGTAATTACGGTGTAAGGGAACAAAGGAGCTTCTACAGCCCATGGTGCTCCATTTTAGACTGCGAAACGCTTCAAGCTTGTTGAGCGAATACCATTGTGGGGTTTTTTTCCCCTCTCATATTTTTCCCCTTGTTTTCTGAGAGACTCACTTCAGTTGACCTGTTGACCTCACCCCATTCCTAAGAGGTCTGTAAGGGGCATGCATAAATGCACCTGTGTGCCTACCGTCCCTGTCCTAATATTCCTTTTTACTTACTCTTTTCATGTATCCAAATTATGTTTATACTTTTTTACCTGTTATCTTATATATAATTGACAAAAATAATTCAATAAAAAATAAAAACAAATAAGTTGAGGCGGTAAAGGATTCCCTTTTCCAATCCTGTCCAACACTAATACAAAGAGAACACTTGAAAAAAAAATTTGGTTGATTAAACATGTATTGGTAAATAAAGGGAAATCTCTTGTGAACAGATGTTGGGTCAATTTAATTACTAAGCAAATAGATTTCCACATCTAGGATATTTGTGTATCTAATATTTTTGTTCAATACAGATGGGATTATAATTATTTGTAGATCGATTATGGAAGAGGAGGATAACATATTATTTTTGGGTGTGTCTTCAGCATTCAGCCAGGGTGAATTTTTTTTTATATTTAATGTTAGATTTAATTAATATTGGGGGAGGGGGTCTTTTTTGTACACAAGGTCTTTTTCTTGTTATTAGTGTTGCATGTTTGTCAATCTGTTTTTTATGTTTTGTGTTTTATATTTGTTGATAAAAGAAAAAATGTGTTGAAAAAGGCAGGGAGATCTCATGAAAATACAGTTACAATTACAAAGGTTTTTTTGTAAGTCTACCTTCACAGTACATCATATTATTACTAGCCATCCCAATGTTAGCTGAGGATGTTGTGTGACTTTGGGCCAAGTCTTTAGTTTCTTGTTCAATGTGTTGTGCAAATCCAGATATTTTGATTAAGTAAGCCATGATTAATTTAGTCATATTTAAGCAAGGTGTACAAAACCTTTGGAATGGTTCCAGAATGAAAAAAAAGAAAAAGATGAAAATACTATCACAATATGTTTACAGTTCTTGGTTTCCTATTTTTGCTGTCATATTTTGTTCCAGCTGAAGTATTCAAGCTCTCTTTCCAGGCAGTGACACGTATAGTGGATTGCAAAATAGTATCTGAAACAGGTTTCTCAGAACATGGATTGCTAAAACCAGTTAATCCACTTCTTGATTGGTTCATAAAGTATACCTGACTTAACATTTGGTAGGAAGTTAGCACCCACCCCTCTTCTAGAATAATGAAATATTTTAGGAAATATTAAAAAGGCAGAATATATTTCCATGGAGAAACATGTTTTAAAGACAAAGCAGCTCCCACCTTCCTGCCTCCCCTCACCTTTGTCAATGGACCATCACCTGCAACACAATAGGACCCATCTAGCAACAGAAAGTCCCCATATGGTACATAGGGAGATTACATCAGCCAGCAAGGCTAGCTATGACCTCTGATAGCAACCAAACAGGATACTTTTCCTGTGCCCCAGAAAGTTCAAAGCCAGAGAGGGTATAAAACACAGGGACTCTCAGCATCTCAGCCGTTTTTCTGCTTAGGAACTCAAACCATGTTATCCTGTCCACCATTAAACCATCTTTCCAAGCAGTCTCCATGTTTCCAGTGTCTTTTTCCTCACTTAGAACTGAACCCAGAAGGATATTTCTTCCAAAAATTTAATGGCTGTTGCCTTCTATATCTTTGCATTCCCTGCTCAGAGATCTAAAAGTTTGCATAAACTTATTTGATTCTGTTTACTAACAGCACTCATTATAAGGAACCCTGGCAAAGGCAATTCTTAACTGCATATTTACATAGACCTTTGTAAGTTTTTTATTTATTTATTTATTTATTTATTTATTTGTCAAACACAACAGTATATATAAGTATAAGCATGAAATAATCATACAAATTGGATACAATCAAAGGGAACATTAGGACAGGAACGGTAGGCACGCTGGTGCTCTTATGCACGCCCCTTACAGACCTCTTAGGAATGGGGTGAGGTCAATAGTAGATAGTCTTTGGTTAAAGCTTTGGGGATTTTGGGAAGAGACCACAGAGTCAGGTAGTGCATTCCAGGCATTAACAATTCTGTTACTGAAGTCCTATTTTCTACAACCTTCGCAACAAAGCGAAGATTGGAGATCGGACGATAGTTACTTAAAATAGCTGGGTCCAGAGAAGGCTTCTTAAGGAGGGTCTCACCACCGCCTCTTTCAAGGCGGCGGGAAAACTCCTCCAACAAAGAAGCATTGATAATCCTCTGGAGCCAGCCTCGTGTCACCTCCTGAGTAGCCAGTACCAGCCAGGAAGGGCACGGGTCCAGTAAACATGTCGTGGCATGGAGCCTCCCCAATCATGTGAACAAAATTCAGGCACTCTACAATCTGCCCACTCTGACAATGGTCCATAGAGATGCTGTAGAGCAAGGGTCTCCAACCTTGGCAACATTAAGACTTGTGGACTTCAACTCCCAGAATTCCTCAGCCAGCAAGGCTAGCTATGACCTCTGATAGCAACCAAACAGGATACTTTTCCTGTGCCCCAGAAAGTTCAAAGCCAGAGAGGGTATAAAACACAGGGACTCTCAGCATCTCAGCCGTTTTTCTGCTTAGGAACTCAAACCATGTTATCCTGTCCACCATTAAACCATCTTTCCAAGCAGTCTCCATGTTTCCAGTGTATTTTTCCTCACTTAGAACTGAACCCAGAAGGATATTTCTTCCAAAAATTTAATGGCTGTTGCCTTCTATATCTTTGCATTCCCTGCTCAGAGATCTAAAAGTTTGCATAAACTTATTTGATTCTGTTTACTAACAGCACTCATTATAAGGAACCCTGGCAAAGGCAATTCTTAACTGCATATTTACATAGACCTTTGTAAGTTTTTTTCTGTTTTAGTCACCTAGACTAGAGATAAACATCTTGTTACAGATTTTGCAGTATTAATAAAACAACTATATTCCACACCTGAATTCAATCAACATATCAAGTCTATAAGATAGCTGATTAGCTTAATGTTCTGTAAAGCCAATTACTTTGGTTTATAATTCATGATTTAGATGTTGTGTAACCCCAATCGACTGTAGATTACTCAGTCAACCAATGATTAAATAAGTAAGGCTGAGTAGATTGTTTAAACTTAGACTGAAATTTGTGTTAGGTTGGTTCCAACGAGTATTCCAGCTAAGGATTCAGTCATATATGTTAGAAACAGGAAATATATGGTATCCAGGTGTTAGATTCTAATTCATAGTAATCCAAGCCATCAGGGTGAGTAAGAAATATGAAATTGCATACCAGCAACAAACTAACATTTGTTAACTTAGCTAGTATTTATTAATCCAATTTTCTGGGATGCATGGTACTGAAGCACAAGTACAAAATAAAACTAAGCACAAGATTTATGCCAGGTTTGCAGAAGGTTATAAACTATAATGAAGTTAGTGCTTTGTAGTTATTGTGTCATTGAAATATAGCAAATACTATTTTGATTATATGTTAGCTTCTTGGTTCTTATTCCATTCATTAATGCTGTTAGTAGCCTTCTTTCATTCCCATTCCAATATCTAAATTAAATAAGAGTGAGCTGTGATATCATTTTCATGTTTTCTTATCCTGAAGTTCACGTTGACGGGTTTCTCAATGACAATTTTAAATTATTTTTATACCTCTATATACAGATAGTCCTTGAGATACAACCTTCAGTCAGCAACCATTTGAAATTACAAAGGTGCTGTATGGACTTAACAACCCTTGCCCAAAGTTATGTCTGCTGCAGTGCCTCCCCAATCATGTGAACAAAATTCAGGCACTCTACAATCTGCCCACTCTGACAATGGTCCATAGAGATGCTGTAGAGCAAGGGTCTCCAACCTTGGCAACTTTAAGACTTGTGGACTTCAACTCCCAGAATTCCTCAGCCAGCAAAGAGTTGAAATCCACAACTCTTAAAGTTGCCAAAGTTGGAGACCCCTGCTGTAGAGGCCACTCCTTTTGTTTATTTATTTATTTGTCAAATACAACAGTATATATAAGTATAAGCATGAAATAATCATACAAATTGGATACAATCAAAGGGAACATTAGGACAGGAACGGTAGGCACGCTGGTGCTCTTATGCACGCCCCTTACAGACCTCTTAGGAATGGGGTGAAGTCAATAGTAGATAGTCTTTGGTTAAAGCTTTGGGGATTTTGGGAGGAGACCACAGAGTCAGGTAGTGCATTCCAGGCATTAACAATTCTGTTACTGAAGTCATATTTTCTACAATCAAGATTGGAGCGGTTCACATTAAGTTTAAATCTATTGTGTGCTTGTGTATTGTTGCAATTGATGTTGAAGTAGTCTTCGACAGGAAGGACATTGTAGCAGATGATTTTATGAATTATACTCAGGTCATGCCGAAGGCGACGGAGTTCTAAATTTTCTAAACCCAGGATTTCAAGTCTGGTGGCGTAAGGTATTTTGTTGTGATTAGAGGAGTGGAGAACTCTTCTTGTGAAATATTTCTGGATACACTCAATTGTATTAATGTCCGAAATGAGGTGTGGGTTCCAGACAGGCGAGCTGTATTCGAGAATTGGTCTAGCAAATGTTCCTCGCATCCTACCCTGTTGGGTCACCACAGGCCTTGGGCCTGCTTCTCTCCCTACTGAATCCCACACCCTGCTCTCCATCCTCATCATGTCTCAATCATTTGGTATATCTCTTCTGGAAGCACCTGCTCTACCATGCAGCATCATTTTGAAAGTGGACACCATTTGAGGAGTGGCCATAATGAATTGTAGCCACTCCAAAATGGTGTGGCTCAGTGGTGAAATCTGAACTGGTTTACTACGGTTCGTTGGCTGCGCATGTGTGCTGCATGCACATTACGCACCATGCACCAATGCGACCAAAGCCGTCTCTGTGCTGTATCCGGTCGGAAACCGGACTGGAACGGGTCCAGATAGACATCTTCATCCAGGTACTGGGGTAGCTGTCGAGCCACAGCACTCTCTACAACCTTCGCAACAAAGCGAAGATTGGAGATCGGACGATAGTTACTTAAAATAGCTGGGTCCAGAGAAGGCTTCTTAAGGAGGGGTCTCACCACCGCCTCTTTCAAGGCGGCGGGAAAACTCCTCCAACAAAGAAGCATTGATAATCCTCTGGAGCCAGCCTCGTGTCCCCTCCTGAGTAGCCAGTACCAGCCAGGAAGGGCACGGGTCCAGTAAACATGTCGTGGCATGGAGCCTCCCCAATAACCTGTCCACGTCCTCGGGAGCCACAGGATCAAACTGATCCCAAACAGACTCAACAAGACGTGCCTCCTCTCCCCCGCTTGATCATCCCAAATTCGGTCCAGATCGTCCCGGAGCTGAGCGATTTTATCGTATAGATAACCACTAAACTCCTCGGCACGCCCCTGCAAGGGTCATCCCGCACCTCCTGATGAAGGAGGAGCGGGTCACCCAAACAGGGCGGCCGGGCGGTTATCTGCCGACGCAATGAGGGTGGAGGCGAGGCACGCCTCGCCTCCCCATTGCCACTAGGTAGGTCCTAGTATAGGACCTAACTAGTGTCCGATCAGCCTCGGAGAACCAAGGGGCCAGACGAGACCCACGCCGGGTCAGAGGCGCAAAGGCGCGACACGGTCCAAGGCCGTCATGGAAGCCTCAAACTCCCGAGCTGCCGTTGATGACAAGCCAACTGACGGCAGGTTGAAATCCCCATAACTATAAGTCTGGGGTCTCAACCTTGGCAACTTTAAGACTTGTGGACTTCAACTCCCAGAATTCCTCAGCCAGCAAAGCAGGCCCAAGGCCCGCAGGCACCCAGTTCCTGGGCCTGTACTAGGCCTCCCCAATGCCTCCTAAGGTACCCTGTGCTCCACTTAACCATTGCAATGGGGAGGAGTGTTGTTAAATGAGGTGTTCGTGTGGATGCCTTGCTGAACAATCATCACAACTTGTGACTGGTAGGCTTCATTACACTAAGTTAAGGATTACCTGTACTGGACTAGGTTTTAATTTTATATATGGTAGCTAAGGTAGCCATCTCTCTCTCTCTCTCTCTCTCTCTCTCTCTCTCTCTCTCTCTCTCTCTCTCTCTCTCTCTCTCTCTCTCTCTCTCTCTCTCTCTCTCTCTCTCTCTCTCTCTCTCTCTCTCTCTCTCTCTCTCTCTCTCTCTCTCTCTCTCTCTCTCTCTCTCTCTCTCTCTCTCTCTCTCTCTCTCTCTCTCTCTCTCTCTCTCTCTCTCTCTCTCTCTCTCTCTCTCTCTCTCTCTCTCTCTCTCTCTCTCTCTCTCTCTCTCTCTCTCTCTCTCTCTCTCTCTCTCTCTCTCTCTCTCTCTCTCTCTCTCTCTCTCTCTCTCTCTCTCTCTCTCTCTCTCTCTCTCTCTCTCTCTCTCTCTCTCTCTCTCTCTCTCTCTCTCTCTCTCTCTCTCTCTCTCTCTCTCTCTCTCTCTCTCTCTCTCTCTCTCTCTCTCTCTCTCTCTCTCTCTCTCTCTCTCTCTCTCTCTCTCTCTCTCTCTCTCTCTCTCTCTCTCTCTCTCTCTCTCTCTCTCTCTCTCTCTCTCTCTCTCTCTCTCTCTCTCTCTCTCTCTCTCTCTCTCTCTCTCTCTCTCTCTCTCTCTCTCTCTCTCTCTCTCTCTCTCTCTCTCTCTCTCTCTCTCTCTCTCTCTCTCTCTCTCTCTCTCTCTCTCTCTCTCTCTCTCTCTCTCTCTCTCTCTCTCTCTCTCTCTCTCTCTCTCTCTCTCTCTCTCTCTCTCTCTCTCTCTCTCTCTCTCTCTCTCTCTCTCTCTCTCTCTCTCTCTCTCTCTCTCTCTCTCTCTCTCTCTCTCTCTCTCTCTCTCTCTCTCTCTCTCTCTCTCTCTCTCTCTCTCTCTCTCTCTCTCTCTCTCTCTCTCTCTCTCTCTCTCTCTCTCTCTCTCTCTCTCTCTCTCTCTCTCTCTCTCTCTCTCTCTCTCTCTCTCTCTCTCTCTCTCTCTCTCTCTCTCTCTCTCTCTCTCTCTCTCTCTCTCTCTCTCTCTCTCTCTCTCTCTCCCTCCTCCCCCTCCCCGCTCCCTCTCATTCTCTTTCTTGGGGGATGATTCTGAAGAAGCAGTTCATTCAAACCTTTCTGTTTTCAAAAAATAGTGTCAAAGAGCACAGTCCAAAAATGCTAACACAAATATTGCTTTATCTCTTCCCTCTTTCCCCAAATGATGTGTAAATCACCAGCTCTCCTTCTGTATTCCTTGTTTACCATATGCAATTAAGGAACTGGCTAAGAAGAAAATAATTTCAGAAAAGTGTTTATTTTTGGCATTAGAGTAAGACTTTCAGACTAAGACTTCATTTAAAATTGCAACTTGAGGAGCCCCCTTTTCTTACAGCCTTTATCTGTATACCAATGAACAGAGAAATAAAGGCATCTCAAGCCTGATATGCTGCAAATTCTTAAGACCTTACAGATTATGGTAATCTATTAATGCATTTATAATCAGGGATGGCCAAAATGCATGTTGGTTTTATACATTATTTTGCATGTGGTTGTGTGTATAACTTTAAGATTAGTATAACCTTTATTGTCATAATTTTCTGTGGGCACACATTAAAATGAAAGGACTGAATATGAGATCTTATTTATTTATTTATTTATTTATTTATTTATTTATTTATTTATTTATTTATTTATTTATTTATTTATTTATTTATTTATTTATTTGTCAAAGACAACAGTATATGTAAGTATAAGCATGAAATCATCATACGAATTGGATACACTCAAGGGAACATTACGACAGGAACGGTAGGCATGCTGGTGCTCTTATGCACGCCCCTTACAGACCTCTTAGGAATGGGGTGAGGTCAAACTCCCGAGCTGCCGTTGATGACAAGCCAACTGACGGCAGGTTGAAATCCCCATAACTATAAGTCTGGGGTCTCAACCTTGGCAACTTTAAGACTTGTGGACTTCAACTCCCAGAATTTCTCAGCCAGCAAAGAGTTGAAATCCACAACTCTTAAAGTTGCCAAAGTTGAGACCCCTGCTGTAGAGCAAGGGTCTCCAACCTTGGCAACTTTAAGACTTGTGGACTTCAACTCCCAGAATTTCTCAGCCAGCAAAGAGTTGAAATCCACAACTCTTAAAGTTGCCAAAGTTGAGACCCCTGCTGTAGAGCAAGGGTCTCCAACCTTGGCAACTTTAAGACTTGTGGACTTCAACTCCCAGAATTTCTCAGCCAGCAAAGAGTTGAAATCCACAACTCTTAAAGTTGCCAAAGTTGAGACCCCTGCTGTAGAGCAAGGGTCTCCAACCTTGGCAACTTTAAGACTTGTGGACTTCAACTCCCAGAATTTCTCAGCCAGCAAAGAGTTGAAATCCACAACTCTTAAAGTTGCCAAAGTTGAGACCCCTGCTGTAGAGCAAGGGTCTCCAACCTTGGCAACTTTAAGACTTGTGGACTTCAACTCCCAGAATTTCTCAGCCAGCAAAGAGTTGAAATCCACAACTCTTAAAGTTGCCAAAGTTGAGACCCCTGCTGTAGAGCAAGGGTCTCCAACCTTGGCAACATTAAGACTTGTGGACTTCAACTCCCAGAATTTCTCAGCCAGCAAAGAGTTGAAATCCACAACTCTTAAAGTTGCCAAAGTTGAGACCCCTGCTGTAGAGCAAGGGTCTCCAACCTTGGCAACTTTAAGACTTGTGGACTTCAACTCCCAGAATTTCTCAGCCAGCAAAGAGTTGAAATCCACAACTCTTAAAGTTGCCAAAGTTGAGACCCCTGCTGTAGAGGCCACTCCTTTTGTTTTTTATTTATTTGTCAAATACAACAGTATATATAAGTATAAGCATGAAATAATCATACAAATTGGATACAATCAAAGGAACATTAGGACAGGAACGGTAGGCACGCTGGTGCTCTTATGCACGCCTTACAGACCTCTTAGGAATGGGGTGAAGTCAATAGTAGATAGTCTTTGGTTAAAGCTTTGGGGATTTTGGGAGGAGACCACAGAGTCAGGTAGTGCATTCCAGGCATTAACAATTCTGTTACTGAAGTCATATTTTCTACAATCAAGATTGGAGCGGTTCACATTAAGTTTAAATCTATTGTGCTTGTGTATTGTTGCAATTGATGTTGAAGTAGTCTTCGACAGGAAGGACATTGTAGCAGATGATTTTATGAATTATACTCAGGTCATGCCAAGGCGACGGAGTTCTAAATTTTCTAAACCCAGGATTTCAAGTCTGGTGGCGTAAGGTATTTTGTTGTGATCAGAGGAGTGGAGAACTCTTCTTGTGAAATATTTCTGGATACACTCAATTGTATTAATGTCCGAAATGAGGTGTTCGTGTGGATGCCTTGCTGAACAATCATCACAACTTGTGACTGGTAGGCTTCATTACACTAAGTTAAGGATTACCTGTACTGGACTAGGTTTTAATTTTATATATGGTATCCAGGTGTTAGATTCTAATTCATAGTAATCCAAGCCATCAGGGTGAGTAAGAAATATGAAATTGCATACCAGCAACAAACTAACATTTGTTAACTTAGCTAGTATTTATTAATCCAATTTTCTGGGATGCATGGTACTGAAGCACAAGTACAAAATAAAACTAAGCACAAGATTTATGCCAGGTTTGCAGAAGGTTATAAACTATAATGAAGTTAGTGCTTTGTAGTTATTGTGTCATTGAAATATAGCAAATACTATTTTGATTATATGTTAGCTTCTTGGTTCTTATTCCATTCATTAATGCTGTTAGTAGCCTTCTTTCATTCCCATTCCAATATCTAAATTAAATAAGAGTGAGCTGTGATATCATTTTCATGTTTTCTTATCCTGAAGTTCACGTTGACGGGTTTCTCAATGACAATTTTAAATTATTTTTATACCTCTATATACAGATAGTCCTTGAGATACAACCTTCAGTCAGCAACCATTTGAAATTACAAAGGTGCTGTATGGACTTAACAACCCTTGCCCAAAGTTATGTCTGCTGCAGTGCCTCCCCAATCATGTGAATAAAATTCAGGCACTCTACAATCTGCCCACTCTGACAATGGTCCATAGAGATGCTGTAGAGCAAGGGTCTCCAACCTTGGCAACTTTAAGACTTGTGGACTTCAACTCCCAGAATTTCTCAGCCAGCAAAGAGTTGAAATCCACAACTCTTAAAGTTGCCAAAGTTGGAGACCCCTGCTGTAGAGGCCACTCCTTTTGTTTTTTTGTTTTTTTATTTATTTATTTGTCAAATACAACAGTATATATAAGTATAAGCATGAAATAATCATACAAATTGGATACAATCAAAGGGAACATTAGGACAGGAACGGTAGGCACGCTGGTGCTCTTATGCACGCCCCTTACAGACCTCTTAGGAATGGGGTGAAGTCAATAGTAGATAGTCTTTGGTTAAAGCTTTGGGGATTTTGGGAGGAGACCACAGAGTCAGGTAGTGCATTCCAGGCATTAACAATTCTGTTACTGAAGTCATATTTTCTACAATCAAGATTGGAGCGGTTCACATTAAGTTTAAATCTATTGTGTGCTTGTGTATTGTTGCAATTGATGTTGAAGTAGTCTTCGACAGGAAGGACATTGTAGCAGATGATTTTATGAATTATACTCAGGTCATGCCGAAGGCGACGGAGTTCTAAATTTTCTAAACCCAGGATTTCAAGTCTGGTGGCGTAAGGTATTTTGTTGTGATCAGAGGAGTGGAGAACTCTTCTTGTGAAATATTTCTGGATACACTCAATTGTATTAATGTCCGAAATGAGGTGTGGGTTCCAGACAGGCGAGCTGTATTCGAGAATTGGTCTAGCAAATGTTCCTCGCATCCTACCCTGTTGGGTCACCACAGGCCTTGGGCCTGCTTCTCTCCCTACTGAATCCCACACCCTGCTCTCCATCCTCATCATGTCTCAATCATTTGGTATATCTCTTCTGGAAGCACCTGCTCTACCATGCAGCATCATTTTGAAAGTGGACACCATTTGAGGAGTGGCCATAATGAATTGTAGCCACTCCAAAATGGTGTGGCTCAGTGTTGAAATCTGAACTGGTTTACTACCGGTTCGTTGGCTGCGCATGTGTGCTGCGCGCGCATGTGTGCTGCGCGCGCATGTGTGCTGCGCGCGCATGCACATTACGCACCATGCACCAAATGCGAAGGGCGCGCGCGCGGGGTACATGCCAAAAGGAGGCATGGGATAAGTAGAACAGTGTGCGGGGGGGGCACACTGAGCCACGTGATCGTCAGAGCCTTTTTTTTTTAACTTTTAAAAGCTTTTTTTACAACCTCTTTGGCTTAAACAGTTGTAGAAAAAATGCTTTTAAAAGTTAAAAAAAAGCCTCTGATGATCAGGTAATTCAGCTGGGATCGCCAGAGCCTTTTTTTACCTTTTAAAACATTTTTTACAAGCTATTCGGTCGAATAAGTTGTAAAAAATGCTTTTAAAAGTTAAAAAAAAAAGGCTCTGACGATCACGTGGCTCAGCTGGTCATGGGGGTGGGGCAGGGATTTTTGCTACCGGTTCTCTCCGAACCACTTGCCACCATCGCTACCGGATCGGCCTGTCCAGTCCAAACCAGGAGCATTTCACCCCTGGTATGGCTGCAAAGCAGCAAATGGTGTGGCTGCAAATCGCTCCAAAGCACGGTGTTTAAAGATGTTTAGAAAGGGCAACAGATGTTCCACCCCACAACTTCCCTATATAATGAAGGCCACATGGTGCCCTCCAGTAAATGGGCACTGTTTTGGAGCAGCCACATATTTCCCAGTCCAGTGGCGGCAGGAAAGCAGGCCCAAGGCCCGCAGGCACCCAGTTCCTGGGCCTGTACTAGGCCTCCCAATGCCTCCTAAGGTACCCTGTGCTCCACTTAACCATTGCAATGGGGAGAGGAGTGTTGTTAAATGAGGTGTTCGTGTGGATGCCTTGCTGAACAATCATCACAACTTGTGACTGGTAGGCTTCATTACACTAAGTTAAGGATTACCTGTACTGGACTAGGTTTTTAATTTTATATATGGTAGCTAAGGTAGCCATCTCTCTCTCTCTCTCCCTCCCTCCCTCTCCCCCGCTCCCTCTCATTCTCTTTCTTGGGGGATGATTCTGAAGAAGCAGTTCATTCAAACCTTTCTGTTTTCAAAAAATAGTGTCAAAGAGCACAGTCCAAAAATGCTAACACAAATATTGCTTTATCTCTTCCCTCTTTCCCCAAATGATGTGTAAATCACCAGCTCTCCTTCTGTATTCCTTGTTTACCATATGCAATTAAGGAACTGGCTAAGAAGAAAATAATTTCAGAAAAGTGTTTATTTTTGGCATTAGAGTAAGACTTTCAGACTAAGACTTCATTTAAAATTGCAACTTGAGGAGCCCCCTTTTCTTACAGCCTTTATCTGTATACCAATGAACAGAGAAATAAAGGCATCTCAAGCCTGATATGCTGCAAATTCTTAAGACCTTACAGATTATGGTAATCTATTAATGCATTTATAATCAGGGATGGCCAAAATGCATGTTGGTTTTATACATTATTTTGCATGTGGTTGTGTGTATAACTTTAAGATTAGTATAACCTTTATTGTCATAATTTTCTGTGGGCACACATTAAAAATGAAATTCTGTTGCCTGCTTTCAAGAGTGTACATATACATAACACACATATAGATATGCTATATACATACATATGCATATACCTGCACCTTGACATATAAATATATATAAATGTCCATCTTGAATACGTAGTGGAAAGATGAAGGTTGAGAGTTCACAAGGTCGATACTGTATGGAACAAAACTGTGACTGAATCTGGATGTTCTGCTTCGGATGTCACCAAGCCTCCTCCCAGAAGGTAACAAGGAAAAAAAGTTGTGAAGAGGATGTTTAGTGTCCTAGACAATATTGTGGACCCTGGTCAAGCATCACTTATATGCTATGTCCTGGATAGACGGAAGTGAACTGCCAATAATCTTTCTCTGCTATCCACACCAGTCTCTGCACTGCCTTCCTGTCTGAAGCAGTAATGCTTCCAAGCCAGACTGTAATGCAATATGACAGGATGCTCTCAATCATCCCTCTGTAGCAGAGGTTTCAAACTCGTGGCCCATAGGCTGGAGGTGTCACTCACTGGCCACCCCCACCCCCGTTTTAGCAAAGTCGCGATACATCACACGATGACAATGTGATGCCGCGAGTTTGACATCCCTGCTTTATACGAAATAGTAAGGACTGGGGTAAATGTAATTGAAACTTTTAATAAAGATATAAATGCTAACACAAAATAAACTAGAATAAAAGTTCAGAAGGTGCAAAAAAAAAAAGAACAAAAGGGGGTTGGAGTACAAAAGAAAAAGGCAATAGACAATAATAATGTAGTGGCTTCCAACTTTCCTCTTACTGGCCACAAGTTAATATAATCAACCCTATCCTAATCCAATACTTGAAGGAAGAGCAAGGTCTTCATGGCCTTCCAGGAGCTAAAAGGGTAGAAGTCCCTTGGATCCTAGATGGGAGGCTATTCCAAAAATCTGGGGCTGCTACAGAGAAGGCATGCCTCCAAAGTCCCATCAGATGACAACACTTAAGGGAGGGGACCTGGAACACACCTACCCTATTTTATCCAGTAGGGTGGCCAGATACCCTCAGGCAAAGGTGATTTATTTATTTATTTATTTATTTTATTTATTTGTCACAACAGTATATATAAGCATAAGCATGAAATAACCATACGATATCTAAGCATATATATAAGCATAAGTATGTAATAACTATACGAAATTGGATACAATCAAAGGGAACATTAGGATAGGAACGGTAGGCACACTGGTGCTCTTATGCACGCCCCTTACAGACCTCTTAGGAATGGGGTGAGGTCACTGGTAGATAGTTTTTGGTTAAAGCTTTGGGGATTTTGGGAAGAGACCACAGAGTCTGGTAGTGCATTCCAGGCATTAACAACTCTGTTACTGAAGTCATATTTTCTGCAATCGAGATGGGAGCAGTTCACATTAAGCTTAAATCTATTGTGTTAATTTTAATTTTAATTTAATTTTAAATTAAAATAGATTTAATTTTAAATCCATTGTGTGCTCGTGTATTGTAAGGTGATCCCACATGTAACCTGCATAATCCAAATGGGAGTTGACTAAGGCATGAGTGTCCAGAAAAGAATCCTCCTGGTCCAGGGATGGGTGCAATTGGCATACAAGGTGAATATCTACTAAGGTCTTCCTGGTCACAGCTGCCACCTGCCAACTTGCACACCAGAACTATTGGGAAAATGCCACCCCATTCACAGTCAGAGAAGACAATTCTCCTGACCTCAAGGGGGCCAAAGACCAACAGCTATCTTATCTAAGGTAGAATTGCAACTGGTTTCTCCCCCTCATCCAGCCTCCAGCCCCTAAGCTAGCACCTGAACAGCATCACTTGGTCAGTGTAGGGCAGAGATGTATAGGTGGGTATCATCAGCATACTGATGATACTGAATGCTAAGCTGCCTCTCTGTTGCTGGTTCCTTTTTGGAACCATCGCCAACCAGATTGGCCCAGACTCAATAGACACAAAAATTGGAAATAAGGACAATTGATTAGTGTTTTGTACCTCCCCTCAAGGACTTCAGGACAGGAGGGGGGGGGGAGACTTTTATTTTTTAAAAATGTTTACCAATAAAAAACCTTTAAGGTTCCTTCCGACTCTGTTATTCTGTTTTCCTATCATTGTAAATTATAAATGCTCCCCACTATTGGTGGTAGCACCATTATAATAAGAATAGTCTTATTAATAAAACTATTTTCTATTTTAATTATTTTCTGTAAGCTCTTTTTTAAAGTTTCTGCTTTCTACTTCTACTTCTTCCCTTCAGCTGAATTTTTATTCCGTCTATGGGAAATGGATTCCAGGAAAGGAAAACAATGTGTGTCTCTCCCCAGTTTTCTCGGTTGCTGCCTCCTTTCCCATTGCTTCTTTTCCTTCGGCAGCCTCTTCCATTTGTCTCTTTATTTGATATGATTCAAAAGAAGGAAAATTTGGTAAAGCAAATTAGAAATCAGTCTCAGGAGCATATAAAGAGATTGTATAATGTGTAATAATGTATAATAATTCTGAAAGGGACTTGGTAAAGGACTGTATGATAAAGTGGGCACAAAATTTTCAGGAGCCAATATTATTGGAAACTTGGGAAAAAATTTGGGTTAGAAATGTTAAATTCACACAGGCACAGAATTTAAGGGAAAATTTTTATAAAATGTTTTATAGATGGCATCTAGATCCTAAGAAACTATCGTGTATGTATCCAGATATGCAAGCAAAATGTTGGAGATGTAATTGTGATGACGCTACATATTTTCATATTTGGTGGACTTGTAAGGATATTAAGGCCTTTTGGATAAAAATTTAGTGGATTTTACAAAATGTTCCGAAAAAGAAGATAAAGTTCCTGCCACAATTTTTTCTGCTGGGAATTATTACAGACTGTACAGTAATTGAGACTAAATTGATTTTAAATCTAATAGCAGCAGCAAGATTACTGATAGGACAGTATTGGAAGAAAAAAGAAGTACCTACAATAGAAGAATGGATATTGAAAGTTGCCAATTTGGCTGAGATGGCGAAAATCTCAGCCTTTTTGAAAGAAAATACGCAAGAAAGATACTTAAAGGAATGGAAAAAATGGATTGACTATATTCAAAGTAGATATCAGACTAAGAGTTATCAGACTGGCTTTGAATGATTAGGATGTATTATTTCTGATTGTTTTGGGGGAAGTTAGGAACTGATGGGAATTGGAGGAGTATAATTGAGTTGGGAGGGAAATTTTTTTAGCATATGTTTGTTTTATTTTTAACTATACCTTGTGTTTGTTTTGGGAAGTCGGGTGTGGGGGGAGGAGGGGGGAGGGGGGTTTGTGAAGGGAGGGGGAAGGGGGGGTGGGGGGAAAGAGGGGAAAAATTTTTTGTAAAACTTTTTCAATAAAAAAAAAAGAAGAATGAAGAGGACGAGTTGCATAAGAGAATACAGTGTGTATATGTAATGTAATACAGTATGAAAAGTAATGCCTGCAAAGTATTTCATCACCAACAGATGGCAGTACTGATGTGCTAGATCAGGGATCACCAACCTTTTAGATCTCAAGGACCACCAAATTCATAATTTTAAATCCCACGGACCACTAATATAATTTTTTAAAAAAGATAAATAGTATTTAGTGCAATATAAAAAATATAAAAAATGCAAATAATTTTTCTGGTAGTCCTCAATGTACAACAATTCATTTAGTGACCATTCATAGGTACAACAGCACTGAAAAAAGTGACTTACGACTGTTTTTCACGCGACTGTTGCAGCACCCCCATGGTCACATGATCAAAATTCAGATGCTTGGCATCTGACTCCTATTTATGACAATTGCAGTGTCCTGATGATCATGTTATCCCCTTTTGCGACCTTCTGACAAGCAAAGTCAATGGGGAAATCCAGATTCATTTAATAACCATTACTAACTTAACACATTGTAGTGATTCACTTAACAGCTGTGACAAGAAAGATTGTAAAATGGGCAAAATTCACTTAACAAATTTTTCACTCAGCAACGGGTAATTTTAGGCTCAAAAGTTGAGCCTAAAGTAGGAAGTAAGTTGAGGACTACCTATAACAGCTTTGCCAAAATTTAGCCAATAAGAAGTTAGAAAATTAGAAAATTAGAAAATTTTAGTGGAAGAGGCCACCTGGATTCCGAGATCTGCTGCTGCTGAAAGTTTAAAGAGGATTCTTAATAAAACATCAGTGCTACTCTTTGATGCAGAAACTCAGAAACTGAGAAACAATTTCTGGTTTACAATAATTATTGTTTATATTCTGAATTGAAAATTACACTTCCTTTTTTGCTCGGTGGCTAAGATGCTGAGCTTGTCGATCGAAAGGTCGGCAGTTCAGCGGTTTGAATCCCTAGTGCCTCATAATGGGGTGAGCTCCCCTTACTTGTCCTAGCTTCTGCCAACCTAGCAGTTCGAAAGCACGTAAAAAATGCAAGTAGAAAAATAGGGACAACCTTTGGTGGGAAGGTAATAGCATTGCATGCGCCTTTGGCATTTAGACATGCCGGCCACATGACCATGGAGATGTCTTCGGACAGCGCTGGCTCTTTGGCTTTGAAACGGAGATGAGCACTGACCCCTAGAGTCAGGAATGACTAGCACATATGTGCGAGGGGAACTTTTACCTTTACCTTTTTGCACCTCATGTATATCCTTCAAGTTCAAAATCTACTTGGCCAGGCCAGGTAAAACATTCCAAACAAAGCAAAATCAAAGAAGGGAATTTACTTTGAACAATACCTCATTCTCTAGTGTGATGAGTCAGAAGTATTACACTTCCCATTTTAAAATAGCTTCCTGTTAGGCTTGGCTGGTCCCAGCCAGAAAATGTTCTCATGCTTACTGGTATTTTTCCAGCTGAGTGGCATTGTCTGGTATATTTCATAAGGGAAGTATCTCATCTTTTGAGGAACTTTTCAGAAGTTCCTCTTTTCACTTTTCATTTTATATTTTTAGAACCACCTCTTGTTTTATCTTCTTAGCGATCTTCATTCTAGTGTTTTTCCGCTGAAAACGTATAAGCTGAAAACGTTTCATCTTTTTTTTTTTTGGCTATGTTTGGCTCTCACATACTCAATCTTTCAAATATGTCCATTCCTACTTCCACATAAAAATATGAGATAAGGTGGATACAGGAAGGAAACAGATACAAATCAACCCATATAATAGCACAGGCATCCAGTAAAAACTATGATGATGTTAATATTATGTGCATCATGACACTGCATAACACAAGCACCATAAATTATGTATTTCCATTGTTTTGATTGATTGTCCAAATGACACATATACATACATAGGTCACATTATTTGTATCATGACAAATGCATTGTCCATTTTCCTCACCCCAAATGCTCATTTATGATAACTATATAATGATACCGGTAACAATATGGTGGTATTCATAACACTAAAGGAAATATCTTATACAATATGATGTGCTGATTACAATATAGCCATTTTCTAGTGCATCAAACTGTACATGAGGGATCTGTTATATATTTTTTCTGGCTGGAAAAGGCTGGAAAGTTTGTTCATACAGTATATGATGTGTCTCTTAAAAGTAGAGCCAAAATTTGAAAATTAAGAGATGGAGAATATATTACATAAAGACTCTTTATGAGTTACTAGAGATATTGTACCTTGTACTTGTTTCAGGAATGTTTAAAGGCCCAGCCCTCCTCTATGATGGACTTTCTTTGCTCTCAATAACTAACATTGTTGCTATTGACTTAGTAAAATCTAATATTTGGGCTTTTAAATGTTGCGTGAAATGTCACAATGGAGCCTATTGACTGAAATGTTTTATAATCTCTGCTGTAGAATGTTAGTCTCCCACTCTGTTAATGTAATTTATGATTAACCCTACTCTCCTGGCTTTCCAGAAATCATGATTTAGAGGCCTTTGTGGGGAGCCCATTGGAGCATACAGCCAGGGCTTGTTAGCACTCCCTTTGCCTGTCAATTTTTAAGAGTTTTTAATCACCTTTGCCTCTTTGTTAAATTTTTAACTGTTTTCATGTTGTTGTGACCCAGGCCCAAGTAGGTAGTAGGAAACTCAAGTCAGTGAAAAAACGAACAAACTTTATTCAAACAGCTGAAAATTACTTCATTCTCAGCGTAGTTCAACTAAATTAAAGCAAATTCCTCCCAACACAAATTCCTCAGTCCTATCACAAACCTTGGTCCAATTAGGCAAACTGCCAAAAGGCTTTTCTTGGCAAATGTTCAGAAGACACCGATACAAAAATAAAGGCAAGAAGACAAAGCTACCAATGTTGTTTTCTGGCAAAGCCCAAATGCCACTACTGGTCTGTTTTAAGCCTTATGGGAGGGGCCAATCATCTCTTGACCCTACTCCCGAGACATCCTCTTTGCTTGAGCTGCTCTTGCCTTCTGACAGCTCTTCTCATGTGCACATTAAGAACACTCCTGTTCCTCTGCCTCACTACCATCAGTCTCTGGAGGCTCTGGAGTCTGCACCTCACACCCCGATGGCCCTGGCTCCACCTCAGCTTCCAACGCAGAGCCCCCATCAGGGCCTTTCCCAGCCTCCTCGCTGTCTGACTCCGTTGCCAGGCTGCTGATGGACCACAACACGTTTTAATATTTTACTGTACACCACCCAGAGTCCCTGTGTGAAGAATAGAATAGAACAGAACAGAACAGAAAGAACACAACAGAAAATTTTATTGGCCAAGTGTGATTGGACACACAAGGAATTTGTCTTGGTGCATATGCTCAGTGTACATAAAAGAAAAGATATGTTCATCAAGGATTCTAAAGTACAACAATTAATGATAGTCATAGCGTACAGAAAAACAATCAGGAAACAATCAATATCAATATAAATCGTAAGGATACAAGCAACAAAGTTTTCACAGCCCTCTTTTTGACTTGTGCAGTATACAGGTCCCCAATGGATGGCAACTTGGTAGTAATTGTTTTTTTCTGCAGTTCCTAATTATCCTCCAAAGTCTGTGTCTGTCTTGTTAGATTGCAGAATTGAACCAGACAGTTATAGAGGTGCAGATGACAGACTCAATTATTCCTCTGTAGAACTGTATCAGCAATTCCTTGGGCAATTTGAGCTTCCCGAGTTGGTGCAGAAAGAACATTCTTTGTTGTACTTTTCTGATGACGTTTTTGATGTTAGGTGTCCATTTTAGGTCTTGAGATATGATGGAACCTAGAAATTTGAAGGTCTCTACTGTTGATACTGTGTTGTCTGGTATTGTAAGAGGTGGAAGTATGGAAGGGTTTCTCCTAAAGTCTACCACCATTTCTACAGTTTTGAGTGTGTTCAGTTCCAGTCGCACCACGAGGCTAATCGTTCAACCTCCCATCTGTATGCGGATTCATCATTGTCTCAAATGAGACCAATCACTGTTGTGTCATATGCTATATGCACCAAATATACATTCCCTTTATTATATTTATCTGGTAAAATACCTATCAAAAATGTCTCTGGTTTCAAGTCTATATGTTGTTTTATCATTTTTTCTAACGATGTATGTATTTTTGTCCAATATTTTTTCGCTTTTTGACATGTCTACCATATAAGATACTGATGACATTTCCAACATTCAAATATCTGTGCTAATCTTGAGGGTGGAATATGCCATCTATAAAACATTTTATAAAGATTTTCTTTGTATTCAATAGACACTGCCAATTTTTATTTTCTATCCTATAATTTTTGCCATTGGTCTAACAATCAAGTAGCCAAAATTTTTAGCCCATATTATCATTGTCTCTTTTTTACTTGTTTATCTTCCATCTTAATACTTAACAAATAGCTATATATTTTCTTTATTAATTTTTCATCTGTCCCTGTTAATATCTGATCTAATTTTGTTAATTCTTTACTTAAACCATACATTTTAACATCCTTCTCATATCTAGATTGTATCTGCACATATGACCACCATGTTATCTCAATCCCTTGATCACTCAATTCCTCTTTGGTTTTAAGTTCCCCTTTTTCATTTAAAATATCTTTACATTCTCTATATGAGTGATGGTTAACCTTTTTGGTGCCAAGCGCACAAGAATCGCAAGGCACAACATCCAGTGACAGTCATATGGTACAATAAGCAATCAGCTTATCGGATATTATTATTATTATTATTTGAATTTATATCCCGCCCTTCTCCGAAGACTCAGGGCGGCTTGATAAATAAAGAACTACAAAAGCATAAAATTAAATGAAGGTTAAGAACCAAGGGCACAGAAGTACTCTGTCTCTTACTCAACCAAGCAATTCCAGCACAGCGCACCCACACTGGAGGGCCCACCCAACAGGCAAATTAACATATATTTTCTCACTGCTTCTAGTCCCACAGTTTTTAATACCAAGCTGCAGCTTTTCTAAGTTTAAGCCTTATTGTCCAAACAGAAAGTATCATTTCCCACTAGGAGTGACTCTACCAGTGGTGAAATGTAAAATTTGTTACTCTGTGGGCGTGGCTTGGTAGTGGTGGTGGTGACTGGGTGGGCGTGGCCATTTTTTTTTAAAAAAAACATTTTTCTACAACCTCTTCGGCCAAAGAGGTTGTAGAAAAAAAGCTTTTAAAAGGTTCTCACGATCTTAGCTGAGCCGCGCGATCATCAGAGGCTTTCCTCTGATGATCGCGCGGCTCAGCTGGGTGTGGGGGGCAGGATGGAAGGATTTATATTCCTTGAAAGCAGCCTTCCTTTATATTCCTTGTGTTGATAAGGAACCACCCACAAAAGTGGCAAGGAGATGGTATGTCATGCACTGTTATGACTAGAATGGTTTAGCTTACTGGAGACACTTCAGCTGTGCCATCAAAAAGAGCCTCAAGGTAAACAAAAACCCCAATCCAGACTTAAATATATAATAGCACTTTTATTGCAACAATTGCTTGCAAGTTAAAATGTAGTTTGCGGTTTTATGAGATTCAAAACATGTTCCGAACAAAAGCAAGACTTTATATATCCACATTTGGCTAATATGAATGTCATACAGATTAAATGTGAGTTTCCAATGGAAATTAAATAATGTAAGGAAAAATTTGACAAGTGCAGTACAGCAAACTAATTTTATCTACTTAATCCTGTATTTTAGTAATTTAATCTTCTCCAGCAGGAACACTTTCTCAAAAGATAAGCAGTGGTCTGTATCTTTTTAAAATGAAAAACAAGGCGCCATTTCAGTTCCAGACTAAAGATTTTAACATATGAACAATGGTCAGCAAGAAAGCCCCACTGAGAACTATTTTGCTAGTTACTACATTTGGAGCACTGTTACAAAGATTCCATTGGCAGCACCTGTATCTGAAGTTTTTTGTTCCGAAACTATGTGAAATAAAGTCTATATTGCAGTCAGAATACTTCCAGCAGCGAGACGTATTTTTTACACCTTAAAAAAAAAAAGATTATAAAGTTAAAGTTTACTGTGCGTATAGGTGGAAAATATAGTCTGTTCAATAATTTCAGTCTTTTTAATCAGTGGTTAAATTAAAAACACCTTAAATGATATTGTAAGACTATTTGTACCCCACTTTTCTATATAAAATCCCAAAAAAGTTTTAAAAATTTATTTAAAGATTTTGAATTGGCCAAAATCCTTTGTCAAAAAAATTCAATCTTATTTCATAGGGATATTTTACCATCTCTGTTTTATTACCCCTCTATCCCAACATTTGATAACAGCCTTAGGCCAAATAAAACCGAAAAAAATAAGAAACATTCATTTTTTTCCAACAAAAAAAGGAGATAGTAAAATAAGCAATGATTCCTTAGCTACTCACTAGAAAACTTTATGTCATAGTTTGAATAATTGTTTTAGTAAAACAAAAATTTACTAGTGCTTCTCTGAAAATACAACCTACTCCGAAAACAAGCCCTAGCCTGATTTTCATGTCTGTGCCTCATATAAGCCCTACCCCAAAAATAAGCCCTGCTCCCCATCTGGTTGTACAACGTGGAGTAAGACACATGCGTAAAAATCAAGCTAGGGCGGGGGTGGAGCTGCCCCACACCCGCTTATTTTAGGACCACCACAACCAGGTCTCCCATGCCTGACACCTGTTGCACTACTGCTTGACTTCTGTGGCTGGACGTCACACAGCTTGTCATGCTGGTGCCACTGCGAGGCATGTCACGCTGGTGCCGCTGCTTGTGCAACAGCACAACATACCACACAGCCTCTTGCCGCGAGTGGCATTGGCACAAGCCACGCAGTATACTGCCGCAAGCGGCAGCACTGGCACAATGCGAAAGGCCAACAACGTGACAGGTATCAGGGCATAGGAGGCATGGCTGCGGTGATCCTAAAGTAAGCGGGTAAGACATCCTCTGAAAATAAGACCTGGTGCTTATGTTGGGGCCTGAAAAGAAAATAAGATCGGGTCTGTTGAAAATAATGTTGAAAACAAAGAATACCAGAGGAAGAGTAGCTATTGCCATTTTCAGCTGAATTCACAAAATGACATAATCCCAAATTGTGGGGGAGAAGGAAATTGCTTGAGCAGGGGGTTGGATTAGAAGATCTCCAAGATCCCTTCCAACTCTATTATTGTGCTATAGATTGACTAAAACTCTAAAATGAAATGTAAGATTTCATTCGAAAATGAGCATGTGCATTATTGGAAATACAGGTCAGTTTTTTTCATTTTTGAAATTTCAATTTGAAATTCAAGCCCCTAGAATTTCACATAAACCCACCTGCTTGAGTCTTAGGCGTTTGCAGAGCTGCTGGCTTCTACTAGAGAACTGCTTTTCCAAGGAAGGCATGTCAGAGTACAACTCTGTTTAGCCCACTATTAACTTTCCAAACTATTAATTGTTCTTCCAAGACATAAGATTTCTCAGCATCAATTCTCCTACATTTCCCTGCTTGCCTTGGTATTTGTTAGGTTTTGGACGACCCTATTTTTTTAATCACATTTTCTTCTCAACCTAGCATAAAATTTTATGTATGTATATGTATCCCTTTTCCTTTTTTGCTCTTTTACCTAATAAAATATAATAAAATATAAAAATAAAAAGTGTCCTATGTCAACTCGCAAAGCATCCCTGTCCTGTTCTTGAGTTGCCATAGGCAAGGGGGATGGGAAACCGATGAACCAGCACATCAGCCAAAGACAGGAGCACATTCCAGACATATCTTTCTCAAGGCTGTCTCCCAGGGTTACCCACAGTGGCTGGAAGGGAGTGATCTCTACAACCCTCGAAATTACTCCGTTGGCGAATATGATTGATGACACACCCTGGGGGAAGGGGTGAAAGAGGGCTATGATTGGGGCCATAAATTACGTGGGGTCAGAGTTGGCTTCATTTGGGAACACGCCGACATGAAGCTCCTAATAAATAATTGGATTTCTTTTGAAGCTTGGCTCAAGGCTCATGATTTAATTAGGGCATCCATTGGAACCCTGACATCTTATCTCTCTTCCAACCCAAGACTTTTTGTAAATTATGCATTGCACCAAGACTTGTTTCCCCATCCTTAACATCCTGTTTCTTAATTTCTTCTTTTATAACCCAATTACTGGAAGATCAGCTAGCCACTTAACCACAAAACCGTCCCTATCACCAAAAAGCGTTCTGCTTCAAGATTGCACAGGTAGCATGCCTAAGGCATTGAACAAAACATATAGAGGAAAGCCATACAAAAGCCAAATCTGAAGTGAATCAATAGACTTTTTGCATTTTAGTTTTTAGTCAAGGTAGGGCCTCCTTGTAGAGATAGATCTTTATCTGAATGAGATGAAAGGGGATGTATAAGCAAAGAATTAGGTTGTGGGGAACAGTCTTCATTGCAGACCTAACAGACAAGGCTGGGCACTTTGGCAGAACCAGCTTGTGTAACACAAAACACCACTGATGTGTGGAAGAACAGTTCCTGTAAACTAAAAAGCTAGAAGCGGGATGGTGGAGCATGGAACAATTGAGGGCCTAATGCATACTGGAAATCACGTTTGATTTTTGTCTCAGGGAAGGATATTCTCTGCCCTTCGTTATGGACAGATTGGTTTTTGGCTTGCTGGTGCTACCAACAAGCTTGTAAATTCTACAAAATGGCCATCTGGGCACTGATGTTCCTGCCACCTAGGTGACTTTCAAGATATTGATTGCCACACGTAAAAACCTTACACGGCATATAGACTAGTTATCTGTGGGAGCCTCTCTTTCCTATAGTTTCTGCTCAACCTGTAAGAACTGACAAGAGGCTGGCTTGCTGCAGATCCCATTGATTAAGCAATGCAATCTTCTAGGATCCAGTAAGAAGTCTCTGCGGCACTTTCCTTCTGCAACATCCTCCCTGCAAATTTGCTTGATCTCCCACCTGTAAGTGTTATCAGTACTGTTTAAAAGAGTAACTAAAACACAGATCTTCCCCATCCTAGAGATAATGTGGTAGTGGGAAGTATTTTCGTTTGGCATTTTCTCTGCAAGTGGGAGAGCGAGCCAGTTTAATGTAGTGATTAAGGCATCAGGCTAGAAACAGGAGACTGTGAATTCTAGTCCTACCTGAGGCACAAAGACAGCTGGGTGATTTGGGGCCAATCATTCTGTTTCAGCCCTGCAAAGGAGGCAATGGCAAACTACTTCCAAAAAACTTTGTCTTGAAAACTGCAGGGATTTGTCCAGGCAGTCACCAAAAGTAAAAAAAAAGAAAAAAAAACCCTCAAAGGCACACATGAAAACAGAAGGGGCAGGAAGTGTTTGATTGTTGTTCCCTCCAGATAACACGGTATATTGACATTTTATTGCTGACTTCATTGTGTGCATATTAAACTGCTCAGAATTATTAAAATCAGTCTAAATATCAGATTAATGAATTTGTATATTTCTTCAGACATTAAATATAAAAGAGATAAAGTAATACTCACCATGATATACTATTAAGCAAGTATCTTGTTCACCTGTGCAGGTTATATTTTTGTCACAGTTCCCAATGTCACAATTGTAGCACACTAAAGCATTTCCTAAATAAATAAGGAAAAAAAGAAACTGAACACAATGTTCCCTTCTGAAACAGAATCCCTGTTAGAAAACTTTATAAGTAGTCCTTTCTTACCGTTCTGTTTAGCAACAGTTCAAAATTTTAACAATGTTAACAAAATAGCAATAGACTTACAGTACATACTGCTTTACAGTCCTCTCTAAGCGGTTTACAGAATCAGCATATTGCCCCCAACAATCTGAGTCCTCATTTTACCCACCTCAGAAGGATGGAAGACAGAGTCAACTTTTGAGCCTGGTGAGATTTGAACTGCCAAATTGCTGATCTGCCAGTCAGCAGCAGCAGCCGGCAGTATTGTACTCTAACCACTGTGCCACCGTGGTTAAAAAGCTTTCCGAACAATCTATGTATTTACAAATATTGCATCATCATTCACAGCTTCACAATTAGCTCCTCACAAGATGTCAGATTTCCAAAAATCTTGGCAGGGAAACTATATAGTTTCCAGGAGTCAAAACTGACTCAAAGACCCACACAAAAATGGTAAGCAATTCCCTTGAAACTGGATCACTAGGATTGCTCCAACAATTTGACTGGTTATAAAAGACAGTTTCATACAATTCAAACCAAGAATCTGCCATTCAAAGGGATATATATTTTTTTCTATCATTATTATATTATCCGTATAATTCCAAACCATCAAACTAAAACTCAGTCAGCCCTTTGAATAATGAGCCACCTTAGTCTCCCTGTTCTATTCTTCTGGTCTCTGCATTGTTACCGTGGGGTTCACTTCCTTACCTGAATGGAGGAACAAAGCCAGAACAAAGGTAGTAATGACAGCAGTGACCAAAAGGGATTTCATCTTGTTTCTTCTATTCAACCTACATAATAAAAAAATAAGCTGTCCTATCAGATGTTCTAAACCTAAAATAAACACAATAATCTAAACCGAACAACAGTATTTGTATCCTAAACCTCAACTTTTTATAGGGTATGTCAGTGATGGCTAACTTTTCCCAGACCCAAGTGCCCAAGCGCGCGTGCATCCGAATCCCCAAAATACAATGTTTGCAGGGCCCTGCACATATGCCCCGCCCCCCAATGCATGCACCCCCCGCACATGTATGTGCAGCTTCTGCACATGGCCCCGCCCCCGTGCATATCCTCCACACGTGCCCCACCCCGCATACATGCGCCCTGCCCCAGAGACCAGCTGGCCAGCATGCACAGCGGAGCTGAACTGGGGCGATGGCTCACATTCCCACAGAGAGGGCGCTGAGTGCCATAGAGGCCTATGTCATTATGCCAGCCTTATATAAAACTTTTATGAGTGCTAAATAGGAATATAATTTTTTCTGGGCATGTGACAGAATATTCGTGAAAGGCAATGACCCTGACCCTGAAGAAAAGATCTGTTAAATTACTGGCCTCGAAAGTGAAACCACTAAAATGAAATATTACTAAATTTGAAAGCACTTTTGTCTTGTGTGTCAAACAATTGAAATTTATCACAACATGAAGAAAAATGTTTATGTACTTAATCCACTACTCCATTTCACTGTTTCCAAAATACACTCTTGCTAGAGATCTGTCACCATTAGCTGTATCATTTAAATTGATTTTTATGCATTATCACATGGGACTCATAGCATATCAAAATCCCAAATGAGTACAAGCATTTCTTGAGCACAGCAGTAGAAATGGCAATTAAACTGCACAAATAGTCACCTCATTCCTATTGGCAGTAAACAGTATAATGCAAAGTGAAAAAAGGAGCAAGAAAAAAAAGAGAAAACAGCTAAAACTAGTCATCATCAACACTATCAACTATATATTTCCATACATTTCAATCCTTTATGCTACTACACCACTATATTGCGTCATACTCCACTTTTTCTTAAAAATTGTCACCACTGTTTTTATGGATGTATGAAGTCCTTCTAGCCATAATATTTTCAATCCTCTCTATGCACATCCTTAACATATTAAAAGCAAGCACTCTATATGTGGCAAGGGTATGAAGCTGGCAATCTAGTTGCCAACTGCTATACTTTATTAAAGAGTTACACAAAGGTAGTTTAAAAAGTACATTGCGTCTATGCTGTAGCACCAAATTCAGATTTAAGCATAAACTAAATGAACAACAGTTTAGGCCTCACATTTTTTTAATGTATGCTTTAGTTGTTAATAAATTTTAAAATGGCAATAAGCTGCATAGTAGATCATTGGAGCAAATAATTCATTTGGTGAAGGTTTCCAAAAAGCTTTAAAACCTGGCTCTGCCAATTGGCCTGTAGCCGGGAATGGGGCGTGTCATCCACGAAGTAGTTAATTGGTTGGGAAAAGATTCTGCCTTTATTTATCTTTCCCTTTCCCTTAGCCAGTCTTGTTATTTTTTTAGTGGCAATATTTATCATCTCAAGATTTTAAATGTACGGTCATCTGATGGTGCGATGGCCGGCCTATACATTTAATAAATACAAGTGTTACTTTTGAGAAATGGAGGAAGAAAAGGTTTAAAGTTGTATCCGACACCCACTTTTTCTGATTTTGGCAAACGAGTTCATTCAATTCGGATTTTTCCTTTTTAATGCTTGCTTGCTTGCTTGCTTGCCATTAATGAAAAAGCACACTTTGTTTAGGGGTATCCTGCCTTTATTATTTTTGCAAATAACACAAGCCTGCGGTGTGTTTTGTCTGCGGGGCGCGTGCTGCATATATTGATTGAAGACCCCGGTTTGCCGCCCACCTTTGAGAGACCTTGTGGTGCAATATAGCAGGGGTCTCCAACCTTGGCAACTTTAAGCCTGGTGGACTTCAACTCCCAGAATTCCCCAGCCAGCTTTGCTTTGCTGGCGGGGGGGGGGGGGGGGGTTTCTGGGAGTTGAAGTCCGCCAGGCTTAAAGTTGCCAAGGTTGGAGACCCCTGCAATATAGGAAGGGAGCCTTGGAGCTTTTACATAGCTTAAGGCTCCCACCAAATTTCCATCTGTCACAGGCGCGCTGTCTTTCTTCCTGGGGAGGGGCGGCCGCGCCTTTTGAGTGGAGCAACAAGGCTGCGTCCGGCGACAAGGCGTCGTCTCCAAAACAGTGAGCCGCTCCAAAAGAGCTGAAATGCAGCTGTCCGTTTCGCGCGTCCATTAATAACTTTTTTTTTTTTTTTTGCAACCGAGTCCAAAATGCTTGTTCGGCTGCTTCTACCTTTCACAGCGTTGGCTTGAAGGCGGCGGCCACCCGCTTTCCCCTAACTTTCTATAGAATAGAATAGAATGGAACGGAATGGAATTTTTTATTGGCTAAGTGTGATTGGACACACAAGGAATACCAACACTAAGCGCAGGAAACGAGCTGGAAAGAAGGAGAAATGCTTACCCCGTGGGGAGAGAAAGAAAGAGAGAGGTTAAATTTGGGTTTCTGACTAAAACAAAGCAACCAGACAGGACTAAACCGTTATTTTTTTCCATCTTTTTTGGGGGGGGGGCTCCCACTCGTTGGCCTTTTCTTTTGTTCTTTTGCTATTCCAATCCCGCGTTCAATATAAGCTAAAACCCAAGGATAGCTAGGCTCACACTCCACGCTACGCCCCCGACAAACGACCTGCCTGCCGCGGACTCAAGCTAGGAGTCCGACCGCTAGCGGGTTTTTAAAGGAGCATTTGAGCAACCAAGTCAAGCGCACAGGCCCTGCCAGAAGCCTTGTTTTCAAGAAGGAGAAAACAGCCGATACTCACGAGGCAAACGGAGACGGCCGGACGAGACGACGACTCAACGCCGCGTCACAGGAAAAAAATACACCCGACTCCACCGAAGCTTCTCAGCCCACGCCTGGCGCTCTCAATTCGGCAAAGTAAAATAAACATATATATATATATATATATATAAAAAACTCGGGCGAGGCGGAGCCAACCTAATGTTGATTTTCACTGGCTAGTTTACAGCTTTACCTGATCCCTGATTGGCTGCACGATCATAGCGATCGTAGCATAAAGAACTATTTCTTGGCTTTCAGCTAAGGGGTTGAGCCATCGAGGGATAAGTTGGGAGATTAATACACAAAAGCCGTAATAATAGAAATATCAGCGAGGAGGGGGAGGGAAACAGCATATTTCAATACATTTTTAACCATTTTATTCCAGGGGTGGTGGTGTATGTATGTATGACAGTTACAGGATAACAATAGGAATCCAAATTGCTTGCTTTTTTACGGGACCCTCTCGCAGGGTATTTGGCAATCTCCAATTCCTGATGACGAAAGCTATCGCGCGATATGCTATATTGGTCCACCGGCCGCGCCCCAAACTTAACTATGATAAACTACATATATAGGACGCGGTCAGAATATGTGCCAGGCTCGGCCTACATTCTTAAGGTGACTTATTTTATCTATGTGCTTCGGAGTCTGATCCGGAGCAGTATTAGAGGATCTATCTAAACACAGATGAGCCAATACGCCACCAATATTTTTTTTCAAGTTCCTTTATTCTGCTTACAAGTGATGTGAATTAGACTTTGAAAATGTGAATTCCCAATGCTGCTTTAAGCCGGAACACCTATATTTCAAATGCTACAACCTATAACTGCATGAAACTTTAAACATATAAAAACTTTATTAGAGGAGAATTTTTAAGTGGCAAAAAATACGTTTAGCAACCTGTATTTTCATTTTCTATCTTGGATCCTTCTAATGCCAGAAATCATCAACGTCATTTAAAAGACAGCACAAACTGGGGAAAAGAGTGTAAACTTGTTAATTGACAAATAGATATTGTGGTATGAAAGATTAGTACTATTATGCAAAACTGTAGCAATGAGAACTATATTCTTTTTTGCCTTGGTAATTTGATCATTTTTAGCTTTCTACTATCAACAAGTAAACTGCATTTCAATTCTCTTGACTTGTGCCTGTTTTTCATGGCACAATAATCCATGATTTAACCAGTGTTTTCTGAATTAATCCATTGGCAGTGTTGACCCAATGCCTCCTGAACCGTAAAGTAGCCAAACACATTGTAGCCTGGAAACAGTCAACACCCTTTGGTGTTTCATAGGTAAAGCTATTTTCTGTATTCACACATTAAGCTCACTCTGGTCTATTTAAACTCTTGTCTTTTTATAATCAATTTGTAACCAAATATATTAAGAATCTTGTATTTCGTTATTGCTTTTAACTTTATAAATACAGCCTATTTCCCTTGGGTCTTGCACGTGCAATCTTACTGAACATGTCCATGTGTTCTTGACCTGGTTTTGCAAACCTGTCACAATTTTTTTGCAGACTGAAGTCCTATGCTTGAAGAGGCAAAATGTATCTCACTTAAGAAGGTTGAGAGGAAACTTGTAAGCCTTGAAATAGCATGGGACAGAGTTTTCCTATTAACAGATTTTTCTCCAACAGTTTTAATATCTCTTTTTCATGGATTCCCCCCTCCCAAAATCAGTGAGCACTAATTCAGTCCTTGCTAGAATCTCCTTTCTAATTAATTTTTTTTCCCCTTAAAAACATTTTGGTAGTTCCCATGAGAATTTTGAATTCTCACTCATGTTTCTAACTCTATGCTTTCAGTACCATTAAAAGAGTGATCTTATACATCAGATCCCACTGAATTTATGCAAACATATTTTGCTCTTTCCATATGGCCATTAGCTCCATTCCTCTGGTGATTTCTCCTTTAATTGTTGGGAAAAGCAGGCTGTAATCCAGGAAGGTTTAGTTTTGTTTTGATTTATTTGATAAGGTAAATACTGACCTGATGAAAGACTGCAAGTCTTGTATGAAATTGATATTCCCATTGGTAAGCAGAAATTTGGACTTTTTTTTATTCGTAGCGGGGAGAAGTGTCTGCAGAAAATATTTTTATTTCTCTTTTAGCCTGGAGACCCTGAGCAACTAGAAAAAGTCTAGGACCAATCTCCCCTAAATTCCTTGGTGCGTTATATAATTATTTACAAGAATAGGCTGACAGGCTGGGGAGATTCATGTGTTATAGGCAGAACATAAAGTAATTGGCCCGAACTCTGTACATGTGTGTCTGGTTATTCATGCCTGAAAGATATAAAGGAAACCATTTTTAAAGTAATGATATTGGCCTGATGTAGGTTCCATAATTAATCAGGGCACTGATAGAGGTCACATCCATTTCCAGTTAGTCGCAGCTTTCTCCTGCGGGAAAGGACAGTAAAATTAGAAGTCTTTCTATCACCTAAAAAAACCCCCACTGCTGGCTCTTCAAAGAAATTTCCTCTTTTACATGTTTAATATTATAAAATGTGCATACCATATAGAATAGAATAGAATAGAATAGAATAGAATAGAATAGAATAGAATAGAATAGAATAGAATAGAATATTGGCCAGGTGTGATTGGACACACAAGGCATTTGTCTTGGTGCATGCGCTCTTGGTGTACATAAAAGAAAAAATACATTAGTCAAGAATCATAAGGTACAATATAGGATATAAATCCTAGAAGTTGTAGAATATGGTGCTATTCATCATGGTACCTCTAATTGGGTTCGACCAATTCATATAATTGTCAACCAGCATAAGAATTATAAGATTGGAAGTCCAAAACCTTTGGACGACATTAGGTTGAAAACGGCTATGTTAAAATTCCTAGATGTGTTTATTGAACTAGACGTATTGTTCACTGAGATCAGTATATTGATATGCCAAGGATCAAGTGGGATCAAAAAGAGGTAGGCAAAGGAGAGAGGAACTGGATGCTAGTTACATTACTGAGAATTGAGAGAGTATCTAAGGTCCACAACTATATTAAGCATACAATGTACAATATTTATAAATAGAAAACCATTTTAAGTTTGTTAGTATAATATAATGATGATACCCTATGAAATTTACTTACTATATTTTCAGTCTTGTGAATCTGGCAGATTCTGCCCATGCAATTAGTTTATGACACAGTGAATTATTAACCATTGTTATTGTATTTTAATCAGCAGAATTGTGTAATCACTGACAAACAGCGTAATTCTGTTTGAACAGTGTAATTCTGAAGGGCTATCATAGCAAACAAACATCTAAATTATCAGTTAATGGCAACACAGGGTTAATTCCATCTTCTTCTTCTATCTTCTTTTTCTTCTTCTATATATATAAAAATGATGTACTGTATGTATGTATGTATGTTTGTTCAAGCATAACTCTGGAACTCCTTGAGCAATTCCAACCAAACTTGCTACACAGATGACTTACCCTCTGAGACAAACACTGTGGGGATAAGACACCCATAACACCCCTTGGTGTGTGGGTGTGTGAGGGGTGGGTTCTCCTTACCTTTACTACTGGTTCACAATGGGAGCATGCACAGAAGCCCCTTGATGACATTGGGGCGGGTGGTGGAACTTCCCGCCGGTTTTACTACCAGTTCTATAGAACCAGACAGAACCGGGAGCAACTCACCACTGATGTGTGTGTGTTCCAGCATAACTCTGGAACTCCTTGAGCAATTTCAACCAAGCTTGGTACACAGATGACTTATTCTCTGAAAAAAAAATACTGCGGGGGGTAAGACATCCCTACGGGGTGTTTGTGTGTTTGTGTGTGTCCTGGCATGCAGGGGGCACACAGAGCCTAGCTCAGCTCCACTGTGCATGCGCGTGCACCTCCCACCAGCCAGATGATATTCGGGACTCTGCCGCACCTGCATGGGGGGCAGGGGGAGCATAGGGGGGTGCAGCGTGAGCCTCCCTGCAGCCCATTTTGGCTTCAGGCGTACTAGGCACAAAAAATGGGACATGGGGGGCAACACAGCTCTCCCGCCACCCGTTTTGGTTCACAGGGGGCTGCAGGGAGGACTACTAGGCCCAAAACGGGCCCCGGGGGAGGGGGGTCATGCGTACATGGTGGGAGGTGGGGGGGATTAGGATTAAAAAATACCTGGGCAGCGCCAAGTCATTAGCTAGTATATCTATAATCAGAAGAACGTCTGAAGTTTAATAATATTTTAAAGTATTAAATAAGATTATTATATCGCCTCATAGTGTTTACTGTGATACCTTTGTTAAATATATAATAACATATACTGAAGATGTTTTGTACAAACAGGTGATAAGTTTTTTTCTTGTTGAATGAAATTTGACCTGTTGTATTCCATCTTAAGGATGAAAAAAAAACAATAAGATAAAATGTGATTGTTTACTTCGTTGCTGAAGTGATGGTGGTGAATTCAGCTGGGATAGTTGTATAATTTTTTTTTTTATTCAAAAAGTTTTTATTAGTCAAAAAAGGTTTATACAAATACATATCAGGTATGGTAAATTTTCAGTTTTCTTATCTAAAATAAGAATTTTACTCAAATTTTTTAACACATACAACAGCCATATGGCAAGCAGGTGACACGAAGTAGCTAAGTTTACAAATTTTAAAAACGTAATAAAGAAGAGTCAAGAATAAACAGAATATCGTACAAAAGAGAATAAGGAAAACCAACACAATCCCAAATATCTTTATCACTTCCTAGTTTTGGATCTCAGAACTCTGGGTTCAGCCTGACCCAACTCCAGGGCCGCAACAGCGGCAGCCGCTTCCGCCCCATGATCTATAACCTCCCCTTCTTCAATTCCTGGATCATCTGATTCCAGGAGGGCTTTGTGTTCCTCCACATAGGCCGTAGCCTCCGCAATTGTACTGATTTTTTTCGTAATGCCCTCCCGGAAAATCATCAATCCTCTGGCATCAGCCATCTGAAGCCCACTCCTTCTGGTACAATTTGCTTGACAAAAATAATATTTCTTTCTTTTTCACGCACCTGTCTGGGAATCTGCCTCAGAATGGCTATCTCCTGCCCCTGTAAATCAGTGCCCCACTCCTATGTTTTCTAAGAATTTCATCTCTCGTCTCTCTTCTCACAAATTTGACATGAACCTCTCTGGGAACTGCATGCGTGCGTGCATATTGCGAATTAACTCTATAAACTCGATCCACATCCCAATTCATGAAATCAACACCTCTCCCAAGAAATTCTCCCAACAATTTAGTCACAACATCTCTCAAGTCTTCTTGGTCCACTTCTTCCAAATTTTGAAACCTAAGGAAATAAGACATTTTATCCATCTGTAGTCCAAGCACAGCATTGCCTGTCGCCTCTCTTTTCTGCACTGCCCGATCTCACCCTCCAAACCTTCCACTTTCTGCTTGTTTTCTGCTGAAACTTGTTGAGTATCCTTTAAATCCTTTTGGATAGTCACAATTTCTGCTCTTATTTCATCCAATTTCTTGTCCATATTAGATAACTTTTCCAAAATTCTCCATCTCTCCAGCAGTTGGTCTCTGACCTTTGCCATTAAGGAAAAAAAATACAAAATCCTCAGGCAGGCACAGTATCCTTGTAATTTCCTCCGGATCCACCAGGGGCACTCACAGGAGCAACGAGTCCAGAGTACAGTTAGTCAACCAGGAAGTCAAGGGAAGTGATGTCATCAAAATTCTCATAGTGAAGGCGGAAGCTGGACGCCACCACTGTTCCCCAGAAGGAGGGGGGGCCTCAAACCTTCCCTCCTAAATTTCTCCATCACCTCTTCTCTCCAGAGCTCCACAAAACCGTAATCTTCTTATTTTAAGTTCTCCTCTCTCCAGAATAACTCGTGCTCCTTCCAACCGCAGGGGAGAAAACCCCCGCACCGGAGCACTCCACCACGCCACCGATATTCCCTTCCCTTCTCCTCCTCAATTCTTCTCCGTTCCCTGTTCACCACCAGGCTGCTGCAGTTATAAATCCAATGCCCCGGTGTCACCGGGCACAGCGGCCCAGGCGACGACCAAAATAATGGCCGCGGCCTGTGGCCTCCGAACCCCGCCAAGCCTAGGACGCGCCAGCATCGGTCCCCACAGTCCTGTATGTCGGCTGGGAGACCCCTGGCGAGCCGTCCGTGCGGCAGGTGTCCTTTTCGGAACACCTGGCCCCTGAGGGCCTCGGCGGCGGCCGGATTCGGGCACTGGAGGCAGGAGAAGCCTTCCAGACGTCCGTTGCCGCTGGACACCGGAAGTCGTCTCCGATAGTTGTATAATTTTAAGCAACTTGGATAAATAAGTATAGACAGAGGGACAGCACTTTTCTTTTTGGTTTCTCTATTTCCCAAAACTCAGGTTCATTGCATTCACATATGGTGCTAGTCTGTTTACCAATCCCCAATAGTTGGAAAATTTTTGCTTTGTTTGGGTTTCTCTGTCAGTTCTAACTGAGTCTGTATACAGACTGGGGGGTTGGGTTGCCCCCGGTTTGGTCCAGTTCTATAGAACCGGTAGTAAAACTGGCGGGAGGATCCGGTCATCCGCCACAACATCATCATAGGTTATCTTCGCATGTGCAAAAGTGCACGCGCAAGCAAAGTGAGTGCGCACGAGCGCTCCCGTTGCAAACCAGTAGTAAAGGTAAGTAGAACCCACCCCTGATATAGACCCTACTAATTTCTTCATTTAATTAGTGGGGGAAAGTGAATAATCTTTGCCCATCAGCTTTGCCTCCTTGGGCCATATTGGTTCCCACTGAAATAAGTTATAATATAGGCTACTAATCTTCAGATACAAAAGCACGGGATTTAAACATACCAAAGCAAAGGTTCTCTCAGTAATCTTTATACATATAGTGTAAGTAGAACATATTGCACATAGTTGTTTCAATACTTTTTAAGATACCAACAGTTCTAAATGTATGGGAAAATCTGCAAAAGAATATTAACAATTGTCCATGTACAATATACTTTTAAAATGTGCCTATCATAGGAAGGACTCTGTTAAGTAATACTTTTCTCTATTGAATAAAGTCTTCACAGAAAACATTGCAATGAAAAGGAGAAGATTAAATTTTTAAATTAAGCTCTGTCAATATTATTCTTTGTCTAAATGTGTTAAGGAATAGGAAATATATTTTGAAGCAGCAAAGCTCTATAGTTACTGAGTATACTACATAAAGTGCCACATATATATGAGTTCTCTACAGAACAGTTAGCTTAATACCTGGGTAAATAGCTAAAGATTGCAATAGCATGTTAAACAGATAGAAGGTGAAATCTGTCAATGTAGGACTATAAACAGTGGGATCCTACAACCATTTGTCTTGGTAACCTCGTAAACATGTTTATGATGAGCTTGCATTAAAAGTGAGTTGTGAAATAGAGTATCCATGTTTACTGATAAACATGCAGCTGTTGACCATGATGAAGGAAAAATATATAAATTTGCTTCCTTACAAAACAAAACTGCCCAGAAATATGATAAATAAGCACTTCTGTTGCCATGGATTAACCAGATATTAAATATTAAGGAGAAGACTCAATAGTCAAAGACAATCAACATGCACTGAGTGAGATTACTTCTTTACAAAACTGGTTTTCCATTTTTATATATTTCTTCTCCATTTCTTTTTTGGTTTAGCTTTAATACTCTTCTGGTTAAAAAGACATTGCTTCTTCAAATAGCTTTAGTTGCTCCAGTAAAAGTGCTTGTGTATCTGGGAAGAATTGGGATATGCAGAGAACATATTACTTTGAATCTCCATATTATCGGGTCATCATCCAAACCACAATCACTGCCGAAATACCAAGGGGAGTAGTACTGACGAGGAGGCTCGGACTCTTATTGCAGAAATCTCTTTGGCAGCAAAGGTGTCTAAAACTGTCAACGCTAAATTCCTGGGCTACAACATCTTTGCTGCATTTTGACATTTTCCAGCACCTGTACGTTCTCAAATTCACTGTAAAGAAAATCAAAATATGAATTGAGATCTATTTTGCTTCTGATGGAATACAAGCAAGAGATGCATTTTCACACAAAGAAAGATCACCTGTTTTGCAACTAAAAATATAACACAGAATGTTATTTCAAATAACAGTTTAAAAACAAATCATTTCCTTGACTTGTATTATCTTCCTTTTCCAATATTTGTCTTACCATATGTAGATCCAGAGATTAGCACACTTCGCAGAAAAGCCCACAAATGTTTTTTAGAAGGACTGTAATCCAGTAGATTACAGTCATGATTACGGCCACATGACCACGGAGACATCTTCGGACAGCGCTGGCTCTTCAGCTTTGAAATGGAAATGAGCACCGCCCCCTAGAGTCAGCAACAACTAGCACGTATATGCGAGGGGACCCTTTACCTTTAGTCCAGTAGATCCAGGGTGTCAAACTCGTGGCCCACAGGCTGGATGCGTCACGGGCTGTCCACACCCACACCCAGTTTAGCAAAGGGGGAAAAAGTCATGATATGTCACATGATGCCGCAGTGACAATGCAAGTTTGACACCCCTGCAGTAGAGGTTGCTGTAGGATCAAGAACATTTCCTTAATGTTCTGGAAGGTTTCAAAGTGCTTTGGGAATTTCTTTAGGAAAAAAACATTGGTAATACGTAGCTTTTTCTTTCCCTCAACTTTTCTCCAGTAGAAGCATCTCACAAAGATCTCTGCTGCACTGGAATCACCCAAAATAACTTAATGGTTTACATAGTTTTAGTAAACTTTTAGTTTTAAAGCACAAATATTAAAGTTACTGTCTCTGCTGCTCAAGATTAGAAACTGCAGAGTAAACTTAGCTATAAACTTTGACTACTTGCAAGAATGGTATTTTAATTTTGTTTATCCATGGATTGAGAGATCCATGAAGAAGATGCTGTATGGACCATTGGCATATAGGAAGCATACATTATAGGGCTGAGCAAGCATGCTTCAAAAAGGATTCAGAAAGACTTCAGATCTCCAATCGGCATAATACTTCTCTATTTATTCAAGCAGTCCATCTTCTGTGCAAGTTTGAAAACAAGTTGCAGCTCCTTTAAGAATTATATTATGAATCAACTACATTTTTTTCCCCAAATCTTCCAATTTCTGCCTTGCCAATTAGGGCACAAAGTACAAGAGAATGAAGGCCTCTAGAGAGACTTTTCTCCTCTTGTATTTTGTTCCTTGATCGGCAGGGAAGCTTTGATTACTGCCACTATGATCTAGTTGAAAGAAAAGCAATCTTATCAATCTGTATATTAGTGACTATTTTCAGATACCTCTCCCAATGGAAAAGAGAAACTATGATGGCTCTGCACAATGATTTTACATAATTCATTCTTCAACCCTAGAGGTAGAGCCTCACAATCAGGAGGCTGTGAGTTCAATCCTTGGTAGAGGCATATAGTTCTTTCTCTGGGCACAATGAGAATATATCTGCTATGAATTCCGCATAGGCGACAGGAAGGACATCCAGCCAGTAAACACTCAGCTCCATTCAGTTGCTCTGACTCCATCCTGATGCAAGGGATTACTGGGTTATTAAAAGACCACTAAAAAAAGGATGCTTGCAGGTGCTCTTTCTACAGAATTCCACTCTCATTAAGTTCATATGTACTTTTGTAATATTAACATTTGTTGGCATTACATTTCTGGAGGGACTCAAGCTGTCACATCCAGATCTTAGAAAGCAGTTTTCTGGAGATAAAAGCAGAATTAGGGCCTAAGGAATGATGCTGAGAAGCACCCAGTTGTACACATAATCCAAAATTTTGTACAGCTCTTTTTAATTTCTGAGCTCACCCTAGTTGAAAAGGTCAAAGAGTGAGGTTCAGATTTGGGAAATGGATGACTTCAGGAATAGAAAATTCAGATAAAAGAAGACAGTAATTTTCAGGAAACCAAGATGGAGATCCAAGAATCTGAGCATTGTTGTCAAACTAGGTTAGGTTTCCATGTGCTTCTTTATCACTTTTTTGTAAGGGTATGACTGAACTAATAATTTTATTAACATTGTTGGAGGACAAACATTAATCTATGGTAGCAAAAAATCAGGAGTCTAGTAGCACTTTTCCCAGCTAATGTTGGGAAAAGTGCTACTAGCTTTTATTTACTAAAAGGCATAAACTTTCATGAACTCCTGCAGCTTACAAAAGCCTTTTTGTAAAAATGTGTTAAGACAGAAAAAGTTGTTGCCAGATTCCTTCTGATAATTTTGTTAAAAATCCTGATGAGACGAAGAGCCTGATGGGGCGCAAGAAAAGTGTCTAAGTGCCTATAGATGTTGCTTTTGCAAATTAAGTACCGTATATACTCGAGTATAAGCCGAGTTTTTCAGCACGTTTTTTGTGCTGAAAAACGTCCCCTCGGCTTATACTCGAGTATATACGGCTTATACTCGAGTTTTGTTTTTTTTCTTCTTTTTTTCACATTATACCGGATGGTGCAAACTTGGCGGGCTTTTGCATTAGCGCGGAGAAGCCCTGCCGGTGCAGTGAGAGGGCGGGGCGGGGGAGCCGCCAGCCTTCTCGGCTGAGGGAGGGAGGCTTTCCCTGACCGGTAGCTGCCTCATTTCCCTCCCTCGGCTTATACTCGAGTCCCCAGTTTACCCCAGTTTTTTGGGGTAAAATTGGGGACCTCGGCTTATACTCGGATCGGCTTATATTCGAGTATATACGGTAATTTACCAGGGTGCATTATTTAGGATAATTTCCAGCTTCTGCAGATTTCTCTTTCTATTGACTATACAGGTAGTCGTTGACTTACAACCACAATCGAGCCCAAAATTTCTGTTAAGTGAGACATTTGTTAACGGGTTCTGCCTCATTTTACAATCTTTCTTGCCACAGTGATTAAGTGAATCAGTGTAGGTGTTAAATTAGTATTATAATACAGTTGTTAAGTGAATCCGCCTTCACCATTGACTTTGCTTGTCAGAAGGTCACAAAAGGGGACCCTCAGTATACTCAGTATACGGTCATAAATATGAGTAAGTTGCCAATCATCTGAATTTTGATCATGTGACCATGGGGATGGTGCAGTGGTCATAAGTGTGAAAAACGGTCATGAGTCACTTTTGTCAGTGCTGTTATAACTTTGAAAGGTTACTAAATGAACTGTTATATTCTTGAAAAACCATTGTACCATAATCCTTTAGTTTTAGAATTTTTCCTTTGGCAACTGTTCCAACCTCCAAGCAACATTTTGCCTTTTTTTTAAGGTGACATACTAAGCCTTGATAATGAACATGTGCTCTTTTCTTAATAGGTAAAAATATCATTTCACTATCTAACTCTTTTTTTTTTTTAGTTCAAAACGCTTAAAAATGATATGTTGGAATCTGACAGAAAATGTCGTGTCCCACTCCTCCGCTGACGGCCGGGTCAGGGAAATCCGAATCAGGCTTGCCTCTGCAGCTCTGCCCAAAGTCCTAGCAAAGTCCTCAGAGCAGGCAGGAGACCAGTAAGTGACTTCAGCAAGATAAGTTCGACTTTGCCTGACTCAGAGACTGCCAGAAAGCAGATCCTTTATATAGGCCATGGGGTGTGGCTCCATGACTCAGCACTCATTAAGGCCTGCCCCTCCCTTCCTTCTGTTGCCTCCGCCTATCCAATCTTCTGATGCGAGGGTCACTCCAATCAGCTGTTGGAAGTAAACTTTCCTCAGGCTCACATGCTGTGGAGGAGGGGGAGGGGTCTAGCTGCTCCGTTTGCCTGGGCATGGAGCCAGGGCTGGGGCCGGGGGATGCTCCCTCCTCTGCAGCCTGCTTGGGCATGGAGCCAGGGCTGGGACCGGGAGGTGCCCCCTCCTCTGCAGCTTGTCTGGGCATGGAGCCAGGACTGGGGCCGGGAGGCAAACATTCCTCCGTGTTCGGGAGCAGATAAGCAGACCCCGGCTGCGGTGAGAGCGGACAAGACACAACAGAAAAACTTTTACAGCAACAACCTCATACTCACAGATGTGGGAAGAAACCACAATTTAACTCAATAGAGCTTAGCTTCTCAGAAGATACTTGTACCAGAACATACATATACCAAAATCCAATTTATTCTTGCAGTGCATACATACCCATTCTAATTTGCAAGCAAGCATCTTCTTCCTCAGTACAGGTGAGGTTGCTTCTACAGAGAAAAGGACTTTGTTCACAGAAATAACATCGAAGTGCATAGCCTGAAACAGAAACAGTATTTTTTTAATCTGCCAGATTTATGTAGTAAGTACACCATTCAATTATCTCACAGCCAGTGGTGGGATTCAACCAGTTCGCACCACTTCGGGAGAACCGGTTGTTAACTTTCTGAGCAGTTTGGCAAACTGGTTGTTGGAAGAAATCATTAGGGCAGAGAACCGGTTGTTAAATTACTTGAATCCCACCACTGCTCACATCTATTATCTCAGTAACTTAATAATCTTGTTTGGTAGACTAAGGCTATTATCTAATCAATATTCTTTGTTTATGTGCATATATGCATAAGAGGACTAGCAGAATATTTGCTTAAAGCTGCTTTAAGATTTTAGCAAGAGACAGATTGTGAAAGTGACCCAGATTGAGTTGAAAAAAAAATATGGGTTGAATCTGCTGAAATCTTCTACTGTTCCTCCAGAAATCTTATTTTATTTCTGCTAAGGTTTTTGTTTAATTGGTCATTCAAGCAAAACAACTTTTTTTAACTCTTCTTTTTTTAAAGGGAAAAATTAGCACATGAATTTAGGAGATTAGTTGAAAAAGAACTATAGCAATCTAGCAAACCATGAGATAAACAGCCTTTTTTCTATTGATAATTGAGACATAAAAATAATAATATTCAGAACTTCGGCTCATCTATCTCTCCAACATTTGAACATTGTAAAATAGACATCTGATTAAAATGTTTATATATGAATAGCCAAATATGGGAAGGAACTCAAACTGCTTTCCTGGCTATCCAGAACTTCAAACATCATACTGAGGCAGGATCTAGGACAACTTAGTATGGCCAGCTTACTGCCACCAGATCGTCATCACCAAGTCGTCACAGGACAACTTAACATAGCCAATTTGTCATGGGGACAACTTGTCATGGGAACAATAGCTGGAGGGAGAGCTGGACAGGCAAGTGAGTGGGTGAGCAGAGCACAGAGCAGCTGCGGTAGCCAGGAATTTCCCATCAAAGGGAGAACAGGCTGGGCAGCCAAGCAAGCAGGTGGTAGAGCTCAATGACAGCATCATCATCTGGGGACTTCCCATTTTCATGTCACTGCAGCTGCCGCCATGCTGACTTCTAAGCTGTTTGGAGTATGAGCCCCTTGGCAGTGGGTAGGGCAGGCAGCGTGGAGGTGGTCATTTTAATACCTACTGCCAGAGGCTATTCAGTGACAGCAGTATTTGGGCTGTTCTACGGCAGTGGTGGGGTGTGTGAAAATGAGATACAATGGCTGCTAGGGCCTGCCCATTACCCACCCCACCCACCACTGCCAATGCCCTGTGACGGTGGTGAGGGTGTATGTGAAAATGGGACACACCTGGTCTCCATTGCCTCCCCACTGCTGCCACCGCTGAAAGGCCCAAACCACCACCACCGGCCCAAACTCTGAATGGACTGAAGCTTGGTGCAGCAGTGGCAGCAAGGGATGTGAAAATGGGAAGCACCCGGCCACCATTGCCACTCTTTGCTCTGCCCATAGCGAATTGGCCATGTTGAGTTGTCCTGCAACAACTTGGCGACAGTGAGTTGGCAGAAGCAACTTGACGGTTATGAACCATTCCAACTGAGATATACCTATCATATGCTGCTTGTAGCAAAATGAAGGGTTGACTTTTGCTATCTGCCTAGCAATTACAAATATGTGTGTAGGCATTATTCATAGTGGAATCAATAGCAGTAGCAACAACACGTAGACTTCTATACCTCTTCACAGCCCTCTCTGAGCTGTTTACAGAGTCAGATACTGCCCCCAGCAACCTGGGTCCTCATTTTACTGACCTCAAAAGGATGGAAGGCTGAGTCAACATTGAGCTGGTGAGATTTGAACTGCCAAACTGTTGACAATCGGCAGTCATCAGAACTAGCCTGAAATATTGCATTCTAACCACTGTGCCACCATGGCTCTTAATATTGGTTACCTAGTGTTTCTATAGCCTCTCCCATTTTAAGTTTCGATCCTGTTTAGCTAAATGCATCCTATATACATTATTTAGAAGACATAGTATAGCACTTACATAAAAAAAATCTCTAGAGACTTTTATCCAGAAAGCATTTTAATGGACTGCAATAGGGGTAAATGCTCTTGGATACATCAAATTCTGTTTACAGAGAGTATTGTTGTCTACTGCTTTACTTAATTCCAAAGTGGAATGTTGGTTCCAAAGTTGGTTCATTCTCTTTACTAAAAATGTAGAAGTATCACAATACTTACCAGAACTGCAGGATATGGTTAGGATAAAGAATGCCGTTAGGAGAATGTAGTTCATTTTGTCCATGTCTAGAAGTAGAATCATACATGAGACCATGAATAGAGAAGGTAACTCAAAAGGGTAAAAGAAAATCTGATCTGTCTATCCAAGTAAACGAAGCCTATGAAAATCAAAGCATGAAAAGCCAATAGCAAGAAGGAAGATTCCTCCCCACCCCACCCCTGGATGAGTTTTTAAAAAGATTCCTCCCCACCCCACCGCTGGATGAGTTTTTAAAAAGAGGGAGCAGGCAGCTCCTTTTTAGCTTTGTTCTTACCAGAATTCTTTGCAGAACTGGTAGAAAACCAAGCAGGATAGAAGTATAATGAATGTCGTTAGGAGAATGTATTTTATTTCGTCCATAACTAGAAGGGTTGCAGATCAGAGAAACAATATAGCAAACTAGGGACAAATAGAGCTAGATGCGAATAGATTTGGTTTTATTTACTTAATAGTGACCTAAACTGATAGGATTTTTCTTTTGTTTGTGTGCACATGTGTGGTTGGTATGTCTGATTGAATTCAGCCCCAGCTTCAAAATAAACGGTTGTCTTTTTTTTTCCCCCTTTGTCCTTTTGTTTGTTTCTGCTCCCTTCTAGTTCTTTAAGCCAGATTTTGATAATCAGACTTGGAATTCTTAATGAATTAGTGATGCTCATTAGTACTGATGGAAGAAAGATTGCTGCTTGCCTGGAGAGGAATGTTTCTGAAATAAAGTGGGTGGTGGCAGCATTCATGATGAGTCATTTGCCAATGGATTGTGCCTGCAAGGTTTAGAAAGCTTTCACAGGAGCCAGAGGGATGAAAATATTGCACCCCATGCATTATGTAGCAAGGCAATATGCTTTATGAAAGGCGTTCCTTCCTCCATGCACTGTTTTTGCCCGTTGAAATCTATCCCTAGAAACCAGACAACTAAAGTTGTCTCTCCCAATCTGGCATTTTTCCACAGTTCTCCGTCACCATGGCCAACTGATATCCTTTACTTTGCATGAAGTTGCCTAACTGGTTTTGCTGTTAGGATTTAGGATGCAATATTATTTAGCTGGCTATTAAGCCCATTCAGTTCAATGGGATCTAATTGGATGAGAAATTTATTGGATTGCAATTTGTTTTGGCTTCAGCGTAAGTTAGGAGCGCCAGCATATTCAAGAAAACTCTGAATTTGCAGAAAGACAAGAATGAATGAATGATCGAACACACACACACACATGCATACACCACAATTAAACATGAATGGAAGAAATAGTCCAACGAATATTCTGCATGAATGGAAATAGATATAGTTTAGGGGAAAACTAAGAAAAGACGGTAAAGAAATTGTCATATTGTAACACCCTGCCTTTTGTGTTTAGAGCCAGTACCAAGTGTTGCAATAACCAATCATTCTGATTGTGTGCAAGGTGAAATGTAAACAATAAATTAATTTGCAAGGTAATATCTACAGTAGAAATCTACTTTGCACAGAGTATCATAAACATGCTAAAACTGGTTGGTGAAGTCCTTATTATTATCAGTGGCATGCTATCTATGGGATGGATATCAGGGGTGAAATTCAGCAGCTTCTGAAAAGTGGAAAACCGGTAGTGGAAATTTCGAGTAGTTTGGAGAACTGGAAAATACCACCTCTGGCTAAACCCAGAATGGAATGGAGTTTTTGCAATATCCTTCCCCCAGGAGGGAATGGGGATTTTGCTGTATCCTTTCCCTGGAGTGGGGTGGGAATGGAGATTTTGCAGTATCCTTTCCCTGGAGTGGGGTGGGAATGGAGATTTTGCAATATCCTTCCCCCAGGAGTGGGGAGGGAATGGGGATTTTGCAGTATCTTTCCCCTGGAGTAGGGTGGGAATGGGGATTTTGCAGTATCCTTTCCCTGCCACGCCCACCAAGCCACACCCACCAAGTCCTGCCCCACTCCGCCCACAGAACCGGTAGTAAAAAAAATTGAATTTCACCACTGATGGGTATACCTAGTCTTCTCTAATCAATTAATCAACATCTTCTCTATCATATTGATCTGCTTGCACAGTGATTACATGCAGGGAAAATGTATTGCACCTTGCAACAAAATGTGCTTGTGCGTAAAATTCAAATAATTGCTGACAACTTCAGTAATATATCTCATTGCCTCCTCATTCTGTTAACAGAGTACAGAAACTAGCAAAGGTGCAGTATTTAGGAAACGATTTAAACCAGCTAGAACAAGCTAAGAGGCCTCTGAATGCAGGAGGAGTGTACCTCTTCTTCTACCGAAAAGAAAGATTGCTACTGAGACACTGTTTACAATATCACAGGTGTTCAAGTTTATTTGTGGAAACTCCACAAATGGAGATTTTCCACCAGCAATGTTCTGAGTGGGAAAAGAGAGTATGTTCACAGCTGTTGAGGATTTCCGTGGTCTTAAGCCTATCTGATTCCTCTTGTTAGTTATAAGGAGAGGAGATGAGTAGGAAGTTGTTTTGCATTGCCCATATTCAGTGCATCAGATCCAAATAGTATAAAAGTTATGGCTCCACTATAGAATTTCCATGCATTGCCAGTAAAGTAGAGGTGTCTCTATTAAAAAGAGGGGCAGCTATTTACATCAAAAATTCTATTCATTAATATATGGTTATAAATCAAGAAACATTTAGAAATAATGCTTATAAACAAAAAGGCAAACAGTGCTGTAGATCTTATTCTAGTGAAAAGACTAAGGAAACACTGACCTCATCTGGTCACAAACATCTGATACCCAGATGTTTATGCAGTTCTTTTTTGGCCTACACTATTACTTAGCTATTTCATTAATAAGGATTTCTTTCTTACATTTTCATCATTCAACTAGCAGATGACTTTGATAGTAGGGCTTTGGATGCATATAATACATGTTAGATAAATTAAAATCCCTTTATTACTTTCAACTGGCCGTGTTCCAATTTGTCAATAATTTTCCAAAAAGAGCAATATACAAAATTGGACAGAAGTACTTCATTCTGTTAAGGGTGATGCTGGTGATGGTAATGGGGACTTCATTACTTTGCTAACGAATAAGGAAAAATAAAACAGAACAAGTGGGAATATAAAGTTGAGTTCAGTGATTGATTACAAGATAAAGCATCCTATATCTAGCAATGAAGTTCTCAAGAGAGAATATATTAATTTCTGCATTCCTGGCTAGAAATAATTTCAGTCCATAATACAAAGAATTATTCAAACCATAATCAGCACCATTCAGGAAGGCAGACCAATGGCAAGAGGCAAGACCTCCTTCGGAAGAGGACTTTGTGAAAGTCTATTGTCCTTCAGCAGTACACATAGGCAAACATTCAGTGCTTCTCTAGGCCAAAACAACAGGAGAGTCCCTTTGAAATGTCCTTATGCAGAAGAAATGAAAAGGTGGAGCATTGGTCTAGATTTAATAATATAGCAAAGGACAGAGTTTGCTCTATATTGTGTTACTATTCCTCACTGGGTCTTGTAATGTGTATCTTGGTTGTTGTTTTTTAACTTTTCTCGTCTTATGATGATAATGGCTTAATTGTATGATCGTTGCATTTTTGTCTTTTGATTTAACTAATAAAGCCAAGAACAGTTTACATGCATTTGGAAAAGTCTCCAAATGCAGCAAGACTGCAAATTACATTCCAAGCCTGTCCCCCCACCACCAAACCAGTCCCAGCTAAAGAGCCTCCGGTCAAACAGAATACTAAAGGCCCCTGAAGGGCGTCCGGCTCATCAGAAAACCGGGAGGAGCAGCATCTAAAATGTTAGGTATCATCCTCTCGCCTTCCGCGAAGGGAGGAAGACTGAAGACCAAAAAAGAAGCAGCAGCATTCCTACCCAAACGCGGCAGAAGCTGGTTCTAAGCTAAAGGCACGAGAGCCCCGTTTTTACTGATGTTAAAAAGCCCCTGTGGATCGGGCCTTGGCCGTTAGTTTTAAGCCCGACAAATGCAGTCCCGAAGCTTCTCTTTCACCTCCTCCTCCATCAGCAAGTGCCCCTCTCAACGCTTCTGTCCGGACCCCCCTTTTCCTACATGCGATCGGGCTTAGAAAGAGGTTGCTCCTATCGAGCCCGAACGAATCGAGGGCCACGCAACCCTGGACCCCACTAGCCTTTGCTCACCCGGACTGCTGCTTCAAAGGCGCGCCGAGCTGCTGAGCCGCAGTCGTCCCCCTGCGGTCGCCGCTAATTCCTTAAACCTGAACGGCTCTGGGGCACCAGCAGGCTCCGCCTTCGGCTCCCCTACTGCCGGTCTGCGGCAAAAGCAACTGTCAGCCTCACCTCAGCGGCCAAAAAGAGAAGTTACTTATTTTTTGGTCAGTTAAGCAAAGAAACAGACAAACAAATAAATAGGGGGACGAGGAAAGAGACCTGGCATTGGCCTTTCCGTCCACAGATAGTTAGGGAAGTTCCCCGTTAAGTCTCGGCACTATTTTCGGGCAATCTTTTCAATAAGAAGGGATACTCTACATTTATTACTGTGGTTGGACTCTTTCTGCAACCAGAAAAACGGTATTCCACCCACTTCTAATGCATTCCAAATGTTAGCACACGGTCTGTGTTGGTAATTGGGGAACATCAACCCCCACCCCCTGAAAATTATATTGATGGATGTATGCATTTCTAAATTCAGTGATATATCTGGTATTTGCACTGTGTCATTTGGGACATTTTTCTTACCTACTTACAGTGCTTACTTACCAGCCATGCCATCCAAATAGGGCAAGGCAGCAAAACCACCATTCACATGAGCATCCGTAATATAAAATCTAAAGAAAAGGAAGATGTACAAGAGGCACCAGGAGAAACTAGCATCTGAACCACAAAGAGGGAGGGAGCCATCCTCTCTTCCCAGGGTGAGAGGGACCAGGGACTTCTTTTCCTTTTGTTACCCTTTTCTTTTTTGCTATGACTTCTTTTCTTGTGTAGCTTTCCAGGGATGAAAACACTCAATAGTTACATGTTTCTTTTGATCGATGCTATGAGAAATCTTCCCTTTTTCAGCATCTTAGTTGTGTGTTTAGGATTAACTTTAAAAAACCTCTACTGGCCTTGAACCTCAGTTTGCAGCAAGGGTCAGCCAGATGCCTCTGGGAGGGTCTTAAAAGGTAGAGACTCTCTTCAAGTCCAGCTCAGTGCCTAGCAACCATATTACCCTCTTATGTAACTTACTTGGCAACAATATGAAAGTGATTTGTCACTGCTGACTTCTGGAATTTTTTTTTTTCAACTTTGTCTAGATTACAGCCCTGCCAACTCTGTCCAAATATTAACCAGCTTGAGTTGAATGTTACATTTTTGGAATCAACTATGGCTAATGAGATAGGGGCAATTTCGAAGATCTACCCATGTATGTCAATATAGCATTACCCTTACAGGTATTTAATCAGAAAATCTACTTTGTTCAGTGAGCTCAAGAAAGTCCATTTATACTCTTGCACATTGAATTCGTTACCATCTCAGGAAACATCAAGGATTTTCTGTTGTCTGAGGTGAAGGCAATATGGCACTCTCCCACTTTCATGCCCCGCAATAACTGCATTATACTCCATTAACAGGATGAGGCTAATATGGAGAGCTTGGGATGGGCTATATAACGATCTATAGCAACACTTGTGTTGCCTCATTTTATCCTCTAGTCATGTTATGCTTGCAGCAGCTTTTTAGTCTGATACATCAAGTTTGACATCCATATATAAAGGAGGTATCACATTGTATGTTTGTGTGCGCCTTTGACTCAATATTGACTCTTAGAGATTGCCCGGACAAGTCTCTGCATTTTTCTTGGTAAGGTTTTTCAGAAGTGCTTTCGGTATTACTGTAATTTGTACCCTATAATCATAGCAATAGTTGCTAATTTATTTGTAGGTTCAATTCAGAGTTCTGGCTGTTACCCTTAAAACCCTGTGTGGCTTTGGCTTCCAACTATCTCCTATCAAGATTTTTCAACTTGTGCATTCCTGCAGACTTTCCATCCCAATATTAAGGAATATCACAGGCCTTTTCTGTAGTTGTCACCACGCTGTAGGACACCATGTCTCCTGAAATAGGGAATGTCCAAATCTAATTTTTCACAAATCATTTAAGATCAAGTGTTCTGTTGAGGATTTGGGGCCTAGTTATATGCAGGCTGCCTTTTAAATACTTTGTTCCTGTTTTCATTATACAGATTTCCTCATTTTTTTGTAAAACTCTGGAGTTGCATAGAAATGAATAGTGAAAAAAATCATGTAATAAATTAATCAAGCAATGTCAAGCATAAAGCTCCAATGTAAGAAGCACATCATCAAATAAAATGTAGTGTATTTAATAATGCTATTCGCACCAAAAGAGAATATTGGGTTGGATGCAATACAATGGCATCTTGTAAGGCAACATACTTGAGTGTATGATTTTAAGTATCCTAATCCATAGTCTTAATATTTTTACCTATACTAGCAATAATAGTACAAGCCCAGTAAATCTAAAAGTATCTTGTATACAAATGAAGCATTAGACTAGAAGTTACAGGACAGCATCATAGAAAATATGCTGCTGTAATAACCTCAAACCCTGTACATACAAACCAATTTTTTGGCATTCTGATTTCCTTTTTCAGTGCAAAAAGAAACTGTAGTACAAGTCTTATAACAAGCTTAACAGTATTTTTAAAAACTTTAAAGTATAAAATTGCATATCATATGTAATTTGAAGGGGGGAAAAACCCAAATCTTGCCTCTATCACTTTGCATGACATAGTCCTATTCATTTTACATAATTACTACTGTACAAAAACATCAAGTCTTTGGCCATTAAAAGTTTGTTTCAACCCTCCTGAAAAAATGGGCCAGAAGTCTAGGGTACAAACAGTTTTTTCCTCCAATTTCCCCAATGCATTTTGCATTAAACTTTTAGATTCATTGTCTTGAAGTTTAATTTTTCGCTTCAGTAAACAGAAGAATGACTAACAATTAATTCAGCTGATACAAAAAAATGTAGAAATTACTGTAATTACTGTATAAATTTTTATCTCACACATTCTCATGTCATAATTCTTTTGAAGTGAATGATAAATATGTTCCTTTTATACTATATCTCGTTTCCAATTTGTTAGGGAAGCCAAATTTTTCCTATCCCCAAATAAAAATAGACAGTGTTCATACAGTAATTCTTGTAATTCTGTGGTATGGCAATTTACATCTACATCAACTCTGAAACTGGGATCTGTACAGATCTCCCAGTATTAAGGATTTAACATTCAGTCCTATTATTGTATGTTTGTGCAAAAGCTTTTCTAAAATCAGTGGGAATAAGTACCATATAAATACTTGTCTCAACTATTTCACTTTTCCAAAATCTTTATAATTCTTGATGCAGATTCTTAGTTATGATTATTTTTCAAATGGTTTTTTAGAATTATAAAAATCCATATATCATTCAGAAAACACAAAAGGTTTTTCTTTAAATCGAAGTTCTAATCATTTATCACATTAGATAAATGATATTTGAAGGATTAATGCTATTTACATATTTTTATTACATAATAAATGAGAAAATGTAATAGGCAATTTGCATTTCATAATCTGGTGCAGCTCTATCAAAGTGAAGGGCTGTAGAAGATCTATTATATTATGAGAATGAATGCAGGATTAAAAACATGACAGTTTTTTCTAATAATTTTAGTTTCCTGTTATATGTCCTAATTTCAACAATACAAGAATACCCAATTCCACCTAAAGATCATAAACACTTTAAATATTTCATTCACTTATGTCAGAGGTAACAATACAAAACTGTTGCAAAAATGGCATGCCTATTACTACTATTTTGTTTGCCATTACAGTTTTATATATATAAAAAAGAAAACCAAGCACCATTCTACATTTAAATAACTTTTATATATACAGTACTAAAGTACTCCCAAAGTAAAGTTTTTCAAAATAATAAAGGTTCCCATGCTACTGCATTTCCATTTTACCTCGTCTTCAAAACAAATGAAAAATAAAGGAAAATCTTGTTTGTACACCTGATCAGGTACAAGCCAGAAGCACTATCAGCATTCATATCAGTTATTCCACAGTCAAGTATTTAATATATACATAATACACACATGCATGTGTGTTTGTATACTTATATATGCATGTGTCTGTATACATACACATACACACATATATATTCATCTATTCGCAGAACCACAAACATTGTTTTGAAAGTCTGATCAGGTCTGACGTGGACAACGCCCTGAAGGAATCGGAATGTCTAGAATTCTATGTCTATCTTCATATTCGTCTGTATCTGTTGAGTCTTCCTCCTCATCCATGGCACAATCATTGTGATTGGTTTCCTAAATGCAGGAAAGGTAACATAATTTAGATTTTCAGTTTCTTTAAAGAATCACCCTAGGATTGATAATAATGACAATAATTATGATTAGTTTTGGTGCCTTCAAGTCAGTATTGACTCCTGGAAACTTATCTGTACTAGTCCCTTCAGTTTTCTTGGCAAGATTTTTCAGTTGTTGTTTGCTATTGCTTCCTTCTTAGGGCTGAGACTGAGTAACTGGCTCATGATTCCCCAGCTGTGCCTAAGCGAAATTAGAAGTCACAGTCTCCCGGTTTCTAACCTGATGCCTTCAACCATTATATTAAACTGGCTCTCTAATGTTTACATTACCATCTCAATAAAACACAACAACAGAACCATAAATAAGTTAATATATTAATATCTCATTTTTGCTTTTTGTGACATCCATATACTTTTAACTTGTTTTCACAATTGGCTGGCTAAATATTTAACTAAATTCTCGCTACTGCCATATTCTACTTATCAAATAATAATCTAAACAGAACATTTTAATAGATATCCCAAACAAACTGTAACTTACAATATATTAGACTACTCAGTTATGTACAATATTTCTCAATTATGTAAAGTGCCTAAATAATTGGGACTCAACGTTCTGTTAAGTAGGCCATGCAGGTAAATAGAAAGCAAACATGAATTATTGACACTAATTCAATTTTTGTTGAAGGGCCAATGAGTAAAATATTCATCCACATCAGTTTTTTTTATTAAAATACTATCTGGATCTTTTATTGTATATTGGAATGCTTTTAAATGTTCTATGAACTCTACCTTAATAATTTTCAGAGAATAATGTTAATCAGTTTTTTAACAAAGCACATCAAGACAAGATCTGCTTTTTTATTGACACCGTTATAGAGTACTTAAATTAATACAATATAAATTACTGTCACTAGAAATGTAGTCCAAAACAATCCTGTCAAAAAACTACTTATGTTAAGTATCATTGTGATTATATATTAATCATTAATCTAAAATTCATCTTGCTGGATTATACTTTTAAATGAAATTACATAGTCCTTATGGATTTTTGCAATAATTGTAATAGATCCTCCATTCTGCATGTTTAACACATATTTACTATCAGAAAGCAAATTAGATTGTTGAACATTCAATTTGAAGTAGACTAGTTGATTCTGAAAGTTATGAATTGTACCCAATTATGACCGTCCTATGATGGAACAGGGAAGCTGGAGGTAAGTTTGATGAAAGCAGTGAGAAGTCTGTTCATAAAGGATGTTGCTTTGTTTGAAAATTTTTATGCAAAAAGAATGCTAATGTAAAAATACAAGTCCATTAGTATTCAGGGACGAGATATAAAAATTATTGCCTAAACCAAATTGTTTCAACTTACCATACGTGCTATGGATACTTTGAATGTTGGGCAAACCATGTGAAATCTAGGAATGGTAACATTAAAAAATCTATCTTTGTAGTATAGACAATGGAATGTATAGTATCCTTCCATATATCCTGATGTAGTAGCAAATGTAGTACAACTAGTATACTCATAAACTCGACCAGGACTAATTATTGGAAATTCTCCTGCAGAAATAAAATGATTAGAGAACTTTAGAATCAAGTACACATAAATTAAGACCAAATTATATGTTAGGAGTAAATAATTATTTTAAAATGTAATTCAATAGCTTGTAACAAATAGTGGCTTGATACAAATAAGATATCATGCATTTCTTACAGATCTCCTGGTTGCTCTATGACAATCGGAATACTGAAATTTAAATTTAATCTGAACATGGATGTACCGGTCTTCATCTATTGTGAAATAAATTCTAGACTGAGCACAGCAGCTTGTGTTTTTTTCTTTAAACTAAATAGCCAATTTAATCAAACATCTTTATTATTTTGAGCAAATCAACCAATCATTTAGTCAACATTTTGAAACAATATCCCTTACCTACTACTCCAGGACCCTGAACCTCCTCCACATCACCTTTGGCATTTGTTATTCTCCAATAACGGCTATCTAATTGACAAGCCTTTTCTGGAAGTGCATCTTTGGACATCTCAATTCTAAAAAATTACACAAAACATTTCTTTTAGAAATGTGTCATTTACACAGCATAGCAGCATACGTTGTTCAGAAATATTGATTTTTGACCCTTGTGGAAATATTTTTGTAAAGGAAGCAGTATTTATACTATCTACATTACATATCAGCTTATAAATGCAACATAATTTGAGAAAAGTAGGCATTTTAAAAAGAAATAACATTTTTTAAAAGAGAGAAAGTAAACATTCTGCTTTTCATACAGTATACAGCATCACATATTCCTCAGTGATACAATAAAAACTTCCAAGCATCTTATTTTTTAAAGCCAGAAAGTACCATATGTATTCTATCATGAGCATTCTGTGATAAATGGCTATGATATATGTAGAACCATATTACATAACCACATATTATAAGAGGCAATAAGAAGCATTTTCCTATGGAGATAAATACATTTTGACTGTATTGGAAATACAAGTAAAATGTTTAAGAAAAAGTACAGATAGTCCTTGACTTACGACCACAATTGAGCCCAGTATTTCTGAACAACAACAACAACACTTGAGACATTTATTAAGTGAGTTTTGCCCCATATTACCTTTCTTGCCTCAGTTGTTAAATGAATCACTGCAATTGATAAGTTAGTAACCTGGTTGTTAAGTGAATCTGGCTTCCCCACTGATTTGCTTGTCAAAAGGTCGCAAAAAGTAATCACATGACACTGCAACTGTCATAAATGGGACATTACCAAGGGTCCAAATTTTGATCGTATGACCATAGGGATGCTACAAATGTCATAACTGTGAAAAATGGTATAAGCCACTTTTCTCAGTGCCACTGTAACTTTGAACAGTCACTAAATGAACTGTTGCAAGTCGAGGACTACCTGTACACTAAGGAAACCAACCTGACACTTGTGAAAACCACATGTGATTATTACAGGAAAAAAATATTGAACTGGAATGGTTTTTAGACTGTTCTACATTGCAAAACAATCCAAAAACTTAGTTTGGGTTCTCAAGCGATAGAAATCAATATTTGCACATTTTTTCAATTATTCTTAAAAACATTTTACATTTTTAAAAAAGATTTTAGTAATTAAACTTACAGTTAACAAACTGATTAATTCATTAATATGATTGTACTAATTTTACCTGATTCTGTAAGTGAAGAAGTAATGAGGCGGATGCACAGAGCTGAGTTCAGGGAGGAAAGATGTGGAAACTGAAACAGTAATATCTCCTGTTTTGGCAACACAGTCCTTTTCATGAACATATCTAGCAAATGAAAAAGTAAAATTTTCTTATCTGATATGTAAAGGAATAAATATTGAAAGATTAAAGCCAATATTACATTTTTCAAATAGTGCATTTTATACTTTATTCAAACCTGTATTAAGACATCTGCTATTTCTACATTATTCACACTAAATATTGTAATGGGTATTTCCTCACATCTACTTTTCATCATTATAAATACTTATAAGTATCTAGAAAGTGATGATAGTAGGAACCATTCTTGTTGGGATGGGGTAAGGTTGGGCAAGGTTATAGGTAAGGGCAAGTTATTTCAGAGAAAAGTAGCTTCCACCAAGAATGACTGCCTCTGTCATAACCTTAGCATAACTTTTGTTTAGCAGAAAACAATAGAGGTAGTCGTCAATTTATGACAATTCATTTAGTGACCATTCAAAATATAACAGCACTGAAAAAAGTGACTTATGACCATTTTTACACTTATGACCATTGCAGCATCCCAATAGTCACTTGATTTATATTTGGATGCTTGACAACTGACTCTCATTTATGACAGATGCAGTGTCCCAGGGCACGTGATCCCCCCTTGGTGACTTTGCTGAGCAAAGTCAATGGGAAAACCAGATTCACTTAACAACCATATTATTAATTTAAAACTGCAGTGATCCAGTTAACAAATGTGACAAGAAAAGTCATAAAATAGGGCAAAACTCACTTAACAAATTTCTCACTTAGCAACATAAATTTTGGGCTCAACTATGGTCGTAAGTCAATGACTATCCATTTATTAGGAAAACGTTTTTCCTAACAGCCTGCCTTTTTTGTATTATAGATAAATAACAAATGGATTTTCATTTAAAAATGTAAGTTTATTTAAAGGATGTTAGAATTGTTTTCTAAAATATAGTAAAACATATTTCTCTCAATAGTTTTGCAAATGTTATTAATACTTTTTAGTAGACTATGAGGCTTTGTTTCTGTAATCTGTAGTACAAAGCTTTTGCTTTCTCATTTACATATTATTACTATACCTAAATACTATCAATATTTAGATTTATACAAATTTCCATTGTTTTTTCTTAATTACAATAAAATATAATATAATATTGTATACTGTATTGTAACATTGTTGTATTGTAAACTAAATTTGTAATACCTGAAAATCTGGTCTCGGATGATTGGATAGCCACCTGTTATTACATTGTTAACATAGGAGGTGAACCACTCCAAATAGGAATTACCTAGACGTTGAAGAAGGAAAAACAAGTTTACAAGAAAAAAAAAGCCCAGGATCAATTGATTAGATCTTTAATAGAATCTATAAAACTCAAGTCTTCCTTGGAATAAATATATTATCTCAAATATATTGTCACAACAAGGCAACTATAAACAAGCTAGGTATCTGATTAAGCTGATACAATATTAATTAATAATTTATGAACATAAACATCAGAGTGACACAGTAAAGACTGAATAGCTCACTCTTTATGTAGAACTAGAATATCACAATAAAAGACATCACTGGGGTAGATTGGAAATTAGTTTTCAAAGATTTATAATAACCTGGACAAAGGTTTAGAGTAGGTAATGCATGCCGAGAATAGTTGTTCCATATAATTTATTTCCTGAAACTGTGCTTAAATAGTTGCCAATCAACTTTCTCCAAGCAGATGAGTTTCAATTATGTTAGACTATAATCTCATCTGTAGTTGATCCAATAGTTGACTCACTTTATTTACTAGGAGGAAAGCTGCTGTAAAGACACATAGTAATAAGTCAGACATGTTGAGCATCTGTTGGGAATAAGCATATACATGTTGCTCATCATCCTAATTATCATCTTCCCGTTATTCCTCTTGAAAATGTTTCTCCATTAGAGTTCCAAAACATATTTACCTGTGATAAACATATCAATTGCAGATGGATTACGAGCCATTTGATCCTTCAAATAAAATGAAAAAGGTTATTTGTATCCTAAAATAAATATTTTTAAAAGGTAAGACGTATACTACATAAACAGCAATAAGATTTCTAACACGTTTTATAGAGTTTTAGTCTTATATACTCTCTCTTTAAAAAGTGTGTTGTACAAATAGATTGTTTACTACTAACATTTATAATAATTTAGCAAACTAAACTGGAAAATTTAGTTTTTTATATTATCAAGAACATAGTTTGAAAAATCACTAAAATACATAAATTAAACCCTTTAAAATTGTAACTTTTAAAATACTGCTATTCTAATTTAAAGCAAATTACAATATCCTGCTAGGATGTAGCCTATTACACTGATATTTCAACCCTAAAACAAGCAAAGAACAATAATATTTTTAGAATATGCTACTGAGTTGTACTATTACTGTATAAGTAACTTTACATCCAAGATTTATAGTTTAAAATACTGATGCAAAATTCAATTATTTATAAAGGAAAAAAATTAATATATATAGATGGAAAAGTTATGTTTGGGAAATGAAAGTTTTGGTTTCAGGAATTCTAAAAGAGTTTTCTCCTTTTAGGGGAACTAAAAACAGGATGTACTGGCAAGCAGACTAGATGTGATTTTCACAATGCAAAAGTTGTTACTAGAAATTTATAATTCAAAATATAAGAACATGATAAATGAACATTCTTCTACCATTAAGCAAAATCCTGTGTTATCAGGGATATATGAACAATCAGATGCGAAAATGACAGAATTGATTTTTTATATCTTAGCACAATAAGGAGATGCTACATTTGATTTTTATTGTATTGAAAAGCAAAGTATTGCTATAGATAAATCTTATGCCAATATTTATAAAAATCAGTAGAACATTATCATCTACAAATTTTTCAAGTTATTCATATAAACAAACATTTCCACAAGTGTAAATGTTCTTAATAATATACAGCACTAAGTAAAAACTATAACCACATCATTACATTACGATTTGTCAGTCTATTCCAAATCATCATGCAATATTTTATTTCTGATGATTTCCTACTCACAGTTCTCATCTAGCAGTTCCTCTGACTTGATCTTGATGCAAAGGATTTTTTTTTCAATGGCCTAATTAATTTTCACTTTTCTGTTAGAGCCCTTGCTATCCTCTCAAACCTCTTTCCTCTCCACCAGTTACAACTTAAACATTCATGTGACCTTTTGCCACTGATGGAAAGCGGAGGGGGGGGGGGCAAAATCAGATGAAAAAGCAGCTGACTTTAAATATTCTACACAAACAGTCAAACTATGCCCATGGTTATGTATCAGTTTTATGAAGTGTGTGAGCAGCATTATTGCTGTCTAAAAATACATTTACAAATCTTTCTTACTGGACATTGGTAGAAGATTTCATACTTATTGCGACCCTCCACGCTCTCCAGAGCCATATATTGACTCAATCCAGTATGAATGCAAAAGGTTAAGGGAAGGCATTGCTTCAGTCCTAGTCGCTGCTGAAAACCCCCAGCTGCTGTGTCGATGTCCAATAAATCTTCAGAGCGATAGTGATTGGAGAGTGCCATGCTTCCCATCAACCTTTGTATAAAAATAAATTAAAATATGCTTAAGAACATTGAAGTAATTTTTGAATTCTTGTGCATAAAATTAATTCCAAAGAGCAATTACATTGAATTTTAATCTCTCACCCTGGGACAACCAGCTTCTGTCCATTATGGATTCGAAATGAACATCGATAATCATCAGGTAATTTGCAACCAATCTGTGCCTCCACTGCATCCAGATCATCTTCCTGAACACTGTCTGTTATATTAAAAAGTTACAAGTTTTCATACACGATTTCACACAATATAAACAAGCAACAATCTAAGACCCAATGCTAAAATGCTCAGCAAGTCCCACGAAAGTCAGAAACTCCGATAATTGTGTTAGGTTCATTTTCAGAATGTAAACAGGGCACTTTGTAACCTGTGGAACACAAAAAGAGCATCTCTATTGAAAATTTTAAATTAGATGCTTCTTGAGTAAGGCACACATGGAAGTTTCTAAGTCTATCTCTGTGTTCATGTGCGTGTACTGCAACTTCCCTTCACATTGAAAGACTTGCATTAATGATTTAAAGAGAAGCAGTTCATTTGTGCTCCTGAACTCTGCAGAGCTTCTCTTTCAAATGCTTTGCACATTCCTTTAAACCAGAAGTAGATAAAATTTTTACTTCCAAAAAGCTCCAGGTAGTTCTTGGGTTATGATGGCAATTGAGCCTGGGATTTCTGTCACTATGTGATGTAATAAAATATAATGCCACATGACCACATAGCTTAACAGCAGCAATCTTGGTATTCCTGGCTCCTGTTGTAATTTATATATTTACGACACTCACTAATAATTGTTATTGAGTTTCTTGTATATAAAATGGCAAAGTTAAATTCAAAATTTGGAAAGAAAAATCAAGGTACAAAGCTTTTCAAAATGTCAAGTATATATTAACAATACCTTTCAAAGAACTAATCATCCGAGGACAGTGCTGCAACAAATATTTTTCCAAATCATCCCAAGCTTTTTTAAGTGTAGCATAATACTGAATATATGTTCCGAAATCAGCATACATATCTATGAAAATTGCTTTCCAGCTCTTAGTTCTTCGAGACTTTTCAGCTCTAAAAAAATTAAATATATACATACATTTTAAAAGCAGCAAATGGTAATATAAATGCCACATTTATATATTATGTACATTGACACTGTAGTAAGATTAGAAAAGCTGTTTCAAAATTGAAATTTCTTTTAATCTGAGCCTGAAATAGTTATTGCTTGCTAAATGTGTTGAATTTCTATACTCCATTAATTAAAGCAAGGTGATAGTGAGATCAGCCCAGATCTATTGACCACTGAATCACCTGGTCTGGTGATCTACTCTAATAAATTTAAATAAATTTAAATTTAAACTAGTATACCTGTAGAAGAACCAATTAATGTTTTAGAAGCTATTCCTGAAGAATACATTTGATCATGTCGAATTGATATTTAGAAGCATTTCCAGTGAACTGAAAATGAACAAAACCTCAACTCTTAATTCAATATTTTAAAATATCACTCTTTCGCCACATACATATTTATCTTCTTACAACTCATACTGAGCTTAAGGAATTAATGTATTAATAAATATATCAAATAGAGCAAAAACTCTATGCAATCTACAACGACTATTTAGTACGAAAGTATAGATATAAATGTATACAGATATTTATAAATAATTACTCATATATGAAATAAAAATAGCAAATAACTCAGATGGTTACACCTAGAGGCAATTTCAAAGCCTTGTTTTTCTAGTTTCCAATATTAGAGTTATTAATTTGGATTATAGTTTGAATTGGATAAAAAACTATAAGACATTTTTATTTTATGAAAAATCAAATATCCACACTTACTCAGAAAGAAGCCAGTATTTCTTACAATGCCTCTTCCACAAAGGATCATGGACTGAAAGTTGATTTAATCTACGACTTACAAAACAGCAACTGCAACAAAGAGGTATCAGATTAACTTAGCTAAGGTAATTTTTATTACACAGAAGAGAATGAAGCTGAAAACCTCCCAGGTTTGAAATTAAAATTAACATGTTTTATGCATACCTTTAATAATCAATTTTTAAATGATCACATATTAAATTATTTAGAAGCAGAAGTTCTAGACACATATTTATTTGATCACTTAGTTTCTTTTTCTGAAGCTTTCAGGATTGAATACTTAAAGAAATTGCCAGCATTGATCTGGAAAGATGGAATTAATGACAAGAAAACATGGAAATCAATAAAAAAGGAAGAAAATGTTCCCACTACTAGAAATTTATTATTTCCTTGGTTTTTAATAAATAATGCAAACATATTACCCTTAGTTAATTTCCATTTATAATTTTGAATGTCAAACTCAACATTTTATATAAAATTCTGCCAGCACATAGAAAGTTGTACACTCAAGGAACAATCTGTTTAGTGGTGCCATTAATAGTTAAAAATTATGGACTACCATTGCAGTTTGTACCAGAAAGTAATTCTGCTGGCTTTTTGGCTAACTATTGTCAGGGTTCCAAGGAACACCCCCAACGAAATAAAGCTCTGATGCTTGAGGTTCCTCAAAGTTCCAATTTATTAGAGATGTCATGTTGGCACAGCTCGGAAAACCCGAAACTGAAAGTGTCCAGGTTTTCCACACCCAGTTGACAGTTCACAGCCCTGCCCCACACCCACAAGTTCATCACATTGTCCAATCAACTCTTCGCACTCAATTGGATACAATCTTCAGGCAGTCTCCATCAGACACAGGATGTCCTTGAATACGGAATATTGTTATGACTAACTTTCTACTGCTCCAACAACAACTCCCTCCCAACTTCCCCAGCTAAAATATGTGGCAGTTAAGAAGCAAAAAACAAAACTGCCTTCCAAAACTGACAACTATTTTTTGGCATAGGGGGTTGGGAGGCTGGGAGAATCTATGGTGATCTTATTGATTGGTTTCCTCAGTTGCCACTTTTATGTTCTTTTATTTTGTTCTTATTTGACCTTGTTATGGTTTTGTATTTTTAATGTTTGATGGCCAGTCATATTTTATAGTTCTTCCATACACAAGTGTTTCAAAATATGTTACTTCCTCTTACAGTTTTAGAATGAGATTATCTATTATACCTAAGTGAGGACACAGGACTACAATGTATAGTTAATTTATGACAGGTATTGCTGGCAGATTAGCTCACAGCAACTAATCATAAGTTTTAAAGAGACTGACAAAACAAAATCTGAGGAAATGTCAAAACATTTATCCTGTCATTTTAATCAGATGTTAATTATGCGATTCAGTTATTTAGTGGCCAACTTAGCCACCGAGGGACCCCAATTTCACTTGATATTGCTTTCCTAACATAAACACTAGACACTGTCTATGGAGATTCTAGATCATCCAGGTCATTGTTGTCCCAAAGGTGCTTTTTCAAGAGGCAACTGGACTTCCTGGTTTTTCTTTGAAGACTTTTCGCTTCTCATCTAAAAAGCTTCTTCAGCTCTGAAAAAGCTTCTTGGACGAGAAGTGAAATGTCTTCGAAGAAAAACCAGGAAGTCCAGTTGCCTCTTGAAAAAGCACCTTTGAGACTAGACAGTAACTGAAAGATAACTCATTTTTATTTTCACTTTTTTCACTATTTTCAATAGACGTTCTTTCCCTGTTATTTTGGAGGAGCGGAGCAATCTCACAGAAGAAAAAATATTTGAAAGGTTAAGTAGCTCCTTCTTTCTCCAATCTACTGTAGGAGCTGATATATTTTCCATTACAAAAAGTGTTTCATTTAAAATCATCAACAGAAAATTACATCAGGACACAGGCACTAAACCCCTTCTGAGTCCATTCAACTAACGTCCTACAGTGGGAATGATCAAACCCACCCACCCACCCCCTAATAATTCTACTAATTGTGTTTCTCCTTCTCAGCAAAGCCTTAAATACCGTATCACAAGGGCAAGGCCCGTTTTAACGCAGTGAATAATGCAAGCACCTGTTGATACATGCAAACCTGATGAAAGAAACCTGTCCATCAGCAGAGGGAGGTGCTTGGAAGGTTCTTCGATGCCCTGGCAAGGAAAAGCCTTCAGCTCTGCAGCCCGCAACATAAGAAAGAAATGCTTTGCCCACACAGCGAGGCCTCTGCTCAGCTTCCTGCCCCACGGAAACCCCATTTGCCCCGGGTTCGCTCGACCTCAAGGAAACCTCACCCTTCTTTCGTCACCAATCCCTATTCCCAGCCTGCTCGGAGACCCTCGAGACACCCAGCCCTCCCTTCCTCAGCCAAGCCTTCCAATCCCCATCCACCGGAGGGGGGGGCGAGGGGGACGAAGCCACCGAGATGGCTTGTTCCCGTCCCCGTATCGTTCCCCCCCCCCGCCTCTCCTAAGAGGACACCACCGCCCTTCGCCTCCCTTCTTTTCCAACGGCTGGCGCTGCAGGGGAAAATAAGGGGCGGGTCAGTCATGCCATCGGCTCGGCCTCAGCTCCCCCCCCCCCGCCCAGCCCCCCGTTCCCGGCGGTGCCCCCACCTCATGAGGTCTTTGTAATCCAGGAAGCTTAGGATGAGTAAAAGCGGGTCAGTGGGCAATTGCTCCAGGCTGAGGGTCGTCAAGTCCTGCTCGGCAACGGCCGCCATCTTGACGCTTGCCCTGCTGGCTCTTTGCTCCCGGCCCGAGGCTCCGCCCCTTTCATCGCTTGGATTGAGCCACGCGGGAGGAAGCCCGCCCACAAGCCTGTTACCTGCGCGCGGCGGGCGCGTGCTTCTTCCCTCCTCACGAGGGTTTGTTATCAAAACAAGCAGGGGGTGGGTGGGTGGCGATGGCCTGAGAGGAGGGAGGCCGGGTTTTCGTGCGGTGCCTAGAGGCCCTGACCTGCCTGAAAATGTGCCTCGCCTCCCCCCCTCCACCCGCTTGGTACCTTATCAGGGATGAGCAGTTTGCAATTTTTTTTTTATCTTACTAAGCCTTGGGTCGCTTTTTTTAAGGACCGCGCCCCAGACTGAAATTGAAGCTGAGTTTGTCCTTCGCGTTAAGCTCGGCTTTGTATAACCTTTTTTTGTTTTCAATAATTCGACACTAAAACGCAAGTAATTAATGCCTGGAATGCACTACCTGACTCTGAGGTCTCTTCCCAAAATCCCCAAAGCTTTAACCAAAGACTATCTACTATTGACCTCACCCCATTCCTAAGAGGTCTGTAAGGTGGGTGCATAAGAGCACCAGCTGGCCTACCATTCCTGTCCTATTGTTTCATTATATCCAATTCATATGGTTATTTCATGCTTATACTTATATATACTGTTGTGTTTGACAAATAAATAAATAAAAAATAAATAAAAAATAATAAGTAGTTAGGTCTTGATGTGGTCCTAAAGCATAAACTTAGGTAGTCGTGACTGCTATTCCAGGCTTGCCATAAGATCTGCAAGGGCTTTGTGACAGCGTTTGTTTGCTGTTCTGGTTTTGCCTTATTGTGCCTAATCTTTGTTAAGATCTGCCTTATCCTGGTTCTTCTCCCCCCACCCCACCCCCCGGTACTCCCTGTTGATGGGGAGTGGGGTGTTTCGTGAGGGGAATAGACTGACAGCTGCGTCACGTTTAACATCTTGCACTTTTTTTTGTTTTTTTTTGTTTACATTTATACCCCGCCCTTCTCCGAAGACTCAGGGCGGCTTACAGTGTGTAAGGCAATAGTCTCATTCTATTTGTATATTTTTACAAAGTCAACTTATTGCCCCCCCAACAATCTGGGTCCTCATTTTACCTACCTTATAAAGGATGGAAAGCTGAGTCAACCTTGGGCCGGGCTCGAACCTGCAGTAATTGCAGGCTACTGTGTTCTTAATAACAGGTTTTTACCAGCGTGAGCTAAACCGGCCTTAAACCACTTTAACATCTTTCTTGAAGATTACATGGGAGAGCATCCATCTTGTTTTCACCAGCCTGTTTTATCATCTTACCATCTGTGGGCTCCACGTTATAGGTCCCTAAAAATGACTGCTATACCATCATTCTGTGGTTTGGGATGAACTCTTTTTATGCCATATTGGCCCAACACAAGATACGAGATACTCTTCGTTGGAACTCCGTCGTCTGCGAGGTTCTCCCGCCTCGCAGAAATGGCCCTCCACGTTACCAAGGGCCTATCTCAATGACGGGTTTTGGGACCCAGAGAGATGGCATGCGTCGAGAAAGAATCTTTGGGGTTTTTTAGCTAATAGATTTTTAAGGGGAGGGAGGGTAAAGACGGGTGATGGGGGAAACCTGCTGGGGAGGGAGGCAGTCCTTGCAAATGCTCGCGGCGATATTCCATCAGGTTCGGAGGTGAAGGAGGAAGTTCACGATTCTATTCCAGAGAAATGTTCCATCAGCACGGTAAGTGGGAGGGGCAGATATGGCGGAAGGGAGGGGCCGTATCATGTTCAGGGGGCGCGCACTCGCTGTTTAAGAGCGATTGCGCGCTCTGGCCCCTCAGACTTTTCCTGCTCCCCGAGCGGCCAGTATCCCCAGGGCCTGGACCTTCGGCTGATGTTATGCAATGCACGGTCCATGGTCAACAAAGCCCCCCTAATATGTGATCTTATACAGGGGGGTCCGCGGACCTTATGGGCATTACGGAAACCTGGCTGGGTACGGGGGGGGTGCTCCTTGTTGAAATGTGCCCACTGGGTTTCTGAGCATTCCATCAGCTGAGGGCCCAGGGTAGGGGTGGGGGGGTGGCGGTTGTTATTAAGGAGAGTCTGGAACCAAGGGAGACCACTGTTCCTCAGATTGCCGGTTGTGAATCCCTCTTTGTAAAGTGGGGCCATAGGGGTCAGATGGGTTTGTTGGTCGTGTACCTGGCTCCTTGCTGCGTGACAACAGCCCTGCCCGAGTGTTGGAGGTGCTTGCCGGGGTGGCAGTTGAGACCCCCAGACTTATGGTCATGGGGGACTTTAACTTGCCATCGACCGGTGTGTCATCAACAACAGCTCGGGAGTTCATGGCTTCCATGACAGCCTTGGACCTGACGCAAGTAGTTGATGGCCCTACTCACATTGGGGGAGGCACACTGGATTTGATTTTCATCTCTGGACAGTGGTTAAATGATCTGGATTTGCGAGATTTAGTCAACGAGCCTTTGTCATGGTCAGATCATTCTCTCCTTCGTCTGGACTTTCGGACCGCCACTCAACACCGCAGGGAGACGGGACCAACACGTTGGTTCTGTCCCAGGTGCCTGATGGACCCGGAGAGGTTCCTGACGGAGCTTGGGCCATTCCCTGAGGATCTGGCCCATGGCACGGCTGAAGAACTAGTCACGGCTTGGGAACAGGCCACGGCTGGGGCTCTAGACCGTGTCGTGCCTTTGCGGCCTCTGACCTGGCGCAGATCTCAACCAGCTCCTTGGTTCTCCGAGAAGCTGAGGGAGATGAAACGCTGGAGAAGACGCCTAGAGAGTTCCTGGAGATCCAGTCGTTCCGAGGCTGATCGGACACTAGTTAGGTCATATAGTCGGACCTACCTAGTGGCAATGAGGGTTGCGAAGCGTTCCTACGTTTCCTCCCTCATTGCGTCGGCAGGTAACCACCCGGCCGCCCTGTTTAGGGTGACCTGCTCTCTCCTTCAACAGGAGGTGCGGGATGACCCATTACAGGGAAATGCCAAGGAGTTTAGTGGTTATCTATACGATAAAATCGTTCAGCTTAGGGACGGATTGGATCAAAATTGGGTAGATCCAGGCAAGAGGTTTGAGGCACGTCTTGTTGAGATTGTTTGGGATGAGTTTGACCCTGTGACTCCCGAGGACATGGACAGGTTGCTGGGGAGGTTGAATGCCACCACATGTTTGCTGGACCCGTGCCCCTCCTGGTTGGTGCTGGCCACGCAGGAGGTGACACGAGGCTGGCTCCGGGGGATTACAAATGCTTCTTTGCGGGAGGATGTCTTTCCTGCTGCCTTGAAAGAGGCGGTGGTGAGACCCCTCCTCAAGAAGCATTCCCTGGACCCAGCTGCTTTAGTAAATTATCGTCCGGTCTCCAACCTTCGCTTTACGGCAAAGGTTGTTGAGAGTGCGGTGGCAGTACCTGGATGAAACTGTCTATCTAGACCCGTTCCAGTCCGGCTTTCGACCCGGTTACAGTACGGAGACAGCTTTGGTCGCGTTGGTGGATGATCTCTGGAGGGCCAGGGATAAGGGTTACTCATCTGACCTGGTCCTATTAGACCTCTCAGCGGCTTTTGATACCGTCGACCATGGTATCTTGCTGTGCCGGCTGGGGAGTTTGGGAGTGGGAGGCACCGTTTATCGGTGGTTCTCCTCCTATCTCTCTGACCGGACGCAGACGGTGTTGGCAGGGGGGCAGAGATCGACCCCGAGGCGCCTCATGTGTGGGGTGCCACAGGGGTCGATTCTCTCGCCTCTCCTGTTCAACATCTATATGAAGCCGCTGGGTGAGATCATCAGTGGCTTTGGGGTAAGGTACCAACTGTACGCTGATGACACGCAGCTGTACTTTTCCACCCCAGGCCATCCCAACGAAGCCATCGAAGTCCTGTCCCGGTGTCTGGAAGCCGTACGGGTATGGATGGGGAGAAACAGGCTCAAGCTCAACCCCTCCAAGACGGAGTGGCTGTGGATGTTGGCACCCCGGTACAGTCAGCTGCAGCTGCGGCTGACTGTTGGGGGCGAGTCATGGTCCTGATGGAAAGGGTGCGCAACTTGGGCGTTCTCCTGGATGGACGGTTGTCTTTCGAAGATCACTTGACGACCGTCTCCAGGAGAGTTTTTCATCAGGTTCGCCTGATTCGCCAGTTGTGCCCCTTTCTGGACCGGGATGCCCTATGCACGGTCACTCATGCTCTTGTAACCTCTCGCCTGGACTACTGCAATGCTCTCTACATGGGGCTCCCCTTGAAGAGCACCCGGAGGCTCCAGTTGGTTCAGAACGCAGCTGCGCGGGTAATAGAGCATGTGACACCACTCCTGCGCAGGCTGCACTGGCTACCTGTGGTCTTTAGGGTGCACTTCAAAGTGCTGGTTACTACCTTTAAAGCACTCCATGGCTTAGGGCCGGGTTATTTGCGGGACCGCCTACTGTTACCGATTGCCTCCCACCGACCCATGCGCTCTCACAGAGAGAGACTCCTCAGGGTGCCGTCCGCCAAACAATGATGGCTGGCGGCCCCCAGGGGGAGGGCCTTCTCTGTGGGGGCTCCTACTCTCTGGAATGAACTTCCCACAGGACTACGCCAACTTCCTGACCTTCGAACCTTTCGCCGCGAGCTGAAAACATATTTGTTCATTCGTGCAGGATTGGCATAGGATTTTAGATTTTATAGTTTTAATTTTAAAGGGGTTTTATTGTTTTAAATTAATTTTAATTAGAGCCAAATTGAATAAGTTTTTTAAACAGTATTTTATCTTGTATTTATATTGCTGCTTGTTTTTATCTGGCTGTAAACCGCCCTGAGTCCCTAGGGAGAAGGGCAGTATAAAAATCTAGTTAAATAAATAAATAATAAATAAATAAACAGTAGGGTGCAGTCCCAAAGGCGCTTTTACAGGAGGCAACTAGACTGTCTTGTTTTTTCTTTGAAGATGTTTAGCTTCTCATCTAAGAAGCTTCTTCAGCTCTGACAGGATAGTGGGGGAATGGAAGGATTTATATTCCTTGCAGACAGCTGGTCATTTGTGTTGAAGCACTTGGAGGTTTATCTATGTCCTCAGGATGACCTGATTAGTGCTCCTGGTTCCTGTAGTATGTAGTTTTTTCTCTGGAAATCCATTCCTACTCCCACACTACTCAAAGGGTGTTAAGTATTCACTTCAAATTTGTATAGCTAAAAGTCTGCAGAGATTCTCAGTCATCCAGGTCATGGTTGCTTGAACTGAACTGAACCCCTTCCATTCCCCACTATCCTGTCAGAGCTGAAGAAGCTTAAAAACAAGAAAGTCCAGTTGCCTGTTGAAAAAGTACCTTTGGGACAACCATGACCTGGATGACTGAGAATCTCTGCAGACTTTTAGCTATACAATTTGGGATGAACACACTTTGAATGATGTGGGAGTAGGAATGGATTTCCAGAGAAAAAATTGCAGACTACAGGAACCAGGAGCACTACTCAGGTGACCCTGAGGACACAGATAAACCTCCAAATATTTCAACAACCCTCTGAAACAGGGGTCTCGTACTTGTCCAGATCCGGGTGATTAGATCTGGCCTTCAGGACTGCCCTGGAAACATCAAACACGATGGCCTCCTGCATGCCACCTTCCTGAGCTCCGTTTTCGCTGGCAGGGGGCCATTGCAGCCGAAAACGGAGCTTGGGACTGTGGGATCCTGTTGCCCTGGGAGCTTGAAGCTGGGTGCTTCCCCTCTGCTGCCTAGGGCTCTGGAAAGCCTGTGCTGCCATCCGGGGTCCTCCGCTTGGCGCTCTCCCTAGTCTCGCCTTCCCCCGCTGGAGGCAGAAGATTCCCCCAGCCCCACCCAGGTCACCAAAGGTGCCCCTAACATGCGTGATGGTGAGCTGGCCACTCCCCCTAGCCAAAGGATCCAAATGACCAGCTGTCTGCAAGGAATATAAATCCTTCCATTCCCCACTATCCTGTCAAAGCTGAAGCAGCTTTTTGGATGAAAAGTGAAACGTCTTCAAAGAAGAAAGTCCAGTTGCCTCCTGAAAAAGCATCTTTAGGACACTATGACCTGGATGACAGAATTTCTACAAACTAATAGGGCGCAATGGTCAGAATCACCTGTTGAAGTGAAGCATGTGCGCTCGATCCTGTAATCGGTTTTTAGCTGGGAACATTTGAGGCACAGCTTTTGATATCTTAACCACTTGCCCCATGATAGCAATTCCTATTTTTTAATACAAATTCAAGTATTTTACCAAGGACTGTGTGATTATACAGTGATGTGACAAGGACACCCATTTCGTTTATTGCATAGGCCTGAACTTTGGTAACATAAAATACAAAACTGAAACTGGACTTAAAGTGAATTGAACTATTAAGATTTAGTTTTGGTACAGGTAGTCCTTAACTTACAATCACTCATTTAGTGATTGAAATTGCAACAGCCCTGAAAAAAGGTAATTTATGACTGTTTTTCACATTAATGCTTGTTGCAGCATCCCCATGGTCACATGATCAATTGTGGTTGTAAATCGAGGGCTATCTGTACTTGCTTATTTTATTTGAGATACTGATAAATAATATTGTACCTTTGATATATATTATTGAACACTTCTCATTTATGATATTTCAATTATTCTATTTTTTAAAAAGTCCTTATTCAAGTTCTTGTCTTGAGAGTGAGATTTCAATATCACAAAGTTTAAGAGCTTTTGTAATATTAGTCACTATGTAAGTTTAAAGATACACATCATTTCCTTATTTCTTGCTTGATTCCAAAGTACTGTTTCTCCAAATTCAATTCTTAATAGTATTTTCTTTTTCATGGTAAGATTCCTCAGTTGCTCAGAGTAAGCATTAGCAATAAATTATTTTTTGTATAACGTTCTTTTAAACTACCTCTTGCATTATTGCGTTTAGCTAGTCCAGATTCTTCTTCTTCTCCAACAATTGGATACAAAGCATTCTTTTGATGTTGCATATAACATCTCTTGCACTTTACCAGAGAATACCTTAATGCCTTATTCTATTAAATCCATTGTGGGACAAACATTTATACAGGTAGATCTTGATTAGTGTGATTAATGGAATCCCATGAAAAGATCTCATTGTTCAAATGCACTACTGAAAATGATTACTATGAAAATAGGGTAATTGGCTTCAGCTCAACAGAAATAGGCAATTAAAAATTTTAAATTGAGGAAAATTTGGTAAAGCAAATTAGAAATCAGTCTCAGGAGCATATAAAGAGATTGTGTAATGTGTTACTTGAAATAGATTCTGAAAGGGATTTGGTAAAGGATTGTATGATAAAGTGGGCACAAAATTTTCAGGAGCCAATATTATTGGAAACTTGGGAAAAAAATTGGGTTAGAAATGTTAAATTTACGCAGGCACAGAACTTAAGAGAAAATTTTTATAAAATGTTTTATAGATGGCATTTAGATCCTAAGAAACTATCGTGTATGTACCCAGATATGCAAGCAAAATGTTGGAGATGTAATTGTGATGACGCTAGATATTTTCATATTTGGTGGACTTCTAAGAATATTAAGGCTTTTTGGATAAAAATTTGGTGGATTTCACAAAATGTTCTGAAAAAGAAGATAAAGTTCCTGCCGCAATTTTTTCTGCTGGGAATTATTACGGACTGTACAGTAATTGAGATTAAACTGATCTTAAATCTAATAACAGTGGCAAGATTACTGATAGGACAGTATTGGAAGAAAAAAGAAGTACCCACAATAGAAGAATGGATATTGAAAGCTGCCAATTTGGTTGAGATGGCAAAAATCTCAGCCTTTTTGAAAGACAATACGCAAGAAAAATACTTAAACGAATGGGAAAAATGGATTGACTATATTCAAAGCAGATATCAGACTAAGAGTTATCAGACTGCCTTTGAATGATTAGGATGTGTTAGATTCGGGCAATAACGAGGCAGGAGACCAGGATAGTGACAACAGCTCTTTACTATATGGTGAACCCAGCAACTCGGGCTGGGAAAAACCCCTCTTTAAATACAGTTTAGCCGGAGGCTTCAACCAATCAGCAACGTGCTTTTTTCCCGCCAAAATATTTAAAGATACATTACACTCCTTCCCTCCCAGAAAACACTTTACCATTATTTACATGAAATTTACATATTATTTTTCAACGTAATCACGCAAGTAGACTGGGCGTCTCCTGATCTTTCGGACCTGCGCAATTCATTCTCTGGGAGTGAGTCGAGCTGACCGGAGGGACTGTCTGTTCCTCTCAGCTCCTCCTCTAGGCCATCCGGCCCTGGATTATTTGCAGAGTCGTCCCTGCTGTTTTTTGACGGAACCTGTTGGCGTTGCTGGACCTCCTGGAAGTCAGATAAGTCCCGCGTTTGCCCCGGGTTTGAGTCAGCTGTGGATTCAAACATTGTATAGTCAGGGCCTGTTTCGTCTAATTCGGATTGTTCAGTTATGCGTTTTCTTATTTGGTCTATGTGGCGCTTCCATACCCGGCCATCCTTTATCTCCACTAAATATGACTTGGGACCTGTTATTTCTAGGATTTTTCCTGCTAACCAGGTCGGGCCTTCGCTATAGTTGTGTGCCCACACTAGGTCGCCTCTTGCCATCCCTCTTGTTTTACCGAGTGCCCCCTTGTAACCGTCTGGTGTGTAGTTCGGGTTTAAGCGGTCTAGTGGGCACCTGAGCTTCCGACCCATTAATAACTCTGCTGGGCTTCTGCCAGTTGTGACACAGGGGGTTCTGTGTTGGACGGCCAGGAAGGTATCGATTTTTGTTTGCCAGTCGCCTGGCCTGATCCTGGACAATGCCTCTTTTGCGCTCCGAACGGAACGTTCTGCAAGGCCATTCGTCGCAGGGTGGAAAGGCGCCGAGAGGACATGCCGGATGCCCTCTTCTGCCAAGTACCCCTCAAACTGGGTTGCCGTGAATTGCGGGCCGTTATCGGAGACTAACGTGTCGGGCAACCCATGGGTTACAAATAGGTGCCGTAGGACTGAGATCACAGCCTCGGCTGTCATGGATCTCATGAGAATGATTTCCAGCCATTTGGAGTAGGCATCAACTACCACCAGAAAGGTTTGGCCGTGGAAGGGGCCGGCAAAATCGATGTGGATCCTCGACCAGGGCCCTTGGGGTCTCTCCCATTCCCGAATCGGGGCCGTTGGGGGTAGCGGTCTGGACTCCTGGCAGGCCTGGCATTTCCCTACCCTCTCAGCAATTTCTGAGTCCATTAAGGGCCACCACACATAGCTTCTCGCTAGACCCTTCATCCTCACGATCCCTGGGTGACCCTCGTGAAGGAGATCCAACACCCTTTGTCTCAATCTCTCTGGGATCACCACTCGATCCTCCCATAGCAGGCACCCCCCTTGAGCCGAAAGTTCCCCCCGTTTTTTTACAAACTCTTTAAAACGCTCGCCCGGTAGCGGCCACCTCTTTGTACCCAACCAAGTACAGTTCATTGTAATGTCCTTATCTGAAGCCCGAGCCACCTCTTTGGATGTGACTGGGCCAGAGTCCAAGAGTCAATTAGCAGAACTGGTATCCCTGGAGTGGGGTCTTCAATAGTCTCTGGTAGCGGGCATCTGCTCAGTGCGTCTGCATGCCTAATTCCTTTCCTGGCCGGTGTAGCAATTTGTAAGAATCGCTGCCAGGAAGATAGTCCATCGGGTCAGTCTTGGCGAAAGTGCCACGGGCGTTGGGCGGTCGCCTGCCAGCAGACCTAGCAAGGGTCTATGGTCCGTGATGATTTCAAAATCACGACCAAATACATACTCATGGAATTTCTTTACCCCTGCGACTATAGCCAAGGCTTCCTTATCAAGCTGGCTATAATTCCTTTCAGTTGATGACATGGTTCGGGAGTAGTATGCAATAGGGGCTTCTGTGCCATTAGGTAACCTGTGGCTGAGCACAGCCCCCACCCCATAGGGAGATGCATCGCAGCTTAACACTAATGGCAGCGTGCCATTGTATTGGATAAGAAGGCTATCACTCGTTAGGAGATTCTTTACCCCTTCGAATGCTCTAGCTTCCGCCTTTCCCCAAGACCATGCAGCCGTCTTAGCTAATAATTTATGCAGCGGCTCTGCTACTGTTGCCTTATTCCGTAAGAATACTGCGTAGAAGTTGACCAGACCCAAGAATGCCTGTAACTCCGTTTTGTTCTTTGGAACCGGGGCCTTCCTGATGGCCCGTACCTTGCTCTCAGTGGGGTGAATCCCTTCCCTGTCTATCCGGTAGCCCAGGAATTCCACAGACTCAACCCCGATCTGGCATTTGTTTAGTTTAACTGTGAGACCGGCAGACCGGAAAATTCCCAAAACTTTTCGCAGCCTCGCCCCTAATTCCTCTAGGTTTTCAGCGGATACCAGTACATCGTCAAAGTATGGTACCACCCCTGGTAGGCCCTGCAATAGCCGCTCCATCAGGTTCTGAAATAACCCTGGAGCCACACTAACCCCAAACTGTAATCGGGTACACTTAAAAGCCCCTCTGTGAGTCACAATTGTCTGCGCTTCGGCTGTGCTGCTGTCTACGGGCAGCTGTTGATAGGCTTGGGCCAGGTCTAGCTTGGCAAAAACTTGCCCTTGCCCCATTGAGTGCAGTAAGTGCTGTACCACCGGAATGGGGTAAGCACTCTTTTGCAACGCTTTGTTAAGCGTTGCCTTGTAGTCAGCGCAAATCCGGACCGATCCGTCCGGTTTGACTGGGGTGACTATAGGGGTCTCCCATTAGCATGGTCAACTGGCACTAGAATTCCCTGGTTTACTAGTTTGTCCAGTTCCCAGTCAATCCTGGGCTTTAGGGCGAACGGGACCCTCCTAGCCTTTAGGCGGATAGGGGCAACTTGGGGGTCTAAGTTAAAGGATATAGGGGTCCCCTTGTACTTGCCCAGGCAGTCTTTGAAAACGTCCCCAAACTCCTTTGTGAGTGCGTCTTTGAGGTCGACTTCGTTTCTGAAGATTCCGGTCACTCCCATGCCCAATGCTCGGAACCAGTCCAGTCCCAACAAGCTTGGCAGGGTCCCATCGACGATGGTGATGGGCAGAGTTTTCTTGTAGTGTCCATACTCGACGTGGATGGATGTTACCCCTCGAACAGGGATGCGATTTCCCTGGTAGTCCTGTACTTTTAGTCTTTGTGGTTGCAGCTTGCGCTTTGCGATGGCGGGTAAGGCTCTCACGAGGTTGTCCCAGGACATGATCGTGATCGATGAGCCGGTGTCCACCTCCAATCGGCACGGCACCCCCTCAATCTTTGCTTTTGTGAAGATTTTCTTTTCTAGGCGTGTTGATGCGTGACCCACTCTCACGACAGTTTGATTCAATTTCGCGCCTTTTTTAAACTGACCACTCGCGGGCCGCTTCGTCGTTCCCACGCTCTGATTGGCCGGTTTGAATTTTTGGCGGGAAGGTTGGGGAGCTCGACAGACCTGTGCTAGGTGCCCCTTCCTTTCGCATCGCCGACAAGTTGCATCTTTAAATCTGCATTGTTGTCGGTGTTGCCCTCCGCAACTTGCGCAGTCGCCCCGGTCGTCTTTCTCCGGCCTCCCGGTGTGGAAAACTCCTTCTTCCTCCTCACCGTCCGATTCGGCCTGGACCTCTTCATTGTGGACCGGGGTTGATTTCGCACCAGCCGTTGGTGTGATCTGCTTTTGTAGGGTTTCCGCCGCTTGGGTGGACATCTCGTGCGCCCTGGCTTCGTCCAAGGCGTTTGCTAGCGTTAGGTTGCTTTTAGACAGTAGCCGCCTCCGCAAACGGATGTCCCTGACCCCGCGGATGAGTTGCTCCAGCAATGCCTCGTCCAAGTCTCGATACTCGCAATGTTTTGAGGCTTTTCTTAGGGCGGCCATGTATGCACTGATGGACTCGCCTTCTTGCTGTCTGTGCTCCCCGAATTCAAACCGTTGCACATACTTGGATGGCATCGGTGCAAAATGTGCTTTCAGCAGAGTCTGCAGAGTTTGCCACGGTACCGACTGTACCGGCGTTGGCTCAGCCAGGGATTCTGCGGTGTCGAAAACTTCTGGACCGCAGTGGCTCAGGAAATAGGCTCGTTTCCTGTTGTCGGAAACTCCTTGAAGTTCGTTTGCTTCGAGGAAACACTCGAAGCGAGCCATGTATGACCCCCATTTCTCCTTAGCTGGGTCGAATGGCGCTGGCGGTGTGTAGCCGGACATCGCTGCTTTCCGCCCTTGTTTTGCTGGGTTCGCGTCTTCCTGGTGAGTTCAGCTCTTTTCCTGGCGCTCTTAGCCTCGAGATCCCACCTTCGTCGCCAGTGTTAGATTCGGGCAATAACGAGGCAGGAGACCAGGATAGTGACAACAGCTCTTTACTATATGGTGAACCCAGCAACTCGGGCTGGGAAAAACCTCTCTTTAAATACAGCTTAGCCGGAGGCTTCAACCAATCAGCAACGTGCTTTTTTCCCGCCAAAACATTTAAAGATACATTACAGGATGTATTATTTCTGATTGTTTTGGGGGAAGTTAGGAATTGATTAGAGTTGTAATTGAGTTAGGAGGGAAAATTTTTAGCATATGCTTGTTTTATTTTTAACTATACCTTGTGTTTGTTCTCGGAAGTCAGGGAAGGGGGGGAGGGGGGAGGGAGGTTTGTGAAGGGAGCGGGGACGGGGGAAAGGGGGGGAAGTTTTATAAAACCTTTTCAATTAAAAAAAATTAAATATAAAGTTTTATAGATTTATTAATGAAATATTATATAACAGCAAAAGAAGGAAAACCCTCTTGTTTTTTTTCCCTTGTCTTTTGGTCTACTTAAGATGTTCCAGAACACTAGTTGGTTTATATGATTATAATAGTCTATTAGTTCTTTCTGAAATGTTTTGATTCATTGTAATCTTATTATTTTCATAACTTTTGTTGATTGTGGTATTGTGGTTTGAATGGTCAGGCACTTTTTGTTAAAGTTGCGTAAATATCCATTTTGTTGGAGGTTGTGGTAGAGGCAGCATGTTTCCTTTTTCTGGTATTCTGGATTGTTGCAATGTAGTTGTACTTATCTGAATAATGTTCTCACTCAGTTCCTCTTCTAGGAGTCTGGGTTATTACTCTGGAACACTTGGTTAGTATATTGGGTTGTTTTCTAACAGACTTGCATTTTTATTTGCTGTCATTTTCCCTGATAATGCCAATATCCAGGAAGGGTATTGTGTTGTTTTGTTCATGTGTCTTCTCTAGTTCCTTTTTTATTATTATGAAGGTATCATGTACATATCAGATAGATAATTTTTGTTGTATGTGTGGGAGGGCTATATGTTAGATGTTTGTGAAAAGAGGAAGTCTTCTCTTCATATAGGCACATCAGTGACCTTGTGCCTTTGGTCTGATCATACAATCAACTGCAAATTTATTCATGAAAGTTCTATACTTCTCCATGACACATAACAAATGGAAATGTCCTCCACCCTCAGATCTTATTTTAGCTACATAAAAAACAGGTCTAACATTTGGTCATCTATATGGGTCAGACCACGATCACCTGAAACAGGCGTTTGGTTGTCATGGGAGCCATAAATTCATGAGAAATTCCGTGTTTTCCAGAAAGACAAAGTTGAAATCCCTCAGAACTAAAATCTGTCCAATACCAACCCTATGACAAAGTCAAGCAACTGAGGAAGAAATGATGCTGTGCTAATCTTTAAAGATTTGATATAAAATAAAGTTCTTTATTAGCAATGTGCACTCGGTTCTAGGAAAAGGCACTACTACTTTTAATGCAAAATTCAATGACTAGGATCTTGGTTAATGTAAGGTACAGGTATTAGATGAAGCTTATTCCTGGTTGCCAATTATATAGGAGACAATTTAAGATCTTGGTGTTTATTTCTTCTTATATGAAGAAGAATCTGGAGAGACTCTTTGATAATCCCTCCTTTAAACAGAAACTCATGTATTTGTTATAAGGTCTCAGATTATTTTTTAACATCAATAGGCAGTAACATTCAGCAAGATTTTATAGTAACTTTATCTATTTAAAATCAAATGTAATTTTAATCTGAAATTATAAAGTACTTAAGGGTCCTTTCAAAATGACAGAAGAACAGCATTAAGAAACAAAATTTATTTATAGGTTTTTAGATACAGAAAATAATGGTTTATAGGACAAAAACTGGCTTCTCACAACATGCTAGCCTAATTTATATAAACCTATCCTTAATTTAAATCATTCCATTATAAAAATACATAGTATAATAAAACTCTGCCTAAAATATTTTTCACTGATTATTGCATAAATTATTTTTGTTACAGAGCAGGTATGAAGTATTTCATTTTCTTACAGCGAACAAAAAAATGAATTGTCTATTTGATTTTGCCTACACTGCAGCCAGCATTCACTAAAAAGGTTAAATATTAAACTAACATACTATATATGGAGATGCCAACTAAACATTGTTATACTATACCATGCTAGCACTTTTGTAGATTACTATTTAAATACATAAGTTTTGAAGTGACTAATTATTCAGTGTAACCAATTAAGAGGCTTAATGAACTGTTTTCTTTTTAAGACTTCAGTCCTAGGCAATCTATATTCTAGCATATATATGTAAAGGATGGAAACTTAACTAGTATTCTAATAAAAAGTTATTCAGGAACAGGAAGATAACGTACATAACATTCAAAGTGTTTTTAATTTGTGATTTATATTACTAGAATGCAGTTATATAAATTAATGTTTACAATATTCTTTTCTAACCAGTGTAATGCTATGAATTTGGCAGATGGTATTTTGTGCTGCTGTATGCAGAATTCAAATTATATGATCTTAGGCTACAATAATTTTTAGAACTCAATGTTACCTTGAGAAAGGGAACAGAGACACAAAGACAGCTATTTTAGCCAGCCTTATATTAATAACTGCTCTACATTTATGCTGTCTATTTAAAAGTTCCATTATGTTTCGTTATGGTACATTTTCTCCAACCAAGGAGACAGAGGAAAAAGTAATACTGCAGGTAATGCTCTCATCTTCAAAGCATGACATTGAATAATGGGGACAATAAAAAAAATGGATAGGCTTTTAAAACTTGTATTGAATTCAGACAAAATATAATGTAATCCAGTATCCATGTCCGTTTCGCTGTTAACTGACTTCATTTAGTATGGTTTAATTAGCTGTTTAATGAAACTTAAAAAAATGAATTTCTCCAAAATACCTTTGTTGTGATAGTGCTTCTTTTATAAATATTATTTTCATACAGATCAATGGAAACCATGATTCATCATGACTTTGCCATAACAAGTATATAGAGGAATGCAATTCATGTTAATTTTAATAAGTTCACTAATTTCTCAAGACATGTGAAGATAACTAAATCTGTGAGAAAATCTTATTTTTTCCCTAGAAAATTTGCTTACTATATTCACACAGAGACAGATAGACAGACAGACAGACAGACAGACAAAAAAACCCTGTAATGTGCCAGTTTCCCTTTCTTGCCAACCTAGGCTTACTAACTCTGACTGAAACCAATCTTTGCTCACCATAATTCATAAACTGCAGGTGACATCCTCATCTATTTATCAATCCACAATTAAAATTGGATAGGCCAAGGACAAAGAAGAACTAGAACAACAGAATTAAAATTAGCTGAAATTCCCATCAGTATATCACGAATATTATTTTTCCTTTTGATGCACAAACCTTTCTTTCAGTCTCTGTCACACTGACACTCTCTCACACACAAATATACTTCGTCTAATAAAAGCACTAACAACAACAAAAAGAATAGCTATGAGGACATACCTAGAAGGGACAGAAAGTGAAATGGAATGGACTGGACAAAGATAAAAAGTAGGTATGTAGTAACTGTACAAGGAAAGAGAAAAGAGAGAGAAACCCTATTATGGAACTACAAAAAGATTAAAATTCACAAGGGAAGCATCTTCTCTGAACCAATGTATAATTTTAAGGGGTCAATTTTTTCAGCAGCCACTTTTGCAACAATTTCTGCATTATAACTATTCTTTTTTCAGTAATTTAAATTCTTTTCAGCTGATGTAAGATTCCGACTGGAAGGTAATTTTTGGAGGGCGGAGGGAAAAATTACCTTATTTGGTAAATAAGATATTTCTGCAGAATGGGTGACTTTCTCTGTCAGTTTTCTTTCCTCCAAGAATGTATGGGATATCAGGACTTTATATCTGTAGGCAAAATTATTTGGCTGTCTTTTTAGTACAGATGTAAATGGTGACATATTGGTAAGTAACTACTACCCCAAATAAAACATTAGTAGTTAGCAGATTTTACAAATTTAAGTACAATGCCCAAGACATTTTAGATTGATATCTGAATCTGTTCAATTTCAATTCCACTTTCCTGTTCAATTTTGTTTGTTTCACTAAAAACTTCATCTCATAATATCCCATCAAGACATTGTTTCTCTAAACAATGGGTAGAGCTTCCACTCCACAATAAATATATCAATTTGTTGGAAATTCATGTTTTTAGCATGACTTATTAATCACCATGAATTCTGCTATAACTGAACCTTTCTGCTTACATAAAATTAATGGCAAGATTACACCAGAATTTCTTTAATGCTTATTCAGGGGGTTGTACTAAATAATTGAACTGCACGCAGCCTTTGTGTCCAGTTCAAACACATGTGTTTCAGTTTCAAGAAAAATAGCAAGTTATCTACTCTTCATGGATGAATTAAGGGGTGGTTATTAAAGCTGCATTAGCGCTTCATAATTCTGAAAGTAACTGTTAAAGAATGAATAAAGAAAAAATAATTACAATCCTAAGTATACTTTGTAGAAAATATAGTCTCACTGAATACTGAAAAACTTAATTCCGTATCAACATGCATAATAAGGCTGCTCTGGAAAGATGTGAAAGCTGATGTGCATTGCTTCATGTCAGGGATCACTTTGCAAATGTTTCTGTTCTCAAAATGCAAGAATAATAACGGAATCACAGCTAAAGCATCATCTCATTTTAATAATCTAAACAATTTTAGGTGGCATATGTAGGGAACATAGAGAAGTCAAATAATTCATGACTTTAGTCATGACTAGTCACATCACAAATTAATGTGAGAGGCACCTACAATATTTATTGCAATGTATATAGCAATCAAAGGATAAATAATGGTTGCATCCCCAAAAGATTGGGGAAGTCAACCTCTTCTATTATTAGGAAGATTTAAATTTTCTCCTTTGAATCTATTTAATACAGTGAGATTAACAGTGTTGTTAAATTGTCAAACAAAATCTGAGCTCAAAGGAAGATACTCTGTGTACAAATAAATGAGCCATACAAGAACTATATATTTATTGCCCTAAAATGATAATAAAAAAGCTGCCAGTATATTAAATGAAAAATGTCACAACTCTTAGATCAAATCTATTTAATTAGGTCTCCAGTATCTTACTACATACAACAATGTATTTACATTTTCTAATAAAATAGTTGAAGAACTTAAAAAAAATTGTATAGAAAGGAGTAGTGAAAATCCTCACTTCCCAACAATATTAACAGAAGGTAGCTATCCATCTTCATTATTTAAAATAATTACCATTTAAGGCTGCAGTCTATCCTCCCTCCCCAGTTACATGCCATTAACTCTCATGGATTTAACTCACAAGGATTTAATTATATCTGATGAGGTATCATCTTTTGCACTGGAACAAAAATTATATTTTCATTTTCAAAAAGAGTATCATTAAAAGAGCGGGGGGCTACACTGATTTGGAGGCCCCTTTTTCTTCAGACAAATAATTCTCCTGATGCTCTTACATTTAATATTAGTGCTGGGATTATGCTCCAGATACATATGAAATAAGCAAAATTTAATTGAACATTTTTGTCTGTGAGTGTTAAGGCTACCCTTGAAGCCAGCATGTGTCAGATGTCTTAGGACAACAATTGCTAGATTTCTAGGGATTTGTAGACACAATTCATCTGAAAAGTACCAGGTTAGAGAAGATAAATCCACAAAGTTACCAATCACACTTCATTTTAAAAGTATCCATTGTTGCTTTTTATTGTTGCTCTAGTTTTGATCAATACCTCTAATAATGTCAGTTTATTATCACAGTATATTTGCTAAAAGAAATAACGTTGCCTTTTATTCAATCATCACTTATTTTATTAGATACAATGCCTATGTATTCTGTTCCATTTCCCCCTTCCTTAAAGAAAGAATATAGATGTGAGCAATAACCTCACCATAGCCAAAAATATATGTCACTCATGAAATGTATTTGAGACTATGAGGCACAAGTGAGTTATATCATCCCATTGATCTTAGTCCACTCATAGATGTCTTGCTCACATACTATATCTGAGTTTATGAGAAGGTATCTGTCACCAACGCAAAAATGTTTCTGGCAAGCAGCACACTTGAAGCATTCCAGATGGTACACTTTGTCCTTTACTCTCATGGTCATCTCATAGGCTCGGATTCTCTTCTCACAGGAGGCACAGAGACCATCTTGGCCAAAAAGCCTTTGGGGGAAAAAAGGTCCAAGGTTAATGTTCCATAATCCATTTTAACAAAGTGGATTTAACATAAAGCTAAGTGTTTTTATTTAATTAGAACTTATTTTATTAGAACTTTAAGCAAACATGTGGATAGTCTGAAGTTCTGGGAGGATGGAAAAGAAAGCACAAAGAGGGAACAAATTATACAGATAGTCCCAATTTATTGACTGTCCTGTTTAATTCAATTCAATTCAAGTCCTCCCTTAACCATGAAAGGCATCTGGGTGACTTGGGGCCTGTCCCTCTCTCAGCCCAATTCACTTTACAGGGTTGTGTCGAAAATAGGAAGAGAAAGGAGAATTAAGCATGTTCAGTGCCTTGAATTATTTGTAAAAATAATAAAGGTGGAATGTAAATAAATAAATAATGACTATTTGCAATTATGATACTGGTAAACTTTTTGATTAATCCATGTAATTATGCTCTCTGCAGATCTGTAAAGGACTCCTAAAGTAATATTGTAAGCACATTAGCGATTTCATTTAACTAATGCTTTGCTTAACTGAGTTGCTGTTCCTTTGTGGTCACCTAATAAGGACTACCTATAGTACCATGATCACTAAGGACATGTCATAGTCCACAAGAGCTTAGCATCCATTGGAGAAATTTAGCCATAGCATCTTGACAAAGCAAGTAAGCAAGCAAACAAAAAATGTTACAATATTTTCAACTGCATCATAGCTGATGGGGTCAGCTCAGCTTTCCAATATTAAAATAGGATCTCAAAAGAGTTTGGAAATAGTTTCTATTCTTAATTTGCCTTCTTCTGATTGACCCTTAAAAATCTTCTGCAGGTTGATTGATCATTGAGTAATCAAAATTAAAATAGTTGAATTGTTAACCGGATGCAAATTTGAATTTGACTTTAAATCAAACATTTATGGAAACATTAAGTAGAATGATAATGAATTTGGTGTACAGATTGCTTAGGATTGATCTTCACATCAGTACCAGATGGTCATGATCGGTCTTAAAACAGGTGGGTTCTACTTACCTTTATTACTGGTTCGCAATGGGAGCTTGCTTTGCTCGCGCACGCATACTTCTGTGCATGCGTAGAAACTTATGCACATGCGCAGTTCATCTAAGATGTTGACCAGGTAGTGGGCAGAGCCTCCCAATGCTTTTACTACCAGTTTGCAAGAACCGGACTGAACCGGGACAACCCACCACTGTCTTAAAAGTATTTTTACAAATAATGCTTAGCATAACGTGCCATGTTCTTATGCACATTACAGAATTGTAAAATCCATCATGCTTTGTATAATTCCTGGTTGTATGTTAACACAAGCAGATGCAAGTAGTCCTTTACTTACGATCATCATTTAATTTGGAATTTTGGTTGTACGTCATTGCAGTCATAAGACAAGTCACCATGTCAATGTACTTGACTTTACAACCATTTTTAAGTGGGTCATTGTGATTGTTAACCAAATTGTAGTTGTAAGTCCTAATCCATTTTATCGAATGGGTGTTTTTTTTGCTGGAAAATGGCAAAAAAAAATTGCAAAATGCAGTCACATGACTCTGGGATGCTGCAACTGGATGTAAATGCAAGTCAGTTGTCAAGCATCTGAATGCATCTGCAACACTGTGAGGGTGATGTGGCAGTCATAACTTTGAGGATAGGACTTAACTTTTTTTCAAGTCCATTGTAACTTTGATCAGTCATTAAGTAATCAATCAAAGTTACAACACACTTCTCCAAGACTTAGACTTAAGATTTGAAGATACCCACACACCCACACCACTCATGTTCATGTGATTATATTTTTGGCCCTTGGCAATTGGTCTATTTTTACCACTGTTTGCAGAGTCCTGCATTTTTGTGACCACATTTTTTTTTTGCCAGAAATTGGCATTTGCTTCTGGCTTCCAGCAAAAAACACCCATTGTAGACAATGGATTCACTTAAAGATCATGGCATTCATTTTACAACCACAGCATTCACATTACAGTTGAGCCATGATGGTGCAATGGTTAGAATGCATATTGCAGGCTAAGTCTGCCCCCTGCCAGGAGTTCGATCTTGACTGGTTCAAGATTGATTCAGCCTTTCATTTTTCTGAGGTCCATAAAATGGGGACCCAAATTGTTGGGGGCAATATGTTGACCTTGTAAATCACTCAGAGGGCTGTAAAGCATTGTGAAGCGGTATTTAAGTCTAAGTGCTATTGATAGTGCTGTCACAACTGCCATATCTATTTAATGACTGCAGCAAAAAAAATATCAGTTGTAGTATCAGTCATGGTCATGCAGAGATCTGCCTAATAACCAGCACAATTGATGACCATAGTTCCTGGCTCAATTATGGTTGCAAGTCAATGACTACTTGTATATTTTTGTATTATATTCCATTAGGCATACTTATTATATCAGTAAAATATGCCGTGTGTTAATATTAATTTTGGAACAAGATTATTAATTTCAAATATTGTTGTAAACTAAATATAGGGCCAGGGACAATAATTCTCAGCATGAAAATGATATGTTTCTCCCTTGCCTTCCAAGAGATGGCACTGTTTACTTGTCCAAAGCAATAGTACAATGCCTGTTAAGATATGAGTGTTTTTCTAAATGTAACCTTTTAGTTTGTAATATAATACATAAAGAAACTAATATTGTCTTAAAAAATGACAGACGGTATATATTGCACTGTAGTGTACTGTACCATATCATATACTATACTATACACTATACTATACACTATACACTATACTATATACTATATACTATACTATAACCTACTATACTATAGACTACTATACACGTATACATTACACTACACTATTATACTATACTTACTGTACTATATTTGAATTACAAATTAAACAAAACATGGTTGAGCAGTCTATATCTATGAAACACTTCATTAAGAAGATGCAAATAATTGACATAGTGTCAAATTATAGTGTGAAAAGTCAGGACATACCCAATTACAAGTTATGGAAATACATTAACTTAACATCCAGATTTTCTACCATCTCAGAAAATATTCAGCCAGAGAAATAGGATAAAATCCTCTGAGGGTATTGAATTTTTCTGGAAGTTTGCTTCAGATTATGTTATGTAAAGCTAGTCCTTTATTCAAACAAGATGCTGGAAAAAAGGTTTAAAATGTACTGCTTTAAGATTTCTAAATAGTGAGAAGTGGTAGACAAATATAAAAATAAGTCAGTAAATTAGCACTTTTATTCCCATCCCTCCACTCTGAATTAGTTATTAAGAGAGAATAAAATTTCTTGATGCAGTAATGCAATTTTAACATTGTAATTAAATATTGGTTAATTTTTTGAATTTGAATGCTATGAATATTGTTTGTTCATTTAGCTTTGGTTTTCAACTATTCAGTTCGGGGAAAAAACATAGGGCCTTTTAAAGGCCTAGTGGCATGTTCATTGGAAGCTCAATACACATTCAGGTAGTTCTTGACTTATGTCCACAACTGAACCCAAAATTTCCACTGCTAACAAGATAGTTGTTAAGTGAATTTTGCCCCATTTTAGGATCTTTCTTGCCACAGTTAAGTGAATCACTGCAGTTGTTAAGTTAGTAACACAGTTGTAAGTGAATCTGGATTCCCCCACCCCCACCCTTGACTTTTCTTGTCAGAAGGTGGCAAAAGGTGATCATATGACAGTGGGACACTACAGCTGTCATAAATCCATACCGGTTGCCAAGCATACAAGTTTTAATCAAGTGACCCCAGGGATGCTGCAATAGCTGTAAGTGTGAAAAACAGTCGTGTCACTTTTTTCAGTGCTGTTGTAACTTTGAACGGTTACTAAATGAATGGTTGTAAATCGAAGATTACTTGTACTTAAAATTTATTCACACTATATTCTTGTTCCAGAGTTATATTTTTCTTACTGAAATCAGTGGCCCACTAAATAAGACTGTGTGGGGAGTACTAAATTAATAGAAACCATTGAGACTGTATAAAGGCAAGTGATTAGTTGGTCTGCCTTGAATTAATATTATTGATCCATTTTATCAATTTGAAATCCTGAACCATATTTTTTGCAAAGCCCAGAGCAACTGACAACACTTATTATCCCCCTACCTTCATGTCTTGAACATTCATTTGCTCTTCAGTCTTAAGACTCATAGGCCCTCTGTCATGATTCTGCCTCTTTTGCTCTTTGTGTCTGTAACCCTGTCATTCTAACATTACTTTCAAGGATTGGATATTTTTTCAGCCTCCCTTTCTAGCAAATCAGACTTTGCTAAAAGAGTCCCTCTTTTCAGGCTAATCTGGCAAAAGGCTTATCTAAGTTAGGTTTTGAGACTAGTTCCTTTCAAACAACCATATATGTTGTTTCAGCCAAGCTAAGCCCAATGTACTCAAATTTTGTAGGTAATCCTTGCTTTGTTCTAAAGCAATGTTTCTCAACCTCAGTAACTTTAAGATGCATGGACTTTAACTCTGGCTGGGAATTCTTGGAGTTAAAGTCTATGCATCTTAAAATTGCTGCAGTTGAGACACATTGTCCTAAAGAATTGTGAGAGAAAACTATCAGCAGGGCAAAGGGATGAGGAACGAGTAGCTTACCTGAGATAGTCTCTTCGACAGAGCTTTCTGCCCAGTTTATAATATAGTCTCCTTCCAACTTCTCCAAGTCGGCACCCACATAAGTCACAGCTCAGACAATCTTCATGCCAGTACTGGTCAATGGCTTTAAGGAAGTATCGATCCCCAATGTTTTGCTGACAACCTCCGCATGTTAACAAGGAAGGGGGGATTTGGAGCACCTCATCTACTGGCTCCCTGGTTGAAACAAATCAAAGCAATCATTCCTACCTGCAGAGAGTCTAATTAGAACCAAAATTCTATCCTGCTCAAGACAGAACGGGGTATAGAAGACTCAGCCATTTTCTACAATAGCAGATGAGGATATAGCTTTGGGTATAGAATTTGAAATTGTGACCATCTCAGCTTGCCTTTTTGTTAAAGTGGGATTGTATTCCTCCAGGCTGACACATTCAGAAATGAGGAATAGTGGTGGTGATAGTGGGAATGCATGGAAAAGGAGAGGAAAAGCTAAGAAAACTTCAATGATGGTGGGACTAAAATGGCTTGCATGATCTTTAGCCATTCCTCATTACTGCAGAAGCTGTATAAATTAAACATTTTTAAAAAAACTAAACTTACTGTATATGGTTCTGTACAACTAGAAAAACCCAATTTCATAACTACAAATCAGTATTTCCCTGCAGGATATATATTGTCTGTGATATACTTCATAATAAAAAGATAAACAAGAATGGAAAATGTTGATAAACATATTATTTTTGTTGTATTACTTTAATATCAGGAACACATCGTTAATTTTTTAAATTAATAAACAAAATGCAGGCATTTTAAGTCAACTACTTATAAAAAACCTCAACATTTTATTGAATAGAAACTGTGTCATACTTCTGAGCTGAGTGAAAATGGGTGTCTAATGGTTTCCCTATGTGGTCTTGTTCTGTAATAATTAAATGTACATTGTATAAAAATCTTAGAACAAAGGGCAATCCTATTTCTAAAATATTTTTTTCTATCTGCTTTCCTTTCCTACATTGCCAACCACAGCACTGAATATTTAAGGAATTATTTAATAAGAAATGGAGGTAAGCAATGGCATTTTAGTCACTGCTTTATTACTTTATTTTAATGTGGAAAATTATTACACTCTCAGTTATTTGTTCTTAAAATAATCATGTAAATCATTAAATTTAACTGACTAGTAAATATAACAGAAAGATTTTACTAAATATAACATTGCATTTAGGATGAGTTTTATTTAGTAAGATTGCTGTTTAAGTCCCCTGTAGATTTATTGTAAAAAGCCTTTAAACATATTAATAAACATATATAGGAAAGAAAATGTGAATGGGCTTGCATATTATCATTTGTAGATGGCCCATTCTGTAAGAGCAGAATCTGCAAATCTTTTTTCTTTGGAACATTAATCTTACAGACAATATACTGCTTAAATGAAGTAAAAGAAAATTAAGCAACTTCATAGCCCATATTGATATTATGGAATTATATTAACCACTGCTCCTCATAGCAAATTCTGGAAATAAAAAACAACAGAACCCAGAGTTGGGCCACTAAGAAAGAAGGGGAAGAGTTTTGTGTTTAATGAAGTTTTAAAACCTGAATCATTAAAATAATAGTTAAAGGCAAATCTAAAGGGCTGTATCTCCCAAAAGTTCTGTGAAGCAGTTCTGGAATACTGAATATTTGATAATGAAATATAGAAAAATTGTTTGTGAAAAAGGATGGGATCTTCCTCTTTGGTCTCATAAAAATTTACAGTATTCTGAGTAAAAATATAGTATATGGTATTCTGCATTGGCCAAAATGAAGGTTATCGGCAATATGCTATTTATTTATATAATTATTTAAATACTGTCCACTTCAATAAAAAATCAGTATGGTTTAAAGTCAAATGAAACAATTCAAAGAAACTTACATTTAGCTAACAGTTATTACTCTGTCAACACCTGTGAGCTCAGTGAAATCATAAATTCTAAGCCTTTGTAAAGTCTGTGAGGTTGGGGGCTTTTCTAATCTCACATACTTTCACTCAGTGATAGTACAGGGCAGAGTAGGCCGACTCTGCCTAAAGTACTGTAAATAGAAAGTGTGATTCCATATAATATTTATTGGATCAACTGCAGTAGTTTCTTGTGTATTAGTAACATATACTCACTTTGAACCCTGTGTAGCATTTTCATCATAAGAAAATCTTATAATGTGTAAAAATCCTTTCCCCCAAAAACATCTTAGTTATCACCCTGAGACCTCTGAAATATTTCACTGAAGGTTGTTAATTTCATGGAAGGGTAATACTGAAGGGTACTACAGATACTTTCTTTCCTCTTTTTTTCTTTTCTGGGCTTTCAAATCGGTGTAGACTCCCAGGTGATTGTCTAGACAAGTCACTGCAGTTTTCTTGGCAAGATTTTCAGAAGTGGTTTGACATTGCCTTCTTTCTAGGGCAAGGGTGAGCTTGGCCTAAGGACACCCAACTAGCTGTGTGCCCAAAGTGGAACTAGAACTTACAGTCTCCCAATTTCTGGCTCTCACTATTAGTACTACTACTGTTATTATTCTGCTGTTCTGCCCAAATGAGAAGAAAGCAGTGTACAAAGGAGCAATAGAATAATATTCAGTTAAAAACTATTTGGTAGAATGATTACAGGAGAGGCTTACTATATTTACTAAGCAGCAATTCCTTCCTCAGTAAGCTGAAAAGTCATGATTAAATAAGAGAGAGGAGTAAGACATTTTTAATGTTACTCTATTATCTTCTTGCTACCTGCTTTGCTCCCTTGATATTCTATTGTATAGCTGCTGTTGAGAATTAATTCCCAAGTGCAATACTGGCAGCCTGCAGTCAGCAACTCAAAGTAAGATATTTTAACACACACTTAACCTTTAGCTCATAAGTCTTGAAGAGAAAGACTCAGATTTTCAAAATTAATGACAATAATTTACATTCTAATCAAACTATTAATAACATTCTCCCTATACTTTGGCTATATTGCTAAATATAGTTTTTATATTAAATATGCTCATTTTGACTCCTACATACCATTTTTATTGCATATAAATTAGGGAAATTAATTGGGAGGTGGTTTGCTGGATGTCTTCAACAGAGACTGGATAGATAATTGTCAGGGTTGCTTTAATTTAAATCAAAATTAATTTTTGCAGTGACTAGGGAATTGATTTCAATGAACTGAATAGTACTGAATAGAAAAGTGGCCAAATAAGATCCTTTCAATTATAATCTTTTGGCTCTATGAAAAATAAATACACTTTTTCAAAACCTTTGAAAAAAGAATTTCTAGTTTAATCAGGAAGTAAATGATTAAGTATTGACAGATGCTCAAGTTTTCAGATACTTCACATTAAAATATTAATTGGTATTATAAAAACAAATATCCTATTTTATTCCAAACTTATAAACAAATGTTTCTATATTAAATCCTTTTTAGCTCTTGCAGTGGAGACTGTCCATATACAGCTCAGTAGTATATGTTTCCGAAAGATTAAAACTAAAATTTTTAATATTAGTCATCTGCTTATCTAATACTGTACACAATTATTTTTTTTTAAAAAAATATCCCATTAGGATAACATCCATGGACTTAAAAAATGGTAGTAAGCAAATCACTTATTCAGTTCAATGAAATCAAGTAGCAAAAGGTACCAGTATTTCTTGTAGGCCCATATAAATAGCAGAAAAACAAAGAAGTGAAGCACTTTTAACATTTTTAATTTACTTCCATTATCTTAAGTTCATACCTTTTTGTTTGATAAATGCTTTAAAAGCACTTTCATTCCATTATTTTGAATTCTGAATGAATTTCTCATATTTTTTAATGTTTTAGACTGTAGATGCTATAGTAATAAATTTCTTGTTTTGGATATTTGTAACAGAAAATTAGCACTTCTCAATAATAAAATCTCATTCAGTTTTGTGGGCTGAAGTTGGAGTATAGGATTGGAGCCTAAAGTATAACTCAGAACACTGAAGTACAGGGGAAGATAGGAAACAGGAATAATCAATGGTAAGAAATACAGAAAGGGTTTGTTAATTTTCTATAATGCATTTATTTATATAAAATATTTTATCCAAATAAAGTAAACTATTGATCTAATCAAAGTGCTTTCAGGGTAACCCCTGTTGAAAACAACTAACCTGTTTCTCCAAATGGGTGGTGGCTAGGAGTTGGTTTCTAAAGTTTCCCCACCTCCTCCATCCAATGTTCTCTCCTTCCCCCATCGTATTACTTTAATAACCAAATACATTATTTCTCCATCTCCATGAAACAGTTGATCATGTCTTTAAAACGTATATTCTATTAAAGCAAGATGTTGGATAACAACTTTTCCATCCCAGAAATTAATAAAATTGCAGTTATCCGGTAAGAATAGCCATATATTATGCACGTGTATATACTTAGAAGTAACTCCCAAATAAGCGTGAAAAGCATTGCAGCTTTAAAACCCAAGTTCAACGCCAGTGATTTAGTAACCAACAATCGTAGTAATTGCAGATATCGGCATTCCTTTGGAAATCCTAGTAACATGATTCTTGTAAGAAATTCACCAGAAAACCTTACTTAATTTTGTTAATACTTCGAGCATTTTATAACTTCTACGCTAATCCAAACTAAGAATGTGACAAGAAGTCGGCGCCTGGCAGTTTCTGAGACGCTACAACGTGTTGTAGTTTCAAACTGGTTTGCATTTTGACAATTGAGACGCTGAGCAGTCATCTGATAATAGCCTCGATCACTCTAATCTAATCAGATCGTTAAACTGGGCAGGCAGCGAGGAGAGAGAAAGGAAAGAAACCACGCAGCCTATCACCAAGTATTCGGTTCCCCATCTCTCTCTCTCTCTCTCTTTCTCTCTCTCTCTCTCTCTGAAATCGCTTTCAGCTGCCGCCGCCCTTAAACCTCCAGGTCAGAAGAAACTACCGGCCGCCGGTCCCCTTCCAGCTCCTACTCTCAATAGGAGCTTGGTAGCAAGTCTGAGGTTTCGGGCAATTTATCTCCCGGGTCAAAAATAGGGGGAACTTCGGCGCGTCTCTATGCTCTTGCCAGCCTCTGAAGAAGGCAGCGCTCGACACGAGCCGACGAGGTCTAGCAAAGCGGAGGGCCACACTGCCCACTCCGTCCCAAGCGGGGAGCGGCGGCGGCAGGCGCGTCTTTGAAAGCGAAGAGAAAAAAACAAGCGGCAGCCCTATTGTGTTGCCCTCCGACGCCCTCCTCTCCAGCCCCGGCAGCGCCTAAAGCTGCCGTTCCAGGGCTTCCTCCCCCCAACGCCGCCCGCCCGCTCCAGTCCCGCACAACGCGATCGCGTCTCCCTCCGGGAAAGTTGGCACTGAGTAAAGGAGCCCCAAAGAGCGGGCGAGCGGCCACGACTTACTCGGAGGGCTCGAGGCTCTTCCTTTCGATGGCCGATGATGACATTGGCAGGGGTCGCTCCTTTGTAGCGGCGACGGCCGTCGTCGTGACTCTCGGCTTGACCGTGACGAGGTCTAGCCCCTACAAAGGCTGGCAGCTCCCGAATGCCTCGGCGGGGGGGGCGGCGGCGGCGAGCAGAGCTGCACCTCCACCCTCAATGACATCCACAGGGGTGGCCCGCCTGTAACGCCGAGGGGGGGGTGTCTGGCGGCGCGCGGGCAAGGACTAGACGGACCGCGGCCCCCTAGCCGCACGCGCTCCGGAGCTGTCTGGGCAGGCGAGGCGATCCCTTCGGAGCTACGCGCCCATCCTCGGGACGCTCCTCCCGCTCGCGTTGCGCGACTGGCCGCTGGGAAGAGCCCGCTGCCGCTGCCGCTGCTTCTGGCGCTCAGCTGTCACCGCTGTGCTTATCCCGGAGTCTGCTCGCTGCCTGGATTAGGTCGTCTGCCTGGAGTGAGCTTCCTGCACTGCGGAGGTAGCGCGGAGCATCCCTGGCTCCTCCGCCTTCATTATGACCCGGGTCGGGGCCGCCGTAGCTGCTATTATTGCTACTACACAATTATTGAAGCCAACCCTGATAGTCTCTCCTCCGAGCCTCTCTGGTTTCACATCCTCTTTCCTGATCACGATTCAAATACAATGGGAGGAAATGACATTTAAAGAGACAGCTGTCTATTTCTTAACTGGACACTTGGGAATTTAAGCAAGCCTGAGCAGCAGCAGCATCTCTCACGACTGAGTTGGTTTCTTAAAGGGCCAGACTTCTCCTGGCACGCACCCAGCAGCTTGGGGAAGCTATCTCATGAGTACCAGTTAGTGCTTTTTAATTTAATTCCATAGTCATTTGTGGATAACACGTGGCTTAGTGGCAAAGTATCCAAATATAGAGGGTTACCTTATACAGATTTACATGTCTAGGATTTCTTAATGGCAAAATCTAAAAATGGAGACTTGTTAATTCAGGTCTAAATGCATTTTGGTAACTACTAAGGCACCTGCCAACCTCCCTGTTTGTATCTAGAACATGGATAATCACTGGGGAAAAAAATCTTTTGCATATGAGTAAAACAATGCAATGGGAAATTTTTAAAAAGAGAACAGGTTGCTGGGTAGGCTGAATGCCACCACATGTTTACTGGATCCGTGCCCCTCCTGGTTAGTACTGGCTACACAGGAGGTGACACGAGGCTGGCTCCGGGGGATTGCAAATGCTTCTTTGCGGGAGGGGGTCTTTCCCGCTGCCTTGAAAGAGGCGGTGGTGAGACCCCTCCTCAAGAAGCCTTCCCTGGACCCAGCTGTTTTAGGGAATTACCGGCCAGTCTCCAATCTTCGCTTTACGGCGAAGGTTGTAGAGCGTGCGGTGGCATGTCAGCTACCCCTGGATGAAGCTGTCTATCTAGACCCGTTCCAGTCCGGCTTTCGGCCCGGATACAGTACGGAGACAGCTTTGGTCGCGCTGGTGGATGATCTCTGGAGGGCCAGGGATAGGGGTTATTCCTCTGCCCTGGTCCTATTAGACCTCTCAGCGGCTTTTGATACCATCGACCATGGTATCCTGCTGCGCCGGTTGGAGGGGTTTGGAGTGGGAGGCACCGTTTATCGGTGGTTCTCCTCCTACCTCTCTGACCGGATGCAGACGGTGTTGACAGGGGGGCAGAGATCGACTCCGAGGCGCCTCACGAGTGGGGTGCCGCAGGGATCGATTCTCTCACCCCTCCTGTTCAACATCTATATGAAGCCGCTGGGTGAGATCATCAGTGGCTTTGGGGTGAGATACAAACTGTACGCTGATGACACCCAGCTGTACTTTTCCACCCCGGGCCACCCCAGTGAAGCTGTCAAAGTGCTGTCCCGGTGTTTGGAAGCCGTACGGGTCTGGATGGGGAGGAACAGGCTCAAACTTAATCCCTCCAAGACGGAGTGGTTGTGGATGCCGGCACTTCGGTACAGTCAGCTGCAGATGCGGCTGTCTATCGGGGGCGAGTTGTTGGCCCCGATGGAGAAGGTACGCAACTTGGGCGTGCTCCTGGATGGTCGGTTGTCCTTTGAAGATCATTTGGCGACCGTCTCCAGGAGAGCTTTTTATCAGGTTCACCTGATCCGCCAGTTGCGTCCCTTCCTGGACCGGGATGCCCTATGCATGGTCACTCATGCTCTCGTTACTTCTCGTCTCGACTACTGCAATGCTCTCTACATGGGGCTCCCCTTGAAGAGCACCTGGAGACTTCAGCTAGTCCAGAATGCGGCTGCGCGGGTTATTGAGGGAGCGGTTCGGAGCTCCCACGTAACACCTATCCTGCGCAGACTGCACTGGCTACCTGTCATTTTCTGGGTGCGCTTCAAGGTATTGGTTACCACCTTTAAAGCGCTCCATGGCTTAGGACCGGGCTACTTACGGGACCGCCTACTGCCGGCCTCTATCTCCCAGCGTCCGGTGCGTTCCCACAGAGAGGGACTCCTCAGGGTGCTGTCAGCCAAACAATGTCGACTGGTGGCCCCCAGGGGGAGGGCCTTCTCTGTGGGGGCTCCTACCCTGTGGAACGAGCTTCCCCCCGGGCTTCGACAACTACCTGACCTTAGGACCTTTCGCCGTGAACTTAAAACCTATTTATTCCATATGGCTGGACTGGCCTGATTTTAAATTTTAAATTTTAAATTTTAATTGTGGGTTTTAAATTGTTGTAATTTGTATGGGGTATAATGTTATTTTAAATTTCTGGCATACTTGAATCAGTTTTTTAAGGGTTGTTTTAATTATGATGTATGTTTCTGTTTGTATTTTATTTGCCTGTTCACCGCCCTGAGTCCTTCGGAAGAAGGGCAGTATACAAATTAAAACATCATCATCATCATCATCATCATCATCATCATCATCATCATCATCATCATTATTATTATTATTATTATTATTATTATTATTATTATTATTAAATGTACAAAATGTAAATCTTTTATGTACACTGAGAGCATATGCACCAAGACAAATTCCTTGTGTGTCCAATCACACTTGGCCAATAAAAAATTCTATTCTATTCTATTCTAAATAATGAAAACCAGTAGCTTATTCCATCATTTGTCCCAACTCTTTGCTCTACCTCTCCTAATCCATAACTAACCACCAAGATGGGAAACTTCATATAGTGCAATTTCTTAGGCTCATTGCTAAAATGATGTCTTTGTTTGGAAGTGCAGTGTGAAAACCGAATTTTAAAAAGGACTCTTAATTAGCGAGGCCATACTCTAATTTCCATAGACTTTAACTAAATAAACATCCAAATCACAAAGTGTTTGAGATATATTGGGTGGACTTGCTGCCTGTATTTGTTCCTTAAATGAAAACACCAAACCCTCATTAACAACACGTGTGGTCCTCCCAGAAGTGGCTGGTGGTGTTAGATAGGTGAAGTTGTGCTGTGGGCTTTAGTGGGCCTTTAGCCTGGCTGCTAGTACCTTTTTTTCAAACCAGATCATGAGGAAACAGCTACATTCTATGAACTGGAGGGTCTTATCTGTAACTCCCAGGCATTTGATGCCCATGGTGCAAACTCAGCAGTGAGGGAAAGAGCGCTGACATGCTTTAACTTGCTATCATCCACTTCATTTATTAAGACGTCCATCCAAAAGTCATTTATAATTTCAACTTTTTTGCAGTGTAGTTGAAAAACAATTACAAAACTGCTGGGGAATGAGACAGAGGGGAGAGGTATGTTTATGAGTTCATAACTAATCACCAGGGTACTTTGCCAGTTTTTCCATAATGTGCTTAAAATATTAGTCTTTTATTGAGATAAGAAAAAAGTAGACTTTTTGGAGTTAGCCACAAAGCAATGGACTACTCTTAAAATATTGTGTTTGCTTTCACATCAGAGCTTGCAGATACAATCATATCTGTATTTAAAGGATGAATATATACTCCTTGAAACAGTTACAGGAAATAGAACATTAAAAGTCATCCTGAGCTAAGGAGGAATTTGTTTGATCTATTCTGAAGACAAAAGGTCACCAAAGGGCTACTTTTGTATATATTATCACTATATTGTATCCACAACCTCTAATATAATTGGAGAACTATACCTAGGAAATTGGCTTCTTCAGGTGACAAGACTTGTATAAGTAAAAATAGGCAGAGCACATCCTTATTTAATATGTAAACAAGAAAGCTAGGACAGGAACAAGCAGAGTTCAGTCCACAGTACTGGTTTTATCTAGACAAATCCAAATGTGCAGTTAAAAGGTGTGATGCTTATCCCAGTAGTTAAAGTGATCAGACTGGTGTGATTCCATTACAAATAAAATAGTTTAAAAAACTCAATCATACAAGGAATTAGTAAAATATAAAATATAAAACTCAGAATATGTAGCTATTGTGTTAAATCAAAAGTATTAATTTTTAGTAGTTAAATCTAATTAAAGGTAGTCCTCTTTAGTGACTACAGTTGGGACAGGCAACTTGGTGTTTAAGTAAAGGGGTCACTCAGTGAAGCCACAACGATGCTTATGATCTTATTTCAGATTCCCTTTGCTTTACAGACCTGTGAAGGAACTAAATGTGAGGGTTGGCCATACAGTTACTTTTTCATCCCCATTACACCTTTATAGTACACCTACAACAGTTACTAAATGAGACCATCATTAAACAAGGCTACCTTTTTTTGAGGTAATGCTAGGAGTAGGCCTAAATGATTCTTGAATCTCCCAACCCAAGAAATTAGATAGACCTTAAATGGAAAGTTTGAAATTATCTATTATACTGTAAGTGGCTTCTTCCTAGATAATATATATGTATATATATATATGTGTGTGTGTGTGTGTGTGCATACATCTATATATTTATATCTCTGTCTATATAAGATTACAGTCTTATTGCTGCTATCAGGTGATCTTCCAGATTTTGCAACCCAGATATGATAGGCTTGTTTTATGAAAATGTCTTAATAAAATACCAGTTTAATTTTAAAAGATCATCAAAGATGTAAAAATTGCACCTTCTTTTGGAAAACTGAAAAAAGTCATTTTCAGTTACTTGCGACTGCTGTCAATGGATCTTTTCATTTCCATCTGTAATGTTTTTTTGAATATAGTTCAACTTGATGCACAGTTATCCAGAGGAACACTATCCTTTTCAGCATAGTGGCGTTGATCCATGTGTTCAATAGTACTTAGCTACTGAAGCCAACATGAAGACCCTCCAGCCCTCCCAGTCACATGAAAAACTCAATTTCAATTTCCCTTTCCTCTTCATAAAGCATGTGTTCTTTACTATAAGTAAACATAGAAATTTTTTTTTGCTGCTTTCCCCATTGTTAAAAACAACAACCCAGCTTTGGATACAAATTAAGAAAACAGCCAGATGCTCAGCATCCTGTTAAACAATTTTTCAATATGTTAAAAGTCTATCAAAATGAAACCAGTCTGAAATGTTGCTGAAGCAAGTTAAAAACCAGTATACAAACTGTTGTGGCTCCAGCCCACCCCCGGACCTGGCCCCCTGCCAGAGAGTGACTCAGAGAGTGAGGGGGAAGCGCCGTCAGGGCTCCCCTCTGCAGGGCCGGCCTCTCTGGCTCAGCTCCAGGAGCCAGAGGCAGGCCAGGTGGAGGAAGTATTGAGACCTCTGTCTCCTGTATTTCCCCCCGCCCAGGCAATGCTCCCAGACCCAGCTGTGGACAATCAGTTCTGGTTAGATCCCAGGTTTCGTAGACAAGAGAGGCAGGAACAACAGAAGCAGGGGTGGGGCAGGCCTAGAAAGTGTTGAGTCACGGAGCCACACCCCACAGGGTATAAAAGCAGGAGGGGCTGCTATACTACTTTGTGACGAACAAATCAACTGACTGAGCATTTGGCTTGGAGTGCTGTTTGTTCCTGACTTCCTGGTTGACACGCCGACATCAAGAAAGATAAAAGAAAACTTTGGCAGATGCTCGCTGGTTTGCTGCCAGGGCTGATATGGACTAAATTGCTGGCTAATTGAGTCATTTCACGTGCCTCCCAGACTGAGGTGGGGGGACAGAACACAAACAAATATTGATAACCATTTTAAAATAAAAGTAACAATTGTAAAAAGTCCACAACTATTGCTGGATACCCAAGCATGGTGGCAGAGCCTTTAATTTCCCATTACATAGCCGGGAAGGGGGCAGGCAAGTTTGGGTGATATTTGTTTTTTTATGTAAATAGTTTCTCCAAAGGTATATTCAACATTTGGTATGGAAGACAGGCTAAACCATCAATAAGTTTCTTGATAATGTACTTGAAAGCTGACTGTGCAAGTACTGAAGATCATTGTGTTTGAGAGAATTATATGTGGTAATTAAAACTGAGGCGGTTTCTCTACATATGAAACTTTTGTTATCCTTAGGCAATAATAATAAATATGGTAATAAATCAAGTGCCTAGAAATAACAGTAGTCAGTAGAAACATCATATTTTTTCTTCAAAATCAGTGGCACAGTGGAAGACTCGAATAAAATAATAATATACATCACGTAGTCCTAAACGCTTGGGAAGTGTTCAGCTAGTGATCTATGATACAAAATCCAGCATAGTTATCTCGTTTGCTGTGTATACTGTCATTTTGTGTAAATAATAATAATAATTATGTGAACCAAAGTACAGAAAAATTGCTGCAGGCTGTGAAAACGGAGAACATTATAAAAACAACAGAAACAAAGGTAGAATATAAGGAAAAACAGCTGGATGACAGATTAAATAGATGGAAAACTAAAGCTTTGCATGGACAGCACTTGAAAAACATTGAAGGAAAATGTGATCACAACTTTATATGGGCATGGCTTAAGAGAGAAACCATCAAGAAAGAAATGGAAGGTTTAATACTCGCTGCTCAAGAACAAGCACTATAAACTAATGCCATGAAAGCAAAGATACAAAAATCCACTGACAATCCAAACCGCTGACTTTGCAGCAACAAAGGCCAAACTGTTTCACATTTAATATGTGAATGCAGCAAAATCGCACAAACTGATTAAAAAGTTAGGCATGACCAAGTTGCTAAATTAATCCACTGGTCATTATGTAAAAAATACGACTTACCTGTAACCAAAAAGTCATGAGAACATAAAGTGGAAAAAGTTATAGAAAATGAGAAGGTGAAGATCTTGTGGGACTTTCGAATACAGACGGATCATAATTTGGAACACAACACGCCAGATATCATAGTTGTTGAAAACCGAAACATACAATTTATTGACATCGCAGTACCAGGAGATGCCAGAGTCGAAGAAAAAGAACTCGAAAAAAACATGAAATATCACGACCTGGCCATTGAAACTACATGGCTATGGATGAAAATGTAACAGTGATACCCATTGTCATCGGGGCACTTGGTACCATGTCCAAGAATTTTATAAAATACATCAACAGATTGCAGCTTCCAGCGGAACTACAAAAAACTGTGCTACTTGGAACATCATACATTTTAAGAAGATACTTGGTTGATATCTAGGACACTGACAGCAACCTGTATCAACCATTAGCACCAGTCAATGGTATTTGTGATGCATTTTTAAATGTTCAGTTGACTGCGTTTCATGTTTCATGAATAAAGTAAATAATAATAATAATAATAATAATAATAATAATAATAATAATAATAATAATAATAATAATAATAATAATAATAGCCATTATTGTCATTGTACATCATGTATACAACAAAATTGGTTGATCAATGGCGATAGATTGGAAGAGGTTAATATTGAGAGGGGAATCTTCCAAGTAGATTCAACTATTGCCATTTCCAAAGTATTTTTCAAAAGTCAACTAGACTTTCTTGGGATTTTTTTCCTTGAGAACATTTCACTTCTTATCCAAGAAGCTTCTTCAAATGAGAAGTAATATGTTTTCAAGGAACAAAACCAAGAAAGGCCAATTGCTTTTTGAAAAGCACTTATGGGACAACTATGACCTAGAGGATGGAGAATCTCCATAGATATATCGCCACTACCTGTCATTGCATTGGTTCATTTGTCACCAATATTGAAAAAACCCAAGCCATGGCTATCTCATCTCCTTTACGTGGACGATTTGAAGCTGTATGGAAAAGCACCATCTGAAATATAATTGCTGTTTAACACTGTCTGTATATATAGCCAATGCAATGGAGTTTGGACTGGACACAACCAACATTTTATAGGCAAAAATAGTGAAAATTGGTGGAATTAAGAGGCCCTATAGAAGTGGCACCAAGAATTGGATGAAGACAATCACTATAAATACCTAGGCTTCCCTTAAGCTGACAACATCAAGCACTCTGCAATCAAGAAAAAGGTTGGAAATAAATACATCAAGAGAGTGAAGAAGATCTTAAAGTCCAAACTCAGTGGAAGAAATACCATCAAGACAAACAACACCTGGGCAATTCCAGTCATTAAATACACAGCTGGAATAGTGGATTGGACTCAAGCAGAACTAAGGGCCCTGGATAGGTAAACCATAAAAATAATGACAGTGAATCATGCCCTTCATCCACACAACAATGTTGTCAGACTCTACTTACCAAGGAAAATAGGTGGGTGTGGAATGTTTCAATTACATCAGACAGTTGAAGAAGAAGAAAAGGCATTGGAGAAATAGCTGAAGAATAATGAAGAAGATGCACTGAAGCTAGTATATCAAGAAGGTCTACTGAATACTGGAGAGGCTAAACTGGTCTATAAGAAAGACCAAATGAAGAGCAGAAAGGAGGCATGGGAAGATAAAGCATTAATTGGCCACTACATTAAAAACATAGCATGGAAAAGAGATAATAACAAAACCTGGCAATAGCTAAGAGCAGGAAAGTTGAAGAAAGAGAGGAGCTAATTCTGGCTGCACAAGACCAAGCCTTAAGAACAAATGCATACAAAGCCAGAATTGAGAAGAAAGCAACAAATAACAAATGCTGCCTCTGCAAAGAAATAGCAGATAACCTGGCTAGCTGCTGCAAGAAGATCACAGAGACTGACTACAAACAATGGCATGACAAAGTTCATTTGAAGATCTGCAAAAAATACTTCTAACACCATAAAATATCAACATCTGCTTATCCCAGGTCCTTGGAAAGGACCCAATACGTGGATAAAAAAATGTCACTCTGAACGCATGCCTATTATTATGGTGCAATGAACAACAACAAGAATAACAATTACTACTATACTACTAGTACAGGAAAACATGGGTCAGAGATTAACTCTTGAATGATTGATTAATAAAACTTGAATTTTTATAGTCAATAAAGGCAATTTACTACCGGTTCTGTGAGTGTGGCTTGGTGGGTGTGGCCTAGCTTGGTAGGTGTGGCTTGGTGGGCGTGGGAAGTTACAGGGGAAGGATACTGTAAAATCTCCATTCCCTCCCCACTCCAGGGGAAGGTTACTGCAAAATTCCCATTTCCTCCCGATCAGCTGGGACTCGGGAGGCAGAGAATAGATGGGGGTGGGGCCAGTCAGAATTTTTACTACCGGTTCTCTGAACTACTCAAAATTTCCGCTACTGGTTTTCCAGAACTGGTCAGAACCAGTGGTGGGTTGCTCCTGGTTCGCTCCGGTTCTGTAGAACCAATAGTAAAAATCTTCTGGCGTTCAGAGAACCAGTAGTAATGGCTGGCTGGCCACACCCCTGAACTGGTTCCTCAATCATCAGAGGTTTTTTTTTCCTTTACTTTTAAAAGCATCTTTTTTTCAGCCAAAAAAAGGCTTTTAAAAGTAAAAAAAACCCTCTGATGATCATGTGGCTGATCAGGGATCATCAGAACCCTTTAAAAGTTGTTTTTTTTGACAACCTCTTCAGCAGAAGAACTTCTGGGCTGCGATGAAGCAACTTCAGCTGGGATCGTCAGAGGAGCCTTTTAAAATCTTTTTTTCCTCTGGCCCACCCAACCCCTCCTCCTCACTTACCTCATTACAGCTTCTTTCGGGCTGGCAAAGCCATGCTTTACATCAGTTGCATCAGCTAGCAACTGAATCTGCCTGCCATCTCCTCAGTCCATCTCCTCAGTCAGCAACTGGTTTGCTGGCTGAGGAACTCTGGGAATTGAAGTCCACAAACCTTAAAGTTACTAAGGTTGGAGACCCCTGATCTAAAAAATATAAATAAAATAAAATAATAAAATATTTGTGCAGCTTTCTGAGATTTGGTGTGTTTCTCTAGTGTTTCACTCTAACTACACAAACACAAAATCTCACAAAGCTGTATATGGCATTTTGTGTGTGTGTGTGAGAGTCAGTTGTGTTGTGTTGTGTGTGTGTAAAGTGTGAAAGTTGGTTTTGAGCTTTTTGTGGCTGTGTGAAGTTCCTGCTTGTTGCAGGGGCCATTTTGGGTGAAATGCAGCTGCTTTTACATTGTGTGTGAGTCTGTTGTGTTGTGTTGTGTTGTGTGTCCCTTCGCAAGGACTTGGAGGCAGCTCCTCTGAGGAAAAGAGGAGGCATCAAAGCTCTGGCTGTCCCCCGGAAGAAATCGCCCTGTCTCTGCAGCATTGGTCATGTGACTGAGTGGGCGTGGCCAACTTGATGTCATTCACAGCAAGGTGCCGCCCCACCTTGCCCTGAGTGACTTCAAGTTGGCCACGCCCACTCAGTCACATGACCACCAAGCCACGCCCACCAAATAAGCTACGCTCACAGAACTGATAGTAAAAAAATTTGGAACCCACCCCTGGTCAGAACCTGCTGAATCCTACCTCTGAATAAAGGCCAAGGGACTTATACTGTTTTGCTTTGTTTTTGGAAGAGATTTCAAAATTCTTAGAACACATTCAGCAGTGCAAAATCAGATACAGATTTTCTGAAATGTGCTTAATTCTGTGATTAAATGGAAATATTGGTGTCTGTAATTTCTTACTGCTAATCTAATAGAGAGGATTTAGAAAGATGGTTGGGAAATGTTTGTTTCTACTCTTCATTTTGCAGCTTGTCATAAACTAGAGCAGCAGTCACCAACTGGTGATCCGTGGACCACTAGCGGTCCGCAAGAAAATGTTGGCGGTCCGCAGAAAAATTATTTGCATTTTTTATATTGCATTAGACCAGGGGTCCTCAAACTACATCCCCTGGACCGGATACGTGCAATGAACATTTGTGTTACTGCAGACAGTCTCTCCCTTCAGGGTCTTTTTGTGCGGGTCAGAGGGGGGCCAGAAATTCCGACTTGGGGTCTGCTTCAGCCTCCTCATGTGGGGTTTTGGGCGAAGGCTGGGGGGAAGCGCCGCTGGTGGCAAAGAGCCGGAGGGCCTTGTTCCAGTGGGACTCAGCCCGCTGAGCCTCCAGTACCTGACTGGACTCCCACAGGTCTTCCCTCTGCTTGGAAAGCCTATGCTCGTAGTCCTTAATGAGGTGCTTCTGCTGAGCCTCCTTCTTGGTCAGATCCAATTTGAACTGAGCCAGCTGTTTTGCCAACTCTTTCTCATGGTGGCTGCTTAGCTCTAACAACTGCTTCCTGTTGGGGCCCTAAGGAGCCCCGGTAGGCAGGTTTGGAGTGGCTGGGAGGGGAGGGCCAAGTAGAGGCCTCTGAGCCGCCCCTCAATGTGAGTGACGTCAAGTTGGCCATGCCCACCCAGTCACATGACCACCTAGCCACGCCCACCCAGCTGGTCATTAGGCAGATCATATTAGTGGTCCACGGGATTACGGGATTTAAAATTACGAATTTAGTGGTCCCTGAGGTCCAAAAGGTTTGTGATCCCTGAACTAGAGAGAGAAAAAAGAGAGAGGTGGAAGAAATTTGTAACTGGGTGACTGGCCTAAGAATCAGTATGTCACATGGCTAAGTTTTGAATCTGCATTAAATCTAATTAAGCAACTAGGCAGGAAATATTGAATCAAGATAAACCTTGTCATTAAATCTTAAATAATCTGTGTCACCAAAAGACAAAGCAGTTTCATGTGGCAGGTGGGTTTTAAACCACATACCAGAAGAAGGTCCTTTTTGAAGAAGCATCTAAATTACTAAGACAGAAAAATCTGTCTTGGACATATTTCAAGCTGTAATTAACATATATGGTATTTTTCTAAGTGAAAGTTCCATTTATTTCTAAAATAAGATGTTTCTTTATTCCCCAAAATTAAAATGACAGGAAACAAAAGAAGGATTTTATTATGATTCCAGTATTTACATGGAGTAAATGACTATTCTTTTGCAGTGGTGAAAAACTTTAACCTTTGGCTAAAACTAACCTTCCTTGGTTATTGAATGATATAATATATGACAATGCATTCTTTCCAGTCATGCAAAATAAATTTCATGTTTACTTTGCTCTGTATCATATAGACAGTTTGTTTGGTCTGGCTAGTAAAGTCACCATTTCTACTGCCATAACTGATAGTATGGTATGTTTTGTTAAAATACAAGTTTATAGTATAAATACATTTGTAAAAAGATCTTGAAATAACAATAATAAATTAAGTTTCCTGCTTCAAACATCCTATTTAATAAATTGGATAAGGAAATTAAGCTGTAGTTCTTCGATTTACTGGGAATTAAGCAATATAGTACAGTGTGCATTCTAATTAATATTCATTAAGATGGATGATACTGTCTATTCTTTTTTCAAAGCAATAGGTCCATCCTTTTTTATTGATTACCTTGTGTATCTTTGTGCACATGGACAAACAAAGCTCTTTGGAAGCAGAAAAAAAGAAAGACTTGCTCAATTATTAGAGACCAAGTCATAAATAGAGAGTTCTGCAGAGACCAATTCCTTCATATAATAGGTAATAACTGGAGGAATTCAATGAATGCTGATCACATTATTATAGAACAGTGGAGGAAAAAGTGGGTGCTGAATCACCAATAGCTGAACGGGTAATCAGAAGTGACTAAGAGATGTCTTAATCAGTGGTGATATTCAGCCGGTTATATCCGGTTCAGGTGAATCGGTAGTGGCAGCTGTGGGAGGCTCCGCCCACCCATCCAGATGTCATCATGTCCCGTTTTTGACGCTCTGCGCATGCGAAGAAGGTCCTGCGCATGCACAAAGATGTCGCACGCGAGCTCATATTTGCGAACCAGTAGCAAAGGTAAGTCAATACCACCACCGGTCTTGATATAAGAAGAATTAGAGGATCTTTACATGTAATTGACAAATAACTGCCACAGAAATTGTATTTCAGTTGTAAGTTTTCAAAAATCTGGGTGTAACACTATATAGCAAATTCAGATTATAAAAGATAGAGAATAGGATCCAAGAGTCCCTGATGTTAACAGAGAAATACTGATCGACAGGAAAATAATCTGATAGGAGAAAAGCTTCTTTTCTTTCAGCCTGCTCAGTAGATTTACACCTAGTTGTAGGTAGTAACCTTACATCAATCCAATACAAGCACAAAGAAGATAACTAGATGATCCTTTATATTCCTTGCGATGCTATAATTATATTATTGCTTATATACTAGATGTGGCAAGCCATATCCCCCCTTTTTATGACCCTATAATTTTATTGTTATATATTATGTTTTAATGTTATATACTGTTACATGCTGGATAGATGTTATACACTCAGAACAATGGATCTCTCACATGTCAAAAAGTACTTATTAACAAACCCCTCCTTTTAGCCCTATTATTTTTTTCAAGGTTCCTCTAAGCTGTTTTATCTGGTTATTTGATGCACTACATCATTCCAAGTGCTCCTCCTTTCAGATGTGAGAAGCAATACATTTTTGCCTGAAGCTTTATAATGAAAATGTATAATTCTTCATAAGTATAGCAAAAAAGGGCAACCAGTAATGGAATCTTCCTTCCAATAATGGAATGAATGAAGAAGGTAGGATGTGACACTTAATTGCTTTGGAAAATTTGTGACGAATCATAATTGAGAGGTTTTGAGAGTTTCAGGATATTAGAATTATAAGTAATTAATTTAAGCATAGTTGCCTATAGTATAGGAGATGGGCACTCTGATTCAAATTGCTTCTGTCCTTATGCTTCCTATATTCTTGATGGAATTCATAAGATGATAATGTAATAGACATGTATCACTGACACAAGGCACGAATAGAACAGGAATTAAATCTAAATAAATAGAATAACATAGAATAATAACAGAGTGGGAAGGGATCTTGAAGTCCAACCCCCTGCTCAAGCAGGAAACCCTATATCAGGGGTGTCAAACTGGCAACCCGCGAGCCGGATACGTCATGCGCAGGCCACGCCCACCCCAGCTCCACGAAGGGGAAAAACATTGTGAAACTTCATGTGATTACAATGTGATGCTACAATTTTGACACCTGTGCCCTGTACCATTTCTGACAAATGACTGTCCAGTCTGTTCTTGAAAGCCTCCAGTGATGAAGTACCCACAAATTCTGAAAGCAAACTGTTCCATTGGCTGATTGTTCTCACTGTTAGAAAATGTCTCCTTATTTCTAGGTTAAATCTCTCCTTGATCAGTTTCCATCCATTGTCTGGAACATGAATGAAAACAACCCTAAGGGTGATAAAACTATTATAGTGTATACATGGGAGATGAGTTGTGAAAGAGAAAATGGTTCCAACATAAAGTAACATCTGAAAGTAGAGCTATGATCAGAATGATTAAACATGATCTATACCCCTGGTCTATACCAGGGGTCTCCAACCTTGGTCCCTTTAAGACTTGTGGACTTCAACTCCCAGAGTTCCTCAGCCAGCTTTGCTGGCTGAGGGACTCTGGGAGTTGAAGTCCACAAGTCTTAAAGGGACCAAGGTTGGAGACCCCTGATCTATACTGACTCTGATTAACATGCTGACGAGGAAATATTTTTTCTAAAAGGTTAATGGTATTTTCAGTAATTCAAATATGCCATGATAATAAAGTTTGGTCGGAAAATTATTCTTAATGTCAGAGATCATAGCTCTTCATTTAACACGATTACGATGTACCGTAAATAAGGTAGCATAGCTTAAGATCTAGCAAATTACACAGAGCTCCTCAGAGACCTGACAGATTGGGGCATTCTATACATTTCATAAATAAATAAGTAGACCGTATGATGGTTTAGTAGATTGGTATATTAGTATATTGGTATATCGGACATTAATACAATTGAATGTGTCCAGAAATATTTCACAAGAGAGTCCTCCACTCTTCTGCTCGCAACAAAATACTTTATGCCACCAGACTTGAAATTCTGGGCCTAGAAAATTTAGAACTATGCCACCTTTGGTATGACCTAAGATGTAGCTCATAAAATTATCTGCTACAATGTCCTACCTGTCAATGACTACTTCAGCTTCAACCACAACAATATACGAGCACACAATAGATACAAACTTAAAGTGAACTGCTCCAAACTCGATTGCAGAAAATATGACATGACAGAGTGGTCAATGCCTGGAATACACTACCTGACCGTGTGGTTTCATCCCCAAACCCCCAAAATTTTAGCCTAAGACTGTCTACCGTTGACCTCACCCGATTCCTAAAAGGTCTGTAAGGGAGCATGCATAAGAGCAACAACGTGCCTACCTTCCCTGTCCTAATGTTCCCTTTAACTGTATTCATTTTATGTATTCAATTCTTGCTTATAATTATAATTCAATAATTTTCTTTTTTTGTAATTGATTACATAATAGCCCACTGACTTTAGGTTAGAACTTCTCTGCAAAAGTCCCTGTGGTTCTTTGTCAAAGGAACAATCATTTAAAAGTCCAAATGTAACAATAATTACTTGCATGTTTGTGGTTTACATCCTTTGGAATCATACAGCTTTTACTTATGCTTTTACAACTTTTTAATTTGGTACAACTTAACAACAAATTTAAACTGATATAAGAGAGATGCAGCAACTTGCAGTAATTAATAGAAATTTCATGCACAAAATGCAGAATGTGATGCTTTTGTCCATTCTACTGAAATAAAATCAGAATTGTCTTTGGCTAGAAAAGATTTTTTTGTCTAATTTCTTTTTTTAATAGCCAATAAAGCTGTAGACCCATTTTTGCCATTAGTAAGTATAAAGGTAAAGGTTCCACTCGCACATACGTGCTAGTCGTTGCCGACTCTAGGGGGCGGTGCTCATCTCCATTACAAAGCCAAAGAGCCAGCGCTGTCCGAAGACGTCTCCGTGGTCATGTGGCCGGCATGACTCAACGCCAAAGGCACACGGAATGCTGTTAAGTATAAAAAGTATATGTTAAGTATAAAAAGTATATGTTAAAGTATATGTTAAGTATAAAAAGCTGTAAGTAGGCTCAATGACCCTGTCCCCATTCTGCCTTTATCTTGTTTCACTGATTTCCCTTGCCCCCATCAAGACCTTTTTGCTTTGTACACAAGTGGGATCCAATTATTGCAGACTACCTTCTTCCAGAAGGCTTGCACATCAGTGTCAGCTTTCTAAGTGATTTGCACTATCTTTGTGCCAATACTGTTTATTCTTTCTCCATTTCCTCGTCTATCATTTCATTCAGATCAAACTGCTCATTATAGTTATCATACCAATGTGTGAGTACAGTACGATGTCAAAGCAAAAGAAACTATCTCTTTTAGAAGAACCTCTAACTGTAACTACAGACAAACTATTACTCTAGGGGACAAACACATGGGAATTATCAAGCAATTAGAGCCTCAGCAGAACTTTCTTGTCCCTAAGGGAGAATTCTCCATCCCAATCATTCATAGAATTTATAAAACAGGCTTCTGTTTTCCAACTGGTTGATAGCAGTCTTATATTTATTAAATATATCAGTGCAAATAATATTATGAACGAAGACTATTTGCACTAATAGTAACCAGTTTTTGAGCCAGTTAGGTAAATATGGATTTGAGGATTTCAACATTCAGCAGATATGCTGCCATGACTTTTCAAAATTGCAGTGCGGGTACACTTCCCATGGACTTACTGCTGTACTGAAGGCATATTTATTAAGAGATACAATTCTGCTTTTTAACTCTGATTTTATATGAGTAGGTGGAGAAAGGGAGTTGAAGGAAGGGGAACCAGAAGAAATAATGAACCAGAGAAAAGAGGTCATGTTGCCTGATTTTTGCTCTAGCCCAACTCACAATTGTCTTTAATCCTAGATATTGACAATAATGGACTCCCAGCAGATTACTCCCAAGGGGATATAGCTCTTGAGAAAGATTTTGTTGTTCAACTCCTGGGGCATAGGATTGCAGATTTAATATCTTCATTCATCATCTGACAGTATGAAGAAAAGTGTAATCTCGTTGTATTGGACTTCTGGACTGAAGCATCATCTAATCCATAATTCTGTCCACAGCATCTGGGAACTTCATTAGTGAAACATCCAAATCCAAATTATGGCTTTACCCTCCATTACTTTGGCTAATAATTGCCTTTTTGAGACACCTAAACTAATGGCACTCCACCATTTCTTGATCATATGAAGGTCAGGATTGCATGAATATTACGGTAGATAAAGGAAGAGTGAGAGATCTCAGTGTTTACTAGTGTTCTAGCATCCAGTTCAATATTTATGAACTTGTTTCTGAAGTTCTTTTATCCAAATAAACTTTGATCATTTATTTTTTCTAAACATATAGTATTTAATCCCCAAATATGCATTTTAAAATAGACTTTTAGACAACTTTTAGTAAAACGGTTGTATACTAAAAAAATCAAAAGAAATGTGTACCCTGGCCTGACAAATATGTTAATCTACAAATGAATATAAAAGGCGAAGACCAGATGGTGGGTTTCCCAAAGATCAAATTCCCATAATCTAAAATAAATGTGATTGAGAAATGTGATGGCTGTCTATGTACTTCAAGTCATTCAGTCATGGTCTCTCAGTACAAGCTCTTCCGGGGTTATTGCTGTACAAAAACATTGGTGGCAGGAATACTGATTTTGTTGTCTTAAACTCCTGAGGGCAGGCATGTTATATGTGCAAAAATAATAAAATATAAAATAATAAAATAAAATAAATCATACATTTCCTTTTTCTGTCTTCTGTAAACTTCCTGAGTTCTATTTCTTGGGCATACTGCAGTGTAACAAAAAGACAAAACCCAATAACTGGCAAGCAAATCAGCTGCTTTATTTCTATCTTATCACTGGACAAGGTTGTTGGTTCCTGGATGCTGTTCTCTGCAAATTATCCCCCAATGTTCCCCTCCCCAACTCCATTTGAGTGATCTTTGAGCCCTTCTTAACAAGACAGAGATCTCCTCCACGGGGAATTTGGCAGGGAACTGTGGGTGCGTTATTGCACTTATTTTTTATACATAACAAGGCTGTGTTGCAGGCATTCCAATCCCTTAATTATTAGCCTTGACCTTGGGAAAAATAACTGAAAATAACAGCCCCGGTGAGATGAAGCAGCTTTGCAATTACATTGCATAATGTTGTCACATGAAGGGGGTTGTCAGGGAGATAATGGTAAACACCAGCCTGGATTCTCTCTGAAAAATAATTGGCGTCAGCTCCCTTTGTGGCTGGTGGAGAGGAGCAAAATGGAGGAGTAAATTAGCAGTTACTGGAGACATTAGCGGCAACACTATACTTACCAGTGACCATAACACTGGCTGCCTTTAACTACTGTGGCATGAAATTGCCTGCCTGCCTGCCTTTTTTAATGACAGCCAAATTTTCAAGTGGGCAGCCTTTTAGTTTTTGCAAGCCAAACAGCTGGCTGCAGGATGACCTTTGTCTCTCTCATGCTGGTCTTGATTGCTTGGCAATGATTCCATCACTAGCTAGATAGAAAGAGATATTAAAATTAGATGAGAAATAAGAGCAACGCTTGCAGTTTTGAAATGCATCAGGAATGCTGTTTTACGGTTAGAGAAAGGTTTGGCTTTTGTGAATGTCAGAGCCTGGTTCTTTCTCCTCACTTTCTATTTGAAATTGATTTTTTTTTCTCTTGTAGCCCTGGATCCACTGGTTCTCAGAGACCATTTTAAATCAACCTGGTAAACAAAAAAGTCCTGAAGGAATTTCTTGGGAAAGTTTCTGTCGATTAGGGCTTGAAAATGCCAGGAATCAATGTATCTGGGATAGTGATTTCAAACCAGTCCAAACCTAGCATTTAACTCCACAGTTCATAGATGCTTCTGAAATGGACACGTGCGCCATTACCTTATTTCTTTTCAGTTATATGAAATTTTGTTTCGCTATGGCCAGGTTAGATACACTAGCCTCTGCAGTTCTGTGGGAATGGTGTAAAAACGTACCATTTTAGCAGTGCTTATATTCATGTGGAGATGACTCTGTGGAATCCTTAAGGCTGTACACTCCTTCGTTGCTCTATCAAAAATCTAGGAAAATATATATTTATCCCATTTTAAAGGACTACCCTGGTAGAGAGCACAATATCTACTCTCACTGCTTCTATCTGACCGGGACCTTAACATACCTTTCCAGGTTGCCCAACTTTGTTCTATCATTTGTTGCATCTGTCTTACTTATGGTTGACATTTAGCACAAATTTTGAGATCGCTAGTACAATTTGTATTGCAGTTACTATAATAGTGTATTTTATCTAACGTTATTACATTTTTAAAAAGTTTTATGAATAAGTGCAAGTCTATCTACTTTATAGTTGTGCTCTCTAATGCTCTAATAAAAGGTTTGGTTTGATGATGGAGATAGTTAGAGTGCAATATTGACTTTTTCTCTCATCTTTCCTAGATATCTCATGGACTTGTTTGAGATCAGATCTATTTTGAAGAATTTAGCTCCTGGCAATTCCCTGTTATTGTCAGTTTTGGAAGGCAATTTTCTTTTTGCTTCTCAACTGCCACATATTTTAGCTGGGGAAGTTGGGAGGGGGTTATTGTTGGAGCAGTAGAAAGTTAGTCATAACAACATTCCGTATTCAAGGACTTTTGCCTGTGTCTGATGTAGACTGCATGAAGATTATATCCAGTTGAGTGTGAAGAGTTGATTGGACAATGTGATGAACTTGTGGGTGTGGGGCAGGGCTGTGAACTGTCAACTAGATGTGTAAAACCTGGAAGCTTTCAGTTTCGGGTTTTCCCAGCTGTGCCAACATGGCATATCTAATAATTGGAACTTCGAGGAACCTCAAGCCTCAGAGCTTTATTTCGTTGGGGGTGTTCCTTGGAACCCTGACATTTATTTCCTCTCCTTGTATTCTCCCTAATTGCAGCTGTGAAGCACCTGTTTCATCTCAAGAGACCCTCTCCAGCTAGTGTCAGTGCCATCACTATGCTGAACCAGCAAAAAAGGAATGCTCCATGCATACCAAAGATCATTCCCAGAGCTTGCAGGTCTTGGTGAGGCAACATCAGATATTAGTCATACTAAATATCAATATATACATATGGAATCCCACATGATTTTTCCAGTCTAACAAAATGTTGGAAGGAAGTTTTGTAAAAGAACTCAGGACTTCCATTCCCTACTATCCTGTCAGAGCTGAAGAAGCTTTTTCGATGAGAAGCGAAGTGTCTTCAATGAAAAAAACAAGAAAATCCAGTTGCCTCCTGAAAAAGCACCTTTGGGATAACCATGACTGGGATGCCTGAGAATCTCTACAGAACTCAGGATATTGTTTGCCTGCTGCTGTCCTTCCATTTATCAGTAACATCGCTTTCCAGAAACAAAATTAAATGTCATTGAATGAAGTGTGATAGGAGAAGTTGTCCAAAGAAAATCAAGTGCAGAAATGGTTGGATCTGGCCAAGAAAAGGGTGTATTCCAAAAAGAACTCCCACAATGCATCTTGATGGGAGAGGCAGCTGGGCAGAAAATTGGAATCTGATTTGATTGCTTGACAGCTTAGATTAGCTGTTGCATTCTAAACCTCCCTCCCGCCCTCCCTCATCTCATCTGAATTGACAAACTGCAGTAACCCACACAACTCATGCTTTCCAGTGCACACATGCAAACATATACAGCTACAAAATGAGCAGGGAGTGGAAACACACAGAAATATACTATAGCACATTACTTCATTCCACTGAAGGGGTAGACATACTGTAATTTCAGAAGCCATGCTATGTATATTTCTTTGCCTGGTTATTCTTTTGAACCCAAAAGAGTAAGTGTTTTTGCCAAATTCAGGAAAGATCACATGTAAAAATACAGCTAAAAAGGAACACAAGTCTACCAACCCATAGCAAGATATTTTAATAGTAATACTTGACAGAAATCCAGATAAGACTGAGGAAGAAAAAGACAGTTAAACAGCTATTCCAAATGTTTTTCTCATACTGCATACAATATTGATATTAAATCAGAATTATTGTATATTTTCAATCATTTTGAAGTTGGGCAGCTCATGTAGATCTCAAGAAAGGTTATATACAGTACTGCTTTATGTGTATGTGTGTTTTGTTTAAACTACTATTAACTGATTGATGTATTGGAGTAGTCACAAAGAGAGACTGCACATAGGAATTAAGATTATTTTTAAAGCTCTCTCTTTTAGTAAAACTTTCCAGGATGGCACAGAAGTTCTTTTGCTCTTCAATTATGTAGAGAGACCCATTCAATAAGTGATTTGAAACACATTCTGAATGTAAATCTTGTATTTGGAGAAGAGAGATATAACTTTTACACAGTGACCATCTCTTGTCAGTTGAGTGCTGAAAAAATATGATAGTGACAAGTAAACTGAGTCCCATTATTGTGATAAACTAGCTTTCCTCAAACTGTTGTCCTCCAGATGTATTGAATTATAACAGCATTAAAAAAAACCTTGAGTCTTTTTCACTAGCAGCTTTCCTTGATAGCATTTTGGGTTTTTCCCTAGATGATTAGTTCAAAACATAATTTTGGAAGAACCAATCACTTCTGTTTTCCCAACATGCTCTCTCCAAACTTTCTTTCCTGCTGTTGGCAGGAATACATCTTCAATAACTGTACTCTGCTCTTCTTTACAACTCTCCAATTAGAAGTCTGTCAGCAAAAATATCATCACTCATCCAGTAGCTCCTGACAAGACTAAGCACAACTGTTCTGCTTTAAAAGATTAAGGGACTCTTTCTGCTGGTATCATCTACCAGTTAGCACTAGCTAAAATCTCACTTCGGTTATCAATGATTGATCTTTGATCTTTGAGCTTCTCTCTTTGATTAGTTTCCAGCCACTGTTTCTTGTCTTGCCCTCTGGTGCTTTGTAGAATAATTTGACTCCCTCTTGGAGGTCTTCTAGTCCAGCCCCCTGCTCAAGCAGGAGAACCTATAGTCCTATACCATTTTAGATAAATGGCTGTCTAGACCCTTCTGAAAAATATCCAGTGATGGAGCAACCACAATTTCTGAAGGCAAGCTGTTCCACAGGTTAATTGTCCTCACTGTTAGGAAGTTTCTTCTTAATTCCAGGTTGCTTCTCTCTTTGATTAGTTTCGAACCATTATTTCTTGTCTTGCCCTCTGGTGCTTTGTAGAATAATTTGACTCCCTCTTCTTTGTGGCAGCCCCTCAAATACTGGAATACTGCTATCAGAATTGGTTGCGGTATTCCAGGTGTGGTCTTACTAGGGTTTTATAAAGTGGTGCTAGTACTTCACGTGATCTTGATTCTATGCCTCTGTTTACACAACCCAGGATTGTATTAGCTTTTTTGGCTGCTGTTGCACGCTGCTGGCTCATATTCAAGTAATCATCTAGTAGGATTTCAAGGTCCCTTTCACAGTTACTGTTTTTGAGCCAGGTCTCACATAATCTGTATTTATATCTTAGGTTTTTCCTGCCTAAATGTAAAACTTTGCTTTTCTCCATGTTGAAATTCATTTTGTTGGATAGGGCCCATTGTTCAAGTTTGTCAAGATCTTTTTGGATCCTGAGCTTGTCTTCTGGGATGTTGACTATTCCTGACAGTTTAGTGTCATCTGCAAATTTGATGAGTTCCCCTTCTATTCTCTTATCTAAGTCATTTATGAAGATATTGAAGAGTACTGGGCCTGAGATGGACCCTTGTGGTACCCCACTATTTATATCTCTCCGTGTGGATGTAGGATGTGTGCATTACAGGAGCAGCTTCTGTGTGCAGGGAAGGGGAATTAACTCATCAAAAAGATTAACGTGCAAGAAAATACTGATATAAATAAATGTCTATATTAGTCATGCTTCAGTATGTAGCTTTTCAGATACATCTGATTAAAAACAGAGCAGACACTAATTCATATTGATTCCTAAAGCATTTTGGCTCCCAGAGACCCAAATACATTGAAAGCTGCCCCTTTCAGCTTGTTTTCATTTCTGCATAGCTGGATCCTTATATGTGGGCTCTGTTTCTGAATCCCCAGAGGGATAACATATGAATTATGCCAACTCATCTCTAAAGCCTTCTCAACTGGGTACCTCACCAGATGCATTAAATATTTTGAAGTAGCTATTCCAATATTTCTGGCAGCTCCTCACAGTAGACATAAGGAATTACTGTAGCAGATCCACATTCGAAAATATCACTGATTTCATCTGAATACTGTGATTTTTATAGGCTTGAGGGATATATATATACATATACATATACATACATACATACATACATACATACATACATACATATATATATATATATATATATATATATATATATATATATATTGAAAGTCTTCTCTGTCAAAAGTTGAGGCAGACAAAATCCCAAGAGCACAGGAACATGTAGCAAAACCTTTCCTTTGAGGTACAGCAACCAAAGAAAATACAACTAAAACAAGATCATGCTTTAATATATGCCTGCTCTTTTGGTTGGCTTGTGTTGTAAGAACAAGAGAAGAGAAGACTAATTTAAGTTACCAATAGTTGGGCTTTATTCAGAGAAACTGCAGGATAGCCTTGCATAAATAAAACAGAATGACAGTTCAGTATGATACTGTGACAGGGCACAAAAATTGTGGGCCAGTGCAAAAATAAAAAAAATTGGCTGCTTTCCTCTGATGGTGCAAGAAAGAACCCTCCGGCTTTGTCAGGTGCACCAAGGGCATTATTAATCTGCCCAGAAGTACAGAATAGTGCTAGAGGAAGAAACTGCATCGGGGGTGTGTTTAAACACTGAATCCAGTGGTGGGCTGCTGCCGGTTCAGACCGGTTTGCGTGAACCGGTAGTTTCAACCAGCGGGTGGGGGTGGGCCGCCAACACCCCCCGTACACCTGCCCCGGTGCTATTTTGGCCATATATTGCTGTGTTTTTGGAGCCATGAACATGTGCGGAAGGTGCGCTCGCATTTCCGGTGCTGGGCGAACCAGTTGTTACATTATGTGATGCCCACCTCTGACTGAATCTCTCTGATGAAATGGATTTGGATCAACAAAAGTCTTTGAGTTGGCATCAGTCTCACTATCATGGCTGATTCATTGATTGATTATGTGCCATCAAGTCATTGTTAACTTTTAGCAGCCACTGTAACCTGCTCTTTCAGATCTTTCAACAATTACATCACCACTAGAATTGAGTCCATCCACTTTGCTGCTGGTCCTCCTCTTCAATTTCCTTCTATCTTTCCCAGCATTAGAGCCTTTTTTCAGAAAGCTGGGTCTTTGTGTAATTTGTCCAAAGTAAGATAATTTGAGCCATTTGTGGCTTGGGTTGCCTTTGTCAAGTGGTTTGCCACCAAATTCTGAGGGTACAAACCATTGGTGGATTTCAATTTTTTTTACTACCGGTTCTTTGGGTGTGGCTTGGTGGGTGTGGCTTGGTGGGTGTGGCTTGGTGGGCGTGGCAGGGGAAGGATATTGTAAAATCTCCATTCTTTCCTCAATCCAGGGGAAGGTTACTGCAAAATCCCCATTATTTCCCGATCAGGGAGATTTGGGAGGCAGAGAATAGATGGGGGCAGGGCCAGTCAGAATTTTTACTACCGGTTCTCCAAACTACTCCAAATTTCTCATACCGGTTCTTCAGAACTGGTCAGAACCTGCTGAAACCCATCTCTGGTAAAAACTGGGAGAGCTCTATGGGCATATGAAAGGAAGCTTGGGAACAGTTTTCCACTGCCAGTTTTATCATTTTTGTTAAAAGTGTGTTGATTTGATAAAATGTTGATCTACATATTTATCAGCATATTCCTATGAGTATCTGCTGATTTAGATTATTGTACTTCATTCTTTCTTGAAATGTCTGTGAGAAAACATTAACTTTTCATTTGGCTATCCTACAGATTTGATTAACTTTCACTGTACAATAAATGCTCTGTATTTTTTTTAAAAAAGAAAAAAATTAGAACTGCCCACTGCCACACCTGTTGTTAATTGCCTAGGAATCAGTTGAACTTTTAATAACAGACAACTAATGCTGTTTGATGATTTCACAGCATTGACATTTTAAATATATGCTGAAAATGGTAAAGATTCTCTGGTTATAGGAATCTAAAAGTGTAAATACCGCTATAGAGTAACTTCACTGTATTTTCAAAAAGAACATCTGTTATGAATTTATTAAATCTGTTAAAATTCCATCAGAGGCTGGAATGTGTAAAAAACAAATTACCTTGTTCTTGCAGAAGTGTGGCTGAGAATAGAATTTGGCTCAAGGAGACTTGATGGGGGGGCATACATAAAATATTTTGATATTTTAGAATAAATTAATTATGTGCCATAAAGTTTGTGTTGGCCTTTAGCAACCACATAGATAGACTCGTTCCAGGATGATCTAGCTCCAGCCTGATTCTTCAGGTCTCAACACATGGTATCTGTTGCTACCCTTATAAGTGAGTCTTTTCACCTTGCTTCTCTTTCTTCTCTCCTTTTCCAGCATTACAGTCTTCTCAAAGTATAGTGAGTCTAACATTTGCATCATTTTAGCCTAGTAATTTGGGCCTTGAGTGAAATCTCTGGATTGATTTGTTTGATGATGATGAAGGTGGTGAAGATGATGATTTTTTATCTTGCCTTTCTTTTCATATATGATTTCAGGTAGCAAAAATACCTAAGCCTGCCTCCTAGTTTCCCCATAATAATAACTCTGTATGGTGGATCGGTGATCCATTTGTTTGTTTGGTTTGGCTAGCCATAGAATTCCCAGGAGTCTTTTCCAATATAAAGGTCAGCAGTGTTGATATTGTTCCTATCCTGCTTCTTCAAAGTACAAATTTTATATCCACAGAATATCCCAGAGAAAACATTACCTGCACGATTCTGATCTAATAGAATAGAATAGAATAGAATAGAATTTTATTGGCCAAGTGTGATTGGACACACAAGGAATTTGTCTTGGTGCATATGCTCTCAGTGTACATAAAAGAAAAGATACGTTCATCAAGGTACAACATTTACAACACAATTGATGATAATATATCATTATAAATCATAAGGATTGCCAGCAACAAGTTATAGTCATACAGTCATAAGTGGAAAGAGATTGGTGATGGGAACTATGAAACGATTAATTAAATTAAATTAATTACTGCAGATTCAGTAAATAGTCTGACAGTGTTGAGGGAATTATTTGTTTAGCAGAGTGATGGCCTTCGGGAAAAAACTGTTCTTGTGTCTAGTTGTTCTGGTGTGCAGTGCTCTATAGCGTCGTTTTGAGGGTAGGAGTTGAAACAGTTTATGTCCAGGATGCGAGGGATCTGCAAATATTTTCACGGCCCTCTTCTTGATTCTTGCAGTATACAGGTCCTCAATGGAAGGCAAGTTGGTAGCAATTATTTTTTCTGCAGTTCTAATTATCCTCTGAAGTCTGTGTTTTTCTTGTTGGGTTGCAGAACCGAACCAGACAGTTATAGAGGTGCAAATGACAGACTCAATAATTCCTCTGTAGAATTGGATCAGCAGCTCCTTGGGCAGTTTGAGCTTACTGAGTTGGCGCAGAAAGAACATTCTTTGTTGTCCTTTTTTAATGATGTTTTTGATGTTAGCTGTCCATTTGAGATCTTGCGATATGATAGAACCCAGAAATTTGAAGGTTTCTACTGTTGATACTGTGTTGTCAAGTATTGTGAGAGGTGGAAGTATGGAAGGGTTTTTCCTAAAATCTACCACCATTTCTACGGTTTTGAGTGTGTTCAGTTCCAGATTGTTTTGGTTGCACCACAAGGCTAGTCGTTCGACCTCTCGTCTATAAATAATAAATAATAAAATATTTTATTACACACATCACAGCATCTGAATATCTTTTCCAAGCCTTTGTGCTAGTCTGTTGTATATTTTTTGATTGATGGCTCCTTGACTGTTGATAGTCTATTCTAAAAGACAGGTAGTCTCTACCATGTCAGTCTTTTCATTAGCACTAAGATTGGTTGTGGTACCTATTGTCATCAGTTTGGTCTCCTTTATATTTAACTGTAGTCCCATTTTTTTCAACAAGATAGGAGCCGTAGTGGCACAGTGGTTAGAATGCAGTATTGCAGGCTACTTCTGCTGACTGCTCCACCCACCCACAAGGACATCATCACGGATGCTCTGTGCATGCGCAGAAGGTCCACGCACAAGCGTGTGCTCTTGGTTCCAAACCACTAGCAAAGGTAAGAGGAATCCACTACTGCTGTGAAGCATTATATACACCCCCGGGTTTACGCCAAATACCTGACCTTCGGACATTCCGTCGCGAACTGAAGACACATCTCTTTATCCGCGCGGGGCTGGCTTAAATTGGAATTTTAATGTTAAATTTATTAATTTTTAAACGGGGTTTTTAGTGTATGGTAAATTTTAATCTCCAGGCTAATTTAAATAAGTTTTTTAAATTGTATTTTAACCTGTATATTGTATTGTTGGTTTTATCTTGCCTGTACTTGTCTGAGTCCTTCGGGAGAAGGGCGGTATAAAAATCAAATAAATAAATAAAATAAATAAATAAATAAATAAGTCTAAGTGCTATTGCTATTATAATCCAGCCATGACTCAAACACTTTCAGTATTCCAAAAGATCCTCAGTTCTTCCTTAAGTCACCCACTATCCAGAACTATATAATCAGTTCCTATTTTATTTTATTTTATTTATTTATTTGTCAAGAACGTATTAGGTAATATATATAAGCATAAGCATGAATTGAATACATAAAATAGATACAGATGGAGGAAACATTAGGACAGGGACAGTAGGCACGCTGGCTGCCAGCAGTTTGGTGGTTCACGTCTCAAGGTTGACTCAGGTTGACTCAAGGTTGACTCAGCCTTCCATCCTTCTGAGGTCGGTAAAATGAGGACCCAGATTGTCGAGGGCAATATGCTGACTCTGTAAACCACTTAGAGAGGGCTTTAAAGCATCATGAAGCAGTGGTGGGTTTCTACCGGTTCGCCCCGTCCATTCTAATCAGTTCTAGTTTTTTAGTCTTAATATCAAGAGAATACACTCACAAATAAAATTATTTATCATGTTCTTCCTTATTTTTATATTGATTTGATTTTTTTCACAACTTTTGCCACTCCTATTTTTTACAAAATTATATTGCTGAGTCTTTTTCTGTCCAGTTCATATCCTTTGTAGAGGATATTTTTATTTGTTTTTGCTGTTAACTTGCTTTCAGATGACCAAATGTGGCATATTTGTCCTTAAATTATATGTTGTTTTACATTTCTCCATATACAAACTATGTTGCAGTTGGTGAAGCAGGAATCTTGGATTGTTATGTCAGATAAGGCCATTTTGTAAGCAAGGGACAGATGGCGCAAATGTTCAAGGCCAGGAAATGAGTAGTTTTATAGCTGTTAACTTGAAAAAGCGGGAGGAAAAAGCCCAAAATTCAAACCTTAGGACTAACATATATAAAGGATAGTATTTTGTGGCTTACATACTTCTTTTAGGCAAACCTTTCAAATTCTCAACAGTACATCTTTTATCAAACCATCCTGAACCTGCTTGGAGAATGCAGAATGAAAAGAGAGTATAATATTTGTACCTAATTTGGTGCCTTGAAATAAAATTTAGTATACTTCGGAATACACAATTTTCTCTAAAACCCACAGCCAGAACTATACTTTTGAACTTATGGCCCACTTTTAGTGAGATGTGAACTTCTGGTGAGATATGCAATACATATCTCGATACATAAATTGCATTAAATGAATAAATAGCCAGAATCTAAAGTCAGTTTTTTACTATCTGAAGGCTAACAAAATAGTTTATTTTCTCTTCTACATTTCATGAAACATCTGTAGTTGAACAAAAAGAGTTTCCTCCTTTAGCTATACTGAATACAGAAGTAAAATATTTTTCTATTTCCCCCCCCAATTTCTAGTGGCCTAAGCCAGTTTGGTGGTAATCTGATGATATGGAGGTGACCTCTTAGCCCTTTGAGGCAGGGGTCTTTAAAGGATGAGATGACTGGTTAAGCACTATGCAAAAAAAGCTTCCAGATTGTCTTATTTTGCTCCCTCAAACTGTCATAAAATTATGCTTAAACTTAGTGGCTTTGCCAATTAATTTTCAAGGCAAAAACTGAGCTGCTCTGGGAGATAAACAAATGGGCCCCAAGAAACCAATACCTGTGAGTTATTTCAGCATTAAACCTGCTTTTAATCTTTGATTGTGAAATTGTGTCCTATGAACACTTTGTATTCCTCTGCCTTATTTCTTTCTCTTTGTCCAGCGCAGTCCTGAATATATTAACCACCAACTTCTATAAAACTTTCTGACTCCAGCCACTCTCTCCCATCTTAATGGTTCTGGATTGAGAGCCCATTGTTTGTGGTGAATTTATTGTCTTAAGAAGCCAAACCGTGTCTCACTTCAACCAAATAAGTGTGGGTCACTCTCTTTTTTTTGGATTTTCAGTCCACAGCCTCAAAACAGAACAGAAAGAAGCAATATGCAAATTGGCAGTCAAGAGAGAAAACTAGCACCTGCTTTGAGACAGTTGAACAGAGATTCTGTTTACCTCATTTGAACACATTCATTCCTTCCCTTTCCAGATGAATAAGTGATTTTTGACAGATTATAAATCAGATAACTGTAAGCATAGATTTATTATGCTCTTACTAAGCAATGTATATTTAGGTAATAACCTTGCATATTGTAGCACTTCCTTTTTTCCAAGTGCAAAATTCTCTTTGATTTATGATTAATGTAAGATGGAGAAAATTTACCTTGTTTATAATACGTAAAAGTACATTAAATACTTAATACCTTTAACTAGAGAAAGATAAATATGTATTTGTGTACATGCACATACAGCCCCCCCTCATACTATGTTTAATATATTCCATCCCAGTGGTGGAATTAAATTTTTTTTACTACCGGTTCTGTGGGCGTGGCTTGGTGGGTGTGGCTTAATGGGTGTGGCAGGGGAAGGATACTGCAAAATCTCCATTCCCACCCCACTCCAGGGGAAGGATACTGCAAAATCTCCATTCCCACCCCACTCTGGGGCCAGTCAGAATTGATATTTGCCGGTTCTCCGAACTACTCAAAATTTCCGCTACCGGTTCTCCAGAACCTGTCAGAACCTGCTGGATTTCACCCCTACTTCATCCATATACTATGTAGCAAAAATCTCTTTTTTTGGTATAACCACCCTCTTCTTGGGACAACTTATTCTCAGCACAGAAGATAATGATTGCAAGGAATATGGGAAAACTTGTGAAGAACATAAATGGATACAGACCAAAATACAAAATGAAAGAAGCATAACTTATCTTCTCACATTTGCTACCATAAAAACTGACATATAAAAAAAATTACCATCAGAAACTGTTTGGTTAGAGGATGCTAACAATGGCAAGAAGTACAAGCATAGGTATGCTAACTCTGTCTTTTAAAACTTCTATCAATTATTATCTGCCACATCAGCTTTTAATTCAGAAAGCTTATATACCAGATGTTTCGATTTTAGAATGTTGGCCTATTGATAGCAATTTATACTAATATCTAAGAGGAAGTTCCACGGTCCAAAGCCATGTGTATATATATTCCTGTGTATTAATCACTGAAAATAATACATAATGCTTAGGAGCGAAGATTTCAGTTGCAGTATTCCCTGAGCCTGCATGCTGCTAATCCACCATTAAAACCCGTAAGCTGTATATTACTGTAGTCATGAAAGTATTAGGTGGAGTTTTGGGTTGCTCTGGTAATCTGGTCATATTGATTCAAATTGTCGCCTCGATTTTTGCAGACCTGCAATTTTCTTTCTTTTCCTGAGCATTCGTCTCTCTCTGCTCAGGATTCACCCACTTATATTTGATTTAATTTGTTCCTGATGCCCTCCTAAGAGCTGAAATTTGTCATCTCAGATAATGTGCACTGCAGCATTTTAAAGAAAATATTTGCCTTCCAAATCCATATCCTGTAACCACACCCTAAGGAAAATAAACCAAAATTTGTCATTCATCGGTCTGTCTGCTCGCATACTTTGCATTCCACAAAAAATAATGAAAGTTGATTTCCCACAGAAAGCTAATTTATTCCCCCCCCCCCACCAGTAATGGACTAACGGACAAGGTTAAGTTGCTTGACAATGCAACTGGCTAGGCATCAATCACCTCTACTTGACTTCCTGTGTGCCTGACTTCCTGTATGCCCCATGGGCAGTATACTGATAGGCGGGCCTTTCACAGATGGCTTCCTGTGATACTCTTCCTGGTCACCACAGCCAACAAAAGAGATGAATGAGTTTTGCTTTGCTTTCTGTCCCTTTTTAATTAATAGCCACCTGCACATTTATCCTCAGAAAACCATGGCAATTGCTGCTTCCAGAAACCTTAAATGGAGATGTATCCAGTAACACTTAGGACAAAGGCACTGAAAATGTTACTGTAAGTGTCTAGTGTTAAGTAATATGGTTTGTGTTTGCTTCAGTGTAGCATCTTTTCTGTGGTTCTTTCGTTTTGTTTAACCTGCTATGTTTTTCATTACAGGAGGTCAGCACTGAGAATATATTTGACATATTAATGTGAGACTGCCTTTACAAGATACGTCACTCTATTGAATAAGTTCCCTGTATGTTAGATGGAAGTATCTCAAATAGATATTCTGGAGAGGATATCAAGAGTTCAAGCTGCATTTACCCTGCCTTCAGATCAACAAATCATTATTCTTGTCCTAGCTGGCACTCTGTGATCTGAGTTGGCAAAATATTCTTTCATTGCAGAGGTGTGATGCTACAAATGGATTTCTGTTGAAGTGGACAGAAGGGGGATTTCTTTCAAATTTACCATCCACTTTGTATATACTGTTACAAATCATTAACTGCAGAAAAGAATGAGTAATCTTTTTTCTAGCCAAAAAACACACTTTGCATTTGAGTGGAAGCCTAGGTGTGCATTCAAAATTTAAGTTTACAGTAATTAAACTAATTAGCCAAATTAGTAAGTCAAAAGAATAAGATTAGTGGGACCAGGAAAAATTAAAAAAGCAGAAAAAACAAGCAAAAATCATCTTAAAAGTTTTATATACACAATATAATACTTTCCCACTCTATTTTGATGAAAATAGGGTGGGAAACTATTATATTGTGTATATGAAAGTTTTAGGATGGTTTTTTTGCTTATTTTCATCAAAATAAAGTGATAAAGTTAGTTCTTGCCACACAAAGACACCGCGTTGGCCATACTGTATATCATTCATAAGCTACAGTAGTTGCTTCTCCATCACTGTTACAAAAATAAAAGAGGAATTACTGCTGCAGATGTTGCATTTGTCATTCAGAAGTATTTTATAGTTCTGAACAATGAATGAAAGCACTTTTTAAAAATTCACTGATAGGATTATGACACTTCTGAATTGTTCCTTTGCTGACAATGTAGAAGTCTCTGAATTTTTGCTTTCTGGATATTGGTAAAATTAAGCTTCATACAGTAGGTGGCAGCACCCAGCTGGCTTTGGTTGATCCAGTAAACCTGTGCAGGATTGGACCTATTAGTACTTGGTCCAAGTACCAAAGTCCCAGACCTGTGTGGCAATTTTAAAAATGTCCCATAAGAAGATAATGCCTAATCATTCCATATTTTGTTTCCAAGAGCATCATGAATGTGTCCATATCTTTTCCAGGAATCAAACTTGATTTAAGGAAGTCTTTACTGTTCCTTTACTCTTCTAGTTTTCTCTGACTGTCCTTCACTTCTGTATCCTATGACTTGTTTTCAAGTTATTTTAAACGTGAACAAAAATGCAGTGTTGTAGTCTTGCGCTACACTGGTGATAAAAACAATTCCAGGTAACGTAAGATGAATCCTTGCTAGAATCATTTGCAGTATTATTTTTATTTCAGTAGCCAAAAAAGGACTGTTTTGCTAAGGAAAGAAAGTGCAGCAAAGTTCTCATGATTGTGGCCTAGAAACTTCATTCCTTATCCAAGTGAAGTGGAGCTGCACTGCTATTCCTTTGCTGTAAACACAATGCATAAAATGATCAATCATGTATGCAAGGGGATTTTTTTTTTTAGTATACTTGATCATTCATAACCCTATGGTTTTAAACTGAGACTGTACATCTGCAGAACCAGCAATGCCTTAAGATACATTGTTGGAGTAGGAGTTATGTACACATTGAATACCTTGTTGTTCTTCAGCATGATATACATTTTTAATTTGGTGCTGTAACATTAGATTGTCAACAGGACATTGTCCTGGATAAAAGTCTATGGAGATTTTCAACAATCCAAGTCATGATTGTTCCAGAAGTACTTTTCAAAAGGCAACCCAGCTTCCTTGGCTTTTTTTTCCCCTTGAAAAGTTTTTGCTTCTCGTCCAAGAAGCTTCTTCAGAATAAAAATAACTGAAGAAGCTTCTTGGATGAGAAGCAAAATATTCTCAGGGGAAAAACCCAAGAAAATCTAGTTGCCTTTTGAAAAGCATATTTGGGACAGATCAGTGTCCTGTCTCATTAAATATTTGGAACAATGAGAGAGATTCCTTCCTAAAGAGTTTAGCATTTTTATTAGCATATAACAAAATACAAGATCAAACTGGGTTACAGTGGGCAATACATAACATATTTCTGATAAAATAAGTATTTTCCATGGCAAAAGCTTACCGTAGAAAAAAAATCTACATTTAATTTCCAGCATTGCTCCAAGGAGAACTCTGTTCTGAAGCCCTGGAGCTATACTGCCAGGAAGAATAGAAAACAGTGAGCTAGATCAAGCAGTGGCATATAATGGTTTCCAGAGTTTTTAAAATAAAAAGGACTGCTTTAGAATGTTAGATTCATATGTTCAGCATTAGAAAGATGCAGCCTTCTGCTATTAGGTGTGATGATAGGATATGTCTTATATACAAGGGATAACAAAAAAGACTACAGATTGATGTCACCATGAAGTAACGCTGCATAATGAATTTGCCACCTCCCAAGCAATATTCTTTTATTATTACAAAACTTAGCAAGAGCAGGCAGTTTTCTCAGACATGATTGCAGCACAATGAGAAAAAATTCTTCATGAACATCATATCAAATGTTATCAACATTTACTTGCTCGACTCAAGTTTAATAAGTTTTGGGGAAATTCCAAAATATTATACCAGTAGACTTAAAATTTAGGTTTTAAATTGTTTATTCACATGTTTAGATTACGTCTAAATATGTTGTGATATTCTTCAAGCAATCCTATGAGCTGAGCAGTGATGCAGAATTTAGATAAACAGTTCATTGGCTTCTATCAACAACCTTTTGTAAAGCTAATAACCAGTTTCACACTTTGATTTAGAACTACTTCAGTTTTGTAAACTTCAAATAAATTTATCTTTTTACAATCTAAAATATAAAATGAAGGGACACATATTTGTGCTTTTAAAGAGGCAGAATATAGTTTAATAATAATAAGGTAATATGGAAGTGATCTACTATTTTGTTTATTTTATTTACTGGATGTATACCTTGCCTTTTCCACAAATGTCACTCAAATTGGCTTACTAGGAGGAAAAAAAATAAACTCAATTTAAAACCCAAATCATAATTTAAGAATGACTAAAACAATCAATTTATCTGACATTCAGAGCTTAATGAACTTTATACTTATACTTATAACGAACTTTTTGAGCCGCGAGCTCAAAACTTACTTATTTATCTGCGCTGGACTGGGTTAGTTTTTTAAGTTATGGGTTTTTAATGGGTTTTATCTCCAAATTTTAATTGTGGCCAATTTAAATAAGTTTTTTACTAGTATTTTAATTGTATTTATAATGTATTGTGCATTTTTTACTTGGCTGTGAACCGCCCTGAGTCCTTCGGGAGAAGGGCGGTATACAAATTTAAATAATAAATAAATAAATAAATAAATAAAATAGTTGGAATGGTAATATTTGGAACAACCACCAGAAATGAGAATTGAATCTGTATTCCTACCTGGTTTCATAGATCATAAACAGTGCCCTGAATTGGATCCCTGATCTATCTGATCCAGCAGTTTGTTCTCACAGTGGTCAACCAACTGCACAAGGAAGCACAATAGTCTCCCAGCAGATAGCCTTCAGAGGCAGTCATACTGCCATCATAGCATTTATTAGAAGCTTTATCACAATTTTTCATAAAGCAAACAGAGACCAGGGTTTTGTAGCAAACCCCAACTTCTGTTTTTTAGCAATTCCATATCTTATTCCTACTCAGTTATTTCCCATTCTTCAGTAAACGAAACCAGTGAGGAAATTAAATTTCATTTCATTTTTTTTGATCATTACTAATTCAAATCTTCTCAAATTTAGTCCCAAAACCTCTCATTTTACATTTATTTATTTCTATTCTTGTTGTTTGTCTTTTCCTTTAAAAAGGGCCCATTTTAACACATGTCCCTCTCTATACCATTATATGAGAAAGGAAATTTCTGATTTCTAGTCCCTTCAGCAAGACTAAATAAACCTCTAATTAAGTACTGTATATATAGTATACATTCTTTTAAGATGGCAGCTTCAACTGGACAGTCTTATGATGTTAATTTAGGATTAAATATGACAACTATGGGGAAGAAGAACATGTACTTTGCAGCTAGTTCATACTAATCACAAATCATAATTTGGTACCATATAAAGAAATTTTTAGAGGGACGCGGTTGCTCAGGGGCTAGGACACTGAGCTGTCGATCGAAAGGTTGGCAGTTCGGCGGTTCGAATCCCGAGTGCTGCCGTGTTACGGGGTGAGCTCCCGTTACTAGTCCCAGCTTCTGCCAACCTAGCAGTTCAAAAGCATGTAAAAATGCAAGTAGAAAAAATAGGGACCACCTTTGGTGGGAAAGTAACAGCGTTCTGTGCACCTTTGGTGTTGAGTCATGCCGGCCACATGACCATGGAGACGTCTTCGGACAGCGCTGGCTCTTCGGCTTTGAAACGGAGATGAGCACCGCCCCCCTAGAGTTGGGAACGACTAGCACATATGTGCGAGGGGAACCTTTACCTTAAAGATATCTTTAGGCGAAACCCACTTTTGCCCCTCGCATGCTCCAATTTGTATATTTACTATCTTGTTTATAGAAGCCTGAGTTTCCTAGCTGAGATAAATATAGTTTATCTTGTCACCTAGGCTATTATTTTCCCATTGCATGAATAATGACATGTTTTGTTTGGCCAGAAAAGATTACAGATTGGAGGAGATGAAGCAAGCAAATATTAATTCTTCCACCCTTTGGGAAAAAATACTGCTGGGATTAAGGGCTTTTTATGGATGCATCTTTCAGGGAAAAACAGTAACTGTTTAAATAAAACTGCTGAAACATCCCATGGCATTTTAAAATACTTCACAGGACAAGCTTTGTAAATAAGAAATTTCTTCCTCTTTATGCTAGAATAATGTATTATTCTTTCAAATTTCATAAGTAATTTCTTATTTCCGAGATAGGACTGTGACAGGTCATTTCCCTTTATATGTTAGTTTTCTGCTTGCAAAGATCTGTCTGTCTTTCTAATAGGATTGGGCAGCCTTCTGCTGAAATTCTAATTTAAGAATCATAATGAATAAAATACAAAAGTCATATCTTACAGCCAGAGAGGAGACAGTTTATTTAACAATTACATAAACGTATGTACCATCCAATTCCCAAAACTTTGGGCAGTTAAAAATACAGGACTAAAAACATAAATCACATAAATCCAATGTAAAAATAACCAAATAGCACATTGAAAAACAGCAACATTTGTATGTCTTTGTAACATCTCAAAAAAAGATAGCATGAAAAGTCAAGCACAATCTGTAGAAATAAAAGTGCTTTCACAGATTTCCAGAAAGTGGTCTCCAATAAAAGATGGACCAGATGTGATTTCAGGCATCAAATTGCTTTTTGATGCACACAGGTTGATGTATTATGGGAACACCAAATGGGGTCAAGGATTAGCCAAAACACACATTTATGGGGCCATATGAACTTCAGTCCTATTGAAGAAATAACTAAACTATTTTGTCAACTAAAACCTCCAAAAAGAAGAGGGGAGAGGTTAAAAAAGCAACCGTTACAGAGTTTACTGGCTGGCAGTAGAAAACATCTCTACCACAAGACTCTCCAATTGCCACCAACAATGAAAGGAGTATTAGGAATTTTGTAGACAGAGGGGATGAGGAGTCTGTACTCCAAAATGATAATTGTTGACACAGTTCATGTGATGCCATCATGCCAGAAAGATTGGTGAGATGATTTGATTGCCTTAGTGGCCAGCTGGATTAAATGTGCTGTGATAATAGGTTTGTGGGTAGTCTACTCCTGCGATTCCTGTTCCTTCCTTGAAGAGTTAGGAATGGTCTCATGTCCCCAAAAGATCTTAGCTTAATCATTTGTTCATGTATTTGATTATTAAACTATCCTGGTGTAATATGCTTCAGGCTATTTGTCAACAAAGTGAGTCTGCAAGGTTACCAGCAGCATTTTTAAAAAATTGCTTGGAAATTAAAAACAGCAGTAAAAGCATTATAAACACATGTTCAAGGTGATGCTATGTTCTATTTTGTAGCTATATATTGCCTTGCAGTTAACATGCCCATACAAACAAAAGGGGGAAATAATTATGAAGATAATCTCTCTGTTAGTGTTGTGGTCCGCCAGCAGCCCGCGGAGCTGGCAATGGAGTCAGACAGCGACGAGGCTGAGGAAGAACATGGGCCAGTCCTGGAGGCTGGGGAAGGCCCGGATGAGGGCTCTGCAGAGGCAGAGGTGGGGCCAGGGCCATCAGGGAGTGAGGTGCGGACTCCAGAGCCTCCAGAGGCTGACAGTAGTGAGGTAGAGGAACAGAAAGAGCCTGTTCCTAATGCATGCATGAGAAGAGCTATCAGAAGGCAAGAGCAGCTAAAGCAAAGAGGACAACTCGGGAGTAGGAACAAGAAATGGTTGGCCCCTCCCATAAGGCTTAAAAGACCAGCAACAGCATTTGGGCTCTTGGCCGGAAAACAACGTTGATAGCTTTGTCTTGTTGCATTTGTTTTGTATCGGTGTCTTCTGAACTTTTGCCAAGAAAGGCCTTTGGCAGTTTGCCTAATTGGACCAAGGTTGGTGATAGGACTGAGGAGTTGTGTTGGGAAGAATTTGCTTTAATTTAGTGGAAGTAATGGGAGTAATAGTGGGAAAATGAATTAATTGTCAGCTGTTCTAATAAAGTTTGTTTGTTTTTACATTGACTGAGTTTCCTACTACCTATTTGGGCCTGGGTCACAACAGTTAGGATCAGCTTGTGAATATCTATGGCTATAAACGTAAAATAAAAGAACAATAATTAAACCCAGATTTGTTTGTGGCTGTTACAGAAGAGATCAGATGTGTTTGGTTTATATACATATTAATGCCTAATATTTCCCAGACATAGTAACTAAAAGTTTCTACTTTATTTTAAACAAGCATGCAAACTATGAGCTTGTAGAAAAAATGCTATGATTCTTATTGATGATTAAATTATATTAACTACCACAGTCACTGATTGTCTCTATTCAGAGTTGAGACCAATCTGTTTTATCCATCTCCCCCCAGGCCAAATGAAATATACCATATTTTTCAGCCAGTACACCTTTGGATGCGTTTTGCTTTTTGCCATGTAGAACTTCTAGTTTATTGTAGGTAAAGAAAGACTTCTTATCTAAATGGGACTAATATACATATCTAGTTATTTATATGATTAGCAATTAAAAATAGAGCAATTATTTGAAGTGAGGAGTGAACTATAATCGAAATAGGTTTGTAATTATGCTATGTAGGTGATAAAGAGGCTGCCCAACTCCCTAAAATGCCAGTTTAAATTCCTTTTAAAATATTAAAAGGAAATAGAACAACAATGACAAAAAAAATCCCAGGATGTCCAGGAAAAAACACCACATAATAAAAATGATAAGAGTTCTAAATGGGCTCAGAACCTACCCTAATCAAAAACCCGAGGGAACAGCCTATTTTCAAAGATCTCTTGAACATCAGCAGTGTGCAGTCATGCAAATATCTGAAGGATGCTGCTTCAGAGGACAGGTGCCACGACAGAGAAGGCATACTTCCTATGTCTGGTTAGAAAATTCACTGTAGAAAATATTTAATTGAAGGGATCTGAAAAATGTGGGCTTTGCACAATCTAGCAGAAATAGGTGGTACCTCAAATAGTGAGTCTTCTGCTTTTTATAAGTAGTAACCAGTATCTTGAATTGCACCTAGAAGCCACTAGTAACCAGTACAATTCATGGAGCATTGTATCACGTGGGCATACTGTAAGATGCCCATTACAGTGTACACTACAACTGTCCATACATGATGACTAAGGTCCCAGCTAACATGAGAAGAGGTGTGCATGTTCATTATAAAGTCTTCGCGGTAAGCACAGACTTATTTTGAATGTGCATAAACTCAACTTTAGATTCATACTGCACCTTCATCTAAAACCTACAGCATATCATTGACAAGATTCTGATTTCTGGCTCCAATTTAATTTGATGGCCTTGCTGCTTACCTTATTATCCTATGTTCCTTTTCTCCAGAATTCCTAATACAGGTAGTCCTTAATTTACAACAGTTCATTTAGTGATCGTTGAAAGTTACAATGGCACTAAAAAAAGTGACATGATCATTTTTCACATTTATGACCATTGCAGCATCCCCATGGTCATGTGATTTACATGACAACTGTTGTGGTTCATTTAACAAATATGGCAAGAAATGTTGTAAAATGAGACAAAAGTCACTTAATAAATTTCTGACTTAGCAACATAAATTTTGGGCTCAATTGGTGTCATAAGTTGAGGACTACCTGTAGATGTATTTTTCTCATCAGCAAAAGTAGTGAGGAAAAATAATACACGGAGGAGCCAAGCTGTTCTACTGTTATGCACGTTTTGTGTGTATCTGTATGCATAGGTGCCATGTATGAATAGTCACACAGTCTAGGTCATGACAATTCCAGATTCTACTTGTTACTGCAATAACAGGATAAGAAAAATGGCAGAGAGTATTTTCTTGTACCTTTACAATGGTGCATTATTATAAGTGTATTAAAAAATCATATAGTTTATGTACAACAAAGGTAAAACCCAAAAGAACTGTTTTCCTATGATGGTTACAGCCTTAGCTAATATAACTTTGCAGTTACATTTTATACTGTAGGAAACAGCATATCATGCATGCTTTCATCAAGATATCTACATATTGGCATGGAAATTTGTATATCAAAAGTTATGTGCCCTTACATTTTAAAGGTGGAAGAAATTTTCTAATTTTTTTGAAGTAGACCCCTGAAAAACTGTATGTGTCTTATTTATGTCCATTATCTAGCCTCATTAACTAACCTCATTAACTAACCACAACTAGCTTTGTGTTGCGACCAGAACAATCTGGAACTGAACACACTCAAAACCGGAGAAATAGTGGTGCAACCCTCCCATATTACCACCTCTTACAGTACTAAACAACACAGTATCAACAGTAGAGACCTTGAATTTTCTAGGTTCTACCATATCTCATGACCTAAAATGGACACCCAACATCAAAAACGTCATCAAAAAAGCACAACAAAGAATGTTCTTTCTGCGCCAACTCAGAAAACTCAAACTGCCCAAGGAGATGCTGATCCAGTTCTACAGAGGAATTATTGAGTCTGTCATCTGCACCTCTATAACTGTCTGGTTTGGTTCTACAACCCAGCAAGACAGGCACAGACTTCAGAGGATAATTACAACTGCAGAAAAAACAATTGCTACCAACCTGCCTTCCATTGAGGACTTGTATACTGCACGAGTCAAAAAGAGGGCTGTGAAAATATTTACAGACCCCTCACATCCTGGACATAAACTGATTCAACTCGTACCCTCAAAACCACGCAACAGAGCATTGCACACCAGAAACAACTAAATGCAAGAACAGTTTTTTCCCCAAATGCCATCACTCTACTAAACAAATAATTCCTTCAACACTGTTAAACTAGTTACTAAGTCTGCGTTACTATTAATCTTCTCATCGTTCCTATCACCCATCTTCTCCCACTTATGACTGTATGACTGTAACCTTGTTGCTGGTATCCTTAAGATTTAGGTCCCTTCCAACTCTGTTAATCTATTATATCTGTTAATGTATCTTTTCTTTTATGTACACTGAGAGCGTATGCACCAAGACAAGTTCCTTGTGTGTCCAATCACACTTGGCCAATAAAGAATTCTATTCTATTCTGTTCTGTTCTGTTCTGTATTTATTTATGTACATTATACTAAATGTATTACTTCCAAACACTTTAGTTTTGCAATTTAAAAAATATGTATGATTTATTAATTTTTAAAAGTGGAACATAAATTAATAACTCTCTCTCTCCCTCCCTCCCTCCCTCCCTCTCTTTCTCTCTGTCTTTGTGTGTGTGTGTGTGTGTGTGTGTGTGTGTATTTAATGGGCAGGTTTTCCAGTCAGCATTCCTCAATCCTATGATTCAGAAATATGGTTTGCTTTGTGATATTTGTAGTCTATCAGATTTGATCTCAAGAGGCTTGGTTGCTGATTGGATTTTTTTGTACAGTTCAGTCCATTTGTTCTGGGAATCCTTTATTTCCTTTGTAATTGTTCCTTCTTGTTTGTGGCTGAAGCACAGGTATCATTTATGACACAGGTGTCAAACTCGAGGTGTCATGTTGCCATCATGTGACATATCACAATGTTTTCCCCCTTTGCGGAGCTGGAGTGGGCGTGGCCTGCACGTGATGCATACGACCCACTGGCCACCAGTTTGATACCCCTGAATTCTATGTATAAACTAATTGATCTTTGTAGGGTTCTTCCTAATGTTCTGCTTGATAGTTGAATCCCTGCAGTTCTTAAGGGATTGGTCCAAGATGTGACAAGCTGTTTTATTTTTCAGCTGGCTGTCCTGGGCCTGAGATGGATTTGGGTGGTGAAAGATTGGTCCAAAGTTATCAAGCTGGATTCCATGTCTAAAGGAAGACTAAAACCTGGGTTTCTCTGCTCCCATCCTTAACCACCACACCCACCGGTTCTTACCATAATCAATCAATGCAGCTTTAAAAAATATAATTTAGATATAGAGCCAAAAAAAGAACATTGAAACGGTTGTGCTCTACAACAATATGCTAGAACGATCATACAATATACTCTTCTGCAAAGGCCACACCAGCTGCTCAAAGTCATCAAGAGCTGGCTGTGCCATTCTCTCCTTGCGGCCATCTACAATCTGCTACAAGAGAGGAGACCTATCTAAATTCCTCAGGCCTCCGTCCATTTCCAAGAGGCCACAGCTGTTTTCTTTCTCGTTTCCTTCCTGTTCTAAGCTCTCACTTCAAAAGCCAAGGCTTCCCTTGAGAACAATTGTTCGATTATATCTGTGTAAAACAGTTGATAATCTACTTCTTTGCTGTTAGATAAAGTGGAGTAAATTTTAGGAGGGGGGGAGGCATTATTTTGAGAAAAACCGATGCACATAGTGACCATTTGTTGAGAAGGAAAGAAAGAGGTTATCCCTGAATGATACCGACTGGCAATCCCAGTGGGCAATTTTACATGTTGTCTTGCCCAGAGGGTGAAATGACTCCTGTGCTTATTTAGTAAAAAGGAGGTAGGCAGCAGAAACAAAACGGAGAGATAATGACTTCTGTGGCATGGAAGCATGCCTGGTGTGCAGCAAACCTCTTTAAGAGTGTTTCCAGAATTGCAAGCACCGCAGTCTACTAATGGGTAGCATGGCTGTTGCAAAATGGGGGCAACTAGTTTTTTTTTTAATAAAAAATATGTTTAGCTCTTAACTGAGTTTAAGAGTAGGAAATTACACAATGGATGTTGAAATGCAGGCTGGGTGAAAAGTTGTCATTTGAGTAATGGATGCTTTATTTCCTGTTTTTGCTAAAAGCTGGAGCTCAGCATAATTAGTGAGCGAGAAAGCAGCCTTGGCAGCCAAACAAAAAAACACATTTTGGGCTCCTGAGCCAATTAAAACTGTTTATGCAGTCTCTGAGCAATATTTTTCACTGAACAATTAGACTCCAAGTATTCATCATAATGAGGGAGGAGCTGTGATTATAAAGAACCCAATTTTGGGAAATGCAGAAGCTGAAGAATATATGGTAAAGTGTAACTATTTCCTTCAATATGTTCAGTAAATTGTAGAAAATATATTTACTAACAACATTTTGAGCCCTAAACCCAAATATTCAGTAATCAAGTGAAGATGAGTTATGTGTAACGCATGTAAGAAACGGGCTGGAATTCTGGTACATTACAATAATTCAGGACAGAAACACCCAGTAGCTTCTTCATGCTTCAGATGGTGTCCCTAGGTTCTTTCCATTGTCAACAAGTATGCAGCCTATACAACAATTGCAATGTTGCACTAAAGTTAGTATGTGTGGACAACATCCTTCTAAATTATTAATTGGAGCTAGATCAGGTATTTGCAATTTGCACTACAGCACGTGATAGATCTATCAGTGCGTGATAGACCCCGCAATCTTTTAAACTGTACTCAGAGAACATATCTATGTTGATAGTGTTTCAATTGCTTCAGTAATGAATATGTCTAAAGATGCTAATTGAAGCATAAGACAACCATACTCTAGAATCAAAGATAGAAGGAATCGTTTAGGCCTTTGAAGCGAACTCCCTCCTCAGTATAGGAATACAGATGAAAGCATGCCCTTTTGGATGGTTGTCCAACCTCTATTTGAATACATCCAGTCAGTGGTGAAATCCAAATTTTTTTACTACCAGTTTTTTTACTACCAGGGTGTGGCTTGGTGAGTGGGGTGTGGCTTGGTGGGGAAGGATACTGCAAAATCTCCCTTCCCACCCAACTCTGGGACCAGCCAGAGGTGTTATTTGCCGGTTCTCTGAACTGCTCAAAATTTCCTCTACCGGTTCTCCAGAACCTGTCAGAACCTGCTGGATTTCACCCCTGCATCCAGTGAAAGGGTTTGCATTGTGTCCTTTAATCACTGGTCCCACTGCCAAACTGCTCCTGTTTTAGCAAATATCTGTTACTTTCATTTGATTGTCTGTGCCTGAAGACCATTTTCCACATTCTTCAACTTTCTTCAGGAACACTTCGGGTACTTGAAAAGTGCTATCATACTCTCCCCTCCCCAGTTATCTGTGTAATATCATTTCAGTTATGTAAAGAGCTGCCAATATATTTATGCATGTTCTTTTCAAGGCTGAGCATACACTATTCCTTCAATATTTCTTCAGACTGCAGGACTTAGTTTCAAATCCCTGAATTATCGTACTGTAATTACTGTATCTCTCCACGCCTGTTTTGATTTCATCTTTCTTAAAAATGTGGGACTCAGAACTCTACACAAGATTCAACATGTGGTCTAATGAATGCAGAACTTCTGTGATTACTTTCTGTAATTTATGTGCAAACCGTATTTCTGTCAATGCAGCCTAAAATTGAATGACTCATATTTATCTACAACTTTTCACATATGCTACAGTATTACCAAGTCAAATATTCCCCATACTATACATGCACATGCACGTGTGTGTGTGTGCATTTCTTTTTTTTATAAATGAAGGCAATTACATGTCTTACTAATTTTTTATCTATTTTTTCAGCCATTTTTTCTAACCTCAGTATAATTTTTTAATTCGTTTCTGTACTTTAGAATAGAAACCATTTCATATAAATTTCTGTCATTGGCATTTTTATATGCATCTCCCACTTCTTCAGGCACTAATGAACTATAAAGGTTTCAAGATGACTTCATGAAGACCTCACTTTAACTTGATCAGGAACCAATTGTTTCAAGCGAGGTGCATACTGATTACATTCATGACTTTTCCATGATCTAGAAAGGAAATTATCCCATTAAAAATGAAAGATTAGTCTGACAGGTTTTGTTCTTGGAAAGTTCACCCTCATTCCTAGTAATCATAACCTTTTTATAGTGTTTAGAAATATCTAGAATTTTTTCATGATATGAAACTGGTGGAATACACTGGATTTTCTTTTTCCTTTTTTTAAATATAATGGACATATGCCCTACTCCCATTAATGGATATTTACCTAGTCTCTAGGATTTCCCAAATCTAATGGATAGAGGATCAAGTCAAAGGTCAGTCTACTATTATCAAGTTTCTTCAGTACTTTAGGAAGCAAATAATATCTGTTCCTAGTGAATTTATATATTTATATATACTTTATATATAGGGCAATAGGTGTTCTTTGTTTATATTTTTATTAAACTCTATTTAAAATTCCCCAGATTCGGCCACTACTTTACACTATTTTACACACTTTATTTTACAATAGAATAATTTCTTCTAAGACAAAACTGTTCAAAACTTGAACAGTTTTGTGAAGCCTTTTGAGTTCTTCCTAGCATCTTTAAGTAAGTCTAAGTTTCAGATTCCTGTTTTCTTCCTTGGTCATCTACTCAGTTTTCGTTCTTCTGTATGTATCCTTTTTGAATTGTGATTTATGTTGACATGGCCAATGACTGTAAACAATATTTCTCCAATAACTAACACTTATCAGGAATAGCATTTTGGTAATATTAAATGTATTGTATGAATATTTTATTTTTAAAAGATTTATACAGCTGCCCATCTCACACAAATGACTCTGAGCATCTTACAAGATTGAAACAAACAAATCCACCAAATATAATCTCCTGATGCCCAAGAATAAACTTTTAGCTTACCATTAGTAGCAGCAGAGCTCATCTACCCCATGACCCAAATACCTGGGGAAACAGCCAGATTGTCAATGCCTTGCAAATTTATAATCTAATCTTTATAATTAGGGAGCCATCAAGTGAAAGCCTGAATGGGGGAAGCAAAAGCAAAATTAGAGCCATAATCTGAACTAAGTCATACAGGCAACCATCAGCCCTGTGTGAATCCAAAGATTCTATATGGTGGCCCCTGAATGGAGTCTTCTAAAATTATGCATTGGGAAAATGTGAATTTATTAGAAAAGGACTGAATAACAGTGGTGCAAGTTTTCTGCTTAATGAGGGTAAATTAAATAGTGTTAAAGTAACATCTGATAGCTCTCCTGTTTTATTTAAACATTAATTCTCTTGAAATATTGAAAAACTCTGGGATCCCAAAGGTGCTTTTTCAAGAGGCAACTGAACTTTCTGATTTGTCTTTGAAGACGTTTCAATTCTCATCCAAGAAAAAATTCTCATCCAAGACCGTTCCTGTCCTAATGTTTCCTTTCAATATATGTTCCTGTATATAATGTTATGACAAAATAAATACGGTAAATAAATAAATAAAAAAATAAAAAAGAAGCTTCTTCAGCTCTTCTTGGATGACAAGCGAAATGTCTTCAAAGAAAAACCAGAAAGTCCAGTTGCCTCTTGAAAAAGCACCTTTGGGACAACCATGACCTGGATGACTGAGAATCTCCAAAGATAAAAACTCTGAGAGAAGAAAATTAGTTCCAATCCCTATGTTATCTGGATGCTTAAGAAAAGAACTTTAATAGAAAGTTCTAACATAGCTCCCATTTTTAAAAGCTTGTGCTGTTGTGGTTGTAACATCTTATGACTATGTTTTTTTTATTTATTTGTATTGAATATATAAGGCTGCCTGTATCATACTAATGACTCTAGGTGGCTATCAATACATAGAAACATAACATAAAGCAAAATAAAAAATGTAACAAAATAATCATGGCAAGCAATATACTGTAACAACAAAATTGTGACCAGACAATTCCAGTCCAGAACTTCATGGCTCACTGACTTGAAGAAAGTCAGTGAATGTTCTCAAAATATAGATGGGAAATCTAATGGCTTGATTTCTCTCTCTTGATCAGTATTTCTCTGCCTTTGTAATAAAACTGATAAAACTATATTAGGGAAACTTAATAAACATCAGCAATATATACTATAGCTTAATGAATTACGTTCAGTTTTTGCTATAATCAGGCATGATAGTCTTTTTTCCTTTCTTTTCTAATTATTGTTTTTCACTCACTCAATAATAAAGTAAATGTATCTGCTTGTAATGACATAAACCATGTTTTTTTTTATCTTTATTTTATTTTATTTGTCAAGAACATATTAAGTAATATATATAAGTATAAACATGGATTGGATACATAAAATAGATACAAATAGAGGAAACATTAGGACAGGGACAGCACACTGGTGCCCTTATGCACGCCCCTTACAGACCTCTTAGAAATGGGTGAGGTCAACAGTAGACAGTCTTAGGTTAAAATTTTGGGGGTTTGGGGATGAAACCACAGAGTCAGGTAGTGCATTCCAGGCATTGACCACTCTGCTGCTGAAGTCATATTTTCTACAAACGAGTTTGGAGTGGTTCACTTTAAGTGCGTATCTATTGTGTGCTCATGTATTGTTGTGGTTGAAGCTGAAGTAGTCATTGACAGGTAGGACATTGTAGCAGATAATTTTATGAGCTACATCTTAGGTCATACCAAAGGCGGCATAGTTCTAAGTTTTCTAGGCCTAGAATTTCAAGTCTGGTTTATTTATTTATCAACCCAATAAATGCATAATTTTTATTTAATCCACTCTTAATTTCCCTTCACTTACTTTGGAGAAAGCTACACCTTTTATGTTGTTGCATTTAATTTAATAGGACATTTTGTGCATACAATTGGTATCAGTCAACAAACTTAAAAATTTGTAATTAACTGGTAGAATAGAATAGAATAGAATAGAATAGAATTTTTTTATTGGCCAAGTGTAATTGGACACACAAGGAATTTGTCTTCGTGCATTTGCTCTCAGTGTACATAAAAGAAAAGATACGTTCATCAAGAATCATAAGGTACAACACTTAATGATAGTCATAGAGTACAAATTTAACACTTAATGATACAACACTTAATGATAGTCATAGGGTACAAATAAGCAATCAGGAAACAATCAATATCCATATAAATCATAAGGATACAAGCAACAAAGTTACAGTCATACAGTCATAAGTGAGAGGAGATGGGTGATGGGAATGATGAGAAGATTAATAGTAGTGCAGATTTAGTAAATAGTTTGACAGTGTTGAGGGAATTATTCATTTATCAGAATGATGGCGTTCGGGAAAAAACTGTTCTTGTGTCTAGTTGTTCTGGTGTGCAGTGCTCTATAATGTCATTTTGAGGGTAGGAGTTGAATCAGTTTATGTCCAGGATGTGAGGGGTCTGTAAATATTTTCATAGCCCTCTTTTTGACTCGTACAATATACAGGTCCTCAATGGAAGGCAGGTTGGTAGCAATTATTTTTTCTGCAGTTGTAATTATCCTCTGAAGTCTGTGCCTGTCTTGTTGGGTTGCAGAACCAAACCAGACAGTTATAGAGGTACAGATGATAGACTCAATAATCTCCCTGTAGAACTGTATCACCAGCTCCTTGGGCAGTTTGAGCTTTCTGAGTTGGTATGACTTATTGCAATCTCAGCCTTAGAAGTGGGAGGTATAAAAATCAGTTTTTAAAAAAAGTAATAAATGAGTAACATGCATGTATGTAACTCTCCAATGGAGAATCTGATGGAGAATCTGCATGATATACAATTGCTTCTATGCTGACCTTTTCATTCATTTGGTAATTTTTTAATGTGTCATTGTTTTTTTGTGACTGCATGGCATATTTCATTTTCCAACAGGACTGCAGACAAAACTGTTACACATAACAGCACTAGGTGGGTACTGGTTTGCTTTGACATGTTCCTTGCCTTGGAGCTTTTCAGTGGAGGAAAAAGAAAAATATGATTTTGCAATGTTTTTGTTATGCCTGTTTTCTAAGGTAGGGGTTTTCAATTGGTTCCCCATTAAATTCCATTGGGAAAAGTACGTTTATAATCTTGCTGAAAGCCAAATTCAGAAGATAATATCACTGTAAACAGCCCTGCTCTAACTTGACAGGAACGTAAGTAGGAATTTCCCATATTACAAAGCTCATAGTTTATTTATGAAAAATTCTGTTTATATTGACACATCATCTCACTTGAGAATATGAATAAACCCCATAATAGAAATACCTATCAGCCTTGAAGAGCAGTCAGATTGAAAAGCTGTACTGGTAATGTTTTAAAAGTTTAAACTGCTGTAAAATTATAAAGATAAAACTATCACCCTGTTTAAGAATGAATTAAAGCTAGAAAGCATATGAGGAAAAAAAGATATAAAATATTTGAGTCACAAAAAAGTGGGTGAAGAATTTATTTCAGCAGGAACAAAAAAAAGAAATTGAGTTGTTTTGTGCATAAATTCTCAACTATATCCAAAGACTATAATGTCTGATCATTATGGCAGATATATTGGGTAGGGCATTAATCTATAGAGGGCTAAGACTTTGATGTTGGGAATTTATGTCCCAAATAAAGAAAAAACTGTATTTTATAAAGAATGTATTGATAACCTATTGAACTTTCTGTATGAAAATTGGCGTCTCCTGGGAGATTGGCATATTTTCCTCGTAAAAAGAACCTCTGAGAAAAATATTAAAAGACAAATTACCAATGGTTTTCTTTGATTTAATGGAAAATTTGAAGCTTGTTGATACTGAAGCATGGAGATATTAAAAGAGGGTGATTCAAAGGAATACATGTATATTTATTTTCTGAAAGACATAGATCTTTTTCAAGAAGAGATATGATTTGGATCTCTAAGACTTTGGCTACTAATGTTCATAAAGTGAAAAAATTACTAAAGACTTTCTCAGACCATAACTCAATGACCTCAGCTTTCAAAGGGAAAAATAATAATTTCATATGGAGATTGAATGAGATTTGTTGCAAAGGAAATGGTAGGGAAACATTGCAAAAAGAAACTAATTTTTTTTTTGAAAATAATCTTAATAAAGTCACAGAGAGAACAGTTTGGGATGCAAGTGAAGATGATTAAATGATTTCAAAAAGAAACAGCAAGAGAAAATACGAAGGATTTTGGGTGAGATTTTTAAAAAAGGAAGAGTTAAATAAGTTCCCATGGAGGACAATTATCCATCAAATTAAGCTTTTTATTATTTTATTTATTATTTTATTTTTTATTATTTTTTATTTTGTCACACAGTATATATAAGCATAAGCATGAAATAATTATACAATATATAAGCATATAGATAAGTATGAGTATGTAATAACTATATTAATTGGATATAACGAAAGGAAACAATAGGACAGGAACAGTAGGCACGCTTGTGCTCTTATGCACGCCCCTTACAGACCTCTTAGGAATGGGGGGAGGTCAATAGTAGACAGTTTTTGGTTGAAGCTTTTGGGATTTTGGGAAGAGACCACAGAGTCAGGTAGTTTATTCCAAGCATTAACAACTCTGTTACTGAACAATTAACAACTCTATTACTGAAGTCATATTTTACTGAAGTCATGTTTACAAAGGCAATTATTTAAGTTAACAGTGAGAAAGATGGAAATAAAGATGAATTATGCAAAACAAATAAAATTTGAATTTGCAAATGAACTAGGGAAATGTTTGGCATATAAATTGCAAAAAGAAAAAGAAAAGAAAGTGACCTTAAAGTGACAGGAAGGAAATACTGTAATAACAGATAATGAAAATGTATAACAAGTGTTTCACCAATGTTATTCTACTTTATAGAAATGTCAAGAAATTTCCTTGGAAAAAGGGATGAATATTTTCATAAACAGAATTTACTGAAGATCACAGAGAATTACAGACAAATTTTGAATGGATCTAACGATAAGCAAAGTTTGTATACTTATTAAAAGGACTAAAACAGGAAAGACAACTGGTCCAGATGGTCTCTGGCCTCTTATTATAACTGTTTTGAGGATGAACTTTTATAACCTTTATAACCATTAAAATATATGATGAATGTTACAGAATGGAATGATTCCTGAAAGCTAGAACGAGGCTTGTATAGCATGAATACGTAAAGAGACCCAGGACCTAACTTTAACAAGAAATTATTGACCAACATTGAATAATATGTTGTTTAAAATTATTTTGTCTGAAAGATTGAAAATAATTTTACAGGACTTTATTCATAAAGTTGAATAGGGGTTCCTACCTAAAAGACAATGATGAAATAATATTAGAAATGTGTTGGATAGATTGATTTATGTGCACAGAAAGCATAAATAATTGTTAATGAAGAATTAACAAAACCTTGTGAGATTCAAAAAAGGACAAGGAAAAAATGTCTACCAACTCTAGTCTTATTCATTTTAGTTCTGGGCCTAAAATGACAAAAATTGTGGGAGTAAAGATTAAAAAAGAAACTTATGTTAATGGCTGATGACCTAGAGATAATTTTGGATGAACTGTTAGAGAGCATAGAAACACTAATGGGAAAATCAAAGCCTTTGGAATGCTAGCAAGTTCTAAGATTAATGATCAAAAGACAAATATATTAAAATATGAACTAAAAACATAAAAAATGCAGAAAACTGGTTTTTGATGAAAAAAAATAAAATACTCAGTTCAGTAAAATGAGCACTCTGATTGCTGGAGGCAATATGTTGACATTTGTAAACTGCTCAGACAATGCCTGTTTCGAGAAGGGATGTACCATTCATGTAATGGCAAAAGGATATACCCGAATCCGTGTGACAAGGGCAGTGGTGAAATCCAATTTTTTTTACTACCAGCCAGAGGTGGTATTTGCCAGTTCTCTGAAGTACTCAAAATTTCCACTACCGGTTCTCCTGAACCTGTCATACCTGCTGGATTTCCCACCTAGACAAGGGGAAAAAACACAAGTTAAATACAAAGTGTTACAAGATGCAAAAGAAAGAAGAGGATTGAGTTATTGAATTTGAAATTGTATTTTGCAGTTTGTTTGTTTTGGATGAAGGTTACTGAGAAATCAAATATTTTTAGAATTAGAAGATCATGACCTGAGGTTTGGATAGCATGGATATTTTATGGTATGATAAAGTTAAAGTTAATGTGGATTTAAAAAAAAATTTTTTTTAGACATACTTTGTTGAGAATATATCTATGCCTGAAAATTCCAAGAAGCACTTTAGAAAAGTGCATTTTACAAAAGAGAAACAACAGCAAAAACAAGCGGTAAACATACTAGGAATTATTGGAGACTCATTAAGGGGAATATAAAATTAAAAGAAAAACGAATGGAAGAAGGATATAGTTGTTTTTCTATTTAAAGTTGTCAGAAGATTTAAAATAAATAAAAAGATTTACGTATGCAGCAAAGTAAGGTAGAATTTGAAATGGAATTTAGCAACATGTAATTGTTAAAATGTATATTTTTGTTGAAATGTGAAAGAAAAGAACAGGTTAAAGAATGTATGATAAAGAGGGCTAAAAATTGTGATTATAATCTAAGGATGAATCAATTGGGAAATATATAGTCAAAAGTGTTGAAATTTATATTACGTTACATTTTCTGAAATTATCTAGAATGCCTAAAGCAGTGGTGGGATTCTACCGGTTCAGACTGGTTCAGGTGAATCGTTAGCTCCGACTTTCAGTTGTGAGCGAATCAGTTTGCTCTGAGTTTGAAGCGGGGCCCCCTGCCTGTCCGCCCAGCCCTGCGTTATACTCATTTATAATTCCATTTCCGAAGCCCAGCTGATCAGTGTGGATTACCACGCCTCAGCTGTTTTCCTTGCTGGCAGCAATGCGGAAGGTGAGTTTTCTACAAACTGTGCTTAGCGAATTGGTTGTTAAACCAGTAGGATCCCACCCCTGGTATAACGGCATTTCTAACGTGTATTGGTGTGAACTTTGCCAGGTGAACCAGACAGGAAACACGAGATAATTCTACTTTATAATAAGTTTTTGTTAATAGAATCTGGCAAGTCTGAAAGTACAGTTCTACCCTTTTCCTTTACACCCCAAGAAATTAGGGAGGGTCTCTTCTAAGCCTCTTGTCAAGACCACTGTCCAACTGCAGACTATGCTGTTTCTTATCTGACCATTCCCTAGACACTCAATAAACACTGTCTCTTGGCCCAATCTTTCAAGGTCATTCCCAATACTATTACAGTTGCAAACGTGAACAACATGAAGGGACATTCCTCTGCATAAAAAATGATTTTGTGACTTATGATTTTGATGATTAGAAAGGTTATAGAAAGAAGATGATTATGAGGTTATCTTAGAGAGAAAGCTTGGATTAGAATTGTATGTATAACTGCCAACAGGAAGATCAAAAGCTGCTGCTTTATATATTGTTTTCTTCCTTTCTTTCTTGTTTTTTTTTAACCTCATTTTTATTTGTTCTGTTCTTTTGCTTTTTTTTTCTTTTCCTTTTTCAAATTTACTCTTATTTTTTCTTTGAATGTACAGTATTTCTATCATGCCTTAATACCATTTTTATATATTCAGAAATGTGGTAATTACTTGGATGCAATTCATAATGTTTGTCATTCCTATTCCATGGTAATGATAGTCATATGATTTTTCTTAAACACCAAGCCATCCACATGAAGAGCTCCATAACCAATTGGATTAAAGCACAGTTGCTTACTCACGATAGCCTTCCTGTGAGGACAAGCCCTGATGTGTTGTCTTTTGATAACACTGGCTCCTTTGGAGCAATAATGCTGATACAGCTTCCTGTCTAATCGTAAAGCAATTACTGCACCTCTAGAGGGAAAACACTTTAAAACATCTGGGCTTATTTTAGACATCATAGCCTTTCCTTGCTGGCCTTAAGTGTCATTTTAAAAGTACCCTTTTAGAAAATGTGTGAAAACTCTGAAGCAATGGGTAATAGACATAGTATTTACAGCAGTGGTGGGTTGCTACTGGTTCTCCCCCGTTTGGTGAACCAGTAGTGGCGGTGGAGGAAGTTTCCGCCCACCTGCCTGGACATAATCAAATACGCTTTGCGCATGCGCAGAAGCGAGCAAACAGGTAGCAAAGGTAAGTGAAACCCACCACTGATTTACAACATTTTGATAAAAGAATCCTTTCAAAAAAAGATGTAAGGTTGCTCAAATTTAATTGTAATTTTCATTTGGTCACATACAGCAAGCTAAATTCTATTTTACAACCTGCTGGGGTAGAATCAGCTTCTATGGATGTTCGTACTATGGAATAGACTCAAGAAATCAATATGTGTTGCAGAGGTAAACTCTTTTTTTAGAGTATGATCTATGTTCAAATGCTGAAAATGACAAGCGAAGTTAAGCTTGACTTTTACTCAGGTGCCTCTTATTTGAAGTGAAAACTGGAAACTACATGGAAGATTGTCAAGTTCAGTATTTTTACAGATAAGATAATCTTTCCATTTTATTTATTCTAAGACCGTGCTGTGCTCTTTTAGATTTGCTTTGAGCACTGTGATTTTTTCCCCAATAAAATTAAGTGGATTAAATTAAATTAAGTGGAAAAAATAATCTGATAAATGTTTTCCCTTGGTCACTTTTATATCAGAACATTTCTTTAAACAATTATGCACAATTGAAAGCACTACTATATACAACATAATCAAGTCTGCAAATGGCAAAGTGCCCAAATAAATCTTCCTGTTAAAGTCAAGTTCTCCTAAAAATGTATTAAAATAAGTCTAAAGGTCATGTCTAAAGCAGATAGAAAAAACAATGAAAAAAAATCCTAAAACATTTAAGATTGTTAAAGAAACCTCTGTTATTGGTGTAAATTTTATATAGAAAAATATAATAGAAATAATTGTTTATTGGGTTTATCAGTGTTATTTTTTCATTTTGAATAATATGGAGATTGCAGAAAACAAAATCATCACATTTTGTGGCTCTGTCCATTGGTGGAGGTCCACAATCAGATAAAGAGACCCATTATTGAGGCTTCTTTGCTTATACAACAGAAACTTCATTGCCATTGTTTAGCTACCTCATATGCTCCTCCATTATTAGGAAGAAAGAAAAAGAAGCTACATTAGCCCTTATAGCTGCTATTATGAAAAGAAAACAAAGCCAGTTTGGTGCAGTGGTTGAAGACATTGGATTAGAAAACTGGGAAGCTGTAAATTCTAGTCCTGCATTAGGCACAAAACCATCTGGGTGACTTTGAGCCCTAGGAAGAAGACCATAGCAAACTACTTCTGAAAACCTTGCCAAGAAAGCTGAAGGGATTTGTCCTAGCAGTCACCATGGGTCAAGGACAACAGGGAAGGGGAGGGGAATTCAAGGCCCCTCAACATCACCTTTTATTCTTGCTGGCATAACTCCAAGAACTTAGAGGCTTAGAACTGGATGTGGTGGTTCCTTCATCAGGTCCTTACCACTCAATCTCTTTAGAACTGCTCTGAATTTTTATCTGAGACAGTTTTAATGATGTTCTTTTGTAATTATCCTAATTTATTGTATATTCGTTTTAATTACGTTATCTATTAAATTAAAAAAAGTATGACAATTTACTGAAGCAAAAGCTCAAAAGTAAGAAAAATAGCATGCATTTCCAGAGGTAGATTTCCACAGATGCTTCCCCATATTCCCCTAAGATCAAAAAGTCATTTCTGATTTCTGGAACTGGTTCCATCAACAGAACTGCCAGAATTAACTCTATATTTTAATGTACTATATGTGATAGCATTTTACAAGACACTTTTGATAATTGATCAATCATTTATTTATCAAATGTACATGGCTTCCCATCTCACAAAAAAGTGACTCTGGATAGTGTATGATAATTAAGTAAAACAATAAATATATAAAAACAATCATGATTAAAAATATAAACAACCATTATTAAAACGCTTGTTAAAAAAAATCCTGAATCTTTCAGATGGTAAACAAATCTACATTTAGAAGAAAGAGTGAGGAACTTCTGCCCCAGAGTCATAAACCCAACCACTGCAACTAAGACATGAAATTCTGAACTGCTCACTAGGGAAGGAGAGAATATCTGTATCATGATACAATGAGCAGCACTGTATCACTGAAGCAGAACAGAGAAGGGAAATGACTCAATCATCAAAAGGTCCTCCTTCCTCAGGGAACTGTCTCTAATCAGTATTAGCCCCTTACAATAATACTATTTCAGAAGCTCTGCAAACCAGAGCACTCCGTAGCCATGTAAACTGCTTCCTGGAATTGCCAAACAAAACAACATTCAGCAATTAATAGAATTTCACTATTAGCTGTTCTATGATAAAGCAAAATAAACTTTGCATGTTAATCATAGAGTCAATCTGGGAGAAAGGCAGGTTTACCTTTCCTGTTTCTTATATATATGTGCCTCTCTCCCTCACACGTGCGCTCTTGCTCTCTTTGTCATGCAAGTCTGTAAAAATCAGAGTTGCTTACATTTTGCTTGGCAAAAGATACCTCTGGAAATTGTCCTTCTTACCCTTGTAAAAGCTATTAGTTTTCTCATGAGAGTGCCCTGATTAATCACTGCTTTACTAGATAGTTTGTAGGGGATGCCAAAGATCTAGAAAAATTCTACATTTTTATACTTAATCATAAAACTACGCAATGCCGAAAGCTGACAAAAGACTCTGCAGAATAAGGCAACAAGTATACCATAGCTCTGGGACCGAGAAAATCACTGAAAAGTGGTCTTTTATAATTAATGGTGATTAGCCACAGAAACAGATGTGCAGCACCTTTGGAACAAATGAGCTGTTCGTTCTTTAACCGAGAAGGAAATTACAGCATTGTAAAAAGAATGGATGCAGGCTTATACTTTTCCCTCCATTTTTATTTTTATTTTTACTTTTCTGTTAACTGGTATTGGTAAATGTCCCTACTGAGAAAGTTGAACCACGCCTGCCCTGGAAGTTTTTTGTTTTGCTGTGAATACAAAGCTTTGCTCAAATAATTGCTGTTCTGCTTGGAGGTTTATCTATATTAGCAATTACTTTTAATAACACTGTTATGTAACTACAGTTTTCCCAGTAGAGGGAAGTTCCAATGGCAATGCTGCTTTGATTTACCTTTCATTTTGAGGAGTGTCACTGAAGTCATCTGGAACTTCTGTGACATATACTGTATTTGGCAAATACACAACTCAAAAAGGAAGAGGCAAACTATATATACCATAGTTCAGTGGTGGGTTGCTACCAGTTCACCCCAGATCGGGCGGACCAGTAGTGGACATCTCTGCGCATGTGCAGAAGCGGTACGCGCATCCACGAGCAAACTGGTAGCAATGGGATTTATAATCATAATCATAATAACAGAGTTGGAAGGGACCTTGGAGGTCCAACCCCCTGGCCAGGTAGGAAACCCTACATCATTTCAGACAAATGGTTATCCAACATTTTCTTAAAAATTTCCAGTGTTGGAGCATTCACAACTTCTGCAGGCAAGTTGTTCCATTTATTGATTGTTCTAATTATCAGGAAATTTCTTAGTTCTAAGTTGCTTCTCTCCTTGATTAGTTTCCACTCATTGCTTCTTGTCCTGCCTTCAGGTGCTTTGGAGAATAGCTTGACTCCCTCTTCTTTGTGGCAACCCCTGAGATATTGGAACACAGCTATCATGTCTCCCCTAGTCCTTCTTTTCATTAAACTAGGCATACCCAGTTCCTGCAACTGTTCGTCATATGTTTTAGTATCCAGTCCCCTAATCATCTTTGTTGCTCTTCTCTGCACTCTTTCTAGAGTCTCAATATCTTTTTTACAGCATGGCGACCAAAACTGAATGCAATATTCCAAGTGTGGCCTTACCAAGGCATTATAAAGTGGTATTAACACTTCACGTGATCTTGATTCTATCCTTCTGTTTATGCAGCCCAGAACTGTGTTGCATTTTTTGGCAGCTGCTGCCAAAAGTGATATGCTGGCTCATATCTAAATGGTTGTCCACTAGGACTCCAATATCCCTCTCACAGTTACTACTATTTAGCAAGGTACCACATATACGGTACCTGTGCATTTATTTTTTTTTGCCAAATGTAGAACCTTACTTTTTTCACTGTTGAATTTCATTTTGTTAGATAGTGCCCAATGTTCAAGTCTGTCAAGATCCTTCTGTATCTTGAGCCTATCTTCTGGAGTGTTGGCTATTCCTGCCAGCTTGGTGTCATCTGCAAATTTGATGAGTTCCCCATCTATCACCTTGTCCAAGTCATTGATGAAGATGTTGAAGAGTACTGGGCCTAAAACAGAGCCTTGGGGTACTCCACTGCATACTTCCCTCCATGTGGATGTAGTTCCATTAAGGACTACACGTTGAGTGCGGTTGGTCAGCCAGTTACGAATCCATCTGGTGGTGATGCTGTCTAACCCACATTTTTCTATTTTATCTAGTAGTAGGTTATGGTCTACTTTATCAAATGCTTTACTGAAGTACAAGTAAATTATATCGACAGCATTCCTCTGGTCCACTAATTTTGTCACTTTGTCAAAGAATGCAATAAGATTAGTCTGGCATGATCTGTTTTTGACAAACCCATGTTGGTTTTTTGTTATTACTTTGTTTGCTTCTAGGTGTTCAATGATTCGTTGCTTGATTATCTTTTCCAGAATCTTCCCTGGTATTGCGGTCAGGCTGATAGGTCTGTAGTTTCCTGGATCTGTTTTTTTTCCTTTTTTGAAGATGGGAACTACATCAGCTCTTTTCCAGTCCTCTGGCAGCTCCCCTGTGCTCCAGGATCTTTGAAAGATATAGTTCAGTGGTTCTGAGATTTCATCTGCCAGTTCCTTCAGAACCTTGGGGTGTAATCCATCCGGTCCTGGTGATTTGAACTCGTCTAGGGTAGACAGGTGTTCACTTACCATTTTCCCCCTATTTTAACTTGTGTTTCTAATCTGTTTTCTGTGGTGCTGTTTTTGATAGGTTGGATTGTTTTTTCCTTTTGTGTAAAGACAGATGCAAAAAATGAGTTAAGTAGATCTGCTTTCTCCCTGTTGCTTGTCACCTTCTTGCCACTTTCTTCCAGCAATCTGTTCCGGTACCTGTAGCAGTTCCGCTACAGGTACCGGAACAGACTTGTAAGTGGATCACAAGCTTCCTAACAAACAGGAAGCAGCAGGTGAAGCTAAGCAAGATCACATCAAATACCTGTACAATTAGCACAGGGCCCCCCCAAGGCTGTGTGCTCTCCCCACTTCTCTTCTCTCTGTATACCAATGACTGCATCTCCAATGATCCATTTGTTAAGCTACTGAAGTTCGCAGATGACACAACAGTGATTGGTCTCATTCGAGACAATGACGAATCCGCATATAGACGAGAGGTCGAACGACTAGCCTTGTGGTGCAACCAAAACAATCTGGAACTGAACACACTCAAAACCGTAGAAATGGTGGTAGACTTTAGGAAAAACCCTTCCATACTTCCACCTCTTACAATACTTGACAACACAGTATCAACAGTAGAAACCTTCAAATTTCTGGGTTCTATCATATCGCAAGATCTCAAATGGACAGCTAACATCAAAAACATCATTAAAAAAGGACAACAAAGAATGTTCTTTCTGCGCCAACTCAGTAAGCTCAAACTGCCCAAGGAGCTGCTGATCCAATTCTACAGAGGAATTATTGAGTCTGTCATTTGCACCTCTATAACTGTCTGGTTCAGTTCTGCAACCCAACAAGAAAAACACAGACTTCAGAGGATAATTAGAACTGCAGAAAAAATAATTGCTACCAACCTGCCTTCCATTGAGGACCTGTATACTGCACGAATCAAGAAGAGGGCCGTGAAAATATTTGCAGATCCCTCGCATCCTGGACATAAACTGTTTCAACTCCTACCCTCAAAACGACGCTATAGAGCACTGCACACCAGAACAACTAGACACAAGAACAGTTTTTTCCCGAAGGCCATCACTCTGCTAAACAAATAATTCCCTCAACACTGTCAGACTATTTACTGAATCTGCACTACTATTAATCGTTTCATAGTTCCCATCATCAATCTCTTTCCACTTATGACTGTATGACTATATCTTGTTGCTGGCAATCCTTATGATTTATATTGATATATTGATCATCAATTGTGTTGTAAATGTTGTACCTTGATGAACGTATCTTTTCTTTTATGTACACTGAGAGCATATGCACCAAGACAAATTCCTTGTGTGTCCAATCACACTTGGCCAATAAAATTCTATTCTATTCAATGGGCCAATTGTTTCCTTGACTTTTTTCTTGTTTTTAACATGTTGGAAGAAGCTTTTTTTTGTTATTTTTTACTTTTGTCGCTAGCCTTTGTTCGTTGTGAGCCTTAGCTTTCCTCACTTCATCTTTACAGGCTCGGGCTATTCGCTGATATTCTGCCTTAGTTATTTGCCCCTTTCCACTTTTATACTCCACCTCCTCTTTTATTTGGTTTATTTCTTTTAATTAATTTATATCCCTCTAGCTGTATGTTCCATTTGTCAGTTTCATCCCACCAAGTTTCCGTAATGGCAACAATATCATATCTGCCCTCATTTACTTGAATTTCTAATTCACCCCGTTTATTCCTCATATTCTGTGCATTGGTGTATAGACATTTGAGTCCATTTTGATTGACCTTGTGTTTATTGTCTACATAACCTGTGTTGTGCCTGACTGCCCCTACTTTCTTGCCACCTGTTTGACTAGTGCATATGGTATGGCAGTCACTATTAAATGCTTGGTTTTGCTTGATAGCAGGGCTGATAATCTTACTCACACAGACATCTCTGTTACGTGCACTGATAACCCTATTAATTTTGGATTGCTGGGGACAGAAATGTTCTGTATCAATTAATTCTCTGTCCCCACTGTTCAGTTTAAATGTTTATTCAGAAAATCTGTGAATATATTGCTAAGTAACTCAGTCCCTTTGCAATCCATCTCTGTTGTACAGTTTTTCATTGGACCAGTTGCAGACATCGTGACTAATAAAGCCAAAGCCTTCCCTTTAACCACTCCTTTAGCCATACATTAAACTCCACTACATGCTGGCCTTTACCTTTTTGTTCCTTATATACTGGTAAAACCTCTGAAAAGATAAGCCTACAACCTATGCTACTAAGTTCATACCCCAAGCTCTGGAAATCATTCTGCACAGAAAGTACATCCTTTTGGGACAGATCATTTGTGCCAAGATGTATAATAGCATCAACATCACAATCCTTACTGGCATTCTTGACTATCTTAAGAATACGCCTCTTGTCTCTGCTGGCAGTAGCACCTGGCAGACACCTGACCTCTTTCAAAACCGCCATATCCTCTCCTAAATTTACATTCCTTACAATTGAATCACCAATCAGAAAGTGGCTTCTCTTTTTGGATACTGTGCTCTTCTTGTCTGACTGATGTGTAATAACTGATTCACATTTTCCCCTTTAAGTTCTTCATCTCGGACCATGATCCCCTGCTTGTTTGAGTTATCAGTATCAAAACTACCTTGACCTGTCACTATTAAGGTCAGCAAGGGCACTATATTTGTTATACTGGGACATTGCAAAAGCTTTGTGTTTATGGTTTACAACTCTCACCCTGCCAGATCCCACGGTTGTCCATACTGCCCTTCTCCTGCAGGAACTTTGTGGTAGAGGGGACTGATGGCACGGCAGCGCAATAGAGTGGAATGGCTGAATTGGGCACCTAATTTCTGTTTGGAGAGCACAGATTTGAGATTCTAGATAGGTAATCTGTCCACGTAGACTACTAATTTGTTTACAAAGAGGACAGTACCCAAATTTGAAAAGAGTACTGCAAAAGACAGCTGCGAAACAAGTATTACATTGAACTAAGCCAATCATTTTGAAATAGAATAAAATCACAATCTCAAGTGGACTAATCCTGAATATATTATTGCTATTTTTGGTTTATAGTTATATGATTCGCGCACCGTTAGGCCGCTTTTTCTCTCTACTCCCCCTCACAGCCAGCAGCTCCTCCCACTGGTTCTCTGAAGTAAAAAGAATGGAAACCCACTATGCCATAGTTAGGAAATAATACTTTCACTGCCCAATTTCAAATTTATTATGATGCTTGCATAAGCCTAGGTGCCACCCCTAACCTTCTAATCCACCCTCAGCCATAGGATTTGACTTTGTCTTAGGGCCAATCATCTTCCTCAGTCCACCTCACTGAAAAACTAAGGAGAAAATGTTTTGCTTTAGAGATTATTCTCCAAAAGAAGGTAAATATAATAGCATATAAGACTCAAAAGCTCACGTAAACTCTGTATGTCTCATTTGCCACAAACCCTCCTGCATTTTTTTGCATTTATTTGAAAGCAGGAAGTTTAGGATGCAGTACCATTTCTCAAATTCTATTCCACAATTATGGAAAAACGAGACAAACAATCTTATTTTCAGGAATACATCTGTCATAAGAACCACAACCCCTCCCTAAAAGAAAAATCCATATGGATTGTATCCATGCTGTAAATTGAAGCTTTAGTGTGGTGGCTTATCTGCTGTGCAACAGTCATGGGAGAACAGATATCCATCCTCCCATACCTCCAAAATTCTGGATAAGAAAACAGCAAAAGAAAGAGGAAAGGTAGTTATGCTGGGAGTGGTAATTCTATGAATTATCCATTCACTATATCAACCTTATAACACACAAAGAAACATTTGCAATAAAAATAAGGGTTTTTACAAATGATAGCAGCTGCAGTATATAAAGTAACCCTGCCATATTGTTTTTCTTTTGCCAAATGTAGTATATCATGCAGCTACACAATGGATGATTCATAAACTTACTTCTGCAAAGATTTTGGACCTTAGGTTTCTTCCCATGACCTCTTTCCCATGGTACTGAAGTTGCAAACTGTTTTAGATCTTTAGCCAAGCACTACAATATTCAATAATCAAAAGTCTGTTAATTAAAAATCAGAGTTAAGGTTCATATTACCTCAAGGGCCAAACAGCCAAGAGACTCGATTTTAAAACCATCTTCATAAATTGGAGAAATGAGCTGAAAATAATAGAAATTTAACACACATTCTTTCTTTAGAAATACCTGACTTGATAACAATATTTGCAAAAGACTGCATGGAAAAAGAAGGCTCTGGAAGAATAAACATGGCATCTTTAAAGAAATGTCAACAGGTGGAACTAGCACATCAACATTTATTTGAAACCTTCTTCTCTTGAAATCCAAATAGCTGGCCGTACTAGATTTAAGTTAGATTCGAACGGAATATTAGAAAATAATTCCTAAGAGGAAAAGTAGTTTGATGGTAGAAACAATTACTCAGAGATATTGTGGGCCTCCTTTCACAGGAGGTATTCATAAAGATTCTAGACAGCCAATAATCTGGGATGCTTTAATTTGAATGCCATGAGAAAGTTATACCTGATGAACATGATTTCTATCATTGTATGGTTTGGAGATTCTGTAGTGGATATGCTGCATGATCAGCAACGATGCTGCCTAGTAATCTAAAGGTTTCATGAATCCAATTATAATGTAATAATAAGAATAGGAATAAAATAATAGGAACCTTAGGTGCAATCCCAAAACAACTGGAGCACCACTTGAACACTATTGGCATTGACAAAATCACTATCAGTCAGTTGCAAAAGCCAGCTAGGAACAGCTTACAGCCTTGCAATGATACTGTGAATACTATCAAATGTCAGCCTGTCCTGGGTTCTTGAGAAGGACTCAATAGGTTGATTAAAATGCAAAACCCAATCTAAACATCTGGCTGACTGTGCAACCAAACATAATAATAAAACATCCCAGAAAAAATGGGTTATCTTTATAATTTTAGGAATTCTATTCTCCCTATATGGATCTGGATTTGAACAAGAAAGTGTGTTGTGTATATTTAGGGCAAACATTATTGATATGGGATACATCAATATCTTCCAGTTTCCTGGTTTTAAACTGTCATTTCTTTTTTTAAAAAATCACAATTTTTCTTAGTTTCCAAAAAGAAGTTAATTGCTACCGTGACACTACAGTATTTTCTCCTTAATGGATTTGAAGCTGCTTTCTTGATAGCATATTTTACAAATGAAATTAACAGTGGTAAATGTGATAAACAAATAATCATGGTTCTATGATAAAATGTACCGTTTTTAAGGATTTACAACTCAAGCAAATCAGGTGGCAGCTGTGACTAGAAAGGCTTTTATGTGCCAGTTAGGACTATACCTTATTATTTTATTTTTATTATTTATTTTATTTGATTTTTATACCGCCCTTCTCCCGAAGGACTCAGGGCGGTGTACAGGCATAATAAAAAACCGGCAATACAATATACAGATTTAAAATACGATTTAAAAAACTTATTTAAATTAGCCCAATGATTAAAATTTACCATACTAAAATCCCGTTTAAAATTAATAAATTTAAGATTAAAATCCCGATTTAAGCCAGCCCCGCGCGGATAAAAAGGTGAGTCTTGAGTTCGCGACGAAATGTCCGAAGGTCAGGTATTTGGCGTAAACCCGGGGGAAGCTCGTTCCACAGTGTGGGAGCCCCCACAGAGAAGGCCCTTCCCCTGGGGGCCGCCAGCCGACATTGTTTGGCGGACGGCACCCTGAGAAGTCCCTCCCTGTGGGAGCGTACGGGTCGGTGGGAGGCGTATGGTAACAGCAGGCGGTCCCGTAAGTACCCAGGTCCTAAGCCATGGAGCGCTTTAAAGGTCATAACCAACACCTTAAAGTGCACCCGGAAGGCCACAGGCAGCCAGTGCAGTCTGTGCAGGAGCTGTGTTACATGGGAGCTACGTGTAGCTCCCTCTATCACCCGCGCAGCTGCATTCTGGACTAACTGAAGCCTCCGAGCGCACTTCAGGGGGAGCCCCATGTAGAGAGCATTACAGTAATCCAAGCGAGAGGTAACGAGCGCATGAGTGACTGTGCATAAGGCATCCCGATCAAGGAAGGGGCGCAACTGCCGAACCAGGCGAACCTGGTGGAAGGCCCTCCTGGAGACGGCTGTCAAATGGTCTTCAAACGACAGCCGATCATCCAGAAGGACACCCAAGTTGCGCACCCTATCCTTTGGGGCCAGTAACTCGCCTCCAACAGCCAGCCGCGGCTGCAGCTGACTGAATCGGGGTGCCGGCATCCACAGCCACTCCGTCTTGGAGGATTAAGCTTGAGCCAGACCCGTACAGCCTCCAAACACCGGGACAGCACTTCAACAACTTCATTGGGGTGGTCCGGGGTGGAAAAGTACAGCTGGGTGTCTTCAGCGTACTGCTGGTATCTCACCCCGAAACCACTGATGATCTCACCCAACGGCTTCATGTAGATGTTGAACAGCAGGCGAGAGAATCGACCCTGTGGGACCCCACAAGTGAGGCCCCTCGCGGTGACCTCTGCCCCCTGTCAACACCGTCTGCGACGGTCGGAGAGATAGGAGGAGAACCACCGGTATCACGGTGCCTCCACTCCCAATCCCCAACCGGCGCAGCAGGATACCATGATCGATGGTATCGACGCCGCTGAAAGGTCTAATAGGACCAGGGCAGAGGAATATCCCTGTCCCTGGCCCTCAGAGATCATCCACCAATGCGACCAAAGCTGTCTCCGTGCTGTCTCCGGGTCGGAAGCGGACTGGAGCAGGTCTAGATAGACATCTTCATCCAGGTGTTGGGGCAGCTGTCGCGCCACGGCACTCTCTACAACCTTCGCAACAAAGCGAAGGTTGGAACTGACGATAATTAGCCAAAATAGCTGGGTCCAAAGAGGGCTTCTTAAGGAGGGTCTCACCACCGCCTCTTTCAAGGCGGCAGGGAAAACCCCATCCAACAAAGAAGCGTTGATAATCCTCTGGAGCCAGCCTCGTGTCACCGCCTGAGTGGCCAGTACCAGCCAGGAAGGGCACGGGTCCAGTAAACATGTCGTTCGTGAAGCCTCCCCAACAACCTGTCCACGTCCTCGGGAGCCACAGGGTCAAACTCATCCCAAATGTGCTCAACAAGGCGTGCCTCCTCTCCCTCGCTTGGATCATCCCAAATTCGGTCCAGACCGTCCCTCAGCTGAGCGATTTTATCGTATAGATAACCACTAAACTCCTCGGCTCGTCCTGCAAAGGTCATCCGCACCTCCTGATGTAGGAGAGGCGGGTCACCCAGCTGGGCGGCGGGCGGTTATCTGCCGGCGCAATGAGGGTGGGCGTGGGCGCCTCGCTTCCCTCATTGCCACTAGGTAGGTCCTAGTATAGGTCCTAACTAGTGTCCGATCAACGGGCGACTGGACCTCCAGGTGCTCTCTAGGCGTCTTCTCCGGCGTTTCATCTCCCTCAGCCTCGGAGAACCAAGGGCGGACGAGATCTACGCTGGGTCAGAGGCCGCAAAGGCGCGACACGATCCAGGGCCCCGGCCGCGGCCTGCTCCCAGGCCACGACCAGTTCCTCAGTCGTGCCGTGGGCCAGATCCTCAGGGAATGGCCCAAGCTCCGTCTGGAACCTCTCAGGGTCCATCAGGCGCCTGGGACGGAACCACCGTATAGGTTCCGTCTCCCTGCGGTGGTGAATAGCGGTTCGGAAGTCTAGGCGAAGGAGAAAATGATCCGACCATGACATTGGTTCTGTTACTAAATCATCTAATACCAGATCATTTAACCACTGTCCAGAGATATAAATCAGATCTAGCATGCCTCCCCCTGTGTGCGTAGGGCCATCATTTACTCGAATCAGGTCCAGGGCCGTCATGGAAGCCTGGAACTCCCGAGCTGCCGTCGATGACAGGCCAACTGATGGCAAGTTTATCTAGAAACCTTGCACATATTCACTTTTGTCCTAGTCACCTGCTCCTTGGACTACTCTGTTCCGTATGTGGCTGTCCTTGAGGAGCAACTAAAAACTGTGGCTGTACCAAATGTGACAGCCCAGGCACTGACCGGTGTGTCCTGATTTACTTAAATGGCTCTGCTTTGGGAACTACATCAGATGCTCCTCAAGCTGCCACATGAATGTATGAATATACTATATATAACTATGTCTATCTATCTATCTATCTATCTATCTATCTATCTATCTATCTATCTATCTAAAACTATATATATAACTCGGGATGGCTTCTACTTACCTTTACTACTGGTTTGCAGTGGGAGTGCACACGCTTGCTTCACTTGCGTGCGCGCTTCTGTGCATGCGCAGATCACCCGTGATGAAGTTGTGGCAGGTGGGCGGAGCCTCCGGCCAGTTTTACTACCAGTTCTATAGAACCAGACCGAACCAGGGGCAACCCACCAGTGATATAACTCTAACTCTAACTCTATAGTTAGTTAGTTAGTTGGTTAGAATAGAATAGAATAGAATTTTTTATTGGCCAAGTGTGATTGGACACACAAGGAATTTGTCTTGGTGCATATGCTCTCAGTGTACATAAAAGAAAAGATACCTTCATCAAGGTACAACATTTACAACACAATTGATGGTCAATATATCAGTATAAATCATAAGGATTGCCAGCAACAAGTTATAGTCATACAGTCATAAATGGAAAGAGATTGGTGATGGGAACGATGAGAAGATTAATAGTAGTGCAGATTCAGTAAATAGTTTGACAGTGTTGATATACCACCTATCTTACCTGGAGGCAACTCTAGGTGACTTACGGTAATTAAAAACCAGTAAAAAACACTGAAACATTAAAACATAAATAATACATTATTTTAAAATTAACAAGCTGGGAAGGAGATGACCAGGACTTGGTGATCGAGAGAAGTTTTAAGATTGGCTCAAGATCTGTTTATCTGAGAGACTGCTCCTCCTCTGTTCATTGGCCCATCCAACCAAACAGATTAGAATAGAATAGAATAGAATAGAATAGAATTCTTTATTGGCCAAGTGTGATTGGACACAAAAAGTAATTTGTCTTTGCTGCATATGCTCTCAGTGTACATAAAAAGACAAGATACACTCGTCAAGAATCACAAGGCACAAATAATTCCATCAACACTGTCAAACTATTTACTGAATCTGCACTACTATTAATCTTCTCATAGTTCCCATCACCAATCTCTTTCCATTTATGACTGTATGACTATAACTTGTTGCTGGCAATCCTTATGATTTATATTGATATATTGACCATCAATTGTGTTGTAAATGTTGTACCTTGATGAATGTATCTTTTCTTTTATGTACATTGAGAGCATATGCACCAAGACAAATTCCTTGTGTGTCCAATCACACTTGGCCAATAAAAATTCTATTCTATTCTATTCTATTCTATTCTATTCTATTCTATTCTATTCTATTCTATGACAGTCATAAGGTACAATAAGCAATCAAATCATACTAGGAAACAATCATGCAGTCACAGGTGGGAGGAGATGGACGACAGGAATGATGAGAAGATCAATAGCAATGCAGCCTAATGTGAATAGCCTGACAGTATTGAGGGAATTATTTGTTTAGCAGAGTGAAAAACTGTTCTTGTATCTAGTTGTCTTGGTGTGCAGTGCTCTATAGAGTCGTTTTGAGGGTAGGAGTTGAAACAACTTATGTCCCAGGTCCCATCCCTATGGCATCTTTCCCTGGTGGGGTCTTAGAATCCAGGGTTTTCAGATGTCATCTCAACTATCTGGAACTTCTTCCTAGCTGAGTTTTGGTCAGCTCCACTCTCTTAGACTTTAGTAATATTATGAAGATCTACTCTGCATCTCTTGCATAGAAAGAGGGTGTAATTGAAGGTTGTTAACTGAAGGTGTAATTTGTGGATGGATGCCATTTTTTGTTATATTTTTGCTTCTTTCATTTATGTATTGTTTGGGGCCTGGTGATCATTCTGATATTTTGATATCTTAGAAATGGGTGGCATTCAGAGAATGTAAATAAATAAAAGTGCACATATCATAGAAAGTTACTGTGCCAGATGAAAGCCATTATTTTTAGAAACAAATGAGCCTCTTAACTAAACCCAGATAGGATTCTCTCCACCCTCTTACCCTCCAAGTGAGCTTGATAAGTTTCCATCTTGATATAACAGCCAAAAAACCCCCTGCAAATACCCAGAATAATAAGGAAACAGCTCCACCCTTAAAGCTTTCCTGCTGTTCAACAAAGCTGCTTTTAATATACTAGTTAGACTTTCAGGCTATATATAGCTACAATATATAAAAATGTAAAAAAAAAGCTGTCACATTTTTAAGGTCATGAATTGATTTTATCATTTAAACACTGGTGCCACCCAGAGGACACACAAAAATTGTTTTGATCAAGAACGGGAAAAAAATACGTTCCTTTCTTTTGATTAGTAAGATAGAGCAGTATTCTTAGGATTATAAATTGATCATAGAACTTTATTTAACAATGAAAGGCACAAGAAATACATACATACATACATACATTTCCTGCCCTTATTATTTTTATAAATAACTCCTGGTGGCAAATATATCCAACACACCTTCTCTCCTATTTTAACCCTATAAAAGCTATCTTGCTTGTGAATTAATACTGGTCAAGACTGCTTTTAGTAAAATTATATTGTGAGTTGCCCAGATTTTGGTACAGGATGGGGGCTGTGTAAATGTTTAACACAAACAAATAAAAACAAAAGGAAAGTCAGGAGATAAAGAAGAAACAATCCAATTGTCCAATAGGCAATCAACAATCCAGCACCATTGTTTGGACCCTGGAGAAAGTGAAACAAAATAAACAGAAACTGAATGATTTCCAAGCAACTGAAATAGGAAACTTCAATTACGCATTCATCAACTGCCGAATGTGTTATTTCATAAAAATTGTGAGAAACACAAGCAACATAGTTGGATTTGGTTTTCCATTAGGTTAAGCTAGTTTTTAGAATTCTTTTCTCCTATAGTTCTTTTTTAAAAAAAATTGGAAATACAATAGTCACATCAGAAAACAATTAAGTCTAACAATTAGACTTGGGGAATTGCTGACGGATCTGTCAAGTTTTGGATTAATGATAAAACTGGTCAATATAAAATGAATAAGAGAACATAGTTCAGTGGAAGACAGAGGCATAAATCAGTAGATCCTTTTCAATGTGTACTTTTCAATGTGTACTGGAAAGGAAAAGCTCAATATGACACTGAAGTTTTTCCCTGGGGAGGATAATTCAGTATTAAAAGGACAATTAATACTAACCGGGCTAGATTTTTACGATTAAGATTGCAAACATATTCTTATCCTTTCTGTTAAATCTTGCATATTGTACTTGTAATATCATGGTTTAACCATATATTTTATATATTATTCTAATTATTTATAAATATTTCAAATTTTTATAAAAGATTCAGATGAAAATATACTCGTGAAATATATTTCCACAATATTTAGCAAACACAATAATATAAGTGTTTGCTAAATACTGTTGTACATAAATAATTTTAATATTAATTTTTCTACGATTTATTAAGTTTTGGAATAAGGTATTATAGCATACACTTAAAAGGAAAGCGGTGCCAAATGTGACTAGGAGGGAGGATGGCCACCCCTGCCGTATTTCTTTTTTATAACTTGCAAATCACCTAACACATAAATTACTATACTGTACAGTAATAAAAAAACTGTGCCATTGTAACTGTGCAACTGTATCCTTGCAGAGACTAATCCCCCTCTAGTGGCAAAAAGGCATAATGCATTTTAGTATCTTTCCCCAATATTCAAATTCAACAAGATACAGGCAATTAAATTGAGTACTTAAAATTTGCTTTTAATTCCTTCTAGTTTCTAGGCATCTAATTAATACTGTTAGAAGATATAGTCTGTGTGTGAACCTGGATTGTCTGAGAAGAAAAGTGCGAATTTAAGAGGGCAAGAGATTGTTAGTTACTTAAACCATCTAATGACATTTCATTTTGGTTTATATTCATATCTGACCCAATCACTAATTATACAACCCACTGTTATAAATCTGTTAACTTGTTTATGCCTTTTTTCTCAAAAAATTTTTTGAGAAGAGAGTTCTTTTTTAAAAAATCTGACTGATTTCCATTATTGTAACAGAAAGTGGTTAATTTAATTTCTGAGCAGAGAAACACTCTGGAAAAAAACCCACTTCTGTAAATCTGACAGCTTCAAACCAAAAAGACAGATTAAAGCTAAGAACAAGTGTAGATAGTAATAACAAATTCCGTTATTGTTGTAGGCATGATTAATAGTAGGCACATCTCCCTTATTTTCCTGAGGCTTTATCCACATTTTCTAAAAAATTAAGCAAAACCATTTCAATGCTACATATTCTGCAAATTATTATTTTTCCCTGAAGGCAGAAACATTTTCATTTTCTGAAAGAAAAATTCATTCTGGCTTATTTCTATTAGGCTCACAAAACTAATTATATATCTAAAGCACCGATAAGGTCAGTTGAGCTCGTTTTACATTACTTATAAATGTATTTATAAATTAGGATAAAATATGGCTTTCAGTCACAGTATAGATTTATAAAAGGCTCTACATAAAATTAATGTTCATATTCAGCAACTTCTGAAGAAAATGCTCTCTTCTGAAGAAGTAACTGGAGTCATCTAAAACAATGTTATATCAGCATTTAAATCTTGAGACTAAATAAATAATCGGTGGACTCTAGGAAAATGAATCCAGTTGGGAGTCTTGGGTTAAAATATGAATTATTATCCATGGGATATGATTATGCAATCCAATTGCAATGGGGTGATATATTAGAAAGTTTATAAAATTAATGCAAACTTGATTTTTTTTCCAAAAAAATGATTGTTTTACGATTTTTTAAAAATTATCTGTTCTGGGCATTGATATATAGAGTGATGGGAAGAGGCAACAAACAAAAAATTGTAAATAAATAGAATTTTCCCCCATTGTTGAGCTGAAGTGCTCACCATCAATCCTTAAGTTAGCCAAAAATTATACCAGGATGAAATTTGCTGCTGTTGTCAGTTCCTATTCTATTTCTATTGTTCCTGTTTCAGTCATCTTTCTTCTCTCCAAGTAATGTGTACAGATTTGGTCCTTGATAGATTTGTTGAATAAGAGAAAAATTACTAGGCAATCCATGCCCTGTTGGATCATAATTTCAGAGATATTTCCTTACTTAAGCAGAGAACAGAAAGAACAAGGATGGGCAAAAAACAGTGGGAGCAGGAACAACTTCTGACTTCCAGTTGGCTTCCCCGTTGAGTTTCTGGCAGGGAGCATTGGAAATCTCCTTCTCCTTTCTTCTATCTTTTCCAACAAGCAGGTAAGTGGGTGCTGCTGAGTGGGGAAGGGATTGTGAGACTGACTGGGAAATAGTCACAGAATATTGAATATGTGATGTAACCATTAACAGTAGCCATCATTAGCACTGAAACAGCCACAACTTCTCCAAATTTCAATGCCTTGGGAGCCATGGATGCTCCCAGATTTTCAAAACGTTCTGTAAGTTATTCCATTTGAGGTACATTGGTTCAAAACCTGTCATCCTATGATGCGCCATTTCACCCAGCTAAACATCATAGTAACAAGAGTTTTAGGAGTATACAGTACTGTTACTTTAACAGCCACTAAGAATAATCTAAGCATGATCTCTTTCATGGACTAGGGACTTCTCATTAAGGGTTTATGGAGATTTGGTTAGGTTCTATCTAGGTTCATGTACAATGCCATAATCAATCACACTGATATTCTAATCTATTCAAATAATACTGGTATTCATGCAAGGCTAAAGCTGTACTGGCCTCTATCACATGATAGTTCGGAGAGATGTAGCAAGATACTGTTATTTTTCCTGGAAGTACATATGAGATTAAACTTTAACTATGCCATTTAACTGTGTTTTTCTTGAAACTTGTATCGGCCTCATCTACTTATCAGAAATGATTTATTTTTCTTTCTGTTGAAGCTCTGACATATGGAAAAGTTTACAATTGGTTTACAAATGTAAATTGCTTTGTGTGTACCATTACAGGTAGTCCTCAAATTATCACAATTGAGCCCCAAATTCATGTTGCTAAGTGAAACATTTGTTAAAGGAGTTTTGCCCCATTTTACAATCTTTCTTGCTGCAGTTGTTAAATGAATCTGGCTTTCCCATTGACTTTGTCAGAACTTCTCAAAAGGAGATCATGTGACTCTGGGACACTGCAACCATCATAAATATAAGTCAGTTGCCAAGCATCTGAATTTTGATCATGTGACCATGGGGAATGCTGCAATGGTCATAAATGTGAAAAATGGTCATGTCACTTTTTTCAGTGCCGTTGTAGCTTTGAACGGTCACTAAAGAACTGTTGTAAGTCAAGGATTACCTGTATTACCACATTCCTATATATGTGTAATGTCATAAAATTATAAAACCCTGGGAAAACTATTATCCAATTCTTATAATTTAAAGTTATACTTCTGAAAAAAGTAGAATAATTTGCATTACAGAATCTTTTTAAAAATTGGGTCAGTTCGAATGAAGGATGTAACAATACAGTTCAGTCATTTAAGGTAGCCAAACATATACAATGTTTAGCTATCTAAAATAAAAATATTATTCTAGTCTAGAGGAATTAAATTCATTTTTTTCTGGTGCAAAAGAAGAGAAGAAAGCAACAGAAGCAGGGAAGGTTTCCATTATCTATTGTAACCACAGATATGGAATTATTTTCAAATAGACTTTGTCTTCAGTAAGTACTGAAGATCAATAGTCTTAAATATAATTCTGATAAATAGTGTGCTGCTAGTTACTGATTCACTGATCCAGAGAAAGATATATAAAAAATGAAGCTTCAGATGAAAGATTTCAGTCTCAGGAACAATGGCTGAACAAGCTTCTTGGTGGGCCTGTTTGCAGACTGCAATATTTTATACAAGAATAATTAACCTTCCCTTTGTAACTCATGGGGGCTATTTTTGAAAACTGATTGAAAATAGCAGTTAGCTATTGGAATACAGCTTTTGACAGTTAGACTATCTTTCTCTAATCCAAACTTTGGAATAGTTTTCCTGTGGCTATCAGTTGTATTCCTCTATTTTTTCAGCTGATTGATGCTAAAACTTCATACATTAAATAGATTTTAAGAGTAGAGTTTCTACTATTTTGTTGCTTTTTGAAATATTAAGAGTTTTCACTATACTATTCCCTAGTGTTCAATAATGTTTAATTTTACTTGTTCATGTTTTTTTTTGCTTAGTAGATTTAATGATTTCAATGAATTTACTTATTACATAGAACTTGTTAGCTATCTTTGATATTAACTTAATTGAAAAGCAGAAAATATGATCAAGGTCACACACCAGACATGATCTTTTTGTCAGAGCAATGGCAATATTTGATCTGGTGGGGGATTTAACATCATCTCCGTTATGGTCAGATCACACCTTTGAAACTATCTTAGGCCACCCCTCAAGGAGACTAGATCCATTCATGTAGTCTCTCCTTGAGGCTGATAGACCTGAATGGGTTCCAGAGGGAACTGGAGAGATCCCAGGGGTTTTGTTGTATGGCCCTGCCAAAGCCTTGGTAACCACCAGAAATTAAAAGATGGCTGGGGCTTTGGACAGATTTTATAAGGTCCTGCCTCGCCAGTCTTCTCAAGAAATCTTGAAACACAAGGCATTTAAAAAAAAACGTTTATTGGAAGGACAGTGATAGCAGAGAGAGTGTAGGCAGAATCTGAATTTCCCATGCAAGAGTTAGGTTAAACCATTTCTTTTGAGACCCCCTCCCAATGTCTAGTTCAACTGTAAGCCAATCCCAAGATGCGAAGATGTTGTGAGAATTTCAAGAGGAGACCGTGATAACAGGCACCACGATCTCATTCCTCTGGTGTTGAGACAAAACAGATGGTCCCAGGCACATTCTTCCCCACTCCTATTTCCCAAAAGGTACATCAAAGCAGAAAAAGGAATAAAGGAAAGCCCCATGCGAAAGCCTCCCCTCTCCCACCAGAATGGCAGCATCCCGGTAGAGATCTATGGGATCTGACAGATTTGTCCTCTGTGGCTTTTCTTGATCCATCACTCCCAATGCTTCCTGTGGTTCGCAGAGGAGTTATGGGATCCGAAAAGGGTTAAGAGATTTTTCCCAGCGCCACTGGGAAAAAATGAAGGATGACTCCAACAGGACATGACTTAGAGCCGCTATTAAAGCCTACCTCATGGTGGTAAGAGTGGTGAAACAGCATTATTTTTCTACCTTTATTGGGTCTGTAGAGTGTCTAGCAAGTAGGAGACTTTTTGCACAACTTCAGCTAGTTGCGAGCTAGTTGCAGCTTTCTCTGGATCAGTACTCCCTGTTACTCACTCAAGTTCTAGTCATCTCAGGTCTGAACTAATGTGCACTACATGGTCCTATTCTTGAACAGCATTTGGAAGCTACAACTGGTGCAGACTGCAGTGGCACAAGCAGCCTTTGGGGCCCCTAGATGGCCTGTATTACACCAACATCATGTTATACCACTGTTCTACACTGACTGCTGGTTTGCTTTGGATTGCAATTCAAGGTGTTAGTTATTACATATAAAGCCATGCATGGTAGGGGTCCAGGCTACCTGAGAAACCCTGTCATCCCAAAGGGCTCTGCCCACCCACCCATGCCGGCAGGTTGGCGGGGTCCAGGAGAACAGCATTCTCTGCTGTGGTTCCTGTTCTTTGCAACATCTTGACCCCTGAAGTGATATCTGCTCCCATCCTCCTGACCTTCTGTAAGGGCCTGAAAACCTGTCCCTGACAGTTGTCTTGGGACCCAATGGAGGAGTGCCTCACTGAAGGTGGCTGGTGGACTAATAGTAGATTCTATCTCACCTTCTGCATGCTTTGTTCCCTTCCTTCTTGTTTTACCATAATTTATAATTTTTTTAAAACAACACACACACACACACACACACACACACACAGGGAGAGAGAGAGAGAGTTTTATTTGCTTTTAACCCTGTAAGCTGCCCAGAGTCACCTTGTGGTAAGATGGGCAACAAATTAATACATAATAATAATTAAATTATCCCTCATATTTCCTGCATACTTACCAAAGGTAAAAAAGAAGTAATCTCAGGTTTAAAAAATATGTAAATGAAAAATATAATACTCAGCAAATTAAGGTGAAATATAAAATACTTCCTATGGTAAAAAATACTGCAGTCTTGAAATGTAAAATCCCATACATTTAATCATTATTTTGTTAACAAGCATACTGAAGGCTACATTAGGAATTTTTCTGGATAAATTTGGGATTCTATTACCACAATGGCCTACCATTGCCAGTGGAAAGTTCATTAGAAGACATGAACAAGGAGCATCTTTTTACTCAAAAAACTCATCAGTTGATATTGGCAGATGTACTGGTAATAATCAGCCATCGTGACTTATAGGCATTATTATTATTATTATTATTATTATTATTATTATTATTATTATTATTATTAATTAATTAAATTTTTATACCGCCCTTCTCCCGAAGGACTCAGGGCGGTGTACAGCCAGAGATAAAAAGTTTATATACATACAATTTAAAACCAAAATTTAAAACTAAGCAAATTACAAAAGGCCAATATTAAAATTTAAAAATTTAAGGCAATAAAAACCCAATTTAAAATTAATAACACTATTATGCCAGTCCCGCTTGAATAAATAGATGTGTTTTCAGCTCACGGCATTGATAGCATGATTCTTCATACACAGTATTTCAAGGAATCCAAGTTAGTAGTCTTCACAGGATCTTTTGGCAATTATCAAATGCCTGTTTAAACATTTAGTTTCATTGAAAACCTTAGATTTTGAAATTTTGAAAGAAAAAACTTATTCCTTGTTATAAAGCTTTTTTACAATATACTGTGTGCCTTAGTGCATTTTATTTGCATATATTTTATTTCGCATTTATTTACATTTATGTTCAAGGTGACTTATGTTTAAAAATAAAAAAAATATAAATAGATTAAAAAGCACTATAAAAAGATATTAAATCATTTATAAATTGTAGGTTTAATGAAACATTTGCTAGTAGGTATTTTCTGAGAGTGAGAAAAAGGGAGGGGGGAGGGGAGAGAGACAGAGAAAAAACGCTGAAAGCAGCTCAAGGGTCTTTCTTCTACAACCTGAGAGCTAGAAGACTGTTGCATTTCAGAGATATGAGCTTCTGATGGTGAGGGCATTGCTAAAAGGTCTCACCTGCTAATATAGAATCAGCTGGGAAAAACTTATATTGTGCTTGGTAACTGGTAATCACTGGTGATCTTTTAAAACAAACCTCATATAATACCTGTACCTTCTTCTGAGTAGGATCTTAGCTGTTACAACATGCACCAATTACAACTTGCACATATTTTTCAAAGGTAGTTCTACAATAAGCACACTGCAGTGTTCAATGAAATAGTGAGTGAGTGAGATTCAAAGAGAAAGAGAAAAGGAAGAAAAATGAGAGCAAGAAAGCTAAATCTAATTTTTACCTACACTATTCAGCATACCTCTCAATACCTCTTGTTATCATTCTAGTCTTGTAAACTATTCCATTAGCTTTCTCAAGCTTTCACTCCTTTTGGGGGATTTCATGAACTGTATCAAACCATGATTTCTAGATCTTCTTTGTCCCATCATATTTCCTTTATGTTTGTTTTGCAACTTATTTTCATTCATTCTCTCATTATGACCTCACTGACCTTCGTTCACATTGGTCACTCACCTTTGCATTCAGCTGACATTCATTCATCACACCTTCATTCTTGACTCCATCTCTTCTTTTTTCTCCACATATAGTTGAGTAATCAATGCCTACTGCACTGAATTTATTTTTGTATTTTTCATGTGATATATTTATCTGTATTCTTTTAGAATAAAGAACAAAATATTACAAAAAGAACAAATAAAAAGGAAAAAGGGGAAAGTAAAAATGATTATAATACAGTACATGAGCTCAATTTTTAAATCAAACATTAAACTTTGACCACGGGATAATATCTTATCTTAGAATAGTTGAAAACACATTTTAATGCTGATATTCATTCAGAATGTTTACTATCAATATTGCATAGCTTAAAATTTCTTCACTGATTTAACATCTATAATAAATCTTCTACCAATATGCATACCTTGTCATAAATGTTTTCTCCATCAAACATAGCTATCTGGGTCTTCAACATGTAAATTTTCAATTCCACTCTTTGTTGCATCGTACAATATTTTTTTTTTACATTCATGCATTCTTTAATAACCTGGTTGACACAACGGTTTCATGAATTCATGGGAACTGATCCAACAGCAAGTACAGAATGCTTGGGAATCCTTGGTGCTCTCTGAACTTCGCTAGCCTTTTTGTTCTCTCCCTTCTAGCACTGAAAATATTACCTGAGGTAATGAAATGTTTGCAAGCAAACAAGTGAGCTCAGAGAGCTCCTTAGTTCAACCCTGAGCTATAAATATTCTCTTCTATTGATAACAAAGTAGTTTCTTGTGAATCCGCCCCCTTTTATATGATCAAGTGACTTGTTTCATTTTCAAGCATGTAAAGTAATTATGGTAATATTTAATCATAGCAGCTAAAAGAACTGAATCCTTTCTCCCGACCGCCCTTCTGCCCTTCTGATAAGCAGTAGTGACATGGCAATAAAACAATAAACTAATTTATTTATTTGCATCTCTCCAAACATTTTAAAGTTAACTCACTTTCTCTTCTGGAGGTATGTGCAGCTTATAGTCTCAAAGTGTGCACAGCTATATCTAGATTCTGGACCACCCTCACTCCGTTTGCAGTTAAGTAATTAGATGGCTGCTAGGCTTGTCTCTTTCAGGCTGGCAGGACATGTCTCTTTTCGGCCTCTCTCTTCAGTTTCCACAGAAGGTATCTGTGTCAGGATAAAATGTACTGTTTTATATCCAGTTGCATTTTCCTTTCTTTTATGTGTATTATAGCAATAAAAACAAACAAACAAACAAAACAAACAGGAAAAATCTACGCCTTGGCAACTTGTAATGTAATTATTTCATACTGTTCCAAGCAGCTTCCATACCACAGGACTAAAACTTATCAGAATTACTATAAAAATAGAATGTTGCAAGTCTGAATGTGCTTCCTTCTCCCCTCTTTTATCTTCATGGGAATTAGGGGGTGCCTGTTTCACACTACTTCATAAATATCTACCTTGATATGGGTTTAAACCATGTTTACCTTGAATTCTCTTTGTAGGGAATCTTCCCTCTCTGTCATGGCTTTCCTCTAAATTCACTACAGTACAGTACTCCAGGAGGATACCATAGCTGATTATATCAAAAGTATTTAGAGAGCTAGTAGTACAAAGAAAACTGAATGCCTATCATAAAGTCCCAGGAGAGTTCACCCACAAGAGGTAACTGCTGTCTCTTTCCTAGAACTTTTCCTACTCAAGTCCTACCATCTTCTTCAAGATCTCCCTTAAAACTGCAGGGTTGGAAACTGAGGGCAAGATGTGGGGTCAAGAAATCACCTTTTTAAAGAGAATGCATGAATTTGTTTTTGGGCAGCAGGACAAAGAAGGCCTGCAAAATCAAGCACTTTATTCAGTTTTTTCCCCACTAATGTAACAAAATTGTTTATTGTTTCCCAAAGCTATCATTTTATGGGGTGGATGGATTCAGTTACTATGGTGATGAGTGCACCATTGGGAGACCTGAAAGAACAGGTTAAGGATAAATTGTGATACAGGAAATGTATATATGTGGTTGCTACGACCTCAAAATGATTATGCGGCACATAATCGTCTTCACTGACATAGGAATAAATAAAAATAAAACAATTACCCCAAGCTCATCATTTTGAACCATACTTTCTTATAATAATTTGAATTTTAGATTTCACCGTTCTTTTCTGAAATAAGCATACCTTTGTCCAAATTATGTTACTCTGAATTGCATTTGTGACCTGATTATAAAGCGCTCGGAATGTTCAAACAGCAATAGCACTTCTTAAGATTTATATATCGCTTCACGGTGCTTTAAGTGGGCTAAATCTTTACGAATGATGCTAAAACAATATGGAAGTTAGTATTTGCATTTAATTGCTACCAACATCAACGCCAAAGCAATAGCCTTGGCTGACTAAATCACGTATTATTATTATTATTATTTTGCCTCATGCCCTTCTACCACATAAAAGTTTTGTAGATTTTCAAAGCCTCGGAATTACTACGAAGAAAAAAACAACAACTTGCCCTGACCTCGAACTTTCCTATTCCTCCACCGCCAAAAGTTACCAAGTAACTTTTATTTTATTTATTTGTATTTGTCGATTTAAAAAATCGAAAGCAGGGTCGTTCTGCTCTACGGACCTTAGAGACTGGATATTAAGATTTCCCAAATCCAGGGAACGGAGCTCAGCCAGCCAGCCAGCCAGCCAGCCAGCCAGCCAACCAACCACCCTTCCCACCACAACCGGGTCACGGGCTCCCCCGCCAAAATAGCAGCTTTCGGCTTGGCCCAGCCACAGTCCCGCCTCCCGGAATCTTGGACGCCGCCTAAGTAGCTCCTCTTAACCACGGCGCCGAAGGTCTAGGTGGCCTCGGCGCCTGAAACAAAACAAAAACCCGTGCCCTAAGACTGAGGCTCTTACGAAGGCAAGCTATGAAGCTCGCACGAGGTTAGTTGGATGAAGCGATTCCGGCATTCGCTACAGACAGCTCTATAAAATGAGGACCCCTCCGCCGCTCGCGCCCTGCCGGTCCCGCGCGCGCGCCCTCGCGGCCTTCCTTTGGTCTTTTCCTTTCCCCCCCATAACTCGGCGCAGAGGTAGCGGCGTTAAGTGGCCGGACTCGCGCGGACAGAGGCCGCCGTTCCCCCTGCGTAGAACCCACCGAATCTTTTCCTGGTGCCTTCCCATCTTCCATTGCTTCACACACACACACGCGGGCGCGCGCATCTCTCACGGTGAGGGGGAAAGAAGTAAGGAGCGGTTCTGGAAAGACCGTTGATCGCCGCGGCGGGTGTGTGTGTGGTGGTGGTGGTGGGGAGGAATGTGGAAGCGTGGGATGTCCGCGCGTTGCCAATCACGTGGGTGCCGAGCACGCGCCCGCGGTGTTGCGGTCGGACCTTTAAGGATCAATCAGGTTGCTTAGGATCGTTGGGCGCGCGCTGACAGGTGCGGTCCGGGTCGGAACTGGGCGCGCGCGGGCGGAGAGAGAGGATGCAGGCAGGCGGGCGGCGGGGGGACGGCGTGAGATAAAGGAGGTGTTGGAAAACTGAAAGGCGTTCCGGTGGGACGCGTTTTCCGTCTCCCCGCCATCTGTCCCTTCTGCCGTCCCGTCGGCTCGGCTTCCTTTTTCTCGCTTCCTCCCTCCCTCCCTCCCTCTCTCCGAATCCCGTAACGCGTTGTTCTTCTCTTCCTCAGTAAGCGATGCCCTCGGCCACCAGCAGCGCGATGGCGAGTAGCGGCAGTAAAACGGGCAACGAGGCAACTGTAGCAGCGGCGGCTTCTTCTCAGGCAGCGGTTTCGGGTGGCAGTACGAGTTCGGTGCAGACGGAGGCCATGAAGCAGATTTTGGGTGTCATCGATAAGAAGCTGCGCAATTTGGAGAAGAAAAAGGTACGGAGGCTGGGTCTCTCTCTCCCTCGCCCCCATCCTCCCTCTCTCCCCTTTCCCGGGAGTTGTGAGGGTGGGAATTAACGTTGATTGGAGCGAGTGGCGGTAACTGAGGTGATTCTGGAAAGACTTTCCCTTTCCTTGCGCTTCCCCGCCTGCTCTTTTGTTTCTAGTTGGAGGGGCGGAGAGGCGGCTTTTCCTTCAGGTCTGAACGCGCTTTCCGCGTCCTCTTGACCCGCCTTTCTTCCCGTCACCCTCCTTCGCCGATTCCAAACCGGCTAACCGGAGACTTGAGCTCTCGCCCCCCCCTTCTTTTTTTTTTTCCTTCTTCGTACTCTCTTTCCCTCTCTCCCCCCTCCCCCCCTTGCACATGGAGCCGGCCCGGACCCAACATGGCGGCGGCGAGAGGCAACCAGGCTTCCCGGGGAGGGAGTCTCATTGTGTGAAAGGCTGCTGCACAAAGGCCCGGCTGTTTGTTTGCCCGCCCGAGTCGCTCAGCCCTCGCTGTCCGTGTGGGTGCACGCGCGCGCCTTTTCCTTTCTCCCCCATTTTAGTTGGTCTTTCCTCTCCGTGTGGAGAAGCGGACGCGGCGTGAAAACGCGATCTCTCTCTCTCTCTCAGGCCCCTGGAAGATATGGGGGGAGGGGGGGGATGCCCCGTGAAAGGAAGTGTCCGAAACTTTCGGCACGTTTTATTAAATGCTTTTGTTTTTTTAGTTTAGTTATCGCCGAACGGCGGTGGGCCGCCTCCAGACTTAGTGAACAGAAAAAGAACCGAGTTGATAGAGCATCGTTATTTATGTGTCACCTTCGAAACGTTTAGTTTTAGCGGTACGATGTGCCCTGCGTCCTTTTGGCAACGTTAAGGCCCTACACAAACCGCTAGGTTAGACCATGAGACTTGCTGCCGAGTCAGTATTTATCGGAGCAAACTTTTTTTTTTTAATAACTCATGCCGGCTTTATGAATCCTTGGTTAAAATTTGACACTGACTGCTCTTACCAGAACTGGTAATAGTGAAGAGGGGTTCTGCTCTCATTGAATATCCCAACCTGATGAGGTCCTGATGTGATGTACTGTGTTTCCCCGAAAATAAGACCCTGTCTTATATTTTTTTGAATCCTGAAATAAGCGCCTGCCTTATTGCCATGTGCTGAAAAGTCCGATTGGGCTTATTATCGGGGGATGTCTTATTTTGGGGGAAATGATACTGACACTGATCATCCCACCCCTCTCCATAACTATGGACATTACTCCGAGGGGATGGGGGCAATGTCAATATACTTAAAGAAAAGGAAATCCTCTCTTGAGTCTCTTTTTGTCTTAATTCCAAAGAATAGAGACGCCACAGAGGCAGTGAATGATGTGGTATTGACAATTGTGAGAGGAGGGGAAGGAACAAAATTCATCCTCCCTTAGTTTCTGCTGGTTGAAATACTCTGGAACTATTTCGCTACATGCTCCTACCACTAGATAGAAAAACTACAGTCTGTACAAATGTGCATTAAACTGTTAGTAAACGATCACAATCAAAAAAACAGTACCACTAGTTTAAATATCTTGCCAGGTGTTTCTAAAATGATAGAAAATGTGAAAAGATAGCTGTGATGGAAGACAAGCGGCAGGACACTTCTTTGTAGATTGCTGTATTATGGGGAGTGTAATGAATACTTTAAACATTCAACTCATTGAAAGAACAGCTTTTATGTTTATGTATTAAATACTTGTTTGAGCAAGGCTTGCTTTCATATATATGTGCGTGGGAACACATTATTAAATAACCATTAGATTTTTATATTAAATTTTGCCTGTAAGTCCAGTAAATAAGTGAAAATATCACTGATGTAATATCCTTTTTGGAATTAGTGAATAAGATATCCCTATGTTAGAAAGTTATTTAGACTCGCTTTATGCAAGTCCTCAATTTTCTAAAACTCACTTTTCTAATCTTTGCACCAATTCTGCCTTTTTCAAAAGATCATCATAGCTTTGGCGCTGTTTTATCCTGCTTTTGCAACAAGATTAGTGTTTAGTACACTATGGAGGCTGCTGTATTTTAATCTTAATAAATTTATCAGGGCTGTAGTGAATATGGCTTTGAATTCATTTCAATAAAATTGCTTTGTAGTGCAAATGTGGCCCATGTTAGTGATTCATTGAAACAGGTGGGTTTTCCTTGGATCATACAGTTACTTTAGTTAATTGCACCTAATGTTGCTTTTATGTTGAGGTGTCCTTTTCAGAATCAAGCCCAAAGCATTATAAAATCCAAATCGTTCTCTATTTGGATTTAAGAAATTTAGTTTGCAATTTAGCATTTGTTCCAATATATAAAATAATTATATATTGATAACTGCTAGGGTATTAAAATTTTAGATTGCAACATTCTGGTTGATACCATATTTACTTAAGTAATTTCTAAAAATGCTGCTCATTTTGAAATTAAGGTATCTGTGCTCTTTTTATGCCTAATAATGAAAAATTTTAAGCATTCCAGCAAAGATCCCAACTACAAAAGTACAGGTTTGAATGTAATGTTAAATCATACTAACACAAACATGGCATCTAATCTGTGCGGTGATCCAGATTTTGCTTCTATTTTTGATTAATCACAATTTACTGGGTCATTTGAACCAAGGCAGATTTCAAAATCACAATTGTGATAATAAAATAAGCCAAATTCAAACCGTATTTTATAATTCATGTAGGTTCTCATAACAATAGTACCAAAGTAGGAATTTGCAATCTGCAGATGATTTTGTTTGAGGAAGAGAGTCTACCAAGAGCATGGCAACCCAGTTATACAAAGTTTGTTCTTACAATGCTAAGGTAAAATTGTGTAGGCTATCTGGTGTCCTTCAGATTATCTCTTTGAACATAATAGTGGGTCTAATGTTAGTAATCCAGAATATCTTGAATAGCCTTCTCTAGTGCTTAAAAAATGCTGGAATATCATCCAGATGAGGGATTTTGTGAATTATATTACTAGCTTAAGTGTGTCAGATTGCCTGTATTCAGTTTAAACCGTGGCTCACTTATGTTTAGGTAGAACCAAAGGGATTTATCTGACATTGCTATAGGTAGTCATAATTCAAAAATATCCTGTCTCTGCATACAGTATGATGTAGTGATAAAATTTTGTGAGTGCCGAAATGATAACTAAAATGATTTTTACAAATTTTAAATGGTAAGACTCTGACTGCACTCATAATGTCATTAAATAGATTGCATTAGCTTTGAACTGGAAATGCCAATGATGAAACTGAACAAAAGATAGATTTGTTCTATCACTTTCTGCTCAATAACTTCCTCAAATTAGTAATGCAACAGAATTTATGTCTAGATGTCTGTTAAACATTAGAAATACATTCCTGTTCATATATTGAGATCTCTGGATAGGATATAGCCTTGCATCAGATTAAAAAAATGGAATCTATTTGATCCCAAAGTAAAGTGCCCTTATAAAAGCTAGTTGAGATTTTACTTATGAGCTTCTGGTTTTTAAAAAAACAAAATAGTACATCTCACCCAGTGGAAGGAAGGCTTACATACACCTAATCACTGGTCCACAGAGTTTCCATGTCTGGGTAGCATTATGCTTATGAAACGTTGTATTAACATATGCAGTAATGAACTCCTATCCCTGGTTCAGCTTTGATATATGTAAGCCTTCCTTCCATTGGGTGAGAAGTACTTCAAAGAAACAGAAAATAATAAAATTATAATCTTCAGTATTTTCTTGAAAATGAGAAGATAATTGCAAATCCTGGATAAAACAATTTTGCACATAATTTTCTTTCTTTTTTTTTTAATTGAAAAAGTTTTAGAACAACAATTAAATTTTTCCCCCTCCCCCACCTTCCCCCCTTCCTCCAAAACCCCCTCCCCCCCCCGACTTCCCGGAGCAAACACAAGGTATAGTTCATTAAACAAACAGTCATACATTAAATTTTTAAAATCTAACACAATTATAATCCTTCTCTCCCACATAACCTGACTTCTTCCATTAAAGTCAAAAACAACATCCTTCATTCAAAGGCAATCCGAAATTTCTTAATCTGATATCTATTTTGAATATAATCAATCCAATTCTTCCATTCATTTAAATATTTTTCTTGAGTACTGTCTTTCAAGAAGGCTGAAATTTTAGCCATCTCAGCCAAATTGGAAACTTTCAATATCCATTCTTCTATTGTGGGTAATTCTTTTTTCTTCCAATATTGTCCAATCAACAGTCTTGCTGCTGTTATTAAGTTCAAAATCAACTTAGTCTCACTCACTGTACAGTCCGTTGTTATTCCCAAAAGAAAAAATTGCGGTAGGAACTTTATCTTCTTCAGAACATTCTGCATAATCCACCAGATTCTTATCCAACACATAATTTTCTTGTGAAATCAAATTAATATGTGTAAAATTAATATTGCATCATATACTTATACTTGTCGTAAAGTTAAAGTTAATTTTTTATTGGATATCTTTATGCGAGTATATGCATTGTAGCAGGGTTTATTCTGATAACTTTAGTATTCCTAGGGTTTTGCTAGGTAGATGCAAGTTATCATGCAGAAATGAATTAAATTCTTTATAAGTGATTTGTATCTTTAAAAGGTCATTTCTGCACATTAGTCTATACGAGAGTTGATGTTGATTGATTTGGGAGTGAGTTGCCATGATCCAAAATATATTAGTGATAATACTGCAGATAGTTGTTGTTTGTCTTTCTTATTTTGTGAACATAAGATGACATGCACAAAACAGGTATTATAAAGTAGTATAATTTTAACATTTCCATGGAGTTACATCTTTATTTCTAAATTTCTGGAAAAATATGGCACTCATTCCAATTTAAAACAATACAGAGAAATAATTTAATTTATTTTGCAAGGGTTTTTTTGGGCAGATGGAAATTGACAATTTTGTAGGCATGCTTGAATTACACTGTGCCTAATAGTTTCCTGAAACTATGAAAACATTGTACTGTGGTATAAAATTGACAATAGAAATATTACAGGAGGCAAATGATGCATACTATTTTATTTATTTTTATTTATTTATTTTCCATATTTTTATACCGCCCTATCTCCCTAGGGACTCAGGGCGGTTAACAACCAGATAAAAATATACATATAAATACAAATAAAAACATCCATTAAAAAACTTATTATAATTGGCCGAATAATTAAAATGATGATAATAAAAATAATAAAATCCCCATTAAAACCAATTCGAATTTAAAATCTAGTCCAGTCCTGCGCAAATAAATAGATGTGTCTTAAGCTCGCAGCGAAAGGTTCGGAGGTCAGGAAGTTGGCGAAGTCCTGGGGGAAGCTCGTTCCAGAGGGTGGGAGCCCCCACAGAGAAGGCCCTTCCCCTGAGGGTCGCCAGCCGGCACTGTCTGGCCGACAGCACCCCGAGGAGTCCCTCTCTGTGAGAGCGCACGGGTCGGTGAGAGGTATCCGGTAGCAGCAGGCGGTCCTGTAAGTATCCCGGCCCTATGCCATGGAGCGCTTTGAAGATAGTCACCAAAACCTTGAAGCGCACCCGGAAGACCACAGGTAGCCAGTGCAGTCTGCGCAGGAGAGGTGTCACATGGGAGCCACGAGGGGCTCCCTTTATCACCCGCGCAGCCGCATTCTGAACTAACTGGAGCTTCCGGGTGCTCCTCAAGGGGAGCCCCATGTAGAGAGCATTACAGTAGTCCAGACGAGATGTCACGAGAGCGTGAGTGACTGTGCATAGGGCATCCCGATCTAGAAAGGGGCGCAACTGGCGAACCAGGCGAACCTCCTGGAGATGGCCGCCAGATGATCTTCCAAGGACAGCCGTTCATCCAGGAGGACGCCCAAGTTGCGCACCCTCTCCATCGGAGCCAATGACTCGCCCCCAACAGTCAGCCGCGGCTGCAGCTGACTGTACCGCGATGCTGGCATCCACAGCTACTCTGTCTTGGAGGGATTGAGCTTGAGCCTGTTTCTCCCCATCCAGACCCGTACGGCCTCCAGACACCGGGACAACACTTCGATAGCTTCGTTGGGGTGGTCCGGTGTGGAAAAGTACAGCTGGGTGTCATCAGCGTACAGCTGGTACCTCACACCGAAACCACTGATGATCTCACCCAGCGGCTTCATATAGATGTTGAACAGAAGGGGCGAGAGAATCGACCCCTGCGGCACCCCACAAGTGAGGCGCCTCGGGGTCGACCTCTGCCCCCCTGTCAACACCGTCTGCGACCGATCGGAGAGATAGGAAGAGAACCACCGAAAAACGGTGCCACCGAAATACTGACACAGACTAAAGGCTTTTCTAAATACTTTGAATGTAGCAAAGTATTGAACTTTTTTTTAAAAAAAATTGTGATCTAGGAATAGCAACTCCCCCCCCCCCTCCATCTTGCAACTCAACAATTGGCAAGACATACAAGAAAACTGTTTACAATCAGACAAACTCACTGGAAACAACTAGTCATTGCACTTCCTGATATTTAGCAATTTAGAGTTTTAAAGGTCATTATATAAACTTTGAATTATGCCCCCAAACTAGCCAAGAAATATAGCTTTTTTCTTAAGGAGTAATTTTAAACTTTGTAATACTGCAATTCTCTAAAATAATAAATATATGTACCCAATGCCCCAATAAAATGAAATATTATATTTGGATTAATGTTTTGTGATTATTGGGTGATTTTGATAGATAACTCAATCCATAGGCTTAGCCCTTGTGACTCTAAATTTCTCACCATCTACTGGGGTATTATGGCCCACACTTTAAGAATCCTTGTTCTAAAGAGTTATAATGTTGGAAATACCTACAGTGGTGAAAATATGTGAATCTTCTCTAATTATTTGTAACCTTGCAGTGTTGTGACTTGTAGTGTAAGGTCACAGCTTCATTTAAGTCCTATTAAAGAGAAATTCTGATTAAAAAACAGTATAATCTGCCATATCCTTTTTGAACATGCTAAGCCAATGTTCAGTGTCTGTGGTGTGGTGTAGTATAGTATAATATGTTACGTTATGATATAATATCAAAAGTCCTGGGATATTATCTCTCTGGCATGTATTTGTGGGTCTTTCCATATTAAAAAATACTGTGCTTCATAGCATAATTTTGTAGAAGTAAATCATGTCTCAATCAAGACATTTCTGCAGAATGTCTTATAAAGAATTGTTGATGCATGTGAGGTTGGGCAGGATTGTCTAACAATGTACAAACATTCTTCCCAGGAATGTCCAAATTTTCCAAATAGTAAGGCATATGGTTCTCCAGTAGAGAATACAAGGAGATCATAAACAATCTGCAGGCCACTTTTGCCATGTCAGCATAAATAAGGAAAATTTTTAATAAGAATAACATGCATGGAAATCTTTGTGCTCAGGAGAGTTCTTTGTTGCCCATCTCAGATTCACCAAGGACCGCCTGGATGATTCAGTAGACTTCTGGAAAAAAATTGATCTTTCTGGAATTAAAAGGAAACAATTTATACCATTGAAAGAAAGAAACTAGTTCCATTATGAAACATGGCAGCATGGAATATCATGACTGGACAGCTTGCAGTCATTAAAGCAATAATGGATTCTGGATTATACAAAATTCTATAGTAAAAAGTCTTAGACTCTGTCTATGAGCTAAAGCTTAAACAACATGCATAATGCAACATGAAAACAGCCCTAAGCACTCAAATAAATCTACAACATAATTGCTGGAGTAAAACAAGTATTTTGGAATGCTTAAACCGGATGAAATATGCCATGATATGAAGTGAGCAGTTTATATGAAAAACAGTCCTAACATAGCAAGAGATTGAAGCCATTTTGTAAAGGGGACATAGGCCAAAATACCTACAGGAAACATGTGAAGTGATTACTACTAAAGGAGGGTCCTCAGTTATTGAATCTAAAATTTCATATACTGTACTTCACATCCAGTTAATATTTGCTTAGTAGGTTTAGTGAAGACAGGTCACAGTGCATTGCTTGGGTGGTGTTTGTTCAATCCTAATCTGTTTTTTTGATAGAACTTGGATGAAGTTCAGTTCACAGTGTAGGCTATAGTTCTGCAATATTATAGAGCAGTAATGGCGAACCTTTTACTCAATGAGTGGTAAACAGATACGTGCTTTGCACGTGCAATGCACATGCACGAACACCATCTATACATGTGCGTGCAGCGTGCAAGTACGCGCATGTGCAAATACGTGCACAGTTGCAGGAGAGCTCCGAAGATCAACTGGATCCTCTGAATTGCATTCGTGCGCACCGGAGACCCAAACACCAGCTTGGGCACGTGTGCATGTGCAGCTGCAGGTGAGTTGGGCAACAGTTCGTCTGCCTGAAAAGATGGCTCTGTGTGCCACCTTGGGCACGTGTGCTATTGGTTGGCCTCACAATTATAGAGTAAGGAGAAGACTAACAGGTTTGTTTCTCAGTAGCAGTGCTAACTAAAGATGTAGATGGCATTCTCACTCCTAAACTTCAGAAAAGCTATAAAAACCTAGTTCAGAAGGATATTTGGAGATTGAGACCCAGTATTTGGGTTCTTAAAACTATTAATTTTAATAACAAAGTTAGCTTTGTAGTTAATTTTTTTTGGTCTTTTTTATATTGCGTTTTATGGATTTGTGTTTTGTTGTTTTTTGATTTTAATTGTATACCATCATGGGTTCTTGTGGCGTATAAAGTAAAAAGTAGAATAAATTAATAAAACACTTGTTTTCAGTTGCAGTCATCCATTGCAATCTATCCATTGCAATCTATTAAACAAGGGTTGGGAAATACTCTAATAAGTCTTAAGGAACAATTATTTCAAGAGGTATGCAAAATTTTCAAAATTTGAAATGTTTTGAGTATTCAAAATACTTTCTTATGGGCCCATATTAACTGTTTTCAATTTAAAACAACCTGTTCTTAATGGCATGCCAACTTTACTGGTGCTCTGATTTTTAATGTTACAAAACAACATGGGAATATTGTCAATTTAGATTGTTTCACACACTTCTAGTAATAGTCTTAATATATATGAATACTAAATTCCAAGCCACTTAGAATTTTTCATTTAGATCTGTGATGGCGAACTATGGCACACGTGCCAAGGGCGCATGCAGTGCCCCTTCTGTGGGCACACAATGCCATTGTTCCAGTTCAACTTGGCCACACATGTGTACATGCCTCCTGGTGGCCAGCTGCTCTTTGGGTCTCTGCTGTGGATGTGCGGGGGACCCTGCGCATGAGTGGGGTGGCCACACGCACATGAATGGAGAGTGGGGCGTTTGCAGGGGGCCATGCGTGTACGCATTTGCATGTACACTTTGGTCACTCGGACTGGAAAAAGTTAGCTATCACTGATCTAGATGTTAGTATTTGATATTTTTATTGAGGGATTCCTACGTTTTGAAGGTGCATCGGGTGGTACATATTTTGAAGGCTTTTAACTTTCTGAAATTAAGTTTTATGAAAAATTAATTGTTATGTTTATCTAAATGCATACAATCATAGAAACTAAAAAGCATAGAAATGATGGAAAATAATTTTGAAATAATTACTGATGACAGAATATTCCTATATTTTATCCAGTAACTGACCTTGGGCCAATCAGTCTTTCTCAATTCAATTCACTTTAGAGGGTTCTTGTGAGGAAAATAGGAGAAAGGTGTGTTGGATATGTTTTGCCAATGTGTCAGTTATTTGTATAAATAGTAAAGGCATGAAAAAAATAACTAAAAAGGTTTGTTGTAGCTTTAAAATATTCTACAATTATAGAATTATTTAAGTAGTTATTAGCAATAAAATACAGACTAATATTCAGGTAGTCCTTGACTTTTAACTGTAATGGAGCCTGCCCATGATTGACATTATTTTATTTATTTATTTATTTATTCATTCATTCATTCATTCATTCATTCAATTTGTATACCGCCCTTCTCCCGAGGACTCAGGGCGGTTCACAGCCAGTAAAAAATACATACAATACAAGTTAAGAACAATATAAAAAACTGATTCAATTTATGGCCTAAAAACTAAAATGAGAATAAAAGTCCGTTTAAAAAATTGCATTTAAGCTAGCCCTGCGCGATGGAACAGAAAAGTCTTCAGCTCGCGGCGAAAGGTCCGGAGGTCGGGGAGTTGACGGGGCCCCGGAGGCAGCTCATTCCAGAGGGCAGGAGCCCCCACAGAGAAGGCCCTCCCCCTGGGGGTCGCCAGCCGGCATTGTTTGACCGACGGCACACTGAGGAGGCCCTCCCTGTGGGAGCGCACAGGTCGATGGGAGGCTACTGGTGGCAGTAGGCGGTCCCGTAAGTAACCCGGTCCTATGCCATGGAGCGCTTTAAAGGTGGTAACCAGCACCTTGAATTGCACCCGAAAGACCACCGGAAGCCAGTGCAGACCGCACAGGAGAGGTGTCACATGGGAGCCACGAGGTGCTCCCTCTATCACCCGTGCAGCCACATTCTGGACATTCTGGACATAATTCTTGATGGTCATAAAACAGGCTGGTTGTGTGACTGACCCAATTTTATGATGTTCTTTGCAATAGTTGTGCAATAGTTGTTAATGCTCATTAAGCAGACCAATGATTTGCTATGAGTGTGGTTTTGCTGTAAATTGGAAGTAATGGATGGTTTTTAGCAAAACTGTCATAAAACTTGGTTGTGTGACTATGGGTTGGGGGTGACTGTCAAAACTTCATAAATAGCTCCCACGTAGCTCTGTTGTAACTTTTAATAGTCACTAAGTAACTAAGTTAACTAACTAAGCACTAAGTAAATCTAGAAGTAACTCCCGGAAATGTGTTGAATCCTGGAATGCATGTTGGCTAGTTAAGCAAATGAGTTGCTATCTCTGAGAGGGCAACAGTTTGATTTAAAGAATGGGAAGGAGAAAATATATTGGTACTGTACAGAGAAACATTTGCTGCAATCTAGTGCTATAATATATCTGATTACAGTACAGTATTGCATAGGTACGTGATGGTTAACCTTTTTGGCACCAAGTGGAAAAACTGGAGTGCACGTGTGTGCTGGAGCCAACTGCTGTTCCTGGAACCTGGAACCTGGAAGAGAGCAGCTGGCCAGTGCGCATATGCGCGGCAGCCAACTGCTTTTCTGGGTTCCATCGCACGCATGCTCTCTTCTGAGTTCCAGTGCACATGGAGGGTGTGTATGTGCGTTGAGCCAGCTGTCTGGTGCGCATGCGTACAACGGAACCTGGAAGAGCATCTGGCGACAGCGCACGTGCCCACAGGGAGGGCACTGCATGTCACCTCTGTGCCATAGGTTCGCCATCACGGGCATAGGTCAACAAATAAGAAAAAGTAATTTGCAGTCTGCTAATTCTAATTGGCCTGTGAAAAATTTTTGAGAATACACTTGTGCAGAAAGAATGAAATTCCTCTAAGGTTGAAGTTTTGCAAAAATTTGTTTTTTTTTTCCCTTTTTAATTTTTTATTAAGTTTATCAAAGGATAAAATACAAAAAAAGGGGTTAGGGAAAAATGGTTAAAGAAAAAACAAATCAGGACTACAAGAAGAAAAAGTGAAAAGGGGGAAAAGTAATTTTCAACTTTCTTCCATACAGATACAGATATAAAATAGATTAATCTGTTACTATAAAATCAATAATAATGCACAGTAAACAGTTCTAATGATCAGGTCCCAAAATTAAAAATTCATTTCTTTCATGTTCTAGCAAGAAGTCCAACAGTATTTTCAAAGTTGGACAAGGTCTATTATTTAATCACAGTATAGGTAGTCCTCAAGTCAACAACCATTCATTTAGTAACTGTTCGAAATTACAGTAGCACTAAAAAAAGTGGCTTATGACTTTTTTACACTTACAACCACTGCAGCATCCCAGTGTTTATGTGATCAAAATTTGGATGCTTTACAACTGGCATGTATTTATGACGGTTACAGTGTCCCGAGGTCATGTGATCCTTTGACAAGCAAAGTCAGTGGGGAAGCCATATTCACTTAGCAGCCCTTTTACTAACTTAACAGCTGCAATGGTTCACTTAACAGTTGTGGCAAGAAAGATCATAAAAGGGGGCAAAACTCATTTAACTGCCTTGCTTAGCAGTTGAAATGTTGAGCTCAATTGTGATCATAAGTTGAGGACTAGCTGTAGTCAGTTTTTCGTTGCTAATTGATTAGCTTCACAATCCATTTTTCTATTGTAGAAATTCATAAATTCTTCCTTCACTGTGCATTCAGAAGTCTCAGTGAAGGAGAGTATTTGTAGCTCAGAGTTAAAATGAGGGGTCCTTGGTCTGAGCTTGCTTGTTTTCTTGCAGATGTTTCATTACCCTAACTAGTATCATCAGTGCCAGTAAGGAGTGCTGTTTGCTGTCAGTTTATATTCTGGTGTCTTGCCTATCTGTGTGGATGGGTATGGTCTTAGGAATTCTTTGGTTGGGCTGTTTACTAATGGCTCTTCAGCAGTTTCTTGATTGGGGTATTGGTTACTTGATCGTTGGTCTGAAGTTGACCTTGGAATTGATCTATGCTGATCTGAGTGCTGATTATTGGTGGAGAGATGCTGGAGACTTTTTCTCTTTTGGACTGGTTGATTGTCTCTTTTGCATAGTCTGTAGATGTTAATGTCTATGTGTCTATTGATGGCTGATTTGTCAGAGAGCCAGGCTTCTAGAAATTCCCTGGCATACAGAAATCTTGCTGCTGTTGTCCATAAAGTTCTGTTTTTTTCAACCTGTTTATCTATCAAACCTAAAAGGAAAAGCTTTAGTTTTAGTTAGCAGGTGTTATACTAAGGTACATCATTTTATAAACATTATTTCAAATTATAATTCAATGTAATTCAAATTATTATTCAAAGTAAATTTCAGTCCTTTATATATTCTTCTATTGATCAAGATTATATACATACTTTTGCTCATTTGATCATACAGTCCTCAGTACTCATTTTTAGTAAAAACTTATACATCTTAGCAATAACATATTCATCATTAGTACACAAATTAAACTCAAAGTCACTCATTTGTAAAATCAAACACTCATTCAGTTTAAATTTTTCTGTCACCTGAACATAAGTAAACCATTGGCAAATGTGGCCTTCAGTTTCCAATTCTCTTGTTTTTAATTTAGGTTCTCCTTTGAAAAAAGTCAATAAATCAGCATAGGTCAATCAAGATTGTGTAGAATTCTTATGACATGTACAGTATTTGAAACCTCTTACAAAAAGTTGTTAAACTTATATAGCATCTGCATCTGTGATTATATTTTACATGCAGATCAAAAACATGTTAATATTGTAATGTACCTGAAAAACCATTCTGTAAGATGCCAGTATATCTGAAATCTAGCTAATGTCCATATAATAAGGATCCGATAGAATCAGATTAGCTGTTACCTCTGTAACATGGAAAATTCTACTAAAATACTTATTTCTTGGAGTTTGGCTTTAGTTAAAAAGATTGAGGAAGATGAATCTGAAAATTGGGCAGAAAAACCTTTCAGCAAATATGAATGAGACAGCAGCCCACATCTATTCATTCATTTATTCATCTTATATCTCACATGGCTCATACTAACCCCTCCTCCTGCCAAATAATAATAAAAACAGAACAATTACAAGATGCCAGACGAGCCTGCTGTCAACCTCCTGGCTCATCCCCCATTGTCAGCCCTCCAGAATAGACCAAACTTGGAAACAAAAGATATGCAAATTAATACTACTTTTATTACAAAGTTATGGTGACAGAACGTTGCAAGTCAAAATGCATTTCTTCCCTTCCCTTATTTTCTTTATTTTCATACAACATCAATCTTCCAAAGGATGGGGGCAACAGCAGAGAAGGCTTTCTTCCTGGACACTGCCAGTCAGAATTCTTTAACTGATGGGGTCCACAGCATATCTTCCCTACCTGACTGGGTGAGAGGAGCTAATGTGAAGGGTTAAAGGGTAGGGGGTCCTTCAAATTTCAATTGGGGCTTTTATTTCACAGGGTTGAGGTGGCCACAGAGAAGGTGCACCTCTGCAGTCCATTGCAAATGCCCATCTAAGTAAATTCACATGATTCATTTTTACTATTTTTTTTCTTTTTTAGAGATTAAACAGTCCTTATGTAATGGAAATAATGTAAATGTTTAGCAATATTCAGTTAAAGGTAGGGTAATACTTAACTAATTTTGCCTTTCTCCTATGTTTTAACATAATTTCTTCTGCTTTCTCCTTTTAAATAGAAAGATAGAGAAAATGACTCTTATTTTCCAATGGAAGATTAATTTTCATATAATTCTGTTAAACTTGCTTACAATTTTTAATTGTAAATTTTTATCTTGTTTACAGAGCAAACTTGATGATTATCAAGATCGAATGAACAGAGGAGAACGCCTTAACCAAGATCAGCTGGTAAATATTTTGATTGATATTTTTTTGTAATTTTGTAAAGATTTTTAAAACTTTAGACCATGTTCTCATTTTATTGTAGCTGCTGCAGTCCTGTGAATAACTGGCCCTTACAATTGTGCTTTTTCATTATGTACAGCATCATATATATGCTTTTTATTCTATTCCTGTTATTTGAGTCGTGGTGGCACAGTGGTTAGAATGCAGTACTGCAGGCTACTTCTGCTGGCTGCCTACAGTTTGGCAGTTCGAGTCTCACCAGTTCATGGTTGACTCAGCCTAAGTGCTATTGCTATTTGAAAGGCAAGAAGTGTTGCAAATTAAGGAGAAGAAGCTGCATTATTGAATGTGTTCAAGAAGTAGGAATCTTTTTTATTATTATTAAATTTTATTAGTTTATCAAGTATAAAATACAAAGAAAAAAGTTGTGGAAAACTAAGAAGAGGGGGAGAGAAGAGAAAAAAGATACAATGTAAAGGGAGAAAAGGAAAGAAAAAGGCATCAACTTCCGACTCTTTAGCACAGTAGAAGACAACATTACAAGCACAATTTGTACATACAAGCCATTTCTATAACAACAAGCCTATCTAATTAACAAACACAGAATGAAAATTTCATTTTTTTTCCAATGCAAGCACAAAATCTGGAATAGAAACAGGGTTAAATATATTATCTTCTTTGGATAAAAAAATTAATTTAACCATCTCTGCTTCTCTTTGCTGGGGAATAATACATCATTTTTTTTAAACCTAAGGGGAGAAAACACTTCTTTTAGTTTTGGTATTTTACCGAAACAGGGGCCTCTGGGCTCAGACTGCTAATGGAGTCTGTTATTAACAGCAGCTGCCTGCAATTACTGCAGGTTCAAGTCCCACCAGGCCCAAGGTTGACTCAGCCTTCCATCCTTTATAAGGTAGGTAAAATGAGGACCCAGATTGTTGGGGGCAATAAGTTGACTTTGTATATAAATATACAAATAGAATGAAGACTATTGCTAACATAGTGTAAGGCGCCCTGAGTCTTCGGAGAAGGGCGGGATATAAATGCAAATAAAAAAAAAAGTACTCAGGTATTATATATAAAGGATAAAAGAGAAAACCCCTTCTTTTAAAACCAGAGCCCAAAGCATAATACTACATTAGAACTTTCATTCAGTTATCTATATCACACCAATACAAGTCCAATTAACTCCATTTAGTTAATTAAATTCAAATCTTTCCCTCCAGTTTATCCTCATGGATCGTTTTCTCTTATTTTCAAATCTAGTTAATAGTATTTTACAAACTTTGGAAATTATTCAGCATTACTTAAAAAAACAGAGGACATGCATTTACATACTCATTTTATACATACAAAACTAATTGAAAACTTTCAATACATATATCAAACTTTTAAAAATCCATCCTAACTAATTAAGTCATTAAATTTAAGTCACTCCCTCCAGCTTGTCTTCATAGAATAAAGTATTTTTCTTCTCAGGAGAGTCTATCAAGACTCTTTTCTTGAAAAAGATATCAGCTTTATTTATATCCATTAAAAAATGTCCCAAGGTTGTTCTGTTGGATGTTGTAATTTAGTCTGAAGCAAGTCTTCCCAGATTAGTTTTCTTTGCTAAAATGCCTGTCATATCTTTTTTCCTCAAAGAATTGTCGACTTTGTTAGTATCCATAAAGCAAAAGTCCCAGACTTGACCTCTTGAGAGTTGTGAATTTACTTGATACTCTTGTTTCAGTTACGCTAGGAGGGTTGTACACAAACCATCATAAGAAAAGCTGATGTCAGATTTGTATTCTGAAGGTACTGTTAGGTTATTTGCCTTGTCCAGTATTTGTAAGTTGACACAGTGGATTGATAATTTTTACACCTAATTTTGTCTCTTGTTCTTTTTTAATATCTTCTGTATAATTAATATATTTTGGCTGTTTTACAAACAGGGTGATCTGTATTGATTGTTCAAGGATTTCCTTAATAACAGACTTCAGCTCAGAATTAAGCATCCTCATAGCTCCCTCTAGTGGTCAAAGACTTATTTCTTCATTTTTCATTTTTCTAGCCAGACTTCATAAAAATCAGCAAATTTCAACTACCCCACAATAAAACAATATAGGGCTACAAATTATTTTAAAAGATTAAAACCATAACTTTTATCCTTACATTTCAAGGAGAAAAAATGTTCTGCGCTTCTTTATTTTAACTGCCTCTAGCAATCCTTTTCCTTGTCGTTTAACAATAAAGAAAAAGTCTCAAAAATGGCATTCAGAACTTCAAAAAGAGCCTCTTCTAACTAGTAAAGATAACAGTCTCATAAATTGCTTAAGAAAAGAACAGCTTATTGTCCATTTGAAAAATAAATTCCAAAATGACTGTTGTTTCCAACAACAACGTGATTTCAACCCCACTTCCCAGCTTCTGCTCAGCGGTTATTTTAGAAGCCCGACTTCTAAACTGCTTGCAGGCTGTTGCTGTTATTGGAGGATCTTGAGGGATGATTCTGGGACTTTCCTTAACCTCAGAGAGTCAAGTAGACAAAAGGAAGTCTGTTCCCTCTGTTGGACACTCCAGAGAGAGGAGATTCTCTGGGCATGTCAGTTGCTGGCCATGTCTTCACAGGAAGTCAAGAATTAGGAATCTTGAAGGTTCTTCCTATTGTCACACAAATGTCACTGTGTGTTCAAAAAAACAGGTGAAAGACTAGTACTGCATTAGGATTCTGGATAACAAATGATGTTTGGCAATAAAAAGATGGTCCAGTGCATCAATTGAAAATTTCCACCAATCATCTTGGTTGCTGGAGATTTATTTTTGGACACACTTTACTTATTTGAAGATTTAAGGAACCTGATAACTTTTGGGGGTTGGTGAAAATGGAATAAATTTTGAATTTTGGACAGCCGGGAACTATTCCAGTTTAGAAATTGCTTTGCTTTCAAAACTTTCTGTAAAAAGTGTATCTATTTTGCTACATTTAAGAAAGTAAAATACTTGTCAGATCTAACCAATCCTGAATAGAAACATATGTGAAATACAGATTCAAGTTTTTATACTTTTAAAGAGACCAGATCAATTTTGTCTTCTGCCTTAGGATGCTGTGTCAAAGCACCAGGAAGTCAGTAATAATCTGGAATTTGCCAAGGAACTGCAGAGGAGTTTCATGGCTCTAAGTCAAGATGTAAGTAAAGACAGTAGATGGTTCAGAATAGATTAGGTATGGAAAAATTAAGATTTATATTAATACGTGTTTGTGTGTGTGTATGTGTGTAATTATGTGAGTTTTATGTTTATGAAATATGAATACATCTTGTCTCAGATTCTTTGATCAATGTGCAGGTTTCCACTTCAGTTTGGAGTGGTCTGTTCCTAACTAAATCTTGCCTATTTTGTGTGTTCCTTTTTATGCATGGAAAAAGACATTATATTGATATGCGCATGGAAGAAAATAGGACTGTTTTAATCTTTTCAAGGGGAAAATTCAAGGACATTGATAACAGAGAAGAAAAGAAGAGAACATTGAGAGTGTTGGTAGGATATTATTGTGCTGTGGCATTGAAATGGTGTTTGAAGGGAAAGTACAGGAAAGCTTTAGAGTGGGGATTTGGTGAGGTATTTTATGTTGGAACATTGATGGGGGGAGTAAAGGCACTGGGAAGATGAAGGTTAGAAAGGCTGTTGAAATATGCTGTGTTGGAAATTCTATAAGTAAGAGAGGGGTGCAATCCTCACCAATTTCACCCATTTGGGTTTTGTTTTATTTGAAAGCTGCAACATAAAAGCAGTGCTAAGTAAATTAGGTAATAGAGTGGATAGAAGAATTGCTTCAGCCTTCAAGTTCCAAAAACATAAATATCTTTCTCTGTGTAACTAATGTTTATAGTGATAATCAGCATTGACATATGATGAGAAAAGATGGTATTAGAAAAGCATGATAAACATGAACAAAGATTGACTCCACAATTTCTCACATGGCCAGTAGCACAAAATCACACAGAAATAAACATCTATTATTTCAGGGTCTTTTTAATTTTAGATTTTGGGGAGAGGCAGGAATTTTTCAATTAATTAGAATGAATAATGTTCCCTGGCCCAGAGCACAAGTGATTGTATACACCGTGATTTTATTTAATCCAAGGATTTACCTGTTTGTGGGAATTATGAAGAAAAGTCCTCTAAAGAATTATTACACCATAAACGAATGTACAATGGAACTAGTTATCTAGAGAAATGGTGAACTCTTCTTTGCATACATATGTTCAAGTAAAGGCAAAAACATATCTACTGGGGATGTTTTATGTGGCATTGGGATTTGTTTCAGTGTTTGACATTATTGAAATTTTTTGAAAAAATGGATAATAAATTAGCTGTGGAAAGATCCGTTCTATATCTTTTCTTCCACCTAGCAAATTCCCTATTGTGCCTTGTTCGGTATTCCAGAAACTGAAGATAGCTGCAGGAAGACAAAGTATAATTGTGTATAATTTCACAAATGCAATAGAAAATATTAAATCAAGAATTCTGATTTCATTTATGATGTGTGATACTGAAATGTTTTATAAAACAACAGTGGAAAAAAGGGAGGTGAGAGAAGTAGCTGCTGGTGCTGATAGAATAATGGAGTATGGAGAAGACTAATTATCGTTAATTATGCCTTAAAGAGGGGAATGTTGGTTGTCGCATTTAAAGCTCTATATGGCACTGAACCAGTTTACTTATGGGACTTCCTATTCTTAGTGATTTCTGCCTGTTCCTCTAGATCTGGCAGAGTGGGCATGCTCAGATTCCCAGTGGTAAAAAATTGTTACCTGGTGGATTCCAGGAAATGGGGCCTGTCTTGTGGAATAGCCTCCTTCCCATTCCCCCATCACAGATTTAGACAACTCTGATCCTATTAGCTTTTTAGAAGATTGAAAATCTGGCTCTTTCCCCTAACAATGGGCCCAGGATATTAATGGATCTCTGATGTGCATGTGGTTTGATACATTGATATAATTTTTAGGTTTCTTGGTTCAATTTCTTTTGAAATGATTAGTTTGTGTTGAAATTATATAGTTTGATTATGTTTTATTTCTGCTTGTATCCCAGAATTCCTTGTTTAGATGGGCAGTTAAATATGTTTGTTAAATAAATAAACCTAGTTAAATAATGTGGGGAGCAGGAAAATCTTATGAAGCCTTTAGCTATTATCTCCTCAGAAATTTTTCAGGAAGCACTGAAATGATATGTAGAAACCATTAAATTTGTTTACTATTTAAAATACTTGTTAAACAAACATATTTTTCACCAGATTCAAAAAACAATAAAGAAGACAGCCCGTCGGGAACAGTTAATGAGAGAAGAAACTGAACAAAAACGTTTAAAGACAGTACTTGAATTGCAGTATATTTTGGACAAGTTGGGTGATGAAGAAGTGCGCAGTGACATAAAACAAGGAACAAATGGGGTATCTATATTAACAGAAACAGAACTATCCACACTTGACGAGTTTTACAAGCTGGTTGAACCTGAACGTGACATGAACATAAGGTATGTGATTGAGTATAAAGCCAAAATAATTCAGAATTATAGTTGTGATCTAATTAGGTTTTTTTTGGCAAACATTTGGCAACTTTTCAGGTAACATTACATTTCTGTTAATTTCTTTTTTTTTGAAGGTTGAATGAACAATATGAACAAGCATCCATTCATTTGTGGGATCTATTGGAAGGGAAGGAAAAACCTGTATGTGGAACAACATGTAAGTATTTTTATTCTTACGATTTTCAAATGATAACATTTAGAATATTTTGGGTGATTCTTTATAATTCACAGCACTTATGGTTTAATACCAACAAAGAAGACATAGCAGACTGCAAACTGTCATAAAATATCCTTAATTTTATATGCCAGCAAAACAATGCTTAAGATCATCCAAAAGAAGAGATGCCAGATGTTCAAGCTGCTTTAGAAAAGGTCAAGGAGCATGAGACGTTATTGCTGATGCATAGTGGATAACTGAGAAAGCCAAAGAATACCAAAAAGAAGTCAATGTATGCTTTATTGATTATAGAAAATCTTTGGTTTGTGTTAATCATGTCAAACTCTGGAATCTGCTCAGAAGAATGGGAATCCCAAGACAGTTATTGCCCTCATGGGAAACTTATACACAGATCAGAAAGCCACTATATAGACAGTGAAATAAATTGGCTCCAGGGTAGCAACTGTACATGACAAGGCTTTGCTTTCCCCTTATTTATTCAACACATATGCTTAGTAAATTTTAAGGGCAGCTGGATTGGAAGAATATGAGCATGGTTTTAAAACTGGAGGAATAAACATCAATAATTTACACAAGGCTGATGACAACATGGTGCAGCACCCCTCCACTTTCTGTGTGATCTGTACCAGGTCTCTGGGGCTCTTCCATTGCCCTGAGATATTCTCACATTCTTTACCTGATGCTCCATCTGCTTAATGACCTGCACAATCACTTCAATGACTGCAACCAGGACAGCCAGGATTTTCATTGTTTCGCTTAATTATCACTTTGCTCAATAACTGAGATTGTGATAATAATTTGAGGCCTACTAGTATACTTTCAGAAAGGTGTAAAAAATGGATCTGGGGCCTTGCTTCAGGCTCACAGAAGAGTACACAGCCATGGGCAAGTTGGTGGGCTGAAAGCGCTATCCCTGCCTTTTCATTAGTTTTAATATTAATTTTTAATTCATCCTTGGCTTTTTAAATTGTAAATTGCATATACTGTTCTAACAGTTTAACATTTTTTACTTGTACACCTCCCAGACTCCCTCTGTGATGAAGATGGGCAGTTTTAAAAATGTAATAAATAAATAAAATAAACAGTAAATTCTAGTATATTTAACAAAATCAATTCATACATAAATTATTTTATGAGGAAACTTGATGGCCATATCAAACTACTACCTCCGATTAGATAATGCACAGCCTGATTAAACTCATACTGGATATTACTAGATTTTTTAAAAATGTATCTTTTTTGTAAAGGAAGAATTTGTGGTAAATGCTATATTCATTGCATATTTTATATTTGAACCACTTCCACAATTATTTATCTCAATATGCTCCTTTTAGAGGACTTAAAATCTTCCGTGAAGCACTATGTGCCTTGTGCTTTGATCTTCAAATGTTTGTTTTGTATTAAATACCACAATAAGTGACTGCTTTAAAATGTCCTCTAATTGAATTAATATGGTAGCAATTCTTAAACAGTTCTTGATTTGAGAAGATCCAAATGACGTGTTAACTTGAGCATCTCTGATGATAGCTTCTCTCCTGCAGTTAATGTAAAGATATTTGACAAATGACACAATTAAGAAGTGATGTTTTCATGGTTACAGATAAAGCCCTAAAAGAAATAGTTGAACGTGTTCTTCAAACAAGTTATTTTGACAGTACTCACAACCATCAAAATGGACTTTGTGAAGAAGAGGAGACAGCACCTGCACCTGCAGTTGAAGATTCTGTGACAGAAGCTGGTAACTAAAAGAAATAATTGAGTCTGATCCAAATCTTGTTAACTGAAGAATTCCACTTTGCTCAATGGGAGTTATTTCTGAGTTAAAATATATAACACTCATGATAGATTTGTGGAACTTTTGAAACCTTGTGTGTACTTATTTGTTGAGTGCAGTTTACTTACTATGCTATATAGTATATAAAAAGCTATACTCACGCTTAGAAGTTGATTTTTAAATTATTTTCACATTTATTTTCATACAAAGTAAATTGTCACATGAATGTCACACCGGCCAGCCTTTAAAAACTAGGCTAGCAGGGCATCTATTAAATCAAACCAGAAAAATCTGTAGCTTTCTTGAAGTCATGAGTTGTATCTTTAAAAAAAAAAGAAATGTGGAGTTAGCTTCTGAATTTACAGGGGTATATGTTTAGTGAAGAAGTCACAAGGAGAAGCCAGAATTTTTAGACTTTTGTTTATTCAAGGGTTAATATATAAAATGGGAAGGGTTAGTATATAAAATGGGGACAGAGTTTCTCAGATATGAGTTATCCATTTTGCCCTTTCCTCCAACAAGAAGAAACAGGTTTGAGAGATGTTAACGGGTGGGATGGATCCTTAACTCAAGGCATCTATTTTACTTGGTTCAAATTCCCATAACGCACAAAATGAGCTGAAATGTTTTGCTTACCAGTTTCTAAGATATCAGATGGAGTAGGGAATAGGGGCACAAAAGAAGATTAGTGAATTACACAGTCATGTTCCAGCTATTTTATATTTTCAGAAGGGCAAAATATTTTTTAAACATATAGTTCAAGAGAGCTATTAAATAATGAAATATCTCAGATTTTAAGGCCTATATTTTGTGGATTGAAATAAACAATGGTTATAATTTTACTTCACAGCTAATTTATAGATGAATAAGAATATTTTTATTATTTTTTATTTGATTGTAAAATTAGGCATAGAAGTTTAATAATTAAATATTATTAATATAAAATTCATTTTAATAAAGCTTTATGTAAAGAGTGTATTTTCCTCACAGAGCCAGAACCAACAGAAGAATACACTGAACCAAGTGAAGTTGAATCAACAGAGGTACTCTTTAGTAGAAATACTGTAGTCACCTTTCTAGAATGAATGTTGTTGGTTTATTGTTATATTCTTTCATTTTTATTTTAGTATGTAAACAGACAGTTCATGGCAGAGGCTCAGTTCAGCAATAATGAAAAGGAACAAGTAGATGAATGGACAGTTGAAACTGTTGAGGTAAATTGTTACATATCTTTTATAAAATTTCAGTAAGTTATAATTCCTTCATAACTTATAACTGTCACTAAAATAGAATAATTAATCTTGAACATTCTCAAAAATCCTTTGACAGGAATGAATATTTTCTCCAAATATAGGAGTCCTCGGATTACAACAACTTGTTCAGCAACTATTGAAAGTTGCAACAGTGCTGAATAAGTGGGTGCTTGGCAACCAACTCACCCTTGGAATAGTTGCCTTCCACTTGCATGATCACAATTTTAGGGCTTCCAACAAGCAAACTCAATGGGGAAATGGAAGTCGGATCGGAAGTCAGCAAACAGGCTGTTTCCGGGGGAAGGGGGTAGGCTATTTTCTCCCTCCCCAGCCTCCTAGAAAGGCTCTGGAGCCTGGGAGAGTGAAAAATGGGCCTTCTCCACACTCCTCCCCCTTGGGGGCTGGAAAATTTTTCCTGACTTCCAGTGGACCCATGGTCGGTGTGCGCACGTGTGCCAGAGCTGAGCTCGCATGCCCACCAATATGGCTCCATGTGCCACAGGTTTGCCATCACGGGCATAGAGTATCAACAGTCATAACAAGCATATATTAGTGATAATTTCATTGATATAAAGGGCATTTGACCATTAATATAAAATAAAAATAAGCAATCATACTGTTAGCATGTCCTTATAAATGCATACCAAATCTGTTGTTGGAATTCTGTAAGCTCATTACTTTGAGTTAAATATGTATGTTTTAGTTACGTTCTAACATTTAAGGATCCTATCTTTTCCCCTTTATAAAAATGTATCTACAGATTGTCCTCAATTAACAGATAGGACTGGAATTTTGGGTATCTGGCTTCTCAAATTGAATTTACTTGTCAGAAGCTGGCTGATAATGTCAAATCACTATCATGTAACTACAAGAGGATGCAAAAATTGTAAATATGACCTGGTTGCCAAGCATCGAATTTGTGATCATATGACTGCAAGCGTGGTACAATGTTTGTAACTTTTGAGGACGAGTTGTAAGTCAAGGCCATTGTAACTATGAACTGGTGTTAAATGAATGGTTATAGGTCAAGGACTATCTGTATAAAATCACTTGATTTCTTTCATATTATTAAAATCACAGGCATGCTATTATTTCCAAAGATCTGCTTTCTTTTTAAATAAACTAATAGCATATAGTGCTAACTTTGTCCAAGGAAATATTGACCCAGGACTTAACTATTTAAAGCTGAAAAATATTTATCTTTACATTCTTCCCTCTGTAGTAAAATACACTATGGTCACAAAGTTGCTAGTAGATAATATTGTCAATTTGCCATTTAATTGTGGACTGTTTGAAATTGTATTGATTATTTTTAATGTACCGGTAGGTGGTAAATTCACTCCAGCAACCACAGGCTACATCTCCTCCAGTTCCAGATGCCCATACGCTTACAGCTGTAGCTCAAGCAGACCCACTTATCAGAAGACAACGGGTGCAGGATCTTATGGCACAAATGCAAGGCCCCTATAACTTTATGCAGGTAATTAATAATTTGATTAATATAAGATTACAGTATTTTAAAAAATAAGTAGAATCCAGTTGAAGTAGGGAACTGTTTTCTTCAATTGAACTGAAACAGAATTTGGCCCTGACTGATTTTTATTGAGTTTGTCTGTGGTGAAGCTGTCTTAAATCTAGTGTAATAATGTAAGAATTTATGTCTCTAGTGAAGCTGGCTTTAATTTTGGCTTAATTATCTAGGACTCTATGCTGGAATTTGAGAACCAAGCACTTGACCCTGCTATTGTTTCAGCTCAGCCTATGAATCCACAAACTTTGCAGATACCACAGATGGTTTGCCCTCCAGGTCTGTAATATAATATTTTTGTATGTGAACTACGTAGCAAAGTGGCAATGAAACTCAAGTAATTAGGTTTTTTTAACATTTCACTCCATTTTATATTCCACCTTTCTACATTTGTAGAATGTTCAATTTTACAAAGAAAAAGTGAAGCTTAATCAAAATATTTACTTGTTATGATAATTAATAGTTAAAGTTTGATGAAAAGATACATTTTAAGTGGAAAGAATGGGACTTAACATCCATCCTAAGGAAATAAATCCTGTTGAAATGTTTCTCCAAGTCAGTCTAGCTTTGACATTGGGAGAATCCTCAAAAGAATTTCTCCTGCAGGTCTTAATATATGGACAGGTTTATAATGGGAGAGGCGGTCCTTTGTTTACAACTTTAGAGGTTACAATGACTGCTTATAAGCAATAGAAAATAGTTCTTCCCATACTGAATTATATATTTTAGTTTACCTGATCCATTTTGCGCCAGCTGATATCTCTGGCTATTTTTAAGGCTAGTCCCATGGAGAAATTATAATAGTCAAGTGCAACATGAGGCATGCTTAAAGAAACTTCCACTGCATTAATTTCAATATTGATTGTATTATTCTATTTGTAGTTCATGCTGAATCTAGACTTGCACAAACAACCCAGGTTCCTGTACAACCTGAAGCTACACAGGTAAGAATCTTTGATAATTAATGGCTGAATATTTCTTTCTAAACCTTCCTCTCCTTCTTATTTAGGAATTGTTGAGCTAGGTTCCACAATACTTTAGCATGTAATTAGAAGTGGATGAACTTTTTATAATGTATTTCTGGATTACCAAAACTGGGGCAATCCTTTTTCCTTTGAAAACCCAAGCTTGTATCTTTCACACTATTTTGATATATCACCCGGAACTATTTAATATTTGGAAAGGAAATAAAAAAAAATGTTTCCTCAAACCCATGTAAAAGCCCTGCTCTGGTTATAGGAGAATCTATAAGCAATTAAAAAATATTTTTAAAACTTCTTTTTCAAAAAAATCAGAACCCCATCGTACTCAAAATATGATACAGATAATAACTTAGCATACTGCTTAGTTTAGCATTAATTCCATTGGGGAAAGTTACATAGAAAGAAATCTGTAAATGCCTCTATGTACAAAAACATGGAGACATCACAATAAAAAGGCAGCAATAGTCTCTTAAAACAAGGGTTATACAAAACGTTGGGTGGTCTGGGCTTGGATTGAAATATGTTTCATCTGGGTATATATTCCAATCACATAGAGGTAGAGTGAGAGACATCAGGAAAATGAAAGGCTGAGTGGTGTATAAAAATAGCTAAACAGAGCAGAAGAAAGGTTAGGTTTAGGTGCTGGAAAAGATAGATGGGCTGGGTTTCTGTAACACACTTTAAAGCATATCAGGCCACAATTTTTTTCATGCATGAAACAAAGTATATTTCATGCATGAAACAAAGTATATTTCATGTACTCAAAAGTATACTTAAAGTATATTTCATGTACTCAGAATTCCAAAGTAATAATTATCCTTGGAAATTAACTGTGGAAGTTGGCTTTATTTTAGTATTCGAATTAGCATGTCATTGTGACTTTTTTTGGAATATTCTTCTCAAATTAGAATCATGCCTGTAAAGTATTTAGGGTGAATTGAATCACAGCCATTAGTTAATTTCATCTACAGTTTTTCAAAATACTGTTCTCTTGCCCAACCCCATTTCTAGATAGTTGTTTGCAGCCAGTGAGCATTGTCTGTATAGAATGTATAATTTTTCTGCATAAGTCACCATGTTTTCATTGAGTCTAAATATGTTAGATTGGTTTAAATACCAATTAACTACTGTAGTTTTAAAAATATTCCTTTCTAGGACCTTAAAGTGGTGTTTGGACTCATTAAATAAATTTCCATAAAAATTAATGGTGAATAAAGATTAGAATTAAAGATGGAGCCATAATTAAAACCACAAATGAAAATCAGAATAGAGTAAGCATTTCTTGTAGCTAAAAATCTTGCTAATGTTTACTATCCATTTCAGAATGACATGATCACAAATAGAGAGACTTTTGGAAAAGTAATAAAAGATTTTAAATCGGTAATGCTCATAGAAATATGCAGAAGGCAAAAAATCTAATTGTAATCATCTTCAAATGCATTTCTAGCATATTTAAACAAATCTAATGATTTATTTTAATTTGTGCCAGCTCTTATGTTTCTATGTGACTGACCATTTGCAATGTAATTGTGTAGATAGAATGCTGAGAATAGGACGAGCCAATTTTAATAGTTTATTCAGGATGGCTGCTGAATACGATAGTCCGGTTTTTAGTTTATTCTTGGTCCTGTGATTAATATCTTCATCACTTTAGAGGTAGTTTTTTCTGTCCTTTAAAAAACCATAGAGGAGTATTTTTGAACTGTTGGCCAGTTTTTGTATAAGTAGTTCTTGATTTATAACCATAATTTGGAGCAGAATTTCACTAAGCAGTCCTTAAGCAAGTCATCAATGACCAGACCCAATTTTATAATATTTTTATACCACACTTGTAAATTACCAGGATGGTAATGATTGTAAGTGTGAGTAGCAGATCGTAAGTCACTTTTTCTGAGACCATTGTAAGTTTGAATTCATTTTATTTAATTCAATTTAAATTTGAATCCAATGAACAGTTGTAAGTTGAAGACTACCTAGAGCATTCATTCCAGTTATTTTTGAGTTTTCATAGAATGAGTTCTCTTCTGTTTTATTCTTTTCAGTTCAATACTTAAGCTAAAGTACAATACAAATAGGAAACAAATATAGGAAATATAGATTTAAAATCAATTCTAAAATCATTGAGTATTAATAATTAAAGGAGGTTTGGTACTAGTTTTTGCTTCTGGTTACTTTTCAGGAGCAGAGGTGAGCTATATTAATCATGTCAAGATTGTAAACAAAATCTGGGAAACGATTGCCATACCTGAGTGGTTGATAAATAGATGCATTAAATATAAATACACAAATACGTTACATACTAATTTTGTATCCAGTGATGCCTGAGAAGTAGAAAATATTCATAGGCTTTTGTGTAGGGAATCACCAGAATATTAATGGTGCCAGCTATGAATAATTTTCCCTGCAGTTTAATGCATACCGGTATATAAGAGCATAGGCAACAACATGGAGCCCTATGGATACCATTGGTCAGTAATCTAGATGATAGTAGTCAGTAGTCTCACAGTACTTCCTTCTATGTAGAGTACAGAGAAATACACTGCAAAGCCCATTCTCATCAGATTGTTCAGAATGATGCTATGTTGATTAGTATCAAAGTTTTCCACAATTCCAGGACAACTATTTACATTTCCATCATTTAGTTTCCAGCATAAGTTGTTCATTAGGCTGCTCATCTAATGCCTGACCCTGCTCTATAGAATTTATACGTCTATAGATTAGACGAGTTCTTAATTTGATGACGTCAGAACTCTTTCCCTCCCCAGCACATGAAGAGAACTAAACATACAAAGAAATAGATTAAAAAGAAGTAAATATAAGTAGTCCTTGACTTAATATCACAATAGGGACTTTAAAATTAATAATTAAGTAGTGTGGTTATTGAGATGTCTTGTGACTGCACCCAGTTTGATGGCCTGTTCTTCCACGATCAATAATGGTCAATAAATTCATTGCCATGTTGTTAAGTAAGACATGTGACCATGACTTGTGACTGGCTTTCCTATTGATTTGCTTGTTGGAAGTTGACTGAAGATGTCATGAATCATGATCACGACAGTGGGACACTGTCTGTTGTAAATACACAATAGTTTCCAAGTGCCCGAGTCACAGTCACATGACTGCAGGGAAATTGCAATGGCCATGAGTCATTTTTTGCAATACTACCATTGCTAAATGAATGGTCATAAGTAGGAACTGTCATAGCAAATGGCTTTGACAGATGTCTAGCCTTACAGGTTTAATTATCTCTCAGAATTTGCTCAGGGCTTTCCTTCTGCTTTGCAAATCAGGGCAGCCTTACCCAGGCAAAGTGCAAATGAGATGAATGTGCTCCTTCGCAGGTGTAAGGTTTTCCCAGGCAGAACATCAGTAAATTTGACAGCATTCCTGCCTTAGAGGCTTAAGAAATTTTTCAGTCCCTCGCATTTACGTTGCTTATGAACCCCTTGGGATTCATGACCCAGAAATCCTGGATTAGGCAGCAGTTAGAAAATTTGTGTAACTAATCTTTGGCAAAAAAAGGATAACATTTCTATATTTTTTGTAATAGGAACATCTACTACATCAGTCATTGTTACTTAATTTGCCTTGGTTCAGAGATTGAGCTTTATACTAAACTTGTGTGAAGATCTATGGACTGAATCTCCTATCCAAATTATGCAATTCTCCAAAGCTTTTGGAGAAGTAGAAAAGGTCACTGGAAAAACTGGTACAGCTAGTATAGTTACTAGGCTTTATTAAAAGATTATGAAATAAAAACTATATGGTCATAATCCTTAGTATATCCATCTCACGAAGCAGTGCTGTAATATAAAAAGAAATGGTATGAAAGCCTGCTAATATTAGAATTTGCAGAAATTTTAAACAATTTTTTAAACTTTTTGACCTAGCTAGAAACTCAGGGAAAATGTCAAAAGGCAGGTAGTCCTTGACTTATGACCACAATTGAGCCCAACATTTCTGTTGTTAAGTGAGTTTTGCCCCATTTTGCGATCTTCCATGTCACAGTTGTTAAGTGAATAACTGCAATTGATAAGTTAATAACCTGATTGTTAGGTGAATCTGGCTTCCCTGTTGACTTTGTTTGTCAGAAGGTTGTAAAAGGGGATCACATAACCCTGGGACACAGCAAAAGTCATAAATATGAACCTGTTGCCAAGCATCTGAATTTTGATCACATGGTCATGGGGATGCTGCAATGGTTGTAACTATGAAAAACGGTCATAAGTCACTTTTTTCAGTGCCCTTGAAACTTTGAATGGTCACTAAATGAACTGTTGTAAATTGAGGATTACCTGTAGCACTTTGTGAACTAGAAGAAATAAAAGTCTTCTAGAGTTTCTAAATATGAGTATATATTCAGAAGAATGTTGCTAATATAGAGACAGTTGTAAAACTCATGAAAGGAAGGACTTACCGAGAGGCCCTGGCCGGAGTTTCTGTTAAATTTTAAAACTTTGACAGGTCCCCTTGGTTTCTTCCACAAGTGAGGGATATACAGCACCCCAGCCCACGTATCAGCCTTCTCATTCAACAGAACAGCGACCTCAGAAAGAATCAATTGACCAGATTCAGGCAAGTTATGAGACTTCATTATGCTTGGGAGGGAAAAGAGTTTTGCATATATAGATGAGTGCCCCTCTTAAAAAGTCTTGGAAACCACTTATATTAGATACCAGGGTGGGGGGTGGGAAGGTTGTTAATTTTTTAACTCGAATGTTTTTTTAAGCTTATCTGTTCTGATCCTGAACATTTTAGAAGCAATTTTTAAAATTTAAATTTGGGCTAGACTTTATCTAATCAAAAGATGATTAGATACAATTGGTATTTGATTGACAGGAAAATGCCTCTGTTGGTTCACTGTCCCGGCACTGGAAACTACCTTCTGTAATCTTTTCAAGGTTAATTCCGAGTAGAATGCTAGGACTTTCTATTCTTAATAAAGAGGGGATACTATATAAGAGGGATTTTACACTTTCCCCTTTTCTTAAGTACACTTTGTCAGCAACAACCTATTTCATAATTAAAAATGGTATTGATATCTTGCTTGCTAATGTTAGGTTGAATTTTATTTGTCAGGCTTCAATAACCTTAAGTACAGATCAGACACCAACATCATCGCCACTTCCAGTTGCATCCCAGCCTCAGGTATTTCAGGCTGCCTCTAGCAAACCCTTGCATAGCAGCGGAATCAATGTTAATGCAGCTCCATTCCAGTCCATGCAGACGGTAAGCATTAAATATATTAAAAATGTAGATAACAAAATTTTGGATGTCAGCATCACGATAATGGTCAATTTTTCTCTAAATACTATCAGTAGTTTATTTCATTTTATTGCTGTCCCACTTTTATTGTTTTATAAGTGACTCAAAATGATGACGACTAAACTGGTCTATGTTTTTGAAGTGTTAATAATAATAATAATAATAATAATAATAATAATAATAATAATAATAATTATTATTATTATTATTATTATTATTATTTAATTTATAGACCGCCCTTCTCCCGAAGGACTCAGGGCGGTGAACAGCCAGTTAAAATACAGAAAAACAGACAATATTAAAACAACCCTTAAAAAACTCATTCAATTGGCCAAGACTAAAACACAATTACCCCCTATAAATTATTAAAAATTTTAAAACCCCAATTATGGAATATCACTTGAATCCTGAGTTTAAAAATTCAACTGATTTTTACTTACTTTACATCTAGGTATTTAACATGAACGCACCTGTTCCTCCTGTCAATGAGCCAGAAACTCTAAAGCAACAAAATCAATACCAGACTGGTTACAGCCAGACATTCTCCAATCAGCCCCATCCAGTAGAACAATCAGAACTTCAGCAAGAACAGCAGCTTCAGACAGGTAAAACTGTGAAAAACTGAATGCTTTACTCTCAAAAATGTTTTAAAGAGATGTAGTCTAAATAATTCTTTACTGATGTTGTTTATACAATACATTGTGCATATTATGAAAAAAGCAGTTCTGCAATATTTGTATAGTTTTACAAAGGGAAAATACTGTGGGATAAATATCAATGTGGATGATTTTATATACCAAACTGAACAAAACCCATATCCTAGCTGGGAAAAGGGACACAACCCCCCCCCCCCCAAAAAAAAACCAAAAAAACTTTAGGAAACTAAATTGATGAAGTTATAGACTCTTTAAATCATGTGAAATGTAGGGACTATTCTACATGTTTAGGGAATCCAGACTGCCATGTTGGATTTAATTCTGCAAACAATCTTTCTTTAGATAGGTAAACATTTACTGTCCTACTTGGTGGCTCTTAAGCAGAGTACATTGGTGAGTTAGCCTGATACTATTTGAGTCTTTAGGAAACAGGAGTATACATTCAAACTTCTTGTACTGTCTTGGTTTTTTTCATTTTAGTGGTTGGCACTTACCATGGTTCCCCGGACCAGTCCCATCAAGTGGCAGGTAACCACCAGCAGCCTCCACAACAGAATACTGGGTTCCCACGTAACGGTCAGCCTTATTATAACAGCCGGGGAGTGTCTCGTGGTGGATCACGCGGCACTCGAGGCTTAATGAATGGATACAGGGGACCAGCCAATGGGTTTAGAGGTAAAAACTTAAAAACCTTTTAAGATTAATTCTGAATGTTTTTCAGAAATGCAGAATATCAACAAGCTTAAGCATTAGAGTAGCATGCTTTAATTTTTTAATAGCAAAAAAGTGTAGCATTACATAAACTTTGTAGTAGTTGCTCTGGTGTAGTATTAGTGAACAAAAAACAAAGCAGATCATACAAGGGCAAAGTATGAGAAGGAACTAATTACAAGTATTATGATAAAAGTTTAGTATGATGTATATGAAACTGAAAGTGACTTTCCATCTGTAACCTGCTAAATGGCTGCATCTTTTTCAGGGCTTATTACTTCCTTGGCTTACAAAAGCAAGTCTTTCACTTATACAAACTATGACTCTTGGTGGTATTCTTTATTTTGGTGCCTGAATTTATTAATGCATTTAAATAATTTATAATAAATCTTGCATATAATGGGAAATCTTGAAGACACTGAATGGTGCACAGGAGCCCTGATGCAGTTTAAACACTTACCCGGTAATTTTATGTTAAAAGGTTAAGTATGGTATAGATGGAAGAAGAATTTATTTTCAATCTAATATTGAATTGTGAAGTTCTAGTATATGCCATTTGTAAGGTTAGGGTTAGGGTTATATTTATATTTATCCATGATCATATTTATTAAATTTACAAGCAGGAATCAGCATACTCCTTCCTAGGAGCTGTGGTGGCACAGTGGTTAGAATGCAATACTGCATGCTACTTCTGCTGATCACCAGCTGCCAGCAGTTTGGCAGTTCGGGTCTCACCGGCTCAAGGTTGACTCAGCCTTCCATCCTCCCGAGGTCGGTAAAATGAGGACCCAGATTGTTGGGGGCAACTCTGTAAACCCCAGAGAGAGGGCTGTAAAGCGCTGTGAAGCGATATATAAATCTTAAGTGCTATTGCTATTCCTTGTGGTGCTTTCTCAGAATGCTCAGTAAGATTCTTTGTGCGCAGAATGCTATTTCTGGATATATCATAAATATATTCATGCATATCCCATAAGATAATCCTATCTAGTAATTGTTTTATCCTGATTTGTAGGAGGATATGATGGCTACCGTCCTTCATTTTCCAACACTCCAAATAGTGGTTACACCCAGGCACAGTTTAATGCTCCACGAGACTATCCCAACTACCAGCGAGTAAGTGTACTCAACTATGACCTTTTGAACGTAGTCTATATAGGAAATAAAATATGTTTTTATATCTGCTTATGAAGATAATATTGGATCTAACATTAATTAAATAAAAAATAATTTCAGATCACATTTTAACTTTTAAAGTTGAAAGTACTGAGGGATTCATTTCATCCCTGAGCTACAAATATTCTCCTTTGTTGTTACCCTTCTTTATTAGATTATAGATGTACATTATTTCCTGCAAAAGGACTTTCATAGCCAACTGCTTATCTGCAAAACAAAATCATCCAAAATAAGTGAATTCTTGGTTGACTTTCTAAATTCATTGAAATATGAGTTTGTAAATATGTATTTTAATCCCTCTCATACCCAACTGCTTGACAAGTATCTTACGAATATATGGAATGTTAATGGCAATTAGCAAAGAGAGAAAAGAATCTTGAAATGAAATTCAAAGCCTTTCTAAGTCTGTGAAATTTTTTGTTGTTTCATTTTTGCCATTGCTTAAACATTTTTTTCTAAAACACTGGACTTTGATATTTTACTTTTTCACTACTGACTGGTCTTTTTATTTTATTTCAGGATGGATATCAACAGAATTTCAAACGTGGCTCTGGACAAAGTGGCCCTCGGGGAGCCCCTCGAGGTAATATTAAATAATGGAATTATGATTTGAATATTTATAGAGATTCTGGAGTTCAAGTTTCTTTAATAGTTGCAGTTTGTAATTTATAGTTGTTAATTTATTTTTTCAACTGTATATTCCCTTTTCATGCTATTATTTGTTTAGAATTATTGTTTCATTGTTGCATGAAAATCAGTATATTTTTTGTTGGGGGCTGTCTATTCTGAAAAAAGGTTTCAATTCTCCCTGGGCAATAATTTGCATTTTGTTGCTGGACGACACAGAATCATAAACAAGCCGATTAGAATTGTATACCATAACATTGACTGTAGTATTTTATCATTCCATTCAGATATTATCTGAAAAGAAATTTAGGGTAGGATTGTGTCTATGGAGTAAGGAACTTGAAGGGCATGTTTAAGGTTTTCGTATGAAATTTTGCATTATTTTTGTACATTCAGGGCATTGCTTCTGTACATCTGAAGTCTGTTTTTTGTTGAGAAGACAGATAGTGGGTAATATTTTCAAGAATTAAATAAACTTAAGAGTTTATGTAGAAATAAATGTTCATCCTGAAAATCAAAAGTCTCAGTCCCAAAATAAATTACTATTTTTATTTTCTAGGTCGTGGAGGGCCCCCAAGACCCAACAGGGGAATGCCTCAAATGAATGCTCAGCAAGTGAATTAATCTAATACTCAAGATTACTTTTAAAACGCCAAAAACACTGGCCAGTGTACTATATACATGTTACCAGAAGAGTTATCTCTGTTTTCCTTTATAGGAAGTTCATAGTAAAGGGATTATTTTCATTGCCCATAAAGACAAGACTACAGTTGTCAGCTTTATATTACCCGGATATGGAAAGAAATGCCGTTTGCGCTGCATGTTCTGTCCTAAGCGTCACCTTGAGCCTTGCACATGAGATCCAGACCCTTGCTTTGATTTAAAACAAAAATGGCAGTTTCAGAGTAGAGAAAATGTCTATAGTTAATTGAACAGGCAGAAATAATCCAACTGACTTCATTGATGTCATAGTTCTGCAGCAAATTTGGATAAGAATCTGTAAACCCATAAACATTTTACTCAGACAGTTGGTATATTTAAACTTTTACATTAAAAAGATGGAAAAAGTGAAGTGTGGCTTAACAGAACAACTACATTTCAGCTTTTTCCGTTTCATTGAAGCGCCTGAATATTTACATGCATAATAAAGAGCCCTGACTAGATATTAAACTGGTGAACAGCTTAGGCAAACCCTTAGCTACAGCACTTTTTTTATTAGTCTGACTTGCTGTGGTAAAGGGATGCATTAATTGTTTTGTGTATCTGTTGATATAATTGTGTAAACCCAAAATTAAGCTTTGATTGGCACTTTAAAATTTTGTGTAAGAAATAGAAGGTATAATCTGGACAGCCACTTGTGTTTTCAAATGTGAAGTGTTGAAAGAGATCTCTCCTGAACACATTTCCTGGATAGCAATGCTGTTTGTAAGGATTGGTATTCCTTATCATTCCTTATGATTTGCACATTGTCTGTCATTAATACTTAAACTTGCTGTATTACCACCTTAATAACTGATGCTGGTACTGATGGAAATTAATGGGTATGAATACTACATGTCACATGTCTTTTTCCCCCTGCAGCTTAAAGATTTTGAGAAATCCCAAATCCCTGCTGGTGCCCTTTAAATAGCTCTTTTTTGAAAAGCACCAGTAAATGTTTTGATCCATTTCCCCTTGGGAAATTACAGCCAGCAGTTACAGATCCAAGCGAGATAAATAAACATGTTTATATTAAAAAAAAACTGTATTCCTTAACATATCTTCAATGACTGATGAAAACTCCACAAGCACATTCTTTGAACAGTTTTTTTTTCTTCATTCTCAAAGATGATTCCCAACTCAGAAGTTTGTAAGATATTTATCCAGTAAGGTTATCCACTAAGGACATGCATTTATCTGACTTTTTACAATCATCAGGCTCAATGTTGTCAATTTATCTTATATGAGGGATTGTGAAAATTTTGAACAAGCAGTAAGAATTGCATGCATGGTACTTAATGCATCTTTCGAAATCTCCTACACAAGAATTCATGAATTAGTTCAAACCGTAGTTAGAAGAATGCTTCTATGGACAAAGCCAGTAATGCTGTTAATTAATCACATTGGGATTATAGAGTTACTGGGGTTTTTTTAGGTTACCAAGTATTGTTCTTTTTGTTTAGTTGACAACTTTCCCTGATTCTATACATGGTAACAAAAAGTAGAAACTTCAGTTACGATAATTAAGTTAATTCTTTGAGAATATTCTACATTATTAGTATTTGTACGTATTGTTAATGAAAAGATCTTAATGGAAAATAATTTAAAATACAGTATCGGAAGCCAAAGATGAATTGGAAACCAAACAAGTAGATTATGTGATGCATTTTTAAAAAAAAAATTAAGTTTACCCAATGTGATTTAAACAAGCTGCTGTGCGTACAAATTTGTCAATAACTTAAAAACCAAACCAAACTATAATTTTCAGGAAATTAGAATTAATTCCCTAAATTTAGACGACAGTGTTCTCAGATTAATTCAGCACTGTCAATAAATTATGAGCATGAGCCCTGCTTGGTTCTGTTCTCAGTCTTAACTGTAGTCTTTATGTTCCCCAGTTCTTAGGTGACAAACTGAAACATAGAAGTAGTCATTCCACTTTTACAGCTTGGAGAAAATCCAAATATTAAAGAAAACTGCCCTGTTTCTGGCAGAAAAGCTACAGGTCTTTTCCTATTTATGGGTAATGAAAAAGATTTGCCAGGGATAGGCTTCATGAGCGTTATCTCCTGTTTTCATTGGTGACCGAGAAGGCTTATTTTGTGTCAGTTATTTATCGTCATGCATCCAGGAATTTGCCTGAATTTGAATCCAGGAGTCCCATCTTGGCTTGTAACAATCTAAATCTTTTTTTTTTTTTTTTGGCCTTTCACTCATGGAAAATGCCTAAATTAGTCCCTGCAGCTTTCTTGGTAAGGTTTTTCAGAAGTGGTTTGTCATTGCTTCCTTCTTAGGGCTGAGAAAAAGTAACTAGCCCAAGGGCTAGTTACCATGTTGGCCATGTGCCCAAAGCAGGACAGAAACTCGCCTTCCAGTTTTTAACTTGATGCCTTAACCACTACATCAAACTGGCTCTCAAAAACTTTATTACAAGACGACAAATAGTGCAGTTTCTGGTCTTATGCTGTACAGCAATGGGGTTATGGGGGTTATGTTTGTAAGTGTGTGACTAGTGTGTATTGCTCATTCACCTAGCTGCCATTGCTTGTCTTTCCTATAGGGAGGGGAGCGAAAAAAAGTAGCACTGCCTCTCCACTGTGCTTCATATTGCTACTCTTCTCTTTTCTTTGGCTTTCTTACAGTAGTGTCACCTTTACCGTCCTCATCTCCTACCATCTACCCATTTTTTTTCATTTTTATTGGGTGTCCTGATGCAATTATAATTTACATGTTATAAAACTGGTATAGAAAAAAAAAAAGAACTGAATGTATGTTTTGAATGTAGCTAAGCTGCTTCAACAACTTTCTCCAACCCAGTCTCAAGTGGAAATGAAGGACATTGCAGGATGTTGCTTCAAATCCATTTGGGCTGGCCAGTTGGAAACATTGCCATTGGGTCAAGTTCTAATTTCCTCCTACACTAACAGTAACATTCGTATAAATTAGAAGTTGCCCATTTGTACAAAATTTCACAAGAGATCAGCAGAGGCTAAATTCATATGTAAACCTGAAGTCTCATCTAGTAATGCATGTAAGCTAACATAACCAGATGGCAATCGGTAGAGGAAAACCTATTGAAACATAAATTTTTAATTGGGTAATAAAATGTTTTTGTATTACTTTTTCACTACTTTATATAACCATTCAAATTTCTGTGTTCAGTATTATCAGTTTATTATCCTTTTAGTCTTTCATAAATAAGCCAAACAGCACATGTTGAAATTGTGGGCTTTTACATCTGAACAGTGTTAAATCAAGCATACCGTTACAGGCATTGAAGCTAATGTATTATTTTGAACTTTAGGTTGTTAGAAAAATGAATTTAAAACATGTTCAATATATACATCAAGTATGAATAGAACAAATTTGGCTTGATGTGAAATTACATCAAATATATGAGTTTTTTCACTTCAAACTGTAAGATGTTAGAGTTGATGCCCAATGGGTTGCATCTGAGTGCATTTTAAAAAATACTGCTGATATTGATTGTTCTACTGAAGTATTAATGGTGGCAAATAGCCTTCAGACACACTGATGACTGACAGCTGAATTTTTATAAAATTGCTCCAGATAATTCAGTTGTTGGTTCACATTTGTTTTTCTTACATAATTTATAATTATACTTAAATAACTACAACTATTTTACTGGTTCTAAACATTGCTTTTGCAGTTTTCACATATCTGGTTTAGAACTGTTAAACTCATGTATTTACATTTAAAATATGAAAGCCTGTTTAATTATGTGAGAATGTGTTCAAAACCAAATTCATAATACAGACCTATGCAAATATTGTGAGTTTTAAAACTTACAAATTTGAAATTGGTGATTGAGGTAGATATTTCTGTCCAAAACTGGAATTAGTGCCTATACAGTTATACTCTTTTGATTGCAGATCTAACTGGAAAACAATTGCCTTTTAGTATTCCAGTGAAATAAGACATTTTTTCTATCTTTTATGGTGAAAAAAAAAAATTTGAGTAACATTAAGATCGTTATGTTATTTTTATATGGACATCACTAGCACTGGTAATTTTACATTAGGATGTTGTCCAAATACATTCTGCTTAGCATGTTAATTTATCATCCAAGGTAACAGAATTAATTGTGGCTGGCTTTAAATATGGTGTATATGTATAAAATCAAACATGCAGATTTCTACCTGCTTAATATAGTTAAACTGGGTTGCAATTGTGTGTACATTTTAACTGCAAAAATCTGGACTGTGACTATGCTTTTAAATAACAAATATAAAATGGGTACCTTTTAAAAATGTGATGCTGAGATAGAATTGCACAACGTGAAGATTTTAAACTGCATCTGAAAAGGAATGGTTTTACCTATCTTTATAACTGTTTTAAGGGATTTTTATCAAGCAATAGCTACTGTCTTGAATATTACAAAATGCAGTTAATGCAGTGAACTCAGAAGACTGAAGGACATTTAGCCTGATGACCAACAATGATTTTGCAGGTGAAAGAGGTTGATACAGGGTGTGGATTAACTGCTTCTCCTACAGTTGGATCAGCATCAGATTTTCTCCAGATGGCTTAAAAGTAGATGCACATTTTTTATTCTTTCAGGGTATTTCTGAAGAGAGAAGCCATGTTGTCTCCCTGAGAGAAGTTGTCAATTTACACCTTACATGAGGAAGACGCTTTGGATTCACTGTGTTCAAATAAGTTAACACTTATAGCAATGCCTTAATTAGTACCTTAGAGTAAAATTTACTCTCTCATATCGAGATAATCTGACTATTGAAAAATCAGGCCATTATTGCTAAATTTTGGCAAATTACTGGAAACAATATGATTTGCTTGCTCATTTATGGATTGATCTCTCTATGCCTCCTCAAATCTGAGAATCTTATCCACGTATCACGTATTACACACTTGTAACATTGATAATTACTGTGTTAATGTGTTTTGATGTTAATTGTTGGCCTTGAAATGACATGACCGACATAATAAACAGTTGCTGTAAAGGCAGCAGCATCAACTAACAATGCCAGCTCCATCACTTAACTGTTTCAGTGCATAATGCAAACATGCAGCTTTCAGATCATGTATTTATTTTTGGTTTTCTTACAGATCTGATTATGATAAATTTTACCATCACATTTCTCATTAAGTTGATAAAATATTTCAAAGGCAACCAGCATGGATTTATAATCCACATCAAAATGATATATGCTAAACGAACTTCATATAAAACAAAATTCTGTTAATTGTTCACAATCCAAAGTATACAGAGCAACTAACGTATTTGATTGGTATTTTTTTCAAATACCAATCAAATTGGTAGAATTTCTACCTACATTGCTGACATGTCTCCATAAAAAGCCAAAAAAGGTATTGCAGACTTGCATGCTGGGATAAGGTATAAGGAGACATTTGGGTGTATGGGAAGACAGCCAATCAAATGTTGGTTTAGGGAAAACATCTGGGTTCTGATCAAGTGCTCATCCAGTTAAAAAACATTCTACAATAACAAAAGTTTTAAGATGTTGATTCTTTGTTACTCAATACAATGGCAAATTAAGCTAGGCCTTGGAAATTTAGTTAAAAAGGATCTCAGATTAAGTACCGGAGCTGGTAGCCTATAAATGCTATCCTTGCACCCCCTAGATTTTCACTAATACTACAAATATTTCAATATCCTTAGAACTTGAAGGACTATTGCCTATTAAGTTATTATTAAAACAGGTTTTGTAATAAAACTATGTGAGACATAGTCCATTACAAAACATTGCTTGCTTTTTCTTGTTACTTTGTCTACTACTTGGTTGAAATAATCACTGCAGTTTACCTTTGTTCATTTTCTGACAGGTGACCACACTTTCAAATCTTTGGGTACAATCTTATTTTTGCTTTTGAAGAAAGCTGCTCTAACAATTCAGATATTTGAAGACTGCTTCCTTTCCTCAGTTGCTGTTCTGAAAGTTAAACTTTTATCCATTTTAGCCATTGGCTTCCATGCTTTCCATCTTGGTAGCCATGCTCTGAACTTGCTCCAGATTTTCATCACCCTTGTAACTGGTGCCCACATTGAGAACAGTATTCCAAATAGGATCTGATCAGGGCAGGTAGAATAGAACATTTGCTTCCTGTTATATGGATTCAATACTACTAATGCAAATAGCATTTACTTTTACACTGCAGCTTCATGTTTTAATCTGACAAGGACATTCAAATTCATGTGTATTACTACTAAACAAGGCCTCTCCTCATCCTCTACTTGAGGCTTCCATTTGTCCATTAGAGGCTTCTATTTGTTCAGTTGCAGAATGTAATATTTCTCAATTTTAAAAAAATTAAATTAAAAAAACCAGTAAAAGGTGATGATTATACAGAGAAGAAAACTAAAAGAAAAAAAACCATATAACCGCAAACAACTTAATCCTTAAGCTTATAATTAAATCTAGACTGTTATATCATTTTAAGGGGAAAAAAAGATTGAAAAAATACCCTGAACCTAGCCCATATAATCAAGAGAGTATGTTCCCCCCTCCTAGCATCTTTGCCATGCCACAGGTTTGGTAGAGGCAAAAATCCTGAAATGATAGATTTTATGTTTTAGGAAAACAATTGGATATCGCATTAAGATACTTTTATTATTTCTTCCCAAAGTTGTATAGATTTATGTAATAACTGAATCCAAGCAAGGCGGACAAGACCAGATACGACTGCAAAAAAAATTGGAAATTTATTTCCTACAACAACGTAAAAATATTTGATGTCTAACCTTTTTTAAAAAAATAGGAAATATTTCTAATGAATTTCATGTTTAAATATTAAGTATATTGCATATTTTTAAAACCTGGGCCCATTGATTCTCCAAAACTGCATATTCCACAATTGATATATAATTTTCATTTTGTTTTTTAATTCCTTAAAAAAATGGTTTTCATTCAAGTGCTGCATCTCTAAATTGCGGATATCTTGGAAGCTCCTAGACTAGAGCATCCTGACTACTGTTTAGTTAACTATTTCTACTGTATATACTGCCAAGTGAATGTTGTAGTTAAGCTTGTCAAACTAATCTATACTGTTCATTGCACCTGCATGACTCTTTAAGTTATAAACAAAGGAAATGTAGAAATATTAAATTACTGATATTCCTCCAGCAATATAGGTTCAATAATCCTGTTATCCAATCTCAATTGGAAGACTATTAAATTGGAATTTCATGTGGATCAGGGATGTTTGTTGGTTTCCTAGGTTGCAGTGCCTCTTGTGATTTCTTGTAATGCCAGTGGTTGTGTCAATTTATCTTTATTAGAAATTTTTATTTCAGTATTGACCAGGGCTTCTCTATTACATTTCATCTTACTACCTGTAGCCCATTGCTGAAGGCTGAATCAATCATTGTCTATTTTTTTCTTTAAAAAAAATAGTCACATGCTTTGTGTCCTTTACAAACTCCCCTCAAATGTTTGTGAGGGCCATAAAAGCTTAGCAAAATAACAAGAGTTGGAAGGGACATTGGAGGTCTTCTAGTCCAATCCCCTGCTCAGGCACTAATTTCACTAATTTCAGACAAATGGTTGTCCAATCTCTTAAAAACTTCCATTGTTGGAGCATTCACAACTTCTGGAGGCAAGTTGTTTCACTGATTAGTTCTAACAGGAAATTTCTCCTTAGTTCTAGCTTGCTTCTCTCCTTGATTAGTTTCCATCCATTTGCTTCTTGTTTTGCTGTTGCTGTCGGGAGAATACGTTGATTCCCCCTTCTTTGTGGCAACTCCTTAGATCTTAATTAAAATAACAGGTAAGGGAAGTGGCTGAAACATCCGTGCAATATATCGTACATTAAGAGGGAATCATCATCCTCAAATCACTGCACAGACAGAGCAAGAGGAACTGCCGGGGTACAGGAAAAAGCTGGAGACTGCCACAACCTGAAACGCGCGTCTCTGCAAAGAAGCCTCGCTTAGAACCAATAGTCCAGCTCGGGCCCAGCACTTGGGATGCATCTTGAAATAAGCGACGCGAGGTCGGAGCCGCTCGGCCTTTGAATGGTAGACAACCACGAAGAACCTGCCAAGGAAAAGCAAGGGTTTGTTACCGTTAGCATCAATAGGGCTTGATCCAAAGGTGCTTTTTTTCAGGAGGCAACTGAACTTTCTTGTTTTTTCTTTTGAAGACGTTTCGCTTCTCATCCAAGAAAGCGAAACGTCTTCAAAAGAAAAAAACAAAGCCCAATTGCCTCTTGAAAAAGCACTTTTGGGACAACCATGAACTGGATGACTGAGAATCCCTACAGACATCAATAGGGTTTATTCCTGTACGTCCTGTTCAGATTTCTCTAAATCGTAACTTCACAACTCGAGCCTATCATCGCCCCAGCAGGCTGTAGTTGAGCAAAGCTCCTCCCTTTCCGGCGTCTAAGCATCTGGCGGAAGGCAGCGTCCGGGCGGAAAAGCTTCCCCCAGCCGTGGAGAGATCCTCCTTTTGTTTTCTGAAGCCCGGATCCAAAGGCAGACAGAGCTGCGCTTGGGTTCTGTCGCCCTCCTGCTCTCCCACCACCCGGCTTCGCCCATAGCTTGCCCTGCTTTTTCTCTTGAGCGGGCCATCCTGCAGGATCCTTCCAGTGTGTTGCGCAGCCCCACATGGTTTTGCACGTGGGAAGCTGCTCCGAGAGTTTCCATAGCCGACCGGATTCCCTTCGCGCGTAGACTGGAGTGAGAAAGGCAGAATTGGGAACGGTGAGAAAACGGGTATTGGGTTTGCGGCTGGATCTGAGAATATTCAGATTAGTTGAGAGACAGATTACTGTATTTTTCCCACTTCGGTGTCCCGGGTATATATATTTTGACTTCTTTAGCCAGCAGTTATAACATCTCTGTTCGAAAATAAGATCGCTTAATTTCACTACGATAGATTTCTACGTTGCTTTGCTTAGTAACGTATGTAGTAGTCATAGACATATGACAGTCTGAGTTTCAAGACATATAACTTGGAGGTTTAATGTTTGTGATTTATTACAGTCGGATTTCTAATTTCAGTCATATATATATATCTTGATTTAATTTCAGAAAGTTAGAGTGAAAACTTGTAATATAATGAAATGGATTATTGTGCTATGATTTAGGCTTAGTAAAGGCACTTTTTTTGTCATGACATGAATGATTGAATCTCATGAGCCTGAGTTATTATATCCCATTAAAGGAAAGATAGATGCAACAGTGGCACAGCATCAAAAGTTGGCATGTTAAAAATTGGGTGGATACTTACCTGTAAATAAATACCATGTATCTTAGTAAATATGTTTAATGCAATATAATATCAGTAGGCCAATTCTTAATTCCCTTTGGGGATAAGAAACATTACAGAAAATGTAGGAAAAAATCAGCAACAGAAATTAACATTAGATAAGAGAAAAGGGGAAATTCAGCTACAATTAGTTTACATGTAACTTGATAAATACAGGTGATTCTAGCTCCTTTACAAAAGGATAAGCCAGTTTGGTATCCTGTACTATAATTTTTAATAATTCTTTCTGGATTAACTGTACAAATTTTGCTTTTGCTTCCTGCCAGAGTAATTTAGATGAGGCTAGTTATAAATGCTGTATAATAAAGGTACATGTCTATAATTTCTAGGGCATGGCTACTTAAACTTTTGTACCATGGACCTCTTTGAGAATTTGATGAAAAAACTAATCCTTTTTCAGAGTAAATGTATTCAAATCCATAAAATATATAGTTGTAGATTATATTACAAAGGAAACAAATTATGTTCAAATACAGTTGTCAAAATATAAATGATAGGTATGAATATTTAGATACAAACAATTTTTTGAAATACAAAGTATGTTGACTATTTTCAAATATACGCTTTTGGAGAAAAAGATACTTTAGACAATAGATAGATTTGTTGAAGTTAACAAACATTTTTGGAGTATAGAGGACATAAATTACCATATTGTCACCTTTCATGAATGAATGGAAATCTACATACATTTCAATTAAAGATTAGTAAAAATAAGATTGTAATTTTTTTTAACCATCCCAAGTTCACAGATCCCCTGAAATCTATTAAATTATTATCTGTTAAATCCCTAAAACCCTTGTTCTAGGGCAGTGATGGCTAACCTTTTTGCTATTGCGTGCCATGGGTGGGGGTGTCGCATGTGCATGTGCTCACACCCATAATTCTATGCATCCTGCATGCGTGCGACCCGCCCCCTGATCCCCTCGCTTCTGGCACCTGATGGCACAGTAGGCTTGGTTTTTGGTCTCCCCAGCCTCCAGAGCCTTTCTAGGAGCCTGGGGAGGGCGAAAACGGCCTCCCCCCCCCGGAGGCCGAAAATGGCCCATTTGCCAACTTCCAGTCTCAAACATTTTCTTGGTCATTGCAACAGCAAGATGTTGAATCTAAATACATTTCCTAGGAAAAAGCCCAATTAGAAATGAGAACTTACTTCGGTGAAAATATACATAGGGAGCGCATTATCCTTGCCTTAAAATGAGTCCAAAAACAAGCTTCACTGGAATGCCTTTGAATTGCTTGGATGAGTAGAAATGTGCACAGCAACATTGAACATTGAAAAATGAACCCTTTGAACGAGAAGCATTTTACCATTGACCATTGCCTCTGTCTCAACTGAGACAGCATGCAGACTAATTTGTTATAACTTCTACAAACTTCACAGGATCTGCCACTGAAAATGCAGCGCAAGAAAGTAGATAATCGTATCCGGATCCAAATAGAGAATGGAGTGGCTGAACGACAGAGGACCCTCTTTGTTATAGTAGGGGATCGTGGCAAAGATCAGGTGATGTATAGCTATGAAGTAGATGTACATTGTGTTTATATCAAAGTAAGTTGAGCCTGAATCAAAGATTAACCTCTCCCAGTGAGAAAGGAAAAGTAGTCAAAAGAATGATGTAGGAACACAGAAAAATAAATCCTTTAAAACAACCAGGTTCATTGCTTTCTTCTACATATTGCCAGCTGAAATACAAATGGATGAGATTATTGCTTAACACAATGTAAGCCGCCCTGAGTCTTCGGAGAAGGGCGGGATATAAATTCAAATTAAAAAAAAAAATCCTTTAAAACAACCAGGTTCATTGCTTTCTTCTACATATTGCCAGCTGAAATAAGTTTTGGAGATCCCTCTATATATGTTTGTGGTCATCCATGCACATGCAGATGCATATTTATAAAAGAAAGAAATGAATTACTAATTTCTTAAATAACTCTGAAACAATTATCCCATTCATGCAATTAATCTATTCTCATCAGCACCTACAAACACTGCTACTTGGCATATAGAAACCCACACATACTTTCCTCTCCCCAGTAGCTGATGGCTGGAAGGGAAAAGAAGAAACTGTGTTGAGAGGTGACAAAAAGAGATGACAGGGCAGGAAAGGGGGCAAAGGAGAAAGATGGTACCTAATACCAGTTTAGTTATTATTTAAAAAGTTGACATTCACAGGCAGCAGAAGTCTTTTCTGTTCTTCCTGTTCACCTCTTTCCCACTTTTCAGTAGCATCTTCTGTTTTCAGTGAATGTAAAATGACTCCCTCACCCATTTATAAGTATTTTTGTTTCAGTTGGTGGTGGTAGGTGGGAATCCTTCTATTCCTAGCAGGATAGGGTAACAAACTTGATGTGCATATAGGGCACATGGAGTTGTCCTTGCTTTCCATCATATAACAAGGCGTGAAATTAAGCTTGCAAACATTGCTAGCCATTGTTCTTTCCCTTGCTATCTTTTCTGCAAGCAGACACAAAAGGGATAGGGAGGCTGTATTTTGACCTTGGCTCCTTATAGCAGCATTTCTACGGTATGTTTGGTGCAAAGCCTTCCGTAGTGGCCTTTTTTGTTTGCTGAGCTGAGTAAAAAGAACACAGGCTCCCCTCCTGCCAATCCTGGTCACCAGGCTATATTTAAATGCAGGGATTATTTCCTAGGACTGTTTTCACACATCACCTTTTTATGGATTTGTTCATGTAGAGGAAATAGATGCAGTGAGTAGCATCTTTGTTTATATGTACAAGGTCTTGCGAGTATTGAGATCGCTGCATTCTGCTAATTCACTTGCTTGATGATGTTTTAGTGACAGAAATGATTTTGAGTTGTATTCTTTTAAATCACATGTACTTTATATCCCGAATTTCCTCTTGAGAATGCAAGGCAGTATGCAGGGATAACTTACTGTTTATCCTGAAGCAGCCACCACATGTAGTAGCTTGGGCTGAGAGATGGCATGCTGCATCGTGGTTAAATGAACCCTGATTTTCTCAAATTTTCTCAAAGTTCTGTTATTGAAACTGGCTTGTGAATAATTGGGTTATGCAGAAGATAAAAAGTTGCTTCAGTATGAAGGCATGAACCTATCCACAGGTCTTTAAACCAGATGTGTCTTATCCTGAGACTGCATAGCTGCTCTCTGTCATACTGACATTTCCTGATTCAGTTCACAAATGCTGTACATATATTCCTACAGAAGCAATAAGCATCATGCTTGGTTTTGTCACCTGGCAGGTGGTCATACTTCATCATATGTTGTCCAAAGCTGCTGTAAAGGCTAGACCCACAGTGCTGTGGTGTTACAAGAAAGAGCTGGGCTTTAGCAGGTAAACTAGTTTATATTTCATTCTTTCACTTTATAATGTGGTAGTTTTAATTTATAAATCTCTTATAATTTATAAATTATAAATCCACAGTGTTTCTTCATGCTCACAGTTGCATCAAGGGCATTACATTCCCATGCTTAATTTGCTTCACAGTAGCATTACTGCTTGCTTAAATTATCTTGCCCATAACTGCAGGATCTATATAAGGCCCTTATAAATCTTTTCAGTATGCAATTTTACAGATATATTGATTTCTCTTGGTACAGGTAGACCTTGACTTACTACTGTAATTTAAAAATTACATTTGTAAGTTGTGCTGGTCGTTGAATTCGCCCACCATGTGATTGTACCCAGTTTTACAACCTTTTTACAGTGGTTGTTAAGGGAATGCTGTGGTCATTAAATGAATGCCATGGTCATTAAATGAACACTGTGATCATTAAGCAAATGCTTCAGCAAGCACTATGATTGTTAAATGAATGCTGTGGCTGTTAAGCAAGCCCATTGTACCCAATGGGTATTTTTCCTGAAAGAAAACAGGAGTAAACAGTGATTTTCATTTAAAAAAGAACAGTAAATCAGGATGGTCTGAATAGACAGATGAGCAATATACAAATTTAATAAACAAATTGTGGTCATGTGCAGATAGTCATAAATGTGGGTCGGCTGCCAAGAGCCCAAAATGCAGTCACGTGGCCACACCCAGGATGGAGGGGTGTAGAGAACTGTCAGAACTTTGAAACTGGGTTGTCAGTAGTTCTGGGGAGGTTTTCTATAACTCTGGATGGTTGCTAGGCCAAAGGCTACCTGTATTCATTTATCTTGAGTGTTTTTTCAGAAAGCAAAATTTGATATATGTCATTTTGATGCATTTGCCAAATGTAATGAGTGACCCAGTACCTCTACTATGTCAAAGCCTTCAGAGGTGAATTGTCTTTTTTCCTTCTACTGAGAATGAGAATGTGCATAAAACATAATTTGATGGTATTATTACTGAACTTTCAGTTAAAAACAAGTTTAGGTCCTTGCAATATGCATTAATTTAAGATGCTTTTTCTCATATACTTTTAATGTTAATTTTCATCACTTGTTTATTTGTATTTATTAGTTTGTCAAACATGTACAAGATAGCAGGTATAAATATAAACATGGATATGAACAAAAAAATTTGAATACAAATAAATGGGGACAGCAGGACACGGATGGTAGGCATGCTGGTGCGCTTATGCACGCCCCCTTTACGGACCTCTTAGGAATGGGGTGAGGTCCACGGTAGACAGTTTAAGGTTGAAGCTGTGAGGGTTAGAGGATGTAGCAACGGAGTCAGGTAGAGCATTCCAGGCATTGACCACTCTGTTGCTGAAGTCGTATTTTCTGCATTTGAGTTTGGAGCGGTTTACCTTGAGTTTGTACCGATCGTTTGCCCGTGTATTATTGAGGTTGAAGCTGAAGAAATCATTGACAGGTAAGACATTGTAGCACATAATTTTGTGTACTGTGCTTAGGTCATACCGCAGGCACTGCAGTTCCAGATTGTCCAAGCCCAAAATTTCAAGTCTGGTGGCATAGGGAATTCTATTGTGAGTAGAGAGTGGAGTACTCTTCTTGCTGCATATGCACCAAGACAAATTCCTTGTATGTCCAATCACACTTGGCCAATAAAAAATTCTATTCTATTTTATTGTGAAGTATCTCTGGACCCACTCAATCGTATTAATGTCCGATATACAGTGTGGATTCCAGGCAGATGAGCTGTATTCGAGAATTGGTCTGGCAAAGATTTTGTATGCCCTAGTTAGCAATACAATGTTACCAGAGAAGAAGCTTCGCAAAATTAGGTTAACAACTCTTAATGCCTTTTTGGCAACGACGGGTCTTCAACCTTGGCAACTTTAAGACTTGTGGACTTCAACTCCCAGAATTCCTCAGCTAGCAAAGCTGACTGAAAACAAACAAAACAAAGCTGGCTGAGGAATTCTGGGAGTTGAAGTCCACAAGTCTTGAGGACCTCTATTAGGTCGTTTCTGTCCAACTTGTATTTGGTGCTCTGATTTTTATTGCCAATATGTAGGACAGAGCCTTTATTAGTCGAGATTTGGAGTTGCCAATTCTGTGACCATTTGGACACATGGTCAAGGTCGCTTTGTAGGGTAGTGGCATTGTCAGTGGTGTTGAATAATTTTATGTCATCAGCGAAGAGGACGCAGTTGCTTTTAATATGATTGCATAGGTCATTAATGTAAAGCAGAAAGAGTGTGGGTCCTAGAATGCTGCCTTGGGGGGGGGACCGCTGTTAACCGGATAATATGGCCTACTTGAATTTGTTTTACTTGTAACTCCTAATCAGAATACATATCCCACCACTTACTCATTTTTTTAAAAAATGCTCTTTTAAGTGCCTGTTTATTCTGCCTCTACCTGAATCACAATAATATTCATGCATCATGAGATAAACAACTAAGTTGGGATAATTTTAGATTCCTTAATGGTTCAATTTTCTGCATCTTCGGTTAAAGTAAACCCAATCTTGCATGGTGGGACTTACTTCTAAGTAAACATGCATAGGGTTATGCTTGTTTAAATCTAATCATTCTAAGATGTCTTTTCTCATTTTCAGCCACCGTAAAAAAAGAATGAGACAGTTGCAGAAGAAAATTAAATCTGGAATGTTAGATCTAAAGCAAGATGACCCCTTTGAACTGTTCATAGCAGCCACAAACATTCGGTATTGTTACTACAATGAGACACACAAAATCCTTGGGAATACTTTTGGCATGTGTGTACTCCAGGTAAGAAGATAGTCCTTGCTACAGATCATTTGGCCTGGTTACCTGTTTCTTGCATCACTTTATTCAACATGCTTAAAATATAATCCAATATCAGATGTCAGTATTTGAAAAAAAATTATTAAAACATTTCAATTAAGATCAATTTGAAATATCTATGAATTACAGTCAGCATAAATGGATTAATTGGAGGTTTAGGGAAGATATTTAGATTATATAGGATAGTTTTTCTAGGTAAACATCTTTGTCTGAATTTGGAAAGTACATGTGGCTTCACTTACAGTTACTGATCCTTTTTGTAGCTCCCTAAGTACCCATTGAATGATGAGGCCAAAATATTTAGGTGATTTGGGGTGAATGTATGGCTGTGAAAGTTGGACCATAAGAAAAGCTGAGCGTCAAAGAATTGAGGCCTTCGAACTATGGTGCTGGAAGACTCCTGCGAGTCCCTTGGATTGCAAGGTGATCAAACCAGTCAGTCCTAGAGATCAACCCTGACTACTCTTTAGAAGGCCAGATCTTGAAGATGAAACTCAAATACTTTGGTCACCTAATGAGAAGGAAGGACTCACTGGAGAAGAGCCTAATGCTGGGAACGATTGAGGGCAAAAGAAGAAAGGGACGGCAGAGAATGAGGTGGCTGGATGGAGTCACTGAAACAGTTGGTGTGAGCTTAAATGGAGTCCGGGGTATGGTAGAGGACAGGAAGGCCTGGAGAAATGTTGTCCATGGGGTCGTGATGGGTCAGACTTCGCAACTAACAACAACAGCAACAACAAGATTTGCAAACTCTTAAAAGCTTGAGGCCTCCACTTCACTCTTTAAAAATTCCTACAGCCCTGAAAAAATGCTGATTTGTCCTAGTTTATAGAGGTACTGGTTTTGGTTTAGAAAGCGAAATAAGTATATTAAATTTAGAATAGAATAGAATAGAATAGAATTTTTATTGGCCAAGTGTGATTGGACACACAAGGAATTTGTCTTGGTGCATATGCTCTCAGTGTACATAAAAGAAAAGATACGTTCATCAAGGTACAACATTTACAACACAATTGATGGTCAATATATCAATATAAATCATAAGGATTGCCAACTTGTTTTATTTAACAACTTGTTTTATCCCAAGTTCCATCCTGTAACAGTTGAAGGTCAGACTTAAAAAGAGCCTGGTCCTTGGTCATAAGAAAGTTGCCCAATGCCCATTCTTAATTTGACGTGGCTTCTAAGATCCTGGAATATTGTGAAGATGGTAGGCGAAATAGAATATGGTGGTTCTTTAGAGTGTTTACATTATAGTCAGTCATGCTTCTAAGGGAAGAGCAAAGAATATGAACGAGCAAGAATATATTTTTCAGAGAGAAAAGATGATGGTTTGTAAAGATAATAAGAAAAGGGTGCTTGGTTATACAGGAATTGTTCAAGAAGGGGGACAATTCAAGTCCACATAAACTCAAAGTGCTGGAGTTTCTGGTTAATTCTGCTGTAGAATAAATTGCTAATTGCAAAACTGAAGGGTAGAAGCCTTATCTTGGTTGCAGTGGAGACGGTGCTGATAGAATCTGAGCACACCCGGAAATAGTATGTAAATTTCCTCCATCACTTTCTTCAGGACTTTGAAGCCTTGACTCCAAATCTCCTTGCTCGAACGATTGAAACTGTGGAAGGGGGAGGTATCATCGCAATTCTTCTGAGGACAATGAATTCCCTGAAGCAACTTTATACAATGACCATGGTACATTTTTGGTTTATAAACTGTCCTGTTGTTCTGTTAAACTGTATTAATGTTGCTGCGCAGAAAGGGAAATAAATGAACTGCCTCCAGACCTTAATTTGTTTTAATTTAATTAAAAGCTTTATTCCCCTACTTCTGTTCTTTATAGAACCTCCCTGTTGTCATAAGCATTGATGCCATTGTTCACATTTCATGGCAGAGGTAAACTTTTCCAATAGAGAGTAGGTTGGTGGTGAACCATGGGGCTTATCTTGTTGGCTGGGCAGTTCTGGGAGTTGAAGCCTACACATCAGAAAAGTTGCCAAAGTTGAGAAACACTGGATTATAATGTCCAGCTAAAGAGACATTCTCTTGATAATTGAAGTTAATGACTTTTACTCTTTCCCTCCACAGAATCCCAGTCTCAGCTGGGGAGGTTTGGGTGGCCCTTTGCCTAAATCCTTAGCAATCCTGTTTGAGGAATGGCTCAGTTTTTTTTTTATTTGCATTTATATCCCGCCCTTCTCTGAAGACTCAGGGCGGCTTACACTATGTTAAGCAATAGTCTTCATCCATTTGTATATTATATACAAAGTCAACTTATTGCCCCCAACAATCTGGGTCCTCATTTTACCTACCTTATAAAGGATGGAAGGCTGAGTCAACCTTGGGCCTGGTGGGACTTGAACTTGCAGTAATTGCAAGCAGCTGTGTTAATAACAGACTGTCTTAGCAGTCTGAGCCACCAGAGGCCCGCTGGTGTTCTCCCTCAGGAAAGTGAACTGTTTCAGGGCAAGGCTTCTTTGAAGGGATGGAGGTGTTTTCCCTTCCCATAGGGCAAGGGTGTCAAACTCAAGGCCCACTCAAGGATGTGGTTGGATCCGGGCCTGGAAAATGTAAATGCATTACTTTGGCCTGGTCTACCCAATGTGAAGCCAGCAGTTTGGGGAGTGGCGTCAAGCTGGCCACGCCCACCCAGTGCCCCCCCCCCCAGGTCAACTACAGTCCCGATGCGGCCCTCAATGAAATTGAGTTTGACCCCCCCACCATAGCATATTTGGGAGGCCAAGTTGTTTGGGGTAGCAACCCCCACCTCCTGAGAAGGACAGAATGGAGTGCATATAAATTAAATAAATCAATTATTTACTTGATTTATTGTTTTCCCCAAAATCTTGGACAGGGCTAAACTTAAAATGTTAGGAATGTAGCTATTAGAGATATGTGGACCTTGGAAGGTAGTGCAGGCAACCAGGTCTGCTGTGTCAAATTGTATGGAAAAGTACATGGCTATTCAAGTTTCACATAAAGATTCTCTTCTTTTTCTAGGATGTTCACTCCCGCTATAGAACAGAGGCACATCAGGATGTGATTGGCAGATTTAATGAAAGGTAAGTTGAGCACTTATACAAGTTAGCAAATGTGCAACTTAGGAAATTTAATCTATTTGCTTTATGTGTTGTTTGAATGAAACGTTTTTCTCATACCAGAAGTGGTTTCACTTCAAAATGTTTGCTGCTCTCTAGTGGTAACATACAGAATGTATTAAATTCCACTTGATTGATTGATTGAGGAGAGAACAGCAGAGATGAATTTCAGTTTCAATTCAACAGACTAGTTTCAGTTACCAAATATTAGCTGACCCAGTTGCTATGCCTATTCATTGGCTGACCTTGTTACCATGTCTCTGCCTGTCATGAATTCTCTGACAATGTCTTCATAGAATAGATAGAATAGAATTCTTTATTGGCTAAGTATGGCTGGACACACAAGGAATTTGTCTTTGGTACATATGCTCTAAGTGTACATAAAAGAAAAGATACGTTCATCAAGAATCATAAGGTACAACACTTAATGATAGTCATAGGGAAACAGTCAATATAAATTTTAAGGATACCAGCAACAAGGTTACAGTTATACAGTCATAAGTGGGAGGAGGTCCATGATAGGAACAATGAGAAGATTAATAGTAATGCAGATTTAGTAACTAGTTTGACAGTGTTGAGGGAATTATTTGTTTAGCAGAGTGATGGCATTCGGGGAAAAAACTGTTCTTGTGTCTAGTTGTTCTGGTGTGCAGTGCTCTATAGTGTCGTTTTGAGGGTAAGAATTGAAACAGTTTATGTCCAGGATGTGAGGGGTCTGTAAATATTTTCACAGCCCTCTTTTTGACTGGTGCAGTATAAAGGTCCTCAATGGAAGGCAGGTTGGTAGCAATTTTTTTTCTGCAGTTCTAATTATCTGTTGAAGTCTGTGTCTGTCTTATTGGGTTGCAGAACCAAACCAGACAGTTATAGAGGTACAGATGACAGACTCAATAATTCCTCTGTAAAACTGGAACAGCAGCTCCTTGGGCAGTTTGAGCTTTTTGAGTTGGCACAGAAAGAACATTCTTTGTTGTGCTTTTTTGATGATGTTTTTGATGTTGGGTGTCCATTTTAGATTGTGAGATTTATTTATTTATTTATTTATTTATTTATTTATTTATTTATTTATTTTGTCACAACAGTATATATAAGCATAAGCATGAAAGTAACTATATAATATATAAGCATATATATATATAAGCATAAGTATGTAATAATTATATTGATTGGATATAATGAAAGAAAACAATAGGACAGGAACGGTAGGCACGTTTGTGCTCTTATGCATGCCCCTTACGGACCTCTTAGGAATGGGGTGAGGTCAATAGTAGACAGTTTTTGGTTAAAACTTTGGGGATTTTGGGAAGAGACCACAGAGTCAGGTAGTGTGTTCCAAGCATTAACAACTCTGTTACAGAAGTCATATTTTCTGCAATCAAGATTGAAGTGGTTAACATTAAGTTTAAATCTGTTGTTTGCTCTTGTATTGTTGTGATTGAAGCTGAAGTAGTCTTTAACAGGAAGGACATTGCAATAGATGATTCTATGAGTAAACACAGGTCCTGTCGAAGGCGGCCGAATTCTCAGTTTTCTAAACCCAAGATTTCAAGTCTGGTGGCATAAGGTATTTTGTTGTATTCAGAGGAGTGGAGAACTCTTCTTGTAAAATATTTCTGGACACGTTCAATTGTATTGATGTCTGAAATGTGGTATGGGTTCCAGACAGGCGAGCTGTATTCAAGAATTGGTCTAGCAAATGTTTTATAAGCTCTGGTAAGTAGTGTTTCTGGAGAAGAAGCTACGTAAGATTAGGTTTACAACTCTTAAAGCCTTTTTTGCGATGTAGTTGCAGTGGGCTTTGGCACTTAGATCATTGGATATGAAAACTCCAAGGTCTTTGACAGGGTGGGGGTCATCTGTAAGGTAATGTCCATCGAGTTTGTATTTAGTGTTTGGATTCTTTTTTCCAATGTGTAAGACAGAGCATTTGCTGGTTGAGATTTGGAGTTGCCAAATATGATGGCATGATATGGTAGAACCTAGAAATTTGAAGGTCTCTACTGTTGATACTATGTTGTCTAGTATTGTAAGAGGTGGTAGTATGGGAAGGTTTCTCCTAAAGTCATTTCTACGGTTTTGAGTGTTTTCAGTTCCAGATTGTTCTGGTTGCACCATGAGATCTTCTATTGAAACATATAGCTCTTGAGCCATTTTGCCCTGATGTTCAGATGGGCTGCAAGAGGAGAAGTCTTTTGTGCATTGAGAAAATCCAGCTTCTGTTGTAATATTATTTTCTCACTTGTCTCCTGCAGGTTCATTCTCTCTCTGGCCTCTTGTAAAACCTGTGTAGTTGTTGATGATCAGCTGAATATCCTCCCCATCTCTAGTCATGCTGCAAACATTTCAGCTCTGCCACCTCGGTCACAGGTGCGTTTATTTACCTGATAGTGACCAGTGCTTCGGGTTCTTATATGAAATATGTAATTATTTGAATTTGGATTTAATTGGAATATTTAATATGCAGTAGCAATAGACTTTAAAAAGAATAGAGGTGTTCCTGTTAGCTTTCTCTTATTCTATGTCAGGACACTGCTGTTCCTTGTTCCAAACACAGGAAAACTTTGAAATTTGAATTCCAAGAGGTATCTGAAAAAAAATGTAAGGAAAATTTATAGCAAATAAAACTAAAAATTCCTATGAGTATCCTCACTATGACTTAATTTGGAAGAAAACTATTACAGTCCTCACAAAAGACAACTCATTCTAAAAATCTGAGTAAACATTCAATTTAACTCTAGAACTTTTTGTGGAAACTGAGGTATTTTGTGTCATTTTGTAAAAGTATTTCTGTTTTTCAGCCTACTTTGTTGCTGCTTTTATTTAACCCTCATCTTATTTATTTATTTTATTTATTTATAATTGCATTTGTATACCGCCCTTCTCCCGAAGGACTCTTATCATTTATCCCTGTACCAAAAATGCTTTTCAGAAGGCAACTGGATTTTCTTGATTTCTTTCTTTGAAAATGTTTCACTTCTCATCCAAGAAGCTTCTTCAGAAGAGAAGAAGCTTCTTGGATGAGAAGTGATGTGTTTTCAAGGAAAAAAAAAAACCCAAGAAAGTCCAGTTGCTGTTTGAAAAGTATCTTAGGGACAACCAGGACCTGGATTGGGAATCTCCATATATTTTTATTCCTATATTTCCTATAGAACTGTTCTCATTTTAGGAGTATTTTTTTGAGCATTACAACCACTTGGTTACCATCTAGTCATCCTTACATCCTGCTCTGCAGGTTTGGCTGGGGGGAAACAAACCCACCCTCAAGAAACCATGATCACAGTATAGTTTGATGAATGTTGTCATCCTCTTTTGAAATAACATCCCAAAATTGAAATTGAAAATTCTTGGAAGCATTTGCAATAAGGTTACTTTTCCCTTTTGACGTAGCTCATGTTTAACGTAACTGGGGTTTCTATATATTATTCTCATTTTTCTCTTAATGATAGCTAATTTGGATTCAGACAGCTGTTTTCCTCTTTTAGGAAGAGAGCCAAAGTCCTAGTGAGTTGGAACTGAAGGAGCTAAAGGAGAGCTTACAGGACACACAACCGGTTGGCACATTGGTTGATGTTTGTAAAACGCTGGATCAGGTAAACTTACATTCAGATTAGTATTTTATTACTATTAGATTTTTATCCCACCTTTTAAAATATAGTTTGGTCAATTCAAGGCAGCGAACATCCCAAATATCTTGCCTCCTGTTTTCCTCACAACAGTAAGTTTGTGAGGGGATTGGGCTGAGAAAGAATAACTGGCCCAAGGTCATCCATCCAGTTTTGATGACTAAGGAAGGCCCAGCTCTTCAACTGCTACATCAAACTATCTCTTCTTATCCGTATTATAAAATATATGATATAATACAGATATAATAACGTCCCCTTCAGTAGTGGGTTCCACTTACCTTCCCTACCGGTTTGGAATGCGCAGAGCATCCGTGATGGCGTCCAGGCGGGTGGGCAGAGCCTCTCACCGTCGCCACTACCAGCCACTACCACTACCTGAACTGGTAGAATCCCACCACTGGTCCCCTTTTAATTTTGCAGAATCCTGACTGTTGAGAAAAGCCAAAATATGTTGGGATTAAATTAATGTTGTATAATTCCTGTTAATATTTTCTCTTTTCCTGCTTTATGTCTGTTCTCATTGATGTCCTTCTCCATCCACGATCTCCTTTCTTGGTGGCTTCTCTTCCTCCCTGACAGGCAAAAGGAGTCCTCAAATTCATTGAAGCCATTTCTGAGAAAACCCTAAGAAGCACTGTGGCTTTAACAGCTGCTAGAGGCCGTGGGAAATCGGCTGCCTTGGGATTGGCAATAGCGGGAGCAGTGGCTTTTGGGTAAGTTTTTCCTAGATATTCCAAGAGGGGTTTGGGCTGAAATGGTCAGACTTAAAGAAAACGCTAGGGAAACTTTTTGAGCTGGTGGGTACGGTTGGAAAATTAAAAGCGTGTTGTTAGTATGGTCACAAAGTAATGCTGAGAGGGGACTTGACTATTCATGATATATAGTTATAAAGTTCAAAGCAGAAATTACTTTCAATATGCTGTATATCATTCCCTTTGGCCAAGTTTAAAAGATAATATACCCCAATAATGTATTTGAGTGATACTGTCCCTTCAGTCTCCAGCAGGTGGCAGCATCTAACGAACCTTGACTGATCTTCCAGAGTGAAGTAGTATTAGACCTAGTTAATATTTAATGGGACCTCCCCCCCCCCCCCCCCCAGGAAATTCCAGAGAGACAGGGAAGCTGGTATAACATCTCAGAAGGAGGCAGTAGCAAACTCTTCAGTTTTTGTGTCAAGAAAACAACATGGATGTACTTGTATGGTCACCACTTAATTCAGATTTTTCCTTTAAGGAAGTGCTTAGTGGTGTCTGTTTGCTTCTTTTTGGTATCTGAATCAGAATTTTTATTGGACAATGCTTCCATTCAGCAAATTGGTATAGTGAGGATTTTTTTTTTAAAAAAAATGTTACTGCCAGCCTGGAATACAAGTGAATTTTAATAATATAAACTCTAGTTTTCACTGAGGTGGAGAATGCAATCGATGGACTATTCTACTTCAGTCTGCAAATAGTAGCTTACATTGGGTACCTTATCATTTTTTTTTACAAAGTGGTCCATCATATATACAATCTTAAATCATGTTTTTATGACAGATTTACTGTGTCATTGAAAGTTTGTCCGAAGTCTAGAGCTGCTTCTGTACTATTGTACATTTTCATTCATTTCACTCACTCATTTGTTCATTCGAATACCACTCCAAAGATTCTGGTCATTTTATAATGTTAAGTAATTTTTTTTTTCTTCCTTTCAAATAAAAAAAAAATCCAACCTCCAACCTTCACAAGCTACTCCCCCTCAAAAAAACATGTAAATCAATAGCCATAAATGTGCTATAAGAGAATTATTGTTTCAATAATTGACAGACTGTAATGTTCTTGTTGTTTCAGTCACTAAGTTGTGTATGACTCTTCATAATCCCATGGACCATAGCATGCCAGCCCCCTCCCCTCACTGTCTCCCTGAGTCTGATCAAACTCAACGCCTCCTGTCTAACCATCTCATCCTCTGCTCCCCACTTCTCTCCTTTCGCCTTCAATCTTTCCTGACACCAGGGGGAAGGAGGAAGGAGGACTCCAGTGAGTCTTCTCTTCTCATTTGGTGTCCACAGTATTTGAGCCTCAGCTTCAGTATCTGTCCTTCCAAAGGAAAATCAGGGTTGACTTTCTTTAGGAGACAAACTACCGTATTTTTTGGAGTATAAGACGCATCTTTTCCCCCCAAAAAAGAGGGTGAAAATCTGGGTGCGTCTTATACTCCGAAAATAGCCCCGCCCAGCTTCTCAAATGGAGGTTTCAGAGGCTGAAAAAAGCATCAGAAACTAAGCTTCCGAAAAAAAGCCCCAACAGAGCTTCAGAGGCTTTTTTCCTGAAGCTGTTTCGGAGGCTTTCGGAGGCAGAAAAGGTTTTTTCTGAAACAGAGTTTCAGAAGTTTCAGAGGCAGAAAAAAAAGTAAAAAGAAAAGCAAGACACAGAGCTCACAACCAAGGAATGTGCTAAAATTCACTTCTGGGAACAGCTGATTGGGATTATTCCGGGAGGCCAATCCACCTGCCAATCAGCTTTTTTCTTATTTTCCTCCCCAAAAACTAAGGTGCGTCTTATACTCCGAAAAACTTGAAACATTGTTTTGTTGTCTCTTAACAATTGGGGCATTGAATCATTTTTAATTGATCTGATGTTTCAAAGGTGATAGCTAAAAATTGCTTCTGACATTTTAACAGAGGGACAAAAATGTTGTAACATCTGTTCTTGTCTTTTCTTTTCTTTTTTACAGCTATTCCAACATTTTCGTCACATCTCCAAGTCCAGATAATCTCCACACCCTGTTTGAATTTGTATTTAAAGGCTTTGATGCTCTACAGTACCAGGTAAAATGAAGCAATATTGTGGAGTCCTTGGTGCTTTCTGAGCTTGGTTGTTGGCTTGCAGATGTTCCATTATATGGTAACAAGATGTCTGCAAACAAACAACTAAGTTCAGAGAGCGCCAAGGACTCCACAGTTCAACCCTGAGCTACAGATATTCTCTTCTTTTGAGGTGACAATAAAAGGGATAGATTGTTTTCACCCGAGTATCTCAGTTTGCCAAAAGTTTTCCCTGCCATACATTTCTGCCAGTTTCTATCTTACCTTTTCTTTGTTTTGCTTAGGGTTTTCTTTTTTTTGGTGAGTGTGCCTTTGAATCAGTTTTTGACTTTTGGCAACTGCCTGGACTATAGTCCCTGCAGTTTTCTTGGCAAGTTTTGTCAGAATTGGCTTGCCCATTACTTTTATCTTCCAAGGGTTGACACAGAGTAACTAGTCCAAGGTCAATCACCCAGTTTTCGCATCCTGGCAAAAGGAGAAAATGTTCATACAGTAGTCCAGGGCTCTCCAAACTTGGCAACTTTTAAGACTTGTGGACTTCAATTCCCAGAATACCCCAGCTAGCATGGCTAACCAGGGAATTCTGGGAGTTGAAGTCCACAAGTTTTAAAGCTCCCAAGTTTGGGGACCTCTAGGCAAACAAAATTTGGGTGGATTGTGGGAGCTTGGGGGGTGAGGCTTGTCAAGTTTCTGGGAGGGAATACAAACACTGCATTTTGGTGTAACATTTTTTTAAAAAAACTTGTAAGAAGAAAGAGAACTTGACAGGTGAAAATGTCAGGAAGACTTGCTTGGAGAGATGGGAGCAGATAAGCAGAGGGAGGCAAGAGAGGAGGAGTTGGGGAAGCAAGAGAATGTGTGGGTTTGTACACAGATAGCTTACTAGAGGCTGAAGAGAAAGTGTAATTCGAGTAGACAGTCAATTTGAAAATTACCAAGGGATGACTCAGAGAACTTGGTCAAGAACATGCAGTTAAAATGAAGCAGAAGTCAAAAAGAAGAATTTGCTAATTACAAAGCCAGATGCCATAATTGCTTCTAGCAATGGAAGGCAGTCCCTGCACAAATGAAATCTTCTCCCTACTCAGCGTGCACAGCTGAAGTATCCCCTGCTCAGCAGTTGCCAATGATAAGGCATGATAATGAGCTGAAGAAGCTTCTTGGATGACAAGTGAAATGTCTTCAAAGAAAAACCAGGAAGTCCAGTTGCCTCTTGAAAAAGCACCTTTGGGACATGATAATGAGCAATCTTTCCACTTTCTTACAAGGCACTTACTTTGCTGTGGTGGTAGATTTCCAGGCCAGCAAAGTTTGCCCATCTTCTTGGCACCCATGTTAGCTAATGTCGTGTCCCACTCCTCCGCTGACGGCCGGGTCAGGGAAATCCAAATCAGGCGTGCCTCTGCAGCTCTGCCAAAGTCCTAGCAAAGTTCTCAAGGCAGGCAGGAGACCAGAAAGTGACTTCAGCAAGATAAGGTAGACTTTGCCTGACTCAGAGAATGCCAGAAAGCAGATCCTTTATATAGGCCATGGGGTGTAGCTCCATGACTCAGCATTTATCCAGGCCTGCCCCTCCCTTCCTTCTGTTGCCTCCGTCTATCAAGTCTTCTGACGCGAGGGCCACTCCAGTCTGCAGCTGTTGGTAATTGACCTTCCTCAGGCTCACATGCTGTGAGGGAGGGGGAGGGGTCTAGTTGCTCCGTTTGCCTGGGCATGGAGCCAGGGCTGGGGGCTGGAGGCACTTCTTCTTCTTCGGCCTATCTGGGCATGGAGCCAGGGCTGGGGCCGGGAGGCATGCTAGGACATTCCTCAGCATTCGGAAGCAGATAAGACGGGCCCGGCTGTGGGGAAAACGGACGAGGCACAACAGCTAAAGAAGGATCAGTGTTGGTTGAGGAGGGACCTGAGTGGGTATTCATATTGGATTTAGTGATGTTGAATTGGTAGGTGCGACGTCCAGTGGGATCTGATCTGCCTGAATCTTGGGTCATGGCTCTGAGGTCCAGATACCCAGATTGCTTTATACATAAAGTAGGACTAGAATTTACGCTCATCCAGTGCCTGTAAACCACTATGCCAACCGACTTGTCCTCCCTATCTTGACATGTATATCAGAGGTGGGTTTCAGCAGGTTCTGACCAGTTCTGGAGAACCAGTAGTGGAAATTTTGAGTAGTTCAGAGAACCGGTAGTAAAAATTCTGACTGGCCCCTCCCCCATCTATTCTCTGCCTCCCAAGTCTTAGCTGATCAGGAGGAAATGGGGATTTTGCAGTAACCTTTCCCTGGATTGGGGTGGGAATGGAGATTTTACAGTATTTTTCCCCTGCCACGCCCACCAAGCCACACCCACAGAACCGGTAGTAAAAATTTTTGAAACCCACCATTGACGTATATGTAATGGATCTTTTCTGATCTTCTCAAGCCCAGCAGCCTCCAGATATGTTGGGTTGCAGACCCCCAACTCAATCATCCTGAATAGGCTGCTTGTGATTTGTATGTTTCCCAAGATGTAAAATTCTGTTCCATACCACTTTGCTCTTTATTCCAAACGGCTTACGTCCTCTGACAGTACCTCTTAACACCATCAGACAACAGCATCTGCCTTTCTCAGGCTACTGGGAAGGATTCATTTAGGTAGATAAAAATGCCAAATCCAGCCTAAACATCTGGCTGGCTGTGCGACCAACCATAGTAGTAAGATTTGTCAATTATTAGGAGGGATAATATTTCATTTTTCATAGGTAAAGGTTCCCCTCGTGCATACATGCTAGTCGTTCCCCTCATGCATACATGCTAGTCGTTCCCTCTAGGGGGCGGTGCTCATCTCCGTTTCAAAGCCGAAGAGCCAGCGCTATCCAAAGACATCTCTGTGGTCATGTGGCCAGCATGACTTAACGCCAAAGGCGCACGGAACGCTGTTACCTTCCCACCAAAGGTGGTCCCTATTTTTTCTACTTGCATTTTTTACATGCTTTCGAACTGCTAGGTTGGCAGAAGCTGGGACAAGTAACAGGAGCTCAGCCCATTACACGACAGCACCAGGGATTTGAACTGCTGAACTGCCAACCTTTCGATCAACAAGCTCAGTGTCTTAGCCCCTTGAGCCACCGCATCCCTTTCTCATTTTTCATATTGTCCCATTATTATGTCTGTTTTCAGGAACATTTGGATTATGAGATCATTCAGTCTCTCAATCCTGAATTCAGCAAAGCGGTTGTGAGAGTCAATGTGTTTCGAGAACATAGACAGACAATCCAGGTATTTATCAATGTTTGGCCTACAGAATTGGGCAGTTGGGTGTTTTGTTCTAATGTTGCTGTTCTTCTTTGGTTCAACAATGAAAGATGCCAGAATTCAGCACTTAAGAAGTTTCTAGCAATGCGTGAAGGGCTTCTGAACAGGTCAGGATTGGAAACCACTTTATCGGTTCATCAGCCTGAATGAAAAGTAACGCTTCTATTCATTTGTTTTAAAATCTGGTTTTCTACTACATGTGAACATGGGCTGCAGAGTATTGTTAGCTAATCCATTTGATTTATAGGTATAGCTCATTTATTATTACTTTAGATAAAGGGAACTAAGCAAAATGAGAAATTTAAGGGGTTCTAAAAGAGTTTATTTTATTTTTGTTGCCGTGACACCCTCCGAAAGGCAGTTTAGGATTTCTACTCTTTCCATTTCCCTTTCCCCCCAGTATATCCATCCTGCTGATGCTGTAAAACTGGGGCAGGCTGAACTTGTGGTAATTGATGAAGCTGCTGCCATTCCTCTTCCTTTGGTGAAGAACCTGTTGGGTCCTTATCTGGTCTTCATGGCTTCTACAATCAATGGGTAAGTTTCACTGGCTAAAGTGATGTCCAAAGGCTGTTGATCCACTGTTTCTGAAAATTATGAAGAATATACTTTTTGTTGTTGTTTTTTGAATTTCAAATGAAAATACTATGCTTCATCTGCTAAGTTAGTGAACTCCTTCCTCTAAATATTTTGTACTGGAATTAATATCCAGTGATATAAAACACCTGTCTCTGATGACAGTCAGTTATGGCTGAGTCACACACATGCAGTTGCCATTGGATAATAGAATCAACAAATAATAAGCATTCATGAATGTCTGGCCCATTAGTAATAAGGAATTATTTTATCTATTTGGCAGGATTGTTTTCACATTATTCCTTACTGTTGTTCAAACACACCCACACCCCGCTTATGTAAGTAGTTGCAGTTTTAGTGTTAAGAAGAAATTACTAAATGAGTTAAAAGCTTTAGAGGTGCTATTTCAACACTCCGATTTATTTCAGAATTGGTAATGGTAAAACAGGAGGTGAAATGTTATTAGATGTTTGACAGGAGAAGAATAGAAAAAAACAAAAGCAAAGAATTGACCAGTTGGCATTGCAACTTTCTAAAGTTCCTTAATTGATTAATTTATTATTGTATCCCAGGTTAGGGCCACCATTTTCTTTGGAAGCAGTTTTAACACAACTGTTGTGCAAAGTTATGAACGATGCATTTTATTCTTTTCTATGTTGTAAGATAAACTGACACTTGACCGAAAGGTTGCATGCATTCCAATGTTTTTTAAGATTGTCTGTCCTCCTTAAAAACAGAACAATAACAAACCTGGCATTTTGTCCCTATGACTTCAACATTTCCAGAAATATTACATCTTTAGGACAGAATTTGGATTAAGCTGCGTATATCGTAAGTTAAACAGCTGCTGTGCTTGTTCTTTTGCCTGCTCCCATCTGACTATTCTCTCTGTTGTTTTGAATAGATATGAGGGCACCGGCCGTTCCTTGTCTTTGAAACTGATCCAGCAGTTACGACAGGAGAGTGCACAGGCCCAAGCCAGCGTAATTGCAGAGAACAAAACAACCATTACAGCTAAACTGTCCTCAGGTATTTCTCTGAAACTAGAAACCTCCAGTACATAAGATCATGGCTGTGTTGCTTAACTGAGCTTTACATTTTTTAAAAGAATATACAGGAGAAATCACAGAAAACTATCACTTTTCCATGAGCTGTCTTTGATCTTAGATAACCTTCAATGCAATTGAACAGATCCTAGGCAGTGGATCTGCTTTCTTTGATAGGTGATGGGTTTGTTTGTTCTCTGTTAGACGGTAGGTCTCTTGTTTCTTCAAATCCATCACCTATTGGGATTAGGCTTCCACACATTACTGATGTAGATGAGTTAGACTTTTGGCTTGTCAGATTGTGCATGTCCAAGCATTGTGGTTTGTGACCCATAGGGCTTATGGTTTAGCATGTTGTATCAAACCAATCAATTGTGGATTAGTTAAATTATCTCTTTAAAAACTGTGACTTAACTCAATATACATGCCTAGTTATTAGGTTAAAGTATGAAAAGTTATAATGTGCCATTTAAGGCTAAGAATAAGGCTAGGAATAATTCTATAGAATATAGGTAGTTCTCGATTTATGACCACAATTGAGCCCCAAATTTCTGTTGCTAACACTTAACATTTGTTAAGTGAATTTTGCTCTATTTTATGATCTTTCTTGCCAGAGTTAAGTGAATCACTGCAGTTGTTAAGCTAGTAAAACGGTTGTTAAGTCAATCTGACTTTTCCAATGACTTGGACGCAAAAGGCGATCATATGACCCTGGAACAGGGGTGTCCAAACTTGGTCCCTTTAAGACTTGTGGACTTCAACTCCCAGAGTCCCTCAGCCAGCAAAGCTGGCTGAGGAACTCTGGGAGTTGAAGTCCACAAGTCTTAAAGGGACCAAGTTTGGACACCCCTGCCCTGGAACATCATATATACGAGTCATTTGTCAAGCATCCAAATTTCATTCACGTGATGGTGCTGATGCTGTTAACAGTTGTAAGTGTGAAAAATGGTCACAGGTCATTTTTTTCAGTGAATTTATAACTTTGAACGGTTAACTAAATGAACTGTTGTAAATCGAAGACTACCTGTACCAGCTACAGATCTTGTTTTTTGACCACCTTTTTATTCTTTTCCGACCAAAGAGATGTTTAGATTGTTTTGTATGTGACCCTTTTGTATATCCTTTCTCCCCAGCCCGTACATTGCATGAAGTTTCGCTTCAGGAATCCATTAGATATGCTCCAGGAGATCCAGTTGAAAAGTGGCTGAATGATTTGCTATGCTTGGATTGTCTCAACATCACGAGAATTATATCTGGTTGTCCATTGCCCGAAAACTGTGATTTGTATCCTTGTGCTCATTCTCAGACTTAAGTGCAGCTATTGCAGTCGTATCTATATTCCCATCACACTGCTCTCTTTTAGGGAGAACATTGTGCGAAGGATAGAAAAGGAGCAAGAAGTAGTAAGCGACAGAAATGAATAACATGAAGTAAGAAAAAGGAAAGAAACGGTAGCTATAAACTAGTTTAGGCCAATACCATTCAGTGTCAATGTTCTGACTCAGCTCCCCAAAAACACGACCAGCCCTCTGAAGTTAACTCGAAGATTCCTTTAATTAGGAGTGCTAGGAGCTCCGGCAAAAAGTTTCTCTCTCACCACAGGCTACAAGTCCGTTCAGCCAGAAGATGAATCGTTGTCTGCCACATCTCTACCCCCTGCCTTGTATCCCCAGAGTTAGGGTGGGGCTTCGCTAGGAGAAGTGGCTCTTCCTTCCCAAGGATCGGACTGTGGATTTCCACTGCTCTCCTCTCCTCTGCCTTCTGCGCATCCATGTGTCAGGCACTGGACCCAGCTGTTCCTCTTCTTCCTCATCAGCCACCTCTAGATCTGGGGGCTGTTGACTCTCCATGTGAGGGCTGACACACGGCCCAGTCTCTGCTTCTGTCTCTGCTCCAGTCATTCTTCCCCCTCGGACCTCTCAGGTTGCCTTGATCCTGACTCTGGCTCCCATGCCGCTGCTGCCTCTTCTGATTCGGTTGCTGGAGGGGCCAGCGGCTGACAGGCCACAACAGTAACTCTTCCTACTTTTTTGTTCCTTGGTTCCACATCCTCCATATGTAAGTTCATTTGTTACCTTTTGTTTTTTAAACTCCTCACTTTTTTAAAAATGTGAGGTTTTTTTGTGCTGATCACTCACTTTTGCATTAAGCTCTTATTTGTTCAACACGCATTCATTCTAGACTCTGCCTTTTGTTTTATCACATACACTACTTAGTTGTCCCATTGCCATTGCATTCAACTCTTACGTTTCTCCTGAGATACTCAACCCTCATTTCCATGCAACAAAGTAAACTCACTCTTATCTCATTCATTTTTTGGTAACAAGTCTCTTAGTACCTTCTACCTTTCTACCAACATTTGCAGATCTTAACAATTTACACAGACTTAGAAATACAATTGATAAAGATAGCTATTTACTTCCTCTGCTTTTCACTGCCTATGACAGTGGTTCTCAACCTTTATAGTGCTGCGACCCCTTTAATACAATTCCCCACGGTGTGGCGACCCCAACCGTAAAATTATTTTCGTTTTGAATTTATCGTGCCTGAAGCCATATTGGCTAGCGATCTGAACTGCTTGCGATTGCCTTGAGGACGGAGGCATTAAAGCGGAGACTCCTCCCCTATTAAGTTTATCGCGCCTGAAGCCAGATTAGGCTAGCGATTGGGAGTGATTGCAGCTGGCTTGAGAGGGAGACATCAGAGCAAAGATTTCTGTCTTTTAATTGATCGCGCCTGAAGCTGAATTCGGCTAGCGATTTGAAGAGCCTGCAGCTGGCTTGTGGAGTCAACCATTGGAGCGCGATTCTTCGACTCGCAAGTATACTTCCCATATTTCCGATGGTCTTAGGCGACCCCTGGCAAATTGTCATTCAACCCCAACGGGGTCCCGACCCACAGGTTGAGAACCGCTGGCCTATGAAGTGTGTTGGACATTAGTAAATATGTTTGGACAATGTCAGCATCGAAGAAAATGTTGGCTTCCTTCTAGCTTTCAAAGACAAATCAGGAAATTTGTCACTTAACTCATGGATGACACTCAGATATTATGTGAACAGAGACACTCTGTTCTGTTATCACAGAGCTTCAGAAACTTTTCTTCAGAGATTAATGGCCCTGTATGTGGCTTCTCACTACAAGGTTGGTGATCATGTGTTATTTTCAGCTTGGACTTAGCAGAAAAATGGTGGAGTCACTCGGTTCTCCTCCTCCTCCTCCTCCTCTCCCATAAGATTGGACTGAAATCACAGTCCCCTGGTTTCTAGCCTGATGCCTTAGCCAAGGAATCCTTGCACGTGCAACCATCACAGTGTCCCAAGAGCCAAATGATCAGAGTTTGAGCATGTATTTATGATGGTTGCAGCATCCTGTGGTCATGTGATCTCCATTTGCAACCTTCCCAGGGAGCTTCTGAGAAGCAGAGTAAATGGGAGAAGCCAGATTTGCTTAACAACAGCATGACTCACCTGATGGCCGCATCAGTTAGCAACAGAAGTTCCAATCCCAATTGTGGTCCTAATTAAGGACTACCTGTATATGATTCTAGGAAATAAAATGTGCTAAGATTGGAAAGAAGGATGCATAATAAAGATAATGTTAAATCTGGAGGCCACATTGGGTCATACAGAAACATACAGCATTCTGACCCAGGATATTTTTCCCCCGCTTCCGGTGTATGGGAATGAATTGAGAATAATAGAGTGTTTTAAAGTCACGGGGCTTTGAATAACGTATCATTTCTATTAATAACCAATAGCCTGAATTAACAAAGCATGCTTGAGTGACTGAGATCTAATTCTGTAACATGGTTGCAATCTTCCAGAATTCTCCTAATGACCTCCAGATGCTTTCGGATGCTCCAGCCCATCATCTCTTTTGCCTTTTGCCACCGGTCCCACCTACTCAAAATTCCTTGCCAGAAGTTCTTGCTGTGGTCCAGGTAAGAAGGATGTTTTCAAGTAACCAAAGTAATGAATTTGATCAGACAAGAAGAAGCAGAACTAGAGAAATCAATAAGTAAGGACTCTGAATCTTTCCCAAAGAAATTTGTATCTTTTCTTCATTGGCTTCAGGGAAGAAATTTGTCATGTTATCCATTATGTGAGCAAAGAATTTGGAGTCTCTATTTTAGCTACCGTGTTTGGGAGTTGGTAACACCAAAGTATATGTATTACTGATTTCTCAATTAAGGTAGACTTTCATTAATAGTTTTGGAATTGTAAAATGTGTCAGAATCAAAACTCTTGTTACTAGAGGCTTCTGGGTGGCGCCATCTTTCTCGCTGGGTGCCAATTTATGGCACTCCGCATTGAATACCGTAAAGCCGGATTTAACAACTGATCCCGGCTTCATTTCTCTCTCTGGTTGAAAGAGAGAGACAGAGCAAGGGGGAGGAATTGGGTAGATTCCCCTAGAGGCTTTGTTTTTGTAATACAAAGTCCTGAACGGTGAATCCCCTTATTTACCCCTCCCCCACCTCCAGTATTCTCTGCGCTCCTGAAAAAGCAGGAAAAGAGGAAGATGTCCACTTCTGCTAGCAATTGATTTTTTTTGTGGATACGAAAAGCAGGCGGAACAAATGTGAGGAGCAATTATTGGTTTGCAAGTATTTTTGATTTTCTGACTTCCTCCCCCCCTTCAGTTTCGTTTTAGAGAAACTGAAAGCAGAGCGATACATCAAAGGGAGCTTTGCTGTTGAATCGAAACTGAATGGAGATTTTATCTTATTGTGTTTGACTGTGGACTGTTGGATTATATTACGCTGTTTAAGTACGTTACAAGGGGATTCTCAGCAGGAATTTTGTTATGGAGGTTCTTTCAGAAGAATGGGTTCGGGACGTTATACAGGACTACACAGAAAGAATGTATTTAATTATTCAAAAATACAAATTGATAAAAAATGGGGACGTTTTGGATGAGAGTTTGGAGCAAATTAACCAGTGCAATTATTCGGAAAATGGAATGGAGGATATACAAATAAAAGAGGATAAATATGAAGATTTGATCGTGAAGAAACAAGGTGATCTAAAGAAGTTTTCTTTAAATAGTTTGGATGAGCTGCCTGAATTTGTGCTACAGGAGATTGTCCTCAAATGGAAAAGACTCACAAGCTTAATGTTTCCCAAGAGTTCTCTTTTGGACTGATGGAATATCGGCAGTAATTTTTGGATTTCTGGACATAAGGAATTACTAGGAAATATTGTGATTGACTTTTTAAAAGGAGCAACGAAGGAAAGACAGAGATTAATGCACCAAAAAAAATGGCAAGAGACAATAGTATTATTTTTGAAACAAGGTTTTTTTAAAATATTAATAGACAAAAATATTTGTGTCCCCGAAAGAATTATATGGTTATATGGTTATAGAAGCTATAAGGGAGATATTCTCTGAACTGGATTGGATTTTTATGTTTTAGCTGGTTTTAAATATTTTAGGATTAATTTGTTCTACTGATTTATATATTTTATTATTGTTTATTGTTAATTTTTTGAAGGATTTGGTTATGTAAGGAGGAAGTCAGAGCTAGAGAGGGAGAATTGGTATAATAGTTTTGGGGAAAAAAAATTTTTTTAGCATATGTTTGTTTTATTTTTAACTATACCTTGTGTTTGTTCCGGGAAGCCAGGGGGGGAGGGGGAGGGGGTTTGTGAAGGGAAAGGGGTTGGGGGGAAAGGGGGGAAAAAATTTTTGTAAAACTTTTTGAATAAAAAAAAAAAAAACTCTTGTTACTAGCAACTTCTACCTCATTTACATTACTGTTTTGGAACAGATCAGGAGATTGGATTAACTCAGTCTTTCTAGTTATTAATTAGAAAATAATAGTACTTTTTCTACTATTTTAAGTAATCTATACCTTCTGGTACTTCTGTTACTCTTTTAAGTAATTTATACCTGATACACAATTTTGGTTTTAAAAATGCTACATAATGTACCCCTGAAAAACAGAAACTTATCTTCTGTTTATTCCTGCAGGTATGTTTGGAGGGTGAGATATCACGACAATCTATTATGAACAGCCTGTCCAGAGGAAAAAAAGCCTCAGGAGATCTCATTCCGTGGAACATCTCAGAGCAGGTAATGGATTTTGTACTTAAATCTAAATTGATTTTTTAAAAACGTATTGAATATCACATAGCTTGTCTTGGTTCCTCCTAATTTATATGTTGTAAGCAGAAGTGCTAAGTTTATAATTAAGGCAGTTGAGCTAAGAACCCGATACATTGAACAAATTGGGGTCCCCTTTAAGGGTGATAATAGGGACGCAGTGGGTCAGGGGCTAAGACGATGAGCTTGTCGATCGAAAGGTCGGCAGTTCAGTGGTTCGAATCCCTAGCACCACATAACGGGGTGAGCTCCTGTTACTTGTCCCAGCTTCTGCCAACCTAGCAGTTCTAAAGCATGTAAAAGATGCAAGCAGAAAAAATAGGGACCACCTTTGGTGGGAAGGTAACAGCGTTCCATGCGCCTTTGGCATTGAGTCATGCCGGCCACATGACCACAGAGACATCTTCGGACAGCACTGGCTCTTCGGCTTTGAAACGGAGATGAGCACCGTCCCCTAGAGTGGGGAACGACTAGCACGTATGTGCGAGGGGAATCTTTATCTTTACCTTTATAAGGGTGATGCATTTTATCGGATTGCTGTCTCTGTGTTACCACTTACCGTATTTTTCGGACTATAAGACACTCCTGACTATAAGACGCACATTAGTTTTAGAGGAGGAAAACAAGAAAAAAAAATCTGCCTCTGCCTCCCAGCATTCATCTGGTATTCATCTGGCTAGCATCCTTGCAACAAACAGTGGGAGGCCTTGTGCTATCCTGGTTCAGCCCTCGCCCACTGCTTTACAGGATTCTCTTGTTGGTCACATCAACCTGACCCATTAGAGCGGGGAGGCAGGGAATGTTGCGGGTCCCGCCCCCGAGGGAGATACACCTGGTAGGACCCAGAAGAAGATTGTTTTGTTATATTATACTATATTAATTTATTTGATTCTTTTTGCTAGTTTTTATTGTTTTAAATGTGGTCTTATATTATGTAAGCTGCCTTGAGTTGCTATGGATGAATAGGCGGCAATATAAATTGAATAAACAAGCAAACAAATAAACAGCAAACAGCCTGGTCAGCTTCAGCACATTATCGCAGCCCCAGCTGCCAAGGAACAATGGAGACTTCGCTGCCGAGCAGCTGATTGGTGATTGGATTTGCCTCCTGGAATACCACCGATCAGCTGTTCTAGGCGGTGGGGATCACCACCGCCTGTTTGCTGCTGCCCGTTTGCTGTGGCCCATTCGCTGCCGCCCATTTGCCTTCGCCGCCAGCATTCACTGCCATTGGCCGGGAAATGGGTGGCGGCAAACAGGCGGCGGCAACAATTCCCACTTCCTAGAACAGCTGATCTCTGCTGCACCAACTTCCTCCCTCCCCCACTGCAATATTCGCTCTATAAGATGCACAGACATTTCCATCCATTTTTTTTGGGGGGGGGAGTGCATCTTATATTCTGAAAAACATGGTATATATCTTATCACTGTATTTTTTAAAATCTATTTTGTCCTGGAATCAGATCTTACATTTTCTTTTTCTTTTCATTTATTGATATGGTTGTAAGACTAATCCATTAAGAAACCATTACTATTGAATACTTTCCCATTGAAAATCATTTATTTATTACTTCCTTTCATTTTTGTTGGTAGTTCCAAGATCCTGATTTTGGGAGCCTTTCTGGTGGAAGAATTGTACGCATTGCAGTCCATCCTGATTACCAAGGGGTAAATTTATTTTAAATTTCACTAAAATACATCTCCGCAATAATTGATAAAACATTACCCTGGTTAAAATAATTGCAAAGTATATGTAAACAACTGATTTGCAGGATTTGTTAAAACATTCTTAGAGTTGAGGTTCATACTTAAATCTTAATTGATTTGTTTTTCTTTTATTTGTATATTATGAATGCCATTCAGTTAATGTCAGTTTCCTTTTTTATTTTCTCCAGTTTGAGCATGATTTGCCAATCTGTTTATATCTTCGGTCAGTGTACTTTTGGATGATGGGCCTTGGCCTAAATCTCCATTGAACTACAAAAATTTGCCTTATTTCGACAAAATAATAACAGTCTAATCATATTTATAAATCAGTTTTAGAGCAGGATAAATGTGGACTGCCTACATTAGTTTAGAGGGTTATTTTTTATGGTTCCTTTATTGTTATATAAATTGACTTAAATGCTAACAATTTAATTGCGTAACATGAAATGGAAATCTACTTCTGTTTACTCTGAAGACATTTGTTTTCTTTTCTCTTTGTTTTCTTTTAATATAATTTAACAATTTAAAACTGAACTATACCAGCTACTATCGTGCTCTCAGCTGGCATTGGAGAGACCCAGATTTATTAAGCTACTGCCAATTACTGCAAAGATTGAAAAGGTTTTATTTTAAGAAGGGAAAGAAAAAAAGATAATTATTAAAGGATTTTGATTATGTGTTATCAAGTCAGTTTCATCTTCTGGTGACCACATAGATTTTTCTGCAGAACAATTTGTCCCTAACTTGGTCCTTCAGTTTGCAAATCTGATTGTACTATTCTTTCTCTTCCTTCTTATAATCCAGTGAATTAGGGAGGTATCAACCTGAGCTGCTTCTGAAATTATCTTGACCTTCTGGGCTTTAAAAATGCTTTAGCCCCTATTGCCTATATCTCTGTCAAGATCATCTTACTTTCTATAACCATGCATACTCACGAAAGTCTGTTTTAAATATTGTCACAGCAATTAACCACCCTGTGTAACAACTGGTAAAATGGGAACATTTAAGAGTCATTTAAGCACCTTCCTCTAATGTGCTTTCTTCTCATTCTTTCTTGATTTTTGTAGATGGGTTATGGTAGCCGAGCTTTGCGTTTGCTCCAGATGTATTATGAAGGCAAATTTCCTTGCTTGGAAGAAAAGGTTATTCGAAGCCACGAGAAATTGCTACTGTGAGCAGTGAGGTATGAAGTTTTCTATATGGGTGGTGGTATCAAGTTGGCACAGAGCTTCATCGGAGTTCTTTAATTGCCTATCTGGGCAGCAGTAAATAAGCAAATCTCAAGCTATAATTTACCAATAAAAGAGAATATTTGTAGGTCAGGGTTGAACTGTGTCTCTCTGAGCTTGGGAAGCATCAAGGACCTCACAAGCTATTATTTGGCTCTTCTTCCTCTTTTGTTAAGCTGCTCTCTTTTGTTTCAGGCTGTCAGCTTACTAGAAGAAGCTGTGATGCCTCGGAAGGATTTGCCACCTCTTCTTCTCAAGCTGAGTGAGAGGCAAGCTGAGAATCTGGACTACCTTGGGGTCTCTTATGGGTTGACGCCAAGGCTACTCAAGTAAGCATTTTGCTGTAATTGTGCATTATAGTGGAAAATGTTCATTTTCAGTTATTGTGTATTTTTGCTAGATAGGATTTGAATAATGACTCTAACTAAGGGGACATCACCCTGCCAACCAAAGTGCGTATAGTCAAAGCTATGGTTTTCCCAGTTGCAATGTATGGCTGTGAAGGTTGGACCATAAGAAAGGCTGAGCGCCAAAGAATTGAGGCCTTTGAACTCTGGTGCTGGAGAAGACTCCTGCGAGTCCCTTGACTGCAAGGTGAACAAACAAGTCAGTTCTAGAGGAGATCAACCCTGACTGCTCTTTAGAAGGCCAGATCCTGAAGATGAAACTGAAATACTTTGACCACCTAATGAGAAAGAAGGACTCACTGGAGAAGAGCCTAATGCTGGGAAAGATTGAGGGCAAAAGAAGAAGATGACGACAGAGAACGAGGTGGCTGGATGGAGTCACTGAAGCAGTAGGCATGAGTTTAAATGGACTCCAGAGGATGGTAGAGGACAGGAAGGCCTTTCTCCAGTTTGAGCATGATTTGCCAATCTGTTTATATCTTCAGTCAGTGTACTTTTGGATGATGGGCCTTGGTCTAAATCTCCATTGAACTACAAAAATTTGCCTTATTTCGACAAAATAATAACAGTCTAATCATATTTATAAATCAGTTTTAGAGCAGGATAAATGTGGACTGCCTACATTAGTTTAGAGGGTTATTTTTTATGGTTCCTTTATTGTTATATAAATTGACTTAAATGCTAACAATTTAATTGCGTAACATGAAATGGAAATCTACTTCTGTTTACTCTGAAGACATTTGTTTTCTTTTCTCTTTGTTTTCTTTTAATATAATTTAACAATTTAAAACTGAACTATACCAGCTACTATCGTGCTCTCAGCTGGCATTGGAGAGACCCAGATTTATTAAGCTACTGCCAATTACTGCAAAGATTGAAAAAGTTTTATTTTAAGAAGGGAAAGAAAAAAAGATAATTATTAAAGGATTTTGATTAATTGAGTATGCGTTATCAAGTCAGTTTCATCTTCTGGTGACCACATAGATAGATTTTTCTGCAGAACAATTTGTCCCTAACTTGGTCCTTCAGTTTGCAAGTCTGATTGTACTATTCTTTCTCTTCCTTCTTATAATCCAGTGAATTAGGTAGGTATCAACCTGAGCTGCTTCTGAAATTATCTTGACCTTCTGGGCTTTAAAAATGCTTTAGCCCCTATTGCCTATATCTCTGTCAAGATCATCTTACTTTCTATAACCATGCATACTCACAAAAGTCTGTTTTAAATATTGTCACAGCAATTAACCACCCTGTGTAACAACTGGTAAAATGGGAACATTTAAGAGTCATTTAAGCACCTTCCTCTAATGTGCTTTCTTCTCATTCTTTCTTGATTTTTGTAGATGGGTTATGGTAGCCGAGCTTTGCGTTTGCTCCAGATGTATTATGAAGGCAAATTTCCTTGCTTGGAAGAAAAGGTTATTCGGAAGCCACGAGAAATTGCTACTGTGAGCAGTGAGGTATGAAGTTTTCTATATGGGTGGTGGTATCAAGTTGGCACAGAGCTTCATCGGAGTTCTTTAATTGCCTATCTGGGCAGCAGTAAATAAGCAAATCTCAAGCTATAATTTACCAATAAAAGAGAATATTTGTAGGTCAGGGTTGAACTGTGTCTCTCTGAGCTTGGGAAGCATCAAGGACCTCACAAGCTATTATTTGGCTCTTCTTCCTCTTTTGTTAAGCTGCTCTCTTTTGTTTCAGGCTGTCAGCTTACTAGAAGAAGCTGTGATGCCTCGGAAGGATTTGCCACCTCTTCTTCTCAAGCTGAGTGAGAGGCAAGCTGAGAATCTGGACTACCTTGGGGTCTCTTATGGGTTGACGCCAAGGCTACTCAAGTAAGCATTTTGCTGTAATTGTGCATTATAGTGGAAAATGTTCATTTTCAGTTATTGTGTATTTTTGCCAGATTGGATTTGAATAATGACTCTAACTAAGGGGACATCACCCTGCCAACCAAAGTGCGTAAAGTCAAAGCTATGGTTTTCCCAGTTGCAATGTATGGCTGTGAAGGTTGGACCATAAGAAAGGCTGAGCGCCAAAGAATTGAGGCCTTTGAACTCTGGTGCTGGAGAAGACTCCTGCGAGTCCCTTGACTGCAAGGTGAACAAACAAGTCAGTTCTAGAGGAGATCAACCCTGACTGCTCTTTAGAAGGCCAGATCCTGAAGATGAAACTGAAATACTTTGACCACCTAATGAGAAAGAAGGACTCACTGGAGAAGAGCCTAATGCTGGGAAAGATTGAGGGCAAAAGAAGAAGATGACGACAGAGAACGAGGTGGCTGGATGGAGTCACTGAAGCAGTAGGCATGAGTTTAAATGGACTCCAGAGGATGGTAGAGGACAGGAAGGCCTGGAGGAATGTTGTCCATGGGGTCGCGATGGGTTGGACACGACTGCAACCAGCAACAACAAAGGGGACTGACTATTCTTTGGGACACTTGATACTTATGGATTCTATGGAATGTGTTCATTTTCTGTTCCATTCTGTAGTTTCTCTTTGCCAACCTGGTATTGTATCACTTTTCTGTGGCAATAATTCCATTTATTCAATTTTTCCAATCAAAACAATCTTTTTATTTCAGCCGACAAACTATTTAAAGTTTTTCTCATCCATTTTGTTGACACTGTCCCAACGAGCAGCTTTCCCATATCCAAAGGCATTTATACTTGAGAGAAGAGAATTAAAGAGAATAAAATATTTATGTTCCTGAATGTCTTCTTGAGAAAGACAGTATTATGGAGTGTCAGTTGAAAACGTTCAGTTTTTAAAGCAGAAAATTATGCTTTAAATGTCCCACAATTGGCTTATATTTTACCATATTGCTTGAGGATGTATTTCTAATACAGAATCCAGTATTTAAATTGGAAAAATAAGGAATGAACTTTCTCTTGTTTGTGGATTAATTTTTATTGTTTTCCTTTCCTACAAGATTTTGGAAACGGGGTGGATTCGTGCCGGTCTATTTGAGGCAAACTCCAGTAAGTTGTGTTTCATAGTCCAAGACCATAACAGAATTTCTGTGTTTATTTCTTGAATATCAGGGAGGAGGAGAAATTCTGTTGGCAAATGATTTGTTTTTCTTCATCAGAAAATGGCAGAGTGACTTTTTTTTACTAGAAGGGTGGAATAAGAGCTAGTGAGAGGAACAAATATGGACATTGTTACTTCTAAATATAATCACACTCTTGGATTACTGTGGGTGTAGATCCATCAGATTCAAGATGTTTCCAAGCTCCCCTGTTTATTTCATATTTCAGAATCTCAGAGTAAAGTTATTATTAAGCATTATTTACGCTTATTTGTATAGTTGTAGTAGCAGTAAAATATCACATTTGTACCAATTCAAAGTCTTACATAGCCACCAGAAGCATGCTCTCAAGGTTTTATAAGACAGATTACAAGGTTATTGTTTTTTATGCCTTGAAATATCATCCAAAGGCATTTTAAGGAAAGAAATGCAGGAGATTTATTAGTTATTTGATACAAGCGTTCTTTATTTTGCTGTTTATCATCGTTTAGTCCCATAAATGTTAGCCAAAGAACTCTAAATTCTTTGCTACCCACCCATTTATTGACTGGTGAGATGTAGCTAAGGGAAAGTACGTTATTCTTCTGCTTTTGGGGCAAATCTCCTACTGTAGAAATGGTGATTCATTTATTTAATTAGGACTTTAAGTGGTGGTGGGGATATAAGGCAAAGGCTGGGTAGTCATCTACCAGAGACACTATACGGAGTTGGATGGAATGGTTTCTGAGGTTCCTTCCAAACTTTATATACTTGTGGCTACCTGTGGCCTTTCGAGTGCACTTTAAGGTTTTGGTTACTACCTTTAAAGCGCTCCATGGCTTAGGGCCTGGGTACTTACGGGACCGCCTGCTGTTACCGCATGCCTCCCACCGACCCGTATGCTCTCACAGAGAGGGACTTCTCAGGGTGCCGTCGGCCAAACAATGTCGGCTGGGCCCCAGGAAGGCCCTTCTCTGTGGGGGCTCCCACACTCTGGAATGAGCTTCCCCCGGGTTTACGCCAAATACCGGACCTTCGGACCTTTCACCGCGAACTGAAGACACATCTTTTTATTCGCGCAGGGCTGGCTTAAGTTTTATCGATTTTAAATTTCTTATTATTAATTTTAAAATTGGGGTTTTAGTTTTTTATATATTTTACAGTTCTTAGGCTGATTATAATAAGTTTTTACTTGCATTTTAAAATTGTATATTGTATCGTTCTTTTTACTTTTGCCTGTACACGCCCTGAGTCCTTTGGGAGAAGGCGGTATAAATCAAATAAATAAATAAATAAATAAATAAATATTCAATTATAGTACATGGGGCTCTTAATTTAGTTCATTTAATCAAATGTTTGGTTAACTTGGGCCAATGATGACTCAGTTCTCATGGCAGGAGATATTCTCTCACCTCTTCTAGCTATATTTCTGTTGATAGAAAAATACTTTAATTCAAACAAATAGTTGCTGTTTGTTGAAAACATAGTGTGCTAATAGCCCCAATGGCTTTGTGTCTAGAATGATCTGACCGGGGAACATTCCTGCATTATGTTGAAGATGCTGAACGAAGAAGAAGAGAACACGGAGGAGAGTTGGCTCACTGCTTTCTGGAAAGGTGAGTTAATTAAGACACTTTGTGATTGATTTAATCAACCCTTTACATGCTTGTGAAAGCTTGAAAAAAAATGGCACCATCTCCATGGTACTACTTTGAAAGTTTCAGTATAATGGGGAAAGCTATTGACTAACTTTGACAGTCCCAGTTTTCACAATTGATCAGTGAACAAAAGTTGCAAGTTATTTTTTGATACATCCACGTTTCTAATAAAGGAGAATATTTGTAGGTCAGGGTTGACATGGGGGATCCTTGATGCTCTCTGAGCTTGCCTGTTTTTTGCAGATGTTTTTATTGCCCAAACTAGATAAGATTATCCGTGCTAGCCCTGATGCCCTGATGATGTTACCTAGTTTGGGAAATGAAATGTCTGCAAGAAAACAGGCAAGCTCAGAGAGCACCCTGTTTCTCAACACTGCTGGCTGTGGAATTCTGGGAGCTGAAATTCACACATGGTAAACTGGCTAAGGTTGAGAAATATTGTGTTACATGAGAGCCCCTTGTTTTTTCTCGTTGCTCTACAGATTTCAGGAGGAGATTCTTGTCTCTCTTGTCTTACCAGTTCAGCACTTTCTCCCCATCATTAGCTTTGAATATATTACAAAACAGGAATGTCAAGCAACAGTCACAATCCTGTAAGTATATGCAAGCTCCTGACAGGGTACTTCATAAAACAACTTAAATGAAATCCAGGAAAAAGGTGGATGTTGAATGAAGAATTTTCATAGATCTTCATTCTGTTTCTAATAGGCTAAACATTGAAGCCCCGCTCTTTTTTTAAAATTGAGATCCACTTTTTCTTTTCTTTCTTCTTCAATTTTAAATGTACTCTTATATCCTTCTCTTTTAAAATGGAGGAAATGTGGTCATATACTTTAGTAATACTGATTTTGACTATTTGATTGCATGCAAATATTTTTTCAAAACAATTCATGCTCTTTAGGCATAACACACTAGTATTTTTATGTCATATTAGAGGAAATCTTTGAAATCTGTTTCAAATTAGAAGCAACCATTAGTGGTTTTCTATTCCTTAATTCCATGCATGATACATTATCTTGTGTTCTCCCTTCCTAATCTTAACACACAATCCAATAAGGAAAAAAGTGTATATAGATTAACCTTGTCCAGGTTAATGTTCTTTAGGTGTGTTTCACTTTATCTCCCATAATTTTCTAGATGGCATAATAATCTGCTGTGCTCTGCGAATGGGTGCAAATACCTAAATTCTACCCAAAGGAGGCTGGTTGGAGATTATGAGAGCCAGGGATTAAGGCATGTAGAGAGATGCAGATTGATTAAAATTAGTGTACGCTCCTCTTTTTTTTTTTTCCCCGTATGGCATGTGTTAGCCAGGGATCACCAAAGTGGCTAGCTACCTCTGTGAAACAATTTTTTTGGATGGTATTATCTTACTCGCGAGATGCCTGAATGCCAATAGGTAATTGGGGGAGGCTCCTTTCCTGTCCCTACACGGTTTATTCGCTCATGGGAATTGAGCCACCAAGCTGCTGACTTCAGTGGAGCGCAGGCTCAGCGTCTTACCACGTGAGCCACCGCGACCCCAAGCGAGCTACTGAGGATTAATGACTTCAGATCCTATTTTTGCATAACCGTCTACTTTTTCTTCTATTTCTCACCAATTTGCTCAGCTCTCAGTCGTAATGAACTAGAAGCGGTCTTCATCCCTTATGACCTGAAGAGACTAGAGATGTACTCAAGAAACATGGTGGACTATCACTTGATCATGGACATGATCCCAACTATTTCTAGATTGTACTTTCTCAACAAGTTTGGAGCTATGCCTCTTTCTGCTACTCAGGCTGTACGTACAACTTATCTAACTACTGTTGAATTAATTGAATTCACTTCATTTGATGTCCTGCCAATGGGCCTTCAATTGATACTTTAATTTTTCACTAGCATCTTTTTGCCCATGATATAAATGTTTCTAAAATGTATGTTTCAACAAGCCCCAAATCTTTTTTAATTTTTTTTAATTAAGCAGGTTTTTTTCCATTTTATATCACAATTTTCATCATCCTTGCAACACTTTAATACCAATATATATCTAGTATAAATACATTTTCCCTTTATCTATGTAATTACATACATGTGGTTTCCTTATACATACTAATATATTCATTTATGTACATTTATATACAGTACATAGTTATTACTCTGTGTTTTTTTTTAAATTACCTTTTATATCACATCTTATCCTACTATAATACTGCATATTCTTCATTTATCTTTGTTTGTGCTTTTTACTATTTTCTAGCTCCTTAATCCACTTTCTTTGTTAATTTCCTAGTCTTTACATCTATTGTCTAACCAGTTATACCATAAATTCCATATCAAATAATATTCAGTTTCTCCTCCATCTTTTATTTCCATTGTTAATTTATTCATCTCGGCACACTCTTAATACTTTCTTTATCACACTTTCCTCTGATGGCATATTTTTATTTTTCCAGTTTTGGGCAGAGACTATTCTGGCAGTTACTACATGTAGTATAAGATACTGAGTTTTTTTGTCATAATCTCCTGTAAGTATGCCTAATAGGAATAGTTCTGTAAGCCCCAAATCTTTATTGCACATGTCAGTTGATATTCTCTGGAATCCAGTGGTAGATTTTTGATGGTTTCATAGTCAGAAACTTCTTAAGATGAAGTCTGATTAGCTTTGGAATCATAGGTACAACCAGACATTATTTGAAATCATGAACACTTCCAGATTTTATTTAGGCCGGGTCTCTAAACCAAGTAGTTAAATCTCTGAGAAACCTCTGAGCTTGCCTGTTTTGCAGATGTTTTATTGCCCAAACTAGATAAGATGACGACAGAGAACGAGGTGGCTGGATGGAGTCACTGAAGCAGTAGGCATGAGTTTAAATGGACTCCAGAGGATGGTAGAGGACAGGAAGGCCTGGAGGAATGTTGTCCATGGGGTCGCGATGGGTTGGACACGACTGCAACCAGCAACAACAAAGGGGACTGACTATTCTTTGGGACACTTGATACTTATGGATTCTATGGAATGTGTTCATTTTCTGTTCCATTCTGTAGTTTCTCTTTGCCAACCTGGTATTGCATCACTTTTCTGTGGCAATAATTCCATTTTTCAATTTTTCCAATCAAAACAATCTTTTTATTTCAGCCGACAAACTATTTAAAGTTTTTCTTATCCATTTTGGTGACACTGTCCCAACGAGCAGCTTTCCCATATCCAAAGGCATTTATACTTGAGAGAAGAGAATTAAAGAGAATAAAATATTTATGTTCCTGAATGTCTTCTTGAGAAAGACAGTATTATGGAGTGTCAGTTGAAAACGTTCAGTTTTTAAAGCAGAAAATTATGCTTTAAATGTCCCACAATTGGCTTATATTTTACCATATTGCTTGAGGATGTATTTCTAATACAGAATCCAGTATTTAAATTGGAAAAATAAGGAATGAACTTTCTCTTGTTTGTGGATTAATTTTTATTGTTTTCCTTTCCTACAAGATTTTGGAAACGGGGTGGATTCGTGCCGGTCTATTTGAGGCAAACTCCAGTAAGTTGTGTTTCATAGTCCAAGACCATAACAGAATTTCTGTGTTTATTTCTTGAATATCAGGGAGGAGGAGAAATTCTGTTGGCAAATGATTTGTTTTTTCTTCATCAGAAAATGGCAGAGTGACTTTTTTTTACTAGAAGGGTGGAATAAGAGCTAGTGAGAGGAACAAATATGGACATTGTTACTTCTAAATATAATCACACTCTTGGATTACTGTGGGTGTAGATCCATCAGATTCAAGATGTTTCCAAGCTCCCCTGTTTATTTCATATTTCAGAATCTCAGAGTAAAGTTATTATTAAGCATTATTTACGCTTATTTGTATAGTTGTAGTAGCAGTAAAATATCACATTTGTACCAATTCAAAGTCTTACATAGCCACCAGAAGCATGCTCTCAAGGTTTTATAAGACAGATTACAAGGTTATTGTTTTTTATGCCTTGAAATATCATCCAAAGGCATTTTAAGGAAAGAAATACAGGGGATTTATTAGTTATTTGATACAAGCGTTCTTTATTTTGCTGTTTATCATCGTTTAGTCCCATAAATGTTAGCCAAAGAACTCTAAATTCTTTGCTACCCACCCATTTATTGACTGGTGAGATGTAGTTAAGGGAAAGTACGTTATTCTTCTGCTTTTGGGGCAAATCTCCTACTGTAGAAATGGTGATTCATTTATTTAATTAGGACTTTAAGTGGTGGTGGGGATATAAGGCAAAGGCTGGGTAGTCATCTGCCAGAGACACTATACGGAGTTGGATGGAATGGTTTCTGAGGTTCCTTCCAAACTTTATATACTTGTGGCTACCTGTGGCTTAAGGTTTTGGTTACTACCTTTAAAGCGCTCCATGGCTTAGGGCCTGGGTACTTACGGGACCGCCTGCTGTTACCGCATGCCTCCCACCGACCCGTATGCTCTCACAGAGAGGGACTTCTCAGGGTGCCGTCGGCCAAACAATGTCGGCTGGCGGCCCCCAGGGGAAGGTCCTTCTCTGTGGGGGCTCCCACACTCTGGAATGAGCTTCCCCCGGGTTTACGCCAAATACCGGACCTTCGGACCTTTCACCGCGAACTGAAGACACATCTTTTTATTCGCGCAGGGCTGGCTTAAGTTTTATCGATTTTAAATTTCTTATTATTAATTTTAAATTGGGGTTTTAGTTTTTTATATATTTTACAGTTCTTAGGCTGATTATAATAAGTTTTTTACTTGCATTTTAAATTGTATATTGTATCGTTCTTTTTTACTTTTGCCTGTACACCGCCCTGAGTCCTTTGGGAGAAGGCGTATAAATCAAATAAATAAATAAATAAATAAATAAATAAATAAATATTCAATTATAGTACATGGGGCTCTTAATTTAGTTCATTTAATCAAAACGTTTGGTTAACTTGGGCCAATGATGACTCAGTTCTCATGGCAGGGAGATATTCTCTCATCTCTTCTAGCTATATTTCTGTTGATAGAAAAATACTTTAATTCAAACAAATAGTTGCTGTTTGTTGAAAACATAGTGTGCTAATAGCCCCAATGGCTTTGTGTCTAGAATGATCTGACCGGGGAACATTCCTGCATTATGTTGAAGATGCTGAACGAAGAAGAAGAGAACACGGAGGAGAGTTGGCTCACTGCTTTCTGGAAAGGTGAGTTAATTAAGACACTTTGTGATTGATTTAATCAACCCTTTACATGCTTGTGAAAGCTTGAAAAAAAATGGCACCATCTCCATGGTACTACTTTGAAAGTTTCAGTATAATGGGGAAAGCTATTGACTAACTTTGACAGTCCCAGTTTTCACAATTGATCAGTGAACAAAAGTTGCAAGTTATTTTTTGATACATCCACGTTTCTAATAAAGGAGAATATTTGTAGGTCAGGGTTGAACTGTGTCTCTCTGAGCTTGGGAAGCATCAAGGACCTCACAAGCTATTATTTGGCTCTTCTTCCTCTTTTGTTAAGCTGCTCTCTTTTGTTTCAGGCTGTCAGCTTACTAGAAGAAGCTGTGATGCCTCGGAAGGATTTGCCACCTCTTCTTCTCAAGCTGAGTGAGAGGCAAGCTGAGAATCTGGACTACCTTGGGGTCTCTTATGGGTTGACGCCAAGGCTACTCAAGTAAGCATTTTGCTGTAATTGTGCATTATAGTGGAAAATGTTCATTTTCAGTTATTGTGTGTCAGTGTATTTTTGCCAGATTGGATTTGAATAATGACTCTAACTAAGGGGACATCACCCTGCCAACCAAAGTGCGTAAAGTCAAAGCTATGGTTTTCCCAGTTACAATGTATGGCTGTGAAGGTTGGATCATAAGAAAGGCTGAGCGCCAAAGAATTGAGGCCTTTGAACTCTGGTGCTGGAGAAGACTTCTGCGAGTCCCTTGGACTGCAAGGCGAACAAACAAGTCAGTTCTAGAGGAGATCAACCCTGACTGCTCTTTAGAAGGCCAGATCCTGAAGATGAAACTGAAATACTTTGGCCACCTAATGAGAAAGAAGGACTCACTGGAGAAGAGCCTAATGCTGGGAAAGATTGAGGGCAAAAGAAGAAGAGGACGACAGAGAACGAAGTGGCTGGATGGAGTCACTGAAACAGTAGGCATGAGTTTAAATGGACTCCAGAGGATGGTAGAGGACAGGAAGGCTTGGAGGAATGTTGTCCATGGGGTCGCGATGGGTCGGACACGACTTCGCAACTAACAACAACAAAGGGGACTGACTATTCTTTGGGACACTTGATACTTATGGATTCTATGGAATGTGTTCATTTTCTGTTCCATTCTGTAGTTTCTCTTTGCCAACCTGGTATTGTATCACTTTTCTGTGGCAATAATTCCATTTATTCAATTTTTCCAATCAAAACAATCTTTTTATTTCAGCCGACAAACTATTTAAAGTTTTTCTCATCCATTTTGTTGACACTGTCCCAACGAGCAGCTTTCCCATATCCAAAGGCATTTATACTTGAGAGAAGAGAATTAAAGAGAATAAAATATTTATGTTCCTGAATGTCTTCTTGAGAAAGACAGTATTATGGAGTGTCAGTTGAAAATGTTCAGTTTTTAAAGCAGAAAATTGTGCTTTAAATGTCCCACAATTGGCTTATATTTTACCATATTGCTTGAGGATGTATTTCTAATACAGAATCCAGTATTTAAATTGGAAAAATAAGGAATGAACTTTCTCTTGTTTGTGGATTAATTTTTATTGTTTTCCTTTCCTACAAGATTTTGGAAACGGGGTGGATTCGTGCCGGTCTATTTGAGGCAAACTCCAGTAAGTTGTGTTTCATAGTCCAAGACCATAACAGAATTTCTGTGTTTATTTCTTGAATATCAGGGAGGAGGAGAAATTCTGTTGGCAAATGATTTGTTTTTTCTTCATCAGAAAATGGCAGAGTGACTTTTTTTTACTAGAAGGGTGGAATAAGAGCTAGTGAGAGGAACAAATATGGACACTGTTACTTCTAAATATAATCATACACTTGGATTACTGTGGGTGTAGATCCATCAGATTCAAGATGTTCCCAAACTCCCCTGTTTATTTCATAGTTCAGAATCTCAGAGTAAAGTTATTATTAAGCATTATTTACGCTTATTTGTATAGTTGTAGTAGCAGTAAAATATCACATTTGTACCAATTCAAAGTGTTACATAGCCACCAGAAGCATGCTCTCAAGGTTTTATAAGACAGATTACAAGGTTATTGTTTTTTATGCCTTGAAATATCATCCAAAGGCATTTTAAGGAAAGAAATACAGGGGATTTATTAGTTATTTGATACAAGCGTTCTTTATTTTGCTGTTTATCATCGTTTAGTCCCATAAATGTTAGCCAAAGAACTCTAAATTCTTTGCTACCCACCCATTTATTGACTGGTGAGATGTAGTTAAGGGAAAGTACGTTATTCTTCTGCTTTTGGGGCAAATCTCCTACTGTAGAAATGGTGATTCATTTATTTAATTAGGACTTTAAGTGGTGGTGGGGATATAAGGCAAAGGCTGGGTAGTCATCTACCAGAGACACTATACGGAGTTGGATGGAATGGTTTCTGAGGTTCCTTCCAAACTTTATATACTTGTGGCTACCTGTGGCCTTTCGAGTGCACTTTAAGGTTTTGGTTACTACCTTTAAAGCGCTCCATGGCTTAGGGCCTGGGTACTTACGGGACCGCCTGCTGTTACCGCATGCCTCCCACCGACCCGTATGCTCTCACAGAGAGGGACTTCTCAGGTGCCTGGCCCCCAGGAAGGTCCTTCTCTGTGGGGCTCACACTCTGGAATGAGCTTCCGGGTTTACGCCAAATACCGGACCTTCGGACCTTTCACCGCGAACTGAAGACACATCTTTTTATTCGCGCAGGGCTGGCTTAAGTTTTATCGATTTTAAATTTCTTATTATTAATTTTAAATTGGGGTTTTAGTTTTTTATATATTTTACAGTTCTTAGGCTGATTATAATAAGTTTTTTACTTGCATTTTAAATTGTATATTGTATCGTTCTTTTTTACTTTTGCCTGTACACCGCCCTGAGTCCTTTGGGAGAAGGGCGGTATAAAAATCAAATAAAATAAATAAATAAATAAATAAATATTCAATTATAGTACATGGGGCTCTTAATTTAGTTCATTTAATCAAAATGTTTGGTTAACTTGGGCCAATGATGACTCAGTTCTCATGGCAGGGAGATATTCTCTCACCTCTTCTAGCTATATTTCTGTTGATAGAAAAATACTTTAATTCAAACAAATAGTTGCTGTTTGTTGAAAACATAGTGTGCTAATAGCCCCAATGGCTTTGTGTCTAGAATGATCTGACCGGGGAACATTCCTGCATTATGTTGAAGATGCTGAACGAAGAAGAAGAGAACACAGAGGAGAGTTGGCTCACTGCTTTCTGGAAAGGTGAGTTAATTAAGACACTTTGTGATTGATTTAATCAACCCTTTACATGCTTGTGAAAGCTTGAAAAAAAATGGCACCATCTCCGTACTACTTTGAAAGTTTCAGTATAATGGGGAAAGCTATTGACTAACTTTGACAGTCCCAGTTTTCACAATTGATCAGTGACCAAAATTTGCAAGTTATTTTTTGATACATCCACGTTTCTAATAAAGGAGAGTATTTGTAGGTCAGGGTTGACATGGGGGATCCTTGATGCTCTCTGAGCTTGCCTGTTTTTTGCAGATGTTTTTATTGCCCAAACTAGATAAGATTATCCGTGCTAGCCCTGATGCACTGATGATGTTACCTAGTTTGGGAAATGAAATGTCTGCAAGAAAACAGGCAAGCTCAGAGAGCACCATGTTTCTCAACACTGCTGGCTGTGGAATTCTGGGAGCTGAAATTCACACATGGTAAACTGGCTAAGGTTGAGAAATATTGTGTTACATGAGAGCCCCTTGTTTTTTCTCGTTGCTCTACAGATTTCAGGAGGAGATTCTTGTCTCTCTTGTCTTACCAGTTCAGCACTTTCTCCCCATCATTAGCTTTGAATATATTACAAAACAGGAATGTCAAGCAACAGTCACAATCCTGTAAGTATATGCAAGCTCCTGACAGGGTACTTCATAAAACAACTTAAATGAAATCCAGGAAAAAGGTGGATGTTGAATGAAGAATTTTCATAGATCTTCATTCTGTTTCTAATAGGCTAAACATTGAAGCCCCGCTCTTTTTTTAAAATTGAGATCCACTTTTTCTTTTCTTTCTTCTTCAATTTTAAATGTACTCTTATATCCTTCTCTTTTAAAATGGAGGAAATGTGGTCATATACTTTAGTAATACTGATTTTGACTATTTGATTGCATGCAAATATTTTTTCAAAACGATTCATGCTCTTTAGGCATAACACACTAGTATTTTTATGTCATATTAGAGGAAATCTTTGAAATCTGTTTCAAATTAGAAGCAACCATTAGTGGTTTTCTATTCCTTAATTCCATGCATGATACATTATCTTGTGTTCTCCCTTCCTAATCTTAACACACAATCCAATAAGGAAAAAAGTGTATATAGATTAACCTTGTCCAGGTTAATGTTCTTTAGGTGTGTTTCACTTTATCTCCCATAATTTTCTAGATGGCATAATAATCTGCTGTGCTCTGCGAATGGGTGCAAATACCTAAATTCTACCAAAAGGAGGCTGGTCGGAGATTATGAGAGCCAGAGATTAAGGCATGTAGAGAGATGCAGATTGATTAAAATTAGTGTACGCTCCTCTTTTTTTTTTTTTTCGTATGGCATGTGTTAGCCAGGGATCACCAAAGTGGCTAGCTGCCTCTGTGAAACAAATTTTTTTGGATGGTATTATCTTACTCGCGAGACGCCTGAATGCCAATAGGTAATTGGGGGAGGCTCCTTTCCTGTCCCTACATGGTTTATTCGCTCATGGGAATTGAGCCACCAAGCTGCTGACCTCAGTGGAGCGCAGGCTCAGAGTCTTACCATGTGAGCCACTGCGACCCCAAGCGAGCTACTGAGGATTAATGACTTCAGATCCTATTTTTGCATAACCGTCTACTTTTTCTTCTATTTCTTACCAATTTGCTCAGCTCTCAGCCGTAATGAACTAGAAGCGGTCTTCATCCCTTATGACCTGAAGAGACTAGAGATGTACTCAAGAAACATGGTGGACTATCACTTGATCATGGACATGATCCCAACTATTTCTAGATTGTACTTTCTCAACAAGTTTGGCGCTATGCCTCTTTCTGCTACTCAGGCTGTACGTACAACTTATCTAACTACTGTTGAATTAATTGAATTCACTTCATTTGATGACCTGCCAATGGGCCTTCAATTGATACTTTAATTTTTTCACTAGCATCTTTTTGCCCATGATATAAATGTTTCTAAAATGTATGTTTCAACAAGCCCCAAATCTTTTTTAATTTTTTTTAATTAAGCAGCTTTTTTTCCATTTTATATCACAATTTTCATCATCCTTGCAACACTTCAATACCAATATATCTCTAGTATAAATACATTTTCCCTTTATCTATGTAATTACATACATGTGGTTTCCTTATATATACTAATATATTCATTTATGTACATTTATATACAGTACATAGTTATTACTCTGTGTTTTTTTTTTAAATTACCTTTTATATCACATCTTATCCTACTATAATACTGCATATTCTTCATTTATCTTTGTTTGTGCTTTTTACTATTTTCTAGCTCCTTAATCCACTTTCTTTGTTAATTTCCTAGTCTTTACATCTATTGTCTAACCAGTTATACCATAAATTCCATATCAAATAATATTCAGTTTCTCCTCCATCTTTTATTTCCATTGTTAATTTATTCATCTCGGCACACTCTTAATACTTTCTTTATCACACTTTCCTCTGATGGCATATTTTTATTTTTCCAGTTTTGGGCAGAGACTATTCTGGCCGCAGTTACTACATGTAGTATAAGATACTGAGTTTTTTTGTCATAATCTCCTGTAAGTATGCCTAATAGGAATAGTTCTGTAAGCCCCAAATCTTTATTGCACATGTCAGTTGATATTCTCTGGAATCCAGTGGTAGATTTTTGATGGTTTCATAGTCAGAAACTTCTTAAGATGAAGTCTGATTAGCTTTGGAATCATAGGTACAACCAGACATTATTTGAAATCATGAACACTTCCAGATTTTATTTAGGCCGGGTCTCTAAACCAAGTAGTTAAATCTCTGAGAAACCTCTGAGCTTAACTATTGACAGTATTCACTTTGACAGTAAATTATTGTGAGTAGTGATTCCTCTAGGCAGAGAGTTGGGGAAATGACAAGTAGTTGCTAGAGCCAAAAAAGCGAACACTAGACATGCCAAGTGTAGAGAGTTTGATTAAATATATTCACGTCTTACTTTCAGGTCTTTGGGGACCCAGGCTTAAAACAAAAACAACCTCTTTTGAACTTAAGTCAATCAAACTATTAACTCAGGAAGTGAGATGTCAAGCAGTAGCAGTTAATATCCTTTTGCTCTTTCTCTTCCCAAGGGATAAGATTGGTTTGCCAGCCTCAACTGAGGAAGTGTAGGCAGTGCTTTTCCTTCACAATAACTGGCTCCCTTTCATTCCACCTGCCCTGAATGGATCAGTTCTCTTCTAAAAAGTGAGCTGGTTCAAAGCCAGGCCTTGATGAAAGGGGGAAGGGAGAGTTTTACAATCTTGAATAGAGGAGCCAGAAGTGGTTTCTTTTGCCCTTAGCTTCCTCTCTGTCACCAGAATGCCTCCACCTTTAAACCGACATTTCTACTTCTTCCCTCATCAGTTTTTAAGTTCCCCCATGCAGCTTTTAAGTTCAACAGGCACTGAGTCAGAAAAATACTGAACCCCATGAAAAGGGGTTCACTACATTGCCCCCTTCTCAGGCCTTGGAAAGCTCTCTTTGCTGGGGCTTCGTCTGTATAATGTATAATGAGGTGGGGGACATCATTTCTCTTTATATGTTTGTAGTGTCATGGAATAGTGAAATCTCTATAGCTGTGACGAAAATAGTAGAAACACTTAAGATACAGAATCTAGATGCTGTTGTTGTTAGCTGTCATTAAGTATTAGAATTGCCTTGGATTAGATCCAAATTATCACAATGCATGGCTGGTCTGGTGTTTGAAGTGGAAGGATGAGTAGATGAACTCTGGGGCTCAAATGGAGCAAGGAGAAAACGAAGAACTGACCTGGCTAGATAAGAATAGGAAATAGCAACTAAGGAACGCTAGAAATAAAGGGTTTGTGGGGAAGACAGAGATGTGGAGAAAAGTGTACCTGTTGTGTATGCAATACAAGTGTTATGCGCCTTTGCAATTGGCCTTATGAGTTACGTTCACCTATCTATAAGTTTTGCTGATACAGGAATTGGCTAAATGAGATATTAATGTAATACCATACTTGCCTAAGATAAAACTTGTTATTCTGCTGCATCAAAGCAAAGGAACCTTTTCTTTTGTCAGGCTCTTCTTCTTGGAATCGGTCTCCAGCACAAATCTGTGGACCAGTTGGAGAAAGAGATAGGGCTTCCTAGCAGCCAGTTAATGGGCCTCTTCAACAGGACCATCCGCAAAGTTGTTCAGGTAAATGCCCTTTGGGGGCAGCATTTAACAGGATGAATCATATGCTGAAACACAATACTATAAGGTTCTGTTACAAATTCTTCGCAGGGAAATGCCTTTAGTGTGTTTTTGTAGTATGTAGTAATGCTTTTTATATCAATAGTGATTCTTAGAAATTCAGTGGAGGAAAATAAGGAAATAAACAGGAATGATGTTTTGGGGATACATGGAATTATTTTGGGCAGACATGCGATCCATCCGACCATTCTTTGTTCCTTAGTTGTTCAACAGTATCCAGGAGAAGGCTGTAGAAGAGCAAATGGCAGTAATGAAAGAAGTTGTAATGGAACCAACCCTGAAATCTTTAAATGAAGATTTGGTAATTATCTTTATATTATATTATAAGCTTTTCAGTTGTTGGTGTTAAAGATTTACAGTTCCCTCCCCTTGTGATTTTTTTTTTGTGGGGGCTATGTCTAGTGGAATCACAATATACAAATGCGCATTTCATTCATTCATTCACTCATTTGCCAATGAATACTGAAAGTTGAGCAAACAAAACTGGTGCTTTCAAATCTAACTTTTGAGCATTCAGAAGACAGATGTTCTGCTTTCAATAACTTGGATAATTTATGCAATACTTATATATGTTCAGCTGACCAAATGTGTAAATGTATGATATTACCATGTGTTTAAAAGCTCATTTTCTTGGGAATTCTACTTCCCACTTAGAATGAATAGGTGTACTATCTCATGTGAGTTGCATTAAGAAACACCAGGCTCTTTAGAATTAACATAGATCATTGGTTAGCTTTTGTCCTTGGTTTGAAAGTTGTACTATATTCATTTTAAATATAACCATCTACACTGCCTATTATTTATAACATGGATTTTCTGATGCAGGAAGAAGCAGCCAAAGAATTTCAAGAAAAACACAAGAATGAGATTGGAAAGCTAAAAGACCTGGATCTTTCACAGTAATTTTTTTTGTTCTTTCTCCATCCCCTGTCCCTGTAACAAACGAACAATCTCTAAGAAAATTAAATGATTTAAGCTATTTGGCCAAAGCATGGTGTTAGAATCCCCCCCACCTCAATAAATGATTCTGTAGTGAAACAAGGAATCCCTCCATATTTTTCTCTCTCTCAGAAAAGAGAAAGACAAAATCTACCTTTATATCGGCTTCCAAAACACCAGGCCTCTCCTGAGGCCTCAGGAAGGTTAAAATTCAGTTTGGTTTGCTTTGAAAGGTATTTGCTCAGCTTCAGTGAGCCAAAGAATCTTTCTGAAGTGTTCGGGGGTTTGGCCAAATCAGATGCATATTATTGGTTTGTAACATAAAAAGTAGGTCCCTTGGGTACTAATTGTAAAGGACAAAGAGCACACCCTGGATTTATGCATTCTTTCCTTTTCCTTTTGATGCCTGACCTTCTGCTCTCCCGTCCTTTAATAATGATTATGTGTTGAATGTGACTGCCTTTCCCTAATTTTGGGGGCTGGTATAGGATGGATGGGCCAATTTCATTTTTACTGACATAAATATTTCAGCCAAAGCTGATTAAATCACGCTCTTTTAAAGCGTAGGTGCAATTTTGCACTTAGGAATCTCATTTTTTTTTCAGCTGAGTCAATCAGATCGTGCTTTTGAGGGAACAGATACAGTGCTTGCACAGAACTAACATACTATGGCAGAGGTTACTATTTTCTGACCATGTTGCCCTTACGTTTAGAGTGATTTTCTTTTCACTCAGATACGTTATCCGAGGGGACGATGAAGAATGGAACGAAGTGCTGAGTAAAGCAGGACAGGATGCATCTGTGGTCAGCCTGAAGAGGTTAGTGTGGGGGCACTCACATCTCAGAGGCCTATTATAGCAATAGCACTTAGACTTATATACCGCTTCACAGTCCTTTACAGCCCTCTCTAAGCGGGTTACAGAGTCAGCATATTGGCCCCAACAATCTGGGTCTTCATTTTACCGACCTCAAAAGGATGAAAGGCTGAGTCAACCTTGAGCTGGTGAGAATTGAACTGCTGAACTGGTGGCAGCCGGTAATCAGCAGAAGTAGCCTGCAGTACTGCATTCTAACCACTGCGCCATCACGGTTCTTATCTACTACAAATAGTCCTTTATTTATGGCTATTCGTTTTAACAGCTGTGTGAAATTATGACGGTGTTGAAAACATGATTTGTGACTGGATGTTGTACTTACAACTGTTGTTGGATCCCCACAATTACATAAATTCAGGCACTTGGCAACCAGCCTGTATTTATGCCAGTTGGAGCTTCCTGGGGTTGTAGGATCGTAATTTACAATCTTCCTGGAGGCTTCCAACAAGATTATTCAATATGGGAAGCCGGATTTATTTACTGTCCATGGCAAAAAAAAGTTGTAAAACATGATTCACTTAACAACTGCATTGTTTAGCAACAGCAGTGTTGGTGCCAATTGTGGTCATAAATCAAGGACTACCTGTAGTATTCTTTCCGACTTTAGGAAGGTAAAAAATTAGCAAAACAGTTTTACTATTGACCAGCTCTTGGCTGTTGGGAGAGATGCAGATGTTCCCTCACCAGAGAGAGAAGCTCTTGGCGTAGTTTTTTTTTAGACTGGGAATCTTGGACATTTAAACTACCATCTTCACCTGGTTTTTTTTTAAAGTTAGCTTCAGCGATACTTTGGCCCCAGTATGTTTATCTTATAACCTGTGTATTATATTCTACCACAGTGACAAGAAGAGAAAATCAGAAGTTGCCATAGAACCAAGACAGGAGAAGAAATTTAAGAAAAAAAATCCAAAACTGAAGTTGAAGAAATGATTAAAAGGAGGGAAAGCCTCCATCATATGGACTTGGACTTTCTCTTTTGTGAAATCCTGATGTCGTTTGCCAAGCAAATGAGTTGAAATTCTGAGGAAACTTTACCTTAGGAGTGGAAAAGCCACAACAATTTCTTTTTATTGTTGTTGTTGCTTAATATAAAAGCAGCCTTCAAGCAACATCATTTGGAAGATATTTTTATTGCTGCCAGCTCAGCATTTGTGTTTCATTAAGAGAGACTGCAGAGCAGCAAACTGGATTATTACCAGGAATTGTGACTTCAATATTGCCTTGCAAAATCTGATGTGTTCTCTCTCTCTCTCTCTCCCTCTCTCTCTCCCTCCCTCCCTCCCTCCCTCCCTCCCTCCCTCAGACACACACACATCCTTTCTCACATTCTCTCTCTCTTTATATGGGCACATGTTGCCTATGAAGATCTTCCCTTTGAGTTCCTATTGGAGATTTGAAGAGAATCTGGTATTCAATGTTAAGCTGTTCTTTTTTAAAAGAAAATCAGAGTGGGATTAAAAAGCATTCCATGTTATTTTACACTGCTGAAAGTACTTTAGATGCTTGTCACTCATTATTGTTCATTGATGATAAGCTTACTGGTCTGAATGTATGGAGTCAGTTCTTTTACACCATAAGTGGTTATGCTGTGGGCAGGTAAGTGGAGACTTGCCAGTTAAATTGACTTTGTGATTACATCAGGGCTCAGATCTTCCATCCGTAAGAGAACAAGTAGGATTAGGTGATTGCTTGAGACTTGACTTTTCGTGCACTGTGTGTTGCAGAGAAAAGTGTAAGTGTATAATCCCAAGTGCTGCTTCAGAATGTTGTGCTGTTAACCTCCAGTATAGTCTTTTTATCATTAAGACTCTGGACGTTAGCTGGAAAGTATTTCAGTGCCATTTGATGGAAGTTCAAAAGTTCAAATTGAGAACATTTAATAGTGTGTGATTGAAGTGGTACACTCGATTCCCATGGCTCTGTTCCTTCTCCATGGATGTTGTCCCCCACCCCCTTTTCTGCAGCCTCCTTTCCCAGTAAATATTACAATCATATATTAAACTGACTTTATATGATTTTCCTTACTGGGCTTACGGAGATTCATCTTATGGATCGTGGGCTCTCTTGCTCTCTCTGTTTTTGTTGGCTAGCTCAATAGGAATGTTGCCTAACACAATTAAAGCTTACGCTGCAATTTATTTTACCTTGGGTTGAGCTGCTTTTGCGTGGCCTTGGATCATTTCGGGTTTGAGGTCTGCCTTGCCAACAGTGAACAGTTGATTTGTCAAAAGATTAGGGATGACTGAAGTCCTCAAGTGTTCCAATCCCAACCTTGAACTGGAGTTCCAACTATGCTGGAACTCCAGCACAAAGTGGGACTTGAAAGATTATGTTGCAGCTCCTTGTGGAACTCCAGGCAGCTTGACAGGGAGGAGTGGGGGGAGTATTTTGAGAATGGGAGGAGAAATTAAGTACTTTTAGGGCATCTAGGAGTGCCAAAAAAGTGGTTAAGGTGTTTTCACCCATTCTGCATAGAGCCAGCCATGCCTTCTTCCAGATACTTTGTTCTATCCTCTGACTGAGTTTCTACTTTCTTACCTCATTTTTTTTTTTGGTACTAAATATCATCCAAAACTCATGGGCTGTTTGGAGGATTCTACTCAAACAATTTAAAAATAAAGTTGTCTTTGGGCAAAGTCCAGGGTTTTATGGAACACGCTGATCCCTCGTTCTTGTTTCTTGTTGGCTTGTTTTGGCTCCTTCTTGTCAGGGTTCACCTGGTGAGTTTGTTGTGAAAGGGAATGAAAGCAGCTTTGAATGCGGTTCAGATTCCTACCGGTTGGAAAGATTCCAGCCAGGGAGCAAGTAGGGCAGACAAAGATGCCTGGGTGGAATTTCAGAGCAGCTGCCAGTCACCGCAGATACAAATAGATAGATGCCTTAGTGATCTAATTCAGCCTTTTTTATAAGGGGCTTCGTTCATTCACGTCTGTCGGATCGAATCTGTGTGGTGGTGGAACAGCAGCGGGAGGTAAAGGAGCTTGTGTTGGGAGCGAGTGACTCAGGCTGCCTTAATGCAATTTGAGTCCAAGGTAGCAAGAGTTTTAAATTGCTTCCAAATGCATCCATTAGCCTGTAGAGAGCATAAGGACAGACGTCCACAGATGTTCTTGTTTTAGCGACTGCGTAACTGCCTGCCTGTTCGGATCAGTAGGAGGTCTCCCTCTGGGTTACATCCTGCGTAAAAAGGGTAGGTTAGAAACGTCCACTGATAGATTGATTTAATGGGAGGGAAATGTAAAATAATGAAACACTTGCAGTTCTAAGAACAGCTAGTATAAAATAGTTATTACTGGTTTGTAATCATTATTGGTTAAAAGTAGTATGCAGGCGAAGAAAGGCAACACAAGTTGCCTTCCTTCCTAGGGCCACAATTGAGCCCCAAATTTGTGTCACTGAACGAGACAGTTAAATGACTTTTGCCCCATTTTATGACCTTTCCTGCCACAGTTGTTAAGCGAATCACTGCAGTTGTGAATCACACAATTGTAAAGTGAATCTGGCTTCCCCATAGACTTTGCCTGTCAGAAGGTCCCACAAGGGAGATACATGGCCCCGAGACATTGCATCCGTCATAAATAGGAGTCCATTGCCAAGCATCTGAAATTTGATCACATGACCACGGGGATGCTACAATGGTTGTAAGTCTGATAAATGATCCCAAGTCACTTTTTTTCAGTACCGTTGTAACTTCGGTCACTAAACGAACAGTTGTTAAGTTGAGGACTATCTGTATTTGTAAGATTTCCAAGTAATTTCTGTTTGAGTTAGGATTGTCTTCTGCTTCCACTACTGCCACCTCTTAATTCTATACTGTTGCATGACTGCTACAAAGAAGAATAGAATAGACATTGGAGGTCTTCTAGTCCAGAGCCCTGCTAAAGCAGGAGAACCTATACTATACCATAGAAATGGCTGTCTAGTCTCTTCTTAAAAACCTCCAGTGATGGAACGCCCATGATTTCTGAAGGGAAGCTATTCCACTGGTTAATTGTCCTCATGGTTAGGAAGTTTCTCCTTAATTCCAGATTGATTTGCTCTTTGATTAGTGTCAGTCCATTGTTTCTTGTCCTGCCCTCTGATGCTTTGTAGAATAATTTGACCCCCTCTTCTTTGTGGCAGTCCCTCAAATACTATCATGTCGCCCCTAATTCTTCTTTTGAGTGAGTATTTATTTTATTAATCAAATTTCTAGACCGCCCTTCTCCCGAAGGACTCAGGGCGGTGTACAGCCATATTAAAATACATAGATAGACAATGAATTTAAAATAAATTTTAAAATGAAATATTTAGCCGGCCAATTGAACTAAAAATAATAAAACCAATTAAAATCAGTATAAAATTTAAAATTTAAAATTTAAAAGCTAAAAAATCTAATCCAGTCCTGCGCACCTGAATAAGTGTGTTTTAAGTTCACGACGGAAGGTTCTAAGGTCCGAGAGTTGGCGAAGTCCTGGGGGGAGCTCGTTCCAGAGGGCGGGAGCCCCCGCAGAGAAGGCCCTTCCCCTGGGTGTCGCCAGACGACACTGCCTAGCTGACGGCACCCTGAGGAGTCCCTCTGTGAGAGCGCACGGGTCGGTGAGAGGTATTCGGTAGCAGAAGGCGGTCCCGTAAATAGCCCGGCCCTATGCCATGGAGCGCTTTAAAGGTGATCACCAACACCTTGAAGCGCACCCGGAAGGCCACAGGTAGCCAGTGCAGTCTGCGCAGGATAGGTGTCACCCGGGAGCCACGAGGGGCTCCTTCTATCACCCGCGCAGCCGCATTCTGGACTAACTGCAGTCTCCGGATGCCCTTCAAGGGGAGCCCCATGTAGAGAGCATTGCAGTAATCTAGGCGAGATGTCACGAGGGCGTGAGTGACCGTGCATAGGGCATCCCGGTCTAGAAAGGGGCGCAACTGGCGCACCAGGCGAACCTGGTAAAAAGCTCTCCTGGAGACGGCCGCCAAATGATCTTCAAAGGACAGCCGTTCATCCAGGAGGACGCCCAAGTTGCGGACCCTCTCCATTGGGGCCAATGACTCGCCTCCAACAGTCAGCCGCGGCTGCAGCTGACTGTACCGGGATGCCGGCATCCACAGCCACTCTGTCTTGGAGGGATTGAGCCTGAGCCTGTTTCTCCCCATCCAGACCCGTCGGCTTCCAGACACCGGGACAGCACTTGATAGCTTCATTGGGGTGGCCCGTGGAAAAGTACAGCTGGGTGTCATCAGCGACAGCTGGTACCTCACACGAAGCCACTGATGATCTCACCCAGCGGCTTCATATAGATGTTGAACAAGAGGGTGAGAGAATCGGCCCTGCGGCACCCCACAAGTGAGGTGCCTCGAGCCGACCTCTGCCCCCGTCAACACCGTCTGCGACCGATCGGAGAGATAGGAGGAGAACCACCGATAAACGGTGCCTCCACTCCCAATCCCTCCAACCGGCGCAGCAGGATACCATGGTCGATGGTATCAAAAGCCGCTGAGAGGTCTAATAGGACCAGGGCAGAGGAACAACCCCTATCCCTGGCCCTCAGAGATCATCCACCAACGCGACCAAAGCCGTCTCAGTGCTGTAACCGGGCGGAAACCGGACTGGAGCAGGTCTAGATAGACAGTTTCATCCAGGTGCAAGGAAACTGATATGCCACCATACTCTCTACAACCTTCGCCGTGGCGAAGGTTGGAACAGACGATAGTTACTTAAAACAGCGGGTCAAGGCAGGCTTCTTGAGGAGGGTCTCACCACCGCCTCTTTCAAGGCGGCCGGAAGACTCCCTCCACCAAGGAAGCACTCGTAATTGCCTGGAGCCAGCCTCGTGTCACCTCCTGGGTGGCCAGCACCAACCAGGAGGGCACGGGTCCAGTAAACATGTGGTGGCATTCAACCTACCCAACAACCTGTCCATGTCCTCGGAGCCACAGGGTCAAACTCATCCCATAAAATATCACCAAGACCACCCTCGGACGCCTCCCCTGAGTCACTGCAATTTTGGTCCAGACCGTCCCGAAGCTGAACGATTTTATCGTATAGATAACCGTTAAACTCCTCAGCACGTCCCTGCAACGGGTCATCCCGCTCCCCTGGTGAAGGAGGGCAGGTCACCCGAAACAGGGCGGCTGGGCGGTTATCTGCCGGCGCAATGAGGGAGGAGGCGAGCAACGCCAGATCCTCAATGCCACTAGGTAAGTCCTAGTATAGGACTTCACTAGTGTCCGATCAGCCTCGGAACGGCTAGACCTCCAAGAACTCTCCAGGCGTCTTCTCTGGCGCTTCATCCCCCTCAGCTCCTCGGAGAACCAAGGAGCCGTATGAGTAGAAGGTATGAGTAGAAATGGGTTGGTAACTTGTGGTTTTCAGCTTGGATATGACCACTTAATCTACTTATTTTTAATATTTATAACCTGTTTTTTTCTCTAGGAGCTTAAGATAACTTACACAGGGAAATCCTGTGACTTAGATGGGCTAAGACACTGACTGGCCCAATGTCACAGAGTATCCATGGCTACAGGTGGACTTGAACTTCCATAGTCTTTGCATAGGACCTATTCTGCCATGTACTGGCTTTTTCATTGCTACCTAATGAGCTGCTTCTACATTTTAAGAAACAAGCCTAGTCTTGAAGCACACACTAACAACTGATCAGCTTTCCTTTGTGCAAGGGAAAATTAGCTCATTTCGAAGAATGGAAGAAAAAAAGAATTGTGTAGACTTTTTTTTTTAAAGCACTTTTCAGAATCCTGATACAGCATAAATTGTCTATAGTCAAACTTAATTAGCTCTATATGCTTAATTGGCTCTTTATGCTTTGGCGCTATATCCTTTTCGCCTTTTAAACAGATAATGTACGAAATGAATTATTATTGAAGGAGACTGTCATCTTGACATCAAGAAGTCCTATCAAGATGACCCAGAATTAATTAATCTCAGAATAGTGTTGGAAAATAGGGCATTAGAAATAAAAAAGGAACACTGGGGAACCCATCAATGAGGGGTGTCAAATCTGAGCACATAGCAGAGACGACCTTTTCAAAATTGACCATAATTGGTATGTGGCTCCAGCTAATTTGGGGAACCAGCTTATATTCTTTCAAGTGCTAGAAAATTAGTCTGTAGTTAGACTCTCAGTTATACTTTGGTTTTGTCCTGTACTTTCTCTAGAATGGAATAAAACATTTGAAAAGGTAACTTAAGACTTTAGGACAAAACCATTTGAGAACAAAATTCTGGCAAAGTACAGAGACCCCTGTCATGTGAGCAAAGAAGCAGAAACAATACTGTATTTGTTTTAGCCAACAATTTTATCAATGTTGACAAGAGGGTAATCTATTATGACATGCTTTTACCAAATTATGGATATAAATCTATAAGCAGTGGAGCAGTGGCTAGTTAATGGGTCTCTTTTAGTAGCGTGAGTTCAATAATTGCATTCAACATCAGGTTGCAAATACACGAGGGTCGAAGTTGTATTGTGACATCGCTGCACATGTGTCCGTTTGACATACATTTGGTTTGCAGCGATGCTTGATTTTCAAGCACACTTCATTAGGATTTCACCCTATTATCTTTTTATGTTGTAAATTCTATATATCTGTAGCATTTCCATGCATAATATTTAAAATCTGCCTGAAAAAACAACAACTTCTTTCTCCTGAATTGCTGGAACCAAAGCACTTCATGGATTTATTTGGCAAGTCTCTGCCAGCAGAAGGAACTGTGATGTCTTAAAACAGGAGTCCCCAATCCCTGGGCTGTGGCTCACTACTGGGCTGTTGCCTATTCGGAATTGGGCTGCATGAGGTAGCTTGGAGCAACAGGCTGGTGGGCACCGGCTGCTTATGCAAGTTGACCCGTGCTTGCCAGCCCGCCACTTGTGCAAGGGCTGCATGTGCATACACGCGCACCAGCCCATCACTCACCCAGTCCAGTTCCCCTCTTCCTCCCCCACCTCCCCCCCCGCCGGGCTGCCCAGCCACAAAGGTTGGAGACCACTGTCCTAAAAGGTTCCCTATATGTGCATGCTAAGAAGTCTTTCAAGACCTGAGTCCTGTGGCATTTTTCTTCCTGCAATGATAGTTTCTTCAAAAAGGTTTGCTTTTGAATATTAAAGATTGCCAGGTGAAGCCATTATCTGCATCCAGTGCATTTTTGATGGAAAGACCAAGGAACTGGCCAGTTCCCCTTGTGGGTCTGAGCATGCTGTGATTTGGAGGAGAAGAACAAAGCTATGTAGGGCTGCCACAGTTCCCTGTAGGGGGGGGAAGGAGATGGTATGACCTAGTTGTCAGGTGTGATTGTGCCTCTGTTTCAGAAACACTCGAATGGTTCTGACAGTTGGCAGCACCTATCTTGCTAGCTGGGAAAGGTCTTTGTCAGAAAGAGTGGATGCCCCTTAAGTTGAAGGCTGTATAGTTGAGAAAGCCTGATCTGCAGCTGGAGCAACGCATCTGGTAAAACTGAAAATATGATACTCAGTCTTCGACTCTGTGATGCAAGGCTCAGGTATTTGAAGTGGAGACTGGGGAAAAACGATGCTTTTCATACCAGCTTTATACCTGGAACTTACTTCTGCTAAATTGCCCAATTGGTTGGTGCACGCCTCTACCCTAATCCCATAAAATTAAGTAAAATACTGGCTCTCACCCAACGAAACCTGCACAAATCAGTGCATTAGTCTTTAATATGGCCAGCAGAGATGGTTTTGTTTGTGTTGCACCAGCCCAGCACCCCTCTGGAAACTAAAGCAGTGGACTCGCCCAAGAGAACTACTCTAGTCACTTGTTGGCTCATTTAGGACCACTAAATGGAGACTTCATGCTTTTTATACCTTTCAAAAAACACACACTGGCAGCTTTTATGTTAATTTTTACAAGTTGGGCGGGATATAGGAAAGCCTTTTTGTTGCTTAATAGGGATCTTCTTTAATGGCAACAAGGCTGATCTATCCAGATTAGCCTCTTTCCCTTCCACAGGTCCCAAAGCAGATCCTCCCCGATGCTATTAGCAGCCTGATATTTGCTAACACTTCCACTAGGAAAGTCCTAGGCTTGTAAGGATCTGGAGGAAAGGGTTGCCTAGGGGATGTGCACAGCAGTGGAAGTTCATCCGGTGCTGCCAACCGTAGTAACAGCCTAGGCCCCAGGAGGGTAAGCGGTGCATTCAGCTTGGATGGGGGGAGTGACTTCTCAGCAGATGCTGGTGGCAATCTTTTTTGTTGCCTTTTTTTTTTAAAGAAGGTGGTTAACAGGATGGGCAACGGCTCGAGCCCAAAGAGATGGTGGGTGGCTGGTCACAGAGGTCTTCTTTGTGGTCAAGTTTCTTATTGCCAGAGATCAGCATGGACTTCAGAAAACGGGGAGAGTTGTTTGCCTAAGTAAATAAATCAACAAACACTAAATACAGATTTTCTCAATGTGCTTGTGTCCACTTGTTGTTGTAATTCACATGTCTGAACTTCCTTGGCATTTTTTAGCTGCAGCAGCTGTTTCCCTGGTGCAGCTTTCTTGGCAGCCCTCAGTCAAGCTACAGGGGTGGGTGAGAGAGATGCATTTTTGTGGTCCTGTAACTTCATTAGAAAGGCCTAGAGTGAAATGGCCTCTTAAGAATTTAGGCTTGGGGAGCTTTTTGACTAAAATAAAATAAAATAGGAGCCCCTAAGCCTGCAGAGGTTCTCCAAGGCTCAATTTCAGTGCGGTACTGAAAATGTCTGAACCTTTTACAACTGCACACTTTTTAAAGGTATCCTGCACCTGAGAAATCTTATTTGACTTGGCATAGAAAGGCTGTTATTCCTGTCAGTGTCTAATAGCAGTTTTTGTAAATAATCCCCGTTTGCTGCAAGTGAAAAGTTGACCATGGTTCTCCTGACTATGATCACCTCCACTGTCCAAAGCAAAAATAAAAATTTGATCCATGCACATTTGATCCATAAGGTTTCTTAGGGACCTTTAAAAAGTTGTAAATGTTCAGACATTTGTAGAACCTCTATAGGCTTAGGGGCTCCTATTTTATTTTATTTCAGGCATACTCCACAGAGAAAAATAGTATTTAGCACAGAAACCATGAGCTGGGAATATACACAATACAATTTCAGAGCACCAGGTGAAGAATGCGCAGATTAGCAAACTGAAAATTTTCTAATTTTGCAAAAGCATTTTAAAAAGCATGTGTAGGCAGGCCTTTCACTGAGTTTTTGACTCCTGGAGATTGCCTGGACAGCCGTTTTCTTGACAAGATTTTTTTTTTTGGGAAGTGGCTTGCCATTGCCTGTCTTTTAGGACTGAGACAGAGTGATTGGCCCAAGGTCACTGGGCTGGCTTCATACTCAAGGCAGGACTAAAACTCAGTCTCTGGTTTCAAGCCTGATGCTTTAACCCAAAGCAGAGGTCTCCAACCTTGGTCCGTTTAAAACTTGTGGACTTCAACTCCCAGAGTCCCTCAGCAGCAAAGCTGGCTGAGGAACTCTGGGAGTTGAAGTCCACAAGTCTTAAACGGACCAAGGTTGGAGACCCCTGACCCAGAGGTATTCAAACTTCGCAGCTCTAAGACCTGTGGACTTCAACTCCCAGAATTCTCCAGCCAGCATAGCTCCAGCTGGCTGGAGAATTCTGGGAGTTGAAGTCCACAAGTCTTAAAGCTGCCAAGTTTGAAGACCTCTGTTTTAACCACTACACTAAACTGGCCCTCTTTTAAAGGCAGTATTTTTGCCTATATTCCTTGCAATCCAGCAAGCACAGAAATTTGTGGTGGTGGGGAGACTGTATTTATATAGCCCATTTTGTTTTGTGTTAAATTATTAAGCTTTACACCATCTGCAAAGTTTAACCAAGTGTCATGTTGTTAATAAAATATGGGACATTTACATAAAGGACAACATTAATGTACAGTTAATATAGCAGACATTATCACAATACAACGGATTTTTGTACAGGCAGCTAAATCAGCTATTTAAAAATTATTTCCCAAAATGACAATCTCTGGGGTATTTCCTAACTACTTAATGACAAATCTTACACTTTTCTTTGATCTGGAGAATGTGAGGAGCTTGTGTTTGTTTTGCGGATCCAGATTAGAAAAAATGACAGATTTATAGCTTATCTTTTTTTTTAATACGTAGGACTATTCTGCAAAGTAAGAATTGAAATGTGTAGGTAATTCATACAGTTCTCATGTTTTGATTTTTCTCCACCTATCCCACTTCTACCTTGACCCATTTATAAATATTTTAGTTAGGTATTGCCTTTGTGCCATGTGACTTACATGCTTTATGCAAATGTACCAAACTCTTTAGGCACAGGTTGTAACCGATAAAGGAGCAAGATACCTGAGAAAAATAATTTCCCCCCAGTTAGTTTACCCAATCACCTTGTTTAGTCACAATTATGGCTTGTGTTATTGCCGAACTGCTCCAATCTTTATAGCCTTAAACCAAATGTAATAAGCAGTGGCGGGCTGCTGCCGGTGTGAACCGGTTCGCGGGAACCGGTAGTTCTGACCAGGGCTGGCCCCGCTCACCCACCCTGGTGTTATCACGTCCTATATAATCGCTGGTTTTTTGATGCCACATGCGTGTTCACATTTGCGAACCGGTTGTTACAACTGGCAGCAGCCCACCCCTGGTAATAAGTATTTCTAAACATGGTTCATTCTGTAATGAATGCTTTTCTCTCTGTCAAAAATGAAGATTTTATGGTGAGGACCTTAAACGCCCAAATAGATAATTATGGGGAAAGCCTCTCTTGCTTCTGAAACATCTATACATTTGCATGATTTCCATTGCTCCATTATCTTTCCTGAAACACCACAAAAACACTTGTGGCATGCACCTAGTTCCCTTCCCATTTGATTTGACTTCTTTCCCCCTTGATTGGTTTGACAATCTATCCTTCAAAAAATATTTGATTTATGCATATTTCTCCAATTGGTAACTGTAATCCCTTTGTTAATACTGAATTATTACAACTATATCCTAAATTACTATTTTCTAGTCCATTCAAAGATGGAAGCAAAATGCTGAGTATTGGAAAGAGGGGAAGCATGTACTTATTTCAGCTATTTCCCATGTCAACCCTTAAATTTCAATGCAGACTGAAGTGCATGTGGAGGGATATGAAAATAATTTGTCCCAGTCTTACTGACTTTCTGCCTCAAATGGTGAGATGACATGTGCAAAAGTCCTTGTTAAATCATTTACAATGATTTAATATTCAAATTTGAACCCAGTCGGGCCTGATTCACCTCCGCTAGCTGAAATCCAGTTTAGTGAGTCAGCATGCTATCACACGCAGCAAATGGTGCAGTAGCAGTATTTAAATGTGGCTCTCATTCGAAACCATACAATTCAGGCTGCATGTGTAGTCTGCATGGAGCTTGATTATTGCTTGCAACTTCCAGTTCTAAAACTGATATGTACAAATATACAGTCTTTCTATACAGAGATCCCTTTAGCTGGAATTCCCCAGTCATATTTCTGTGCGTGATGCACATAATTCCCAGGTGGACGGTGGTCCAGATCATAAGCACCAGATCAGGCAATTCAGGCAGTTTTTGCTATAATAGCATTGACAAAGCAAGCCCCACCCCATTATATACAGCTATATTGCAGAAATGAGAGAAATTCTATCTGCAACAACTAGTATCATAGATACCACAGTGTGATGGTCTTAGCAATAATGATTTGCACAAAGATGTGGGTAGCTGTAAAGATTAGTGACACCAGGTTATGTTTTTTTTAAATACAAAAATGGATAGCCAGAGCCAGTTAAAAACAGGCCAAAATAACCTAGAATCATCTTAGGTAGCATATTATTGTTATCTTCAAAACTAGCTTTTTTTTTAAAAAAAAACTTTAGCCCCTACTGAACCTGCACGTCTCAGTGGACAAAGCAAAAGCCAGATCTGTTTGCAGCAGGGCACTCTGGTGGAATCAGCTAGCCCAACATTAGACAGTTTTGAGTAGCCAAAGTCGAGAGAAATTGGAATTTCTACATTCATAGCCATTTTTTTTAACAGTCCATCCTCTGGCTAAATGCCAACTATGGTTTGTGCATTCTTCTATGCGATCTTTTGGACACTTAGAAGTGAATTTCCCCCTGAGTTCTCCTTTCTGATGCGTACCTAACAGAATAGCAGCATCCCACCTCAGATTCTGCTCATCCGTTTTTCAGCTAAAAACCGTTGTGGCTTGTGAACACTTTGCAGAGTTATTTTTCTTGCCTTTGGATAAGTTTGCTGAGGTGGTGGAAGAGGCACTGTCTTCAGAAGCTGGATGAAGCAGCCACGATGGGGCCAAGATCCCATTTCAGTGCAGTTCAACGAGCAGGTGCTTTCCTTAACAGCAGGGCCACGGATCTTAGCAATTACACTCTTGAAGTTACATAAATGGAATGGAGTCTGCTGGCCAAAGTGGATTGCAAATCCTGGAGGGGATCCAGGCCCTGAACCCTACTGTTCCTGCCATAGATGAGCTGTCTGAACGATTCCTGCTGCACCAGGGAGTTCATATGCTTGAGAAAAAAGCCTTCGCAAAAAGAGGCCAGCTCTGGGGCATTATGGATCTATAAAAGACAAAGGGATGCTGTGATAAAATACATATCTGAGGCAGCTGTCAATTATCCCCCCTCTCTCCCACCCTTCTTCCTCCCTCCCTCCCAAGACAGCTTCACCCTGATAGCAAATGCCTGACAGCATTTTCATCCTGTGGTTAAAAAGTACTGTCTATTTTGTGTGTGTCCATCCACCTGCTTTCTGTGTGGCTATTCCACGGAGATATTTTAAAGTGGTTAAAATGCCCCCCCCAACCCTCTTTTCCTCTGCTGCTTGTTGAGCCAAAGTAAAGGAAACCTTAAAAGGGAATGAGCAAGTGGCCAGTGAAAGTGCCAGGCTAATAAAGAAAGTCCTTGTTTAGCGACTATTCACAGGTACAATAGGGATGAAAAAGTAATTTGACAACCAATTCTCACAATGGACGACCTTCCCAGGGCCAAGGAAAGCTGAAGGAAATTCATAAACAGAGTCACGGTTTCACTTAGCAACTGCTTTGCTTAACAAGTTGCCGGCCCCAATTGTGGTTGTTAAACGAGGATTCCCTGCATCTGTTTGGTTATGGAAGACTGCAATTAATGTGAAAGAATGATGACTAAGTTCCAGAATGCATAGTTTTAGCAGTCAAACAAATTTGAGGCATGTAAGATGGGTCTTACGAAGAAAAGAAATAAAGTAAACCCAAGTGAGTAAACCCAAGTGAGAGAGGTAGTTCCCAAGCCTGGATCTTCATATTCAGCTGCCACCCATGATTGTTTATTATTTTGCAATACTTGGCTTCCCCATATAAATAGGGGAACCTTTCCTAAGACTGGCCTTCTATAAGACCCGTTTTACTGGTTTCCAGCTTCTGATGCATTTAAGGCCGTTTTTCCAATTCCTCTCCTCTGGCATTTCTTCTACATGGAAGTTGACTAGAATGTCATCTGTACCTTGGCATATTTATAGATGTGAACACAGCTTTCAGTATTGATGGTCTGAGCACACAGTATCTCACAGTGGCGCTGGAGGCCATCCAACTGGAATAAACTTGCAGCTGAGAGCAACTGGCCGGGATGAAAGAGAAGGCATTATTTTAACAATCTGCTCGTTCTATTGACATGCAATATCTCTAGGTCACCCCTGAGCTGAAGTCTTTTGGGTGACAGTCAAAAAAATAAATAAATCTTAAAATGTAACACATCTTAAAAATGAAAAATATCAGTGTGTATTAAAAAAATAATAAATGAATTTTTAGAACTCAAAAGTATTTACCGGGAATGGAAGAAAATGCAGAATAGGCCTCACTGTCTCATTTATTGTAATCTCACTTGAGAGGGGCCTTTCATTTTGGATGTCAACGTTCATGTAGGAATACACAAGAGGAGAAATTTTGTAGCCCTATAAATTTTGGGGACTATTTCAAAAGCTGTCTTTGCACAATAGATTTTGTCCTGATTTTATCAATTCAAATTATTAGTCACAGAGATACACTAGTAATCATGAGGGATTAAGTAATACCTCCAAACTGCCTTTTTTCAGATAATTCGGAATGCTTAATTGAGGAATAATACACCCTAATAATGCCTCTGTCCAAGGTCGCTGGGATGGGAAGTTTTCTCTATAATAACATATAGTTTCCTTCAGATCAACATCAAATCCTGGATATGCCCACATTTGCGTGAGCACATCTGTATGTTTGCAACAATGTGGATGTGGTTTGTCACTGTTGCCTTCTGGGATATTTTTTCACCTTTCCATTGCATTTTTCATGTGAGTGTCTGCATAGTTCTATTAGAATTCGTTGTCATTAATTTTTCAAGACAAAGGCTAGTCGGTGCTGTACTTTATTAAAAACAGTCTGAAATGTTAACATATTTATTTATTCTCTGCATTTATTGTTTTTATAAACAATCAAGCAAATATACACAATACTCCTTCCTCTTCCTATTTTCCCCACAACGATCCTGTGAGGTGGATTGGAGAGTAACTGGCCCAAAGTCACCCAGATAGCTTTCCTGCCTAAGGCAAGACTAGAATTCACAGTATCCTGGTTTCTAGACTGGTGCCTTCACCATCTACACCAGTGATGGTTAATCTTTTTGGTGCTGAGTGCCCAAAGTGTGTGCACAAAAGAATGCACCCCTGTGTATACGTGCATATCCCGGTGCATGCGTGTGTGTTTCTTGTGCATGCGTGTCTCTCACACATGCACCATGCACCCCCCGGTGCATGCGCCCCGCCCCCCACGCTCCATTTTGGCTTCCAGGTTGGTGCAGGAGGCCTTCCAGGCCCAAAATGCAATGTGAGTGCCCCCCGTGCATGCACCCCACCCCCCACGCATGTGTGGCAGAGACCCAAAGACCAGCTGGCCGGCAGGAGGCATGCGCGCATGCGCGGTACAGCTGGGCTGGGGCGACGGCTGGCGTGGCTGCAGAGAAGGCTCTGTGTGCCACCTGTGGCACATGTGCCATAGGTTCGTCATCATGGATCTACACTAACCATCTCTTTTTTGGTACTATGTAAAACGATTCCAATCTTCCTACAAGCGCAAAAAAAATCCCATTATAGTAATCCCCAGAGATATTACAAAGATATTGCAATGGTGTGATGGCTGCATTTTGTGTGTATGTGAAATTCTGCAGTCTAACTAAGCTCTTCAAGCTGTAACTGTTGTTCAACCACAAGTCCCAAGGCCTTATATCTACATCTACGTGCCTGACTCAGAGATCTCATCCTTGTTGCTACCTCAGCATGATGAAGACTAACTTCCTTATCTTTTTTCTCAAGGTTATTTCTACTTGATTATTCCCAATATCTGTCATTACTTTAGCCTTGGTGCTTATCTTTAATCCCCTCTGCTTTGCACTTTAGATTTTATAATACTCCGGTTAATCTCAAAGCTGCCAGAGGGAGCTCAGATTGTTCCTCTTTTTTCTTGGCTAATACACCATTTTCTTCTTTTTGACTGTCCCACACACAGTTCAGCACTGCAGGCTATCTCCAAACAAATCAACCGCTCCATCAGTCACAGTAATGAATGGCTTGAGATAACAATTTCAAACTTTAGCAAGTTGGGGAAAGTTGAAGTAAATTATTATTAATAAAACATTCATTCATACATCAATTTATATCCTGCTTTTTTACCCAGACAATTTCTCTTGACATGCATTGAATCGAGTTGCTTATTCAATCTATATTTCTGACAATCAGTCTAGAATATTTTCATCATTTTTCCATCAATCAAAATAATTTTTTTTATTTGCATTTATATCCCGCCCTTCTCCGAAGACTGTTTTTTGTGCTGTTTTGGTTTGCAAATGGATTGGATGAACAGTTTTAACTCTAGAATTCATTTACTGAATATGCAGACGAGTGTTCCTGCAATTAGCACCGGTTCTGTAATGAAGACCCATTAGCCATAGGCCAAAAGTCAATGAGAGGCAAATGCTCACCTCTAGGATATCAGCTATGGGGATTTCCATGGCTTCCATTCCTCCATAATATAAATACTGCATCAGCATCTATAAGAAGAAAGGTAGAATTTCACTCAGTGGTGGGTTGCTACTGGTTCGCCCCGGATAGGGTGAACTGGTAGTGGTGGTGGCGGGAGGCTCTGTCCACCCACCTGGACACTTCGGCATGCACAGAAGCGTCGAGCGTGCACGTGAGCACCCACAAGCATGCACCCACAAGCGAACCAGTAGCAATAGGTTTTGAAACCCACTACTGGTTTCACTTAAGAGGACCAAACAGAAACCTTTCACTACTAAAATGAAAACAAATGCAACATGCAGCATTAACCCTCCCTTAAAAGATGAACCATAATGTTTGATGTTATGTACATTGGCAGCAAGATTACTTATGCACAAAAATGGAAGGGCACTTTGATTCTCACAATGGATAGAATGGCTGCAAAAGTTGATAGAGTTAGTAGAGATGGCTAAATTGACTGCTTTTTTCTTTTTTTAAAGAAAAAAAATACTATTGTTTCTATTTGGAAACCACTTCTGGACTTTATGCTTGAGGTGGAAAAAAATAAAACTTTGATTTTGTGTTTTACTGATTATATAGGTTTGTTGTTATAGAAATGGTTAGTTTATACTATTATGTAAAAGTAAAAAAAATTGAGGTTTGATGCTATTTTCTTATTCTACTTATTCTACAGTCGGAAGTATTTTCTTTTTCCACTTTTTCCTACACTTTCCCCTTCTTTTCTCCCTCCCTTATTTTCCTACTCTTTTCTTTTATATTTTTGTATTTTATATTATAAACTATTTTTTAAAAAAAGATCAGAAAAGTGGCTTGCAAAGACTGGTGTAAAGTTAACAAACCCTGGTCAATAGAATCCTAACTGCTTCTATCTTCTCCTAGTTCATTGCAACATAACCACAACCAAAGGTGCTTTTTTTTCCCCCCCAAGAGGCAACTGGACTTGAAGGAAAAAAGCACCTTTGGGACAACCATGACTTAGATGACTGAGAATCTCCATAGACATATAACTAAACCAGTGGTGGGATTCAAATAATTTAACAACCGGTTCTCTGCCCAGCTGAGTAGGCGTGGCTTGGTGGTTATGTGACCGTGTGGGCGTGGCCAACTCAACATCACTCACATCGTTGGGCGCTTCGTCTTAGCTGTTACAATGTACTAAGGCTTAACTAGAGAGGCAGTTTCTGTAAGCAGGGAAATAAAGATTAGGCTAGAAACACCACCAGAATGTTTCCTTCCTGCCTTCCTTACAGGATTAGCCCTGTAAAGTGGGGAAAAAAACAAAATAAGATTTCTTCCAACAACCAGTTCTCTGAACTGCTTAGAAAGTTAACAACCGGTTCTCCCGAATAGGTGCGAACTGGCTAAATCCCACCACTGAATGAAACCCATATAATGCAAATGCATATATAGATATATATATTAAATTGACTGTGAGTTGAGGAAAACCAACTGATTCTTTTGATAGTTCTAAATATTATCTTTTCTGGGTCTCCAGCTTTTACATATTTTCAGCTTGCTCTATAACAGGGGTGTCAAACTCACATCGTCACGGTATCATCAGGTGACGAATCGTGATGTTTTCCCCCATCGCTAAACTGGGTGTGGGCGTGGGGCCATGAGTTTAACACCCCTGCCCTATAAAAACGAAACTAGAGAGCAGAATATGCTGCTATTATACTTGACTGCAGAAAATACGACTTCAGCAACAGAGTGGTCAATGCCTGGAATGCACTACCTGACTCTGTGGTTCATCCCCAAACACCAAAATTTTAACCTAAGACTGTTGTCTACTGTTGACCTCACCCCATTCCTAAGAAGAGGTCTGTAAGGAGGTCTGTAAGGGGCATGCAAAGTGCACCAACGTGCCTAATGACCCCGTCCTAATGTTCCCTTTATTTGTATTCATTTCATTTATTCAAATCATGTTTATATTTATATATATTATCTAATACAAAATAATAAAGATTTTATCGATCTATTTTTTTTCCATGTCAAAGTCAGCTTTATTTATTGTCTTTTGACAACATTCCACATCCTAGGTTATGTATCTATTTAAAAATATTCCACATTCAAGTTTTGGGATTGTTTTTTTTTACAAGAAAGCCTCATAAGCCTTCAATTGCTTAAGTGGATTTAATACAAAGCCAGCAAGATTTTTTGCTCTATTCATATTTAATTTGTTTAACAGAGCATGACAATTATGCCTGGGAAGTTTTGGTTACTATCCATGGAATATACTTTTGCTAAGAAAAATGACTATTATTCAGTATATGCTTGCATCTCAGGAACACTTATAATGGGGAAAAAAATGAACTTTGGGTGGATCTGGCCTATCTGATGAAAGAAAAAAACAACTGGCAGGGTTTTTATTGTTGCTGATGATTCGACCTCATCCCATGGACATAAGCATAAACCACTATCTTTAGTCAGAGTTAATCATTGCTTTCTTATTGTGCAAATGTGCTAAGCATCAGAAGATAAATGCGTTCAAAATCTCAGCTCCACATTTCAGTGTTGGACAATGAAAAGAATAAACTGAACTATTCTTTGAAACCCACCTTGAAGATATTATATCTCATGTCACTAATTTCCACAATCTTACTGCCTTGGCTGTCTTGTCCTGTTTTATTGGTCATCAGTGTCTTAAATCTGTGAAAAGAAGCAGAGGTGATTTCTTAGGAGGTTTTACAGGATTATTTGCTTGGATTATGTTTTAACTGATAAAGTATAAATGCCTTCCCACTATCCCACCCAACTCCATTCTTTGAATTTTTAGGATCATCAGCCTTCCTAGCAGAAGCTTCCTGCAAAAAAAAAACCAAAAAAACACACACCAAACCAACAAAACAAAACAAACCTAACAGGTACTCTCTCAACTTATTGGACAATTCTGATTCTAACTATCTGTCATTGAAAACTAGTCTTTCTTCAAGCATAAGAAAGCAATTCCAGGAATCCAGTTCAGATTTAATTTGAAACTAGGCTGAGAAAAAGGAACCAGGGATAATGATTGTATGATATCCCAACAGTGGGCACATTTAAACTGGATTTGTAGTTAACTATAATAAAACAACATTGTAATTTCCCCCTAAATATATGTGTTGTGCTACTGTAAAACTGTTTGGTGCACTATCCCAATTCTAAAAGCACCAGAACAAATATTGATGTAAGCTTGCCTAAATTTTGGATTGCACCATGCCATAATCCCTAGGTTTTCACATTTTTGTCGTCTCATAATGGTGCCTCTAGCAATAATGGTGGATCAAATCCTACACTATGAATCTGATATTTAATAAGAGCATAGCCCTCTTCAAACCATTTTGAAATGGTTTGATGGAACATGAACAATATTCTAAGGATATATTTGATCAAAGTCAAATCTCAATGTATAGGTCCACATCCTATTCAGTATATCGAATCCCTAACCCCTGCACCGCAGACCAGTACCAGTCTGTGGCCTGTTAGAAACTGGGCTACAAAGCTGGAAGTGAGTGGCAAGTGAACGTGCAAAATGGAAACCATCCTGCCTCTCCTCCACAGTCCATGGAAAAATTGTCTTCCATGAAACCAGTAGACAGGATATTTGAATGAAATATACTGGTATTGCAGCAGTCCCAAACTGCTACATTATATCTTATTCAAATATCCTGTCTACATCTTCTGGAATAAAATGGAGAGGCAGGGCTAGGCCATTTACATATTGATTTGACTTCAGTCCCCATGCTTAAATACTGTAGTTATCTCTTGATTTATTCGAAATGGGGCACAGCATGAAAGATAGATGAGCAGAATCATAGGATATTCCATGGCATAACTGCAATCATCTACCAGATAGGCTAATTTTGCACAGTCCAAGGTAATGAGATTAACAGAAAGTAACTAATCACATAATACCTCCCATTTATTTCAGCAAGGTTCATCTCCTTGCTGTTGACCAAAGTACCCAGATCCAAATTGCAAATACAATAAAATCTACAGGATCCTGATCAGCAATTACTCTATTGTGCAGAAATCTGCAGGGACCGACTTATAATGTGCTGGGTAGGTTTCTTTAGGAGTGACTAGAGAAATCCAAATTTCAAGGAGACAGTATCTCTTTTTATTAGGGAGAAATTTACAAAGCTCAGGCGAGAAATGAAGTTCCCCTTTCTATTAAACTTAATAAGCCAAGAGGGACAAGATTAAGCAAGTGAGTGGCCAATATTTTGTTTATATTCTCAAATTTCAGTTGTTGGAGTGCTTTCAGTAATAATCGAGTATATGTACTGTAAGTGGAGCTGAGCATTTCCATAACAGGAAGAACATTTAGTGCAGACCTTAGTCAAAATGAATATAGACAAGTTGATCTTTCAAATATCTCACAGAGACATCAAAACAAGCTACAGAGTATTCTATCACTTCTTGTCTAGGGCCAGAATGCAACTGGCTTCTAACTCCATGGACAATATTGAAATAGTAATGTAAATAGTGGTAATAAAGAACTCTTAAAGTCAATCAAATATAATATATTATTATTACTATTACCAGTTTAAAAATGCAAACTTTTAAATTAACATATGAACTTTAACCTTCCATGTTTCATGCATGGGTGTGTGTGTGCTCCCATTGCATTTTGGTGGTTCGGGCACATGCGTGTGCATTTGCGTACACGCTTTGGGCACTCGGTGCCAAAAAGGTTAACCATCACTGCTCTATGCCCTTTTCCACTCAGTTTTAGTGGGGTGGGGGGAATATCTAACTTAAGGATCCTACTTTGCAAGGTTTCTTAGAATTCTATTCTGTTTTGACTCCTCTTTAACATCTACAAGCAACTTCTCAAAAAGGTTATTTGTCAGTACAGGCTAAGGTATCATCTATGTGCTTCTAACTGGGAGATCCTTTGCATAATTCAGTACCACGTACTACTCACTGAGGGAGAAACTCACTTATTTGAAGCAGTAACCAAGAGGACTTTATGAGCATAAAACAGTTTTCCTTCCACTTGAAACGTCACATCAGACATATCTTTGTTATTTAGAAAGTGAGGATCTGCATAGAAGAGGGAAAAAAGGGGAAGTTTAATTAGGTTTCACTGTAGAGATACACATTGAGAAACCAATATCCACTGAATAACTGCTGACTGAAGGTTAACTATGTTACCTAGGCGGGCTGGCAGTGTCTTTCTGATTTCAGGAATACTGGGAATGGGGCTGCTTCCATAGCAGTGAGTAAAGATAGCTGCGAGATGCTGGCTGATTGAGTCATTCTGTGAATAGACAAGTTAAAGAAACATATTTTTCTGCTTTTATTACATAGAGGAGAGCAAAAGATAAGACATTTGAATTCATCTCTCTGCCAAGGATGAATGCAATACTTACAGAGGGAAGAATAACCGTATCTGCACTGACAACTATACCTAAATCTAAAATAAATAAAATTCCTTTCTCAACCTACAGGTGGTATCTATTTTTACTCAGGGCCCATGAGTTTGAGGGTTCTGCACAGTATCTCTGTTGATCCTGGTACTTCCCTCTTCCGGATAGAGAGCTCTGAGGTTGTTCCTGGAATTTGTTGGAGCCACTCTCCCAGTTTAGGATTCACAGACCAAAGTGCTTCTTCCACCACCGATCATTTTGACCTTTACTTTCTACATAACTCCACCTACAAAAGATCTGAGGATCTCCTGTACTTAAGAAATATAAAATTAACTGAGCTAGATTTTCTGAAATGTTTGCCATTTTTGTCTCATTCCAATCTCTGGAAAGAAATAATTGCTAATACTAGAAGATGATTGATCAACAGAACTATTTATTTTGTAAAGTTATTGGTGGTATTGAGACGGAGTGAAATGTAAAATTTGTTACTACTGGTTCTGTGGGCCTGATCAGTTGCCTGATCGCCAGAACCCTTTAAAAGCATTTTTTTACAGCCTCTTCTGCCGAAGAGGTTGTAGAAAAATGCTTTTAAAAGGCTCTGATGATCCCAGCTGAGCTGCGCGATCATCAGAGGCTTTTTTTTTAAAGCATTTTCTTGGCCGAAGAAAAAATGCTTTTAAAAGTAATAGAAGGTTATGACTTGCTATATGGATGGCATGCATATTTAATTTATGACAAAAAAGTGGATAAGGCCTTTAAAAATCATGTGCTAAGAACTGCTCTTCTGCGTGTTTGGAAAAAATACTCTTATAAACTAAATTATAAGGTTCCTATATGGGCAAGTCCTAGACATACAATAGAGAATATAAATATAGAACAGAATCAGGAAATGATTACATATAAAGATCTTTTGTATACTGAAAGAGGTAATTTGCAATTAAAATCTCTGCACGTATTAAAAGAGGAAGGGAAAAATTATACTTGGTTTCAATATGAGCAACTACGTGCTAGATGGAAGGAAGATCAGATAAGGGAAATTTGGTAAAGCAAATTAGGGAATTTTGGTAAAGCAAATTACCAAAATTTGGTAATTAGAAATTAGAAAAATTAGAAATCAGTCTCAGGAGCATATAAAGGAGAAAGCATATAAAGGAGAAATCAGTCTCAGGAGCATATAAAGAGATTGTATAATGTGTTACTTGAAATAGATTCTGAAAAGGACTTGGTAAAGGACTGTATGATAAAGTGGGCACAAAATTTTCAGGAGCCAATATTATTGGAAACTTGGGAAAAAATTTGGGTTAGAAATGTTAAATTCACGCAGGCACAGAATTTGAGGGAAAATTTTTATAAATTTAGATCCTAAAAAATTATCGTGTATGTATCCAGATATGAAAGCAAAATGTTGGAGATGTAATTGTGATGATGCTACATATTTTCACATTTGGTGGACTTGTAAGGATATAAAGGCCTTTTGGATAAAAATTTGGTGGATCTTACAAAATGTTTTGAAAAAGAAGATAAAGTTCCCAATTTTGTTGGGAATTATTACGGATTGTACAGTAATTGAGACTAAATTGATTTTAAATCTAATAACAGCAGCAAGATTACTAATAGAACAATACTGGAAGAAAAAAGAAGTACCTACAATAGAAGAATGGATATTGAAGGTTGCCAATTTGGCTGAGATGGCGAAGATATCAGCCTTTTTGAAAGACAATACGCAAGAAAGATACTTAAAGGAATGGAAAAAATGGATTGACTATATTCAACGTAGATATCAGACTAAGAGTTATCAGACTGTTTTTGAATGATTATGATATTATTTTTGATTGTTTTCGGGGGAAGTTAGGAATTGATGATTGTAGGGGTATAATTAAGTTGGGATGAAATTTTTTTAGCATATGTTTGTTTTATTTTTAACTATACCTTGTGTTCGTTCCGGGAAGTCGGGGGAGGGGTTGTGAAGGAGGGGAGAGGGGAAGGGGAAATTTTGTAAAACTTTTTGAATAAAAAAAAAAAGTAAAAAAAACAAACCAAAACCTCTGATGATCATGCGGCTCAGCTGGGCATGTGAGGGGGGGGCGAGATTTTTGCTACCAGTTCACCTGCCGCCATCGCTACCATCCGACCTGGGGGCATTTCACCCCTGAATTGAGATTTATACATTTATATAAATGGAACACACTACATTGTAAATTTTGTGTTCAGTGGTATGACAGAAAGGGAGAGTTTAAAATATTACTAACATGTGGGGGTGAACTTATGAATGAATGCCTTTATTAAATAACCACTTTGGTGGACAACGACAGATCATTTAAGTTATTATTAGAATTAGGGCTTCTACTGCAATAGAGAGTTTTTCCTTCTAGTCTCTGTTAGTGTTGTCAGTAAACAAGCATGAATAAATAAATATAACTAGGAGTCAGTGAAACACCTAGTTTTCCAATAGCTTAAACTCTTTTTGGCTAGGTTATAATTTTGGAGCTCATTGTAAATATCTTATCAAAATGGCTAAGACAAGACCCTTTCCTAAATAGCTTTTTCTCAACAAGTAGATAGGTGAGGCTAAAAGCAAGGGACTGCACCAAGCATTTAAGTACAAAGCAAAGATGAACTTTGAGTTTCAAAACCCAATCATTCTTTTAAAACTAGTTCTTTGCTTTCATATCCATTTTCTAGAAGAACAACTTCTATAAGGCAAACATGCTAATTTGTTGGCCAGGAACATGTGAAATCTGCAGCTGTCTGTTATATTCTCCAGTATAAGGACTCAGTGAGATTGTTGTATTCACATTCAGCAAAGCTTAATCCAGATGGTATATTTATTCTAACTGGCTTAATTTTCCTCCAGCATGAACTGTGAGATTGTTCAGCTCTTTGACTTCTATCATTTCAGTGTCAGAAATATGCAGCTCTGAAGGTTGATCAAGGAGAAGGAGGATACCTAATGGATTTCTACTTCTGAGTGCTTGCAACTTCAGAAGAAGAAAGTCAACAAATCCAGCTGCAGAATGGATGCAAATGAATGAATGAATGAATACGAATTGCAAGCAACCTAACAAGCAATAGGAGTAGGGTAGATGACTCTTAACAGTTGGTATCTTTGAGATCTACCCTAGTAATCCCATGCCAGTAGATGTCTTTCTTCATATAGTGCATTATTGGCACGTCTTACCAAGCCAAAGATCACCAAAATGATATAAGCGTTTGAGATCTCTGGATTTCTATATCAAGGATGATGCTAGGAAAGGAGAATAGAATAGAATAGAATAGAATTTTTTATTGGCCAAGTGTGATTGGACACATAAGGAATTTGTCTTGGTGCATATGCTCTCAGTGTACATAAAAGAAAAGATACGTTCATCAAGGTACAACATTTACAACACAAATGATGGTCAATATATCAATATAAATCATAAGGATTGCCAGCAACAAAGTTTATTTATTTTATTTATTTTATTTTATTTATTCAAATTTATATACCGCCCTATCTCCCGAAGGACTCAGGGCGGTGTACAGGCATTTAAAAGACATATAAATACAATATAAAACAATTAAAAAACTGATTCTAACAAGCCCGTAAATTTAGAATTAAAATATCAAATAAAACCCAATTTAAAACCAATAATTTAAAATCTAGCTCAGCCCTGCACAATTAAATAAATACGTTTTAAGTTACAGTCAGGAGGAGAATAGCTTACTTTGCTGGTTCTGAGGATTTCAAACATTAGTTTCAGTCCATCATTCACTAGCTCTTCATTGTATTCTTCTTCTTTAATGGTGACAAATTCCCGTAGGAGGTTCTGTACCACTGAGTAACGAGACTGATAAAAAGTTGTTCGTAGTGACTCAATCCATACATGCAGCTTCCATGGGATTCCTGGAACCATTCCGAAAAAAGGGGGAAATACAATTTTATTAATAAGTGTGGACATTCAACCAATAAGAGGCAAATACGTACTCTGTATCAAATCAAATGTTTAGATTTAATTTCAGCTTTGGAAGCCATATTAGGCTGGAAGCTTCCATGCTGCCACTTTCTCATGTGTGGGAAAGTAGGAGGGGGAATTTAGCAGAGGGGCCCATTAGACACAATAACATTCTTCCTGCAGGTCAAGGTCAGGCTGGTCCTGTAGCTGGAGAAGGAGTGGTCAGAGTGATGTCTTGAGATGGGACAGTTGGCGGTTGAAGCATGTGATCGGCAGAGGAATCAGGGGGTGGTTTTAGAGTTTTTGATTTACTGAGGGAAAACCCGGATCTCTCAGATTCAGATTTTCCCAAATGTGCCAGTTTACCTATCCTAATAAAAGAACTTTGAAAGATGCATGCTTCGGAGTTTTTACTTGGCGAGGGGTTTTTCTGGAACACTGACATTAATAGCACTAGAAACTTATTCATAGAGTATGACACAGGGTGGCACAGGGAGGTATAATATTCCAAATAGATATATGAGAGATGTGATTATCTTTTAAAGATTACTATAAAAAAATAACAGAGCTTAACAGAATTAGGAACACTGCTTTCACTGTGAAACTATCTATGCAAATGATCAGGATGGATTGTATGATGATTTATCTCCGTTGCCACAAATCTGCTAATAAATATCTATCTGCATTGTTGCACAAAAGTATGCAGTCTATTCTAGTTATGTAGGAAGGATTTGAAGACATTTCCAGGCATGGTACGGGAGCAACTCCAAGACTATTCTAATCCTAGCACAGAATTAGCAGGAATTACTCGCGGTAAGATAACACATTAGTTCAATCAAGTAGTGAGCTGCTCTATTTCTTCTTTTCTTTTTTTTTTATCAATTTGGAGGCCTATACATGATTTCCTAAGAAAGTAGACTGGTAGGTTTAATCCCACTTTCTGAAACTGTTTAAGTTCTCTGCTGTCCATGCTTCTGAATATCCCAAATCTAACTGGTAAGTTGTACAGTACCACTGAATGCTGAGAAAAAAATATTAGTAGTGCTTCTATTTTCTTATGAAAAATCAACATCAATAAGTCTCTCAGTCTTCCCCAACTCAAGAATCTGAACTGCACTGGACTTCATAAAAGCGTATCTGGATGGCATTTATGGAAGTTCATCACCAATATGTCTCAAGGGCTTAAATGAAGCAAAGCCATGTTGGATTAACTAGAGAATTATTCTAACCAGAATATAGTTGGAATCCCTATCCCTAGCTCCAATTCTAACCATAATACAAGCAGGTACATCATAATAAGGTGACTACAAAACAATATGGGTGAAACAGAGAATCAAGAAAAGATTGAAAAGAAAAGAGTGCAGAGAAGAGCAACAAAGATGATTAGGGGACTGGAGGCTAAAAGATATGAAGAATGGCTGCAGGAACTGGGTATGTCTAGTTTAATGAAAAGAAGACTGGAGTGACATGATAGCAGTGTTCCAATATCTCAGGGGCTGACACAAAGAAGAGAGAGACAAGCTATTCTCCAAAGCACCTGAGAGTAGGACAAGAAGCAATAGGTGGAAACTAATCAAGGAGAGAAGCAACTTAGAACTGAGGAGAAATTTCCTGACAATTAGAACAATTAATCAGTGGAACAACTTGCCTCCATAAGTTGTGAATACTCCAACACTGGAAGTTTTTAAGAAGAAGTTGGATAACCATTTGTCTGAAGTGGTGTAGGGTTCCTGCCTAAGCAGGGGGTTGGACTAAAAGACCTCCAAGGTCCCTTCCAACTCTGTTGTTTTAAATTCTAAATCTGCTTCTTCAGAACTAAAATGAAGTGTTTCTTTTGCTTCCTCAGCTTGTCAGCAAAAATGAAAGGTGAAGAAAGAACTCCTACTTTTAAAATGAGAAATTTGCAAGAATGCTCTGTACTTTTTTTTCATACAAGAATAAAGATTAGAATTCAGATGCTGCTGTTGTTTCTTAAACATAATTTCAGTTCTAAGGAAAGAATGCAAAGCAGGGCAGAACTTCTATCCAAATTTGAAAGTAGGAAGAAGACATCCAATTATACCAGTATATGGCTTGTTACCAAATGACCCATTTTACATAGCAGTTTAAATGACTAATTTGATCTTCATCTCTGATTAGTCCAATACTATTAATCTAATGTTTTAAAACTTAATTTTAAAAGATCTTGCCCTGGACTGCATCTCATTTAAACTGCAAAAAACATTTGAGCAGATCATGTGCCCTAATAACGAGACGACTCTTTCATTTTAATGTTCATTTAATGCATTTTCAAAAGGTCTGATCTCCCCTTTAAAGAGGAAGATTGAAACTCTCCAAAATTTTAAGAACCAATTTTCCAGCACTTAAGAGGGTTCTTAACAGTCAATCTTTATTTCAGGACAATATATGTTTCAGGATAATGGTATCAGTGCCAAAGCTTTATTGCCAAAGTTTATTGCCAAAGCTTCCCCCTATTGCTGTAGTTCAGTTATTTCACCAATAAGGTATATTTTGCAGCACAGTCTACAGCATTAATTCAGTATAATAAAACTGATTCTTCAGTTTTTTCCTGGAATAAATTAGAATGCAACTCATTTTTTCTAACGTACATTATCTTGTATATCAATGGATCAAAAAGCCTTGCCTTAACGAAGCTTCTGATTTTCTTTACCACAAGAATTAGTGTAGAGCAGTAGTGAGTTGCTACCGGTTCACGCAAATTGGTAGCAGCAGCAGCGGGAGGCTCTACCCACCCACCAGGATATCAAATATGCTCTGCGCATGCTCAGAAGCAAATAAAACATTAGCAACCCACCACTGGGTACTGTATAGCAGTAGTGATCCATTAATGAACTGGTAGCAAAGGTAAGTGAAATCTACCAATGGTGTAGAGATAGGAATATAAGCTACTACTTTCTATTTCTTTTCATACTTTTTTGCACTGTCTTTTTCTTTTCTTTTTTCTTTGTTTCCTTTTTCTTTATTTTATTTATATCCCACCTTTATTATTTTTACAAATAACTCAAGGTGGCAAACATATACGGTATACTTTCCCCTTTTTCATGGCCAAGACGGGTCTTTAACTCTTGGTCTTTTGCTTTCTAGCACGGTGCCTTAACCAGGGGTGAAATCCAGCAGGTTCTGACAGGTTCAGGTAGCGGAAATTTTGAGCAGTTCAGAGAACCAGCAGCGGAAATTTTGAGTAGTTCGGAAAACCAGCAAATACCACCCCTGGCTGGCCCCAGAGTTGGGTGGGAATGGAGATGTTGCAATATCCTTCCCCCTGGGGTGGGGAGGGAATGGAGATTTTGCAATATCCTTCCCACTGGAGTGGAGTGGAAATGGAGATTTTGAAGTATCCTTCCCCTGCCACGCCCACCAAGCCACGCCCACAGAACCGGCATTAAAAAATTGGATTTCACCACTGCACTAGACTTACTATTTTTAATCTTCTTTTTAAAACTTTAAATAAAAAATTATACCAAAACAAACCCTGCCTTGTTCATTTCCTGAACTACTGCCATAAAGTTCTATGTGAGGATGTCCATCAGGAAGCCACTTTGTTCAGAATGCAGTAGCAATAGCAATAGCACTTAGACTTATATACCACTTCACAGTGCTTTACAGCCTTCTCTAAGTGGTTTAGAGAGTCAGCATATTGTCCCCAACAATCTGGGTCCTCATTTTACCGACCTCGGAAGGATGGAAGGCTGTGTCAACCTTGAGCTGATGAGATTTGAATTGCCAAATTGCAAGCAGCCGGCAGTCAGGAGAAGTAGCCTGCAGTACTGCACTCTAACCACTGTGCCACTGGAGCTCAATAGCGCAGGTAATTACTTCTCAAGATCTTGCCTGCAGAAACCCAGATAATCACTAGATGGCAGCAAAGAGATTACAGAAGCCTCCCCTTTGCTGTCATCTAGTAGTAGTCTGATTTTTTTATATACAATCTGATCAGGTAGCCCTTTAAAACAAATCCAGCATTAAATATATATATTTAATACACACACATACAAGTGAGTTAAGGAGTTTTCCCATGTCTTACAATGATAAGGAGAGTTAAAAACAAAATCTTACCAAGTACTCTCAGTTCCATTGTGATATCGACATAGCCATGCTCGGCACTGTAATACATGGCCTCCTGTAATGCTTTCATTCTGGTTTTGCATAACTTAACTTGGCCCTCATTAGAACTTCCTTGGCTGGAAGTGTCGCTTTCCACACCTTCTGCTAAAATCTCTTCTAGGGAGAGAACATCTCCCTTTGACTGCTGTGGTTGGGTCAACAGCTTGCGCAGGACATTTCTGTAAAGTAAAAACAAAAGGATCAGGAACAGGGGTCCTATTCAGCAGCTTCTGACAGGTTCTGGAGAACCGGTAGCGGAAATTTTGAGTAGTTTGGAGAACTGGGAATTGCCACCTTTGGCTGGCCCCAGAGTGGGGTGGGGATGGAGATTTTGCAATATCCTTCCCCTGGAGTGGGGTGGGAATGGAAATTTTGCAGTATCCTTCCCCTGCCACGCCCACCAAGCCACGCCCACCAAGCCACACTGTCCACCAAGCCACGCCTACAGAACCAGTAGTAAAAAAAAATTACCTATGTCCATGAGCAGCAGCATGGCTGAAACAGTTCATGTCTTCATGAAGCGATGAGGAGATCCCATTGGCCTCCAGCATACTCAGAAGTGGATCAGCTCCTCGGCTCAGTAGCAAACTGACCAGCTCATAGTTGCCTAGAAATGCAAACAGTTGTATAGATGTTGTTTTTTGTAAAGTTGTAATATAGCAGTTAATCTTTCCTTCCTTCCTTTCTTCCTTCCTTCCTTCCTTCCTCCCTTCCTCTAATTTTTAATAATGGTCCCGTATATTTGATAAATATAATATAATAAATATACAGGGACGTGGTGGCTCAGGGGCTAGGACATTGAGCTTGTCGATCGAAAGGTCAGCAGCTCAGCGGTTCGAATCCCTAGTGCTACCATGTAATGGGGTGAGCTCCTATTACTTGTCCCAGCTTCTGCCAACCTAGCAGTTTCGAAAGCATGTAAAAATGCCAGTAGAAAAAATAGGGACCACCTTTGGTGGGAAAGTAATAGCGTTCTGTGCGTCTTTGGCGTTGAGTTATGCCAGCCACATGACCACGGAGACGTCTTTGGACAGCGTTGGCTCTTCGGCTTTGCAACAGAGATGAGCACTGCCCCCTAGAGTTGGCAACGACTAGCACGTATGTGCGAGGGGAACCTTTACCTTTACCTTTTATATCTGGTAAGATGTAGGGACCAAATCTCATTGTGCATATACAGTAATGTGCAAAAGTTTGTGGATATCTATATGCATACCATTATTTTCTATTATAGTTCCATTCCCCAGAAAGGGAGGAAAAATCATGCCAAATGGATCTATGTACCTACACTAGGACCATGTAATTATCTTGTGTACATACACTAAGTACAGTTCATCATTTCATAATCCTACATAGTCTCACTGCCCTACTGCAAACAGGCTGCCAGGAACTGCATGCCTATAGTAAGTATAAAATATTTGGCACCTCTGGAAATATTGTTTCTTCCAAATTTGGGGGTTTTGACACTTCATACTCAGACTGAAACCCAAATAGATATTGGAGGCAATCGTTTTAAGATCATGTATCCATACCAATATTTCTCAATTTCAACATCTTTAAGATATGAAAACTTCAGTTCCCAGAATTCCACAGTCAGCCACTGGGAGCTGAAGTTGCTGTGATTGAGAAACCTCTAAACTTCATTATGGATGAAAATGCAACACTTGCTGAGACTTGCCTGCTGCTGAGGCCAGTTGAAGTGGTGTCTCAGCATAGTTGTCTTCTCCACTGTTGACAGCAGAACCTTCAACGTGGGCCCCTGCATCCAGCAGCAACTGTGAAAAAACCCCAGAGAATTTAAAGAAGAAATGCAGGCAGGGAGACTGCTAATTACAGCATCTACTTTCCTTGATTGCAGTTTTTGTAAGACCTACAGTAAGGTTACTAGATGTGGACTGCAATATTCCAGATGGTCAATAGATGGCAGCAAATAATATATTGTAAGCCTCTGCTACTGACTAGTGCAGGGGTCACCAATCTTTCGAACCTCAGGGACCCCTAAAGTCATAATTTTAAATCCCGTGGACCACTAATATGATTTGCCTAATGACCAGCTGTATGAGCATGGCAAAGTGGTCATGTGACTGGGTAGGTGTGGCCAACTTGCTGTCACTCATTTTGAGGGGCGCCTTGCCATCCTCTACTTGCTACTCCTCGCCTGCCCACCCAGGCTCCTTAGGGCCCCACAGGAAGCAGTTGCTGGATCTAAACAGCCACCATGAGAAAGAGTTGGCAAAACAGCTCAGTTCAAATTGGATCTGACCAAGAAGGAGGCTCAGCAGAAGCATCTCACTGAGGACTAGGAGCATAGGCTTTCCAAGAAGAGGGAAGACCTGAGGGAGTGCAAAGCCAGCTACTGGCGCCTGGAGGCTCAGTGGGCTGAGATGGTCACCCAGTTCCAGGACATGATGAAGTCCCACTGGAATGAGGCCCTCCGGTTCCTTGCCACCAGCAGCGCTTCCCCCCAGCCTTCACCCAAAGCCCCATACCAGGAGGCTGAAGCAGACGCCAAGTTGGAATTTCTGCCCCTCTCTGCCCCACACAAAAAGACCCCAAAGGGGGAGACTCTCTGCAGCAACACAAACGTTCATTGCACATATCTGTCCCAGGGTCCGTAGTTTGAGGACCCCTGATTTAGACCCCTGAAATATAAAAAATGCAAATAATTTTTCTGGAGACAACCAAAATTTTCTCACAGACCACCATGGACTACCATGGACCACCAGTTGGTGACTGCTGCACTAGTGGTTATCTGAAATTTTACAGCCCAGATCTGATAGTCCTAACATACACCATTTTTGGAATTTAATTCACCAACTCTAAAAGTTTCTCTCTTTGTTTATTTTTTTAAAGCTCTGCTAATTTTCAAAGAGACAGCTGGTATGTCAGATGCATGAAAACATAACATTTCCAGCTATTTCTAAAAAAAAAAGTGGCAGATATGGAAAATCATTTGGAAATAGGCTTAGAATTCAGAATTGTTCCTAAACGAGACCGCCTGCTGTTACCCTTTGCCTCCCACCGACCCGTACGCTCTCACAGAGAGGGTCTCCTCAGGGTGCCGTCCGCCAAACAGTGTTGGCTGGCGGCCCCCAGGAGTAGGGCCTTCTCTGTGGGGGCAGTGACGCTCTGGAACGAACTTCCCCCTGGCCTGCGTCAAGTGCCTGATCTTCGGACCTTCCGTCGTGAGCTCAAAACATATTTATTCATTAAAGCGGGACTGGCATAATTATTGATGAATTTTAATTGGGTATTCTTAATATTTTTAAAATTTTAAATCTAAATTTTAATAATCAGCCTTTAAAATTTGCTCTTTTTAAATGTTGTTTTAAATTGTATATATTTTGTTTTTATTCTGGCTGTACACCGCCCTGAGTCCTTCGGGAGAAGGGCGGTATAAAAATCTAATAAATAAATAAATAAATAAATAAATAAATAAATGATTGTATCCATTTTTGGATTCATGGCCTCTGACTGCTTTTGTCTTCTCAAATCTCACTAGCAGAGCATCATTCCATAGGCTATTTGGATGGATTCTCTTCCAAGAAGTCCATTATAATAAGATATGAAACTGAAAGAAAGAAGCAGTCTGCACCTGTTTTTTTCCGCCTCCATCTTAATTCCTTCTGTTTTGTGTCCTTTGTCTTTTGGACTGTCTGAGGTAGAGACTGCTCTACTTCTTATATATGTATACCACTGTTGTGGTCTGCCAGCAGCCTGCGGACCTGGCAATGGAGTCAGACAGTGAGGAGGCTGGGGAGGACAATGGGCCAGTCCTGGAGTCAGGGGAAGGCGCGGACGAGGGCTCTGCATCAGAGGCAAAGATGGGGCCAGGGCCATCTGGGAGCGATGCGCAGACTCTGGAGCCTCCAGAGGTGGACAGAAGAAAGGCAGACCTAGTGCATGCATGCGACGAGCTGCCAGAAGGCAAGAGCAGCTGAAGAAAAAAGGACAACTCGGGAGTAAGGCCAGAAGATGATTGGCCATTCCCATAGGGCTTAAAAGAGCAGCAATGAGCCGTTGGGTTCTCTGTAGAAAAGCAACGTTGATTTCCATGCTTCTTGTCAGCATCTCTTGAACTTTGTGAGGGTTTTGCCAAGAAAAGCCTTTGGCAGGTTGCCAAAGACATCAAAGGTTGGTGATAAGGCCCACGGATTGGTTATTAAGAATTTTGTTTTGGACTAAGCTGAGAATGAATTAATTCTCAGCTGTTTTAATAAAATAAGTTGAGGACTGAATTGTGTTTAGTAATCACTACTTGGGCCTTGGTCACAACAACCACTTTGGCTTGAGAGAAGTGCTTGCGATGAGGATGTCCATAGACAGCTTTGTGTCTGTACCCGCAAGATTTTCACACGGTCTCCAGAGCCCTTTACCTTCTTTTCCAAGCTAAGCAGCTTCTATTTCTTTCACCAGGAAGTAAAGACAGCTTCCTACCTCCTTCCTTCTTCCTACCTAAGACTGCTTTGAGGAGGGAAGGTTGGTTTATGTAAATACCTGCCTGTTCATCCACAACAGTGCAAGGTTGTGTAGATTTTGTGTCTAGCTGTCCGTGTCTATGTGAAATAAGCGTCTGAAGATTGTATGTTTTGTGTGTGTGGAAGACAGTTCTATATCTTTCAGTGCATACACAAAGGCATGCTAATAAATGTGCCCGATCAGGTGCCTTGGCTCATTATGTACCTTCCAGCTTGTCTATCCCAGTGAAAATATCCAAAAATTAATGAATATTTTTTTTTTTTTTTTTGTTTACATTTATACCCCGCCCTTCTCCGAAGACTCAGGGCGGCTTACAATGTATATGAAAGCAATGCTTTGTTTCTGAAATACATTGGTGGTGCTGCCTCTCTCCTAAATTTGCATTTATGAATTGTTGTCAGTTCCCCTGGGAAAAAGTCTGAGAAAGGCATTTTATTTATTTATTTGTATCCACCTGATTATTTTTTTTACAAATATCTCAAGGCGACAAACATATCCAACATATCCTCTTCTTATTTTCCCCACAACAATAACTTGGGGTGGGGCGAGGTGAGGTGGCTGAGAGAGAATGAGTAGCCCAAGGTCAGCTATTGGATAAAATATATAGCGGTCCCAAAATGCCCAGCTGATGGTTAAAGTGGGACTAGATCTCAGAGTCTCCTGGTTTCTAGCTAGTTGCCTTAACCACTAGACCAAGCTGTCTCTCATTGCTAGTGAGAACATATGTGCTTCGAAATGGAGGCATATTTAGCAGCAAGTTCCTCCCAGACATGTTTGACCAAGCTACAAAGCCCCAGGAAGCATGGATTTTCATCTTGTTAGTGATGCATTATGGGATCTCCGATCGTATTCTTTTCAGGTTGCATCTGAAACTTTGACAACTTGTCTTTTGCTGACCTGGACAACTGAGATATGGCCATGTAATACAGCGAAAGTGAGCGCAGTCCAGTGTCGGCTATCAGGATGAACTGATGGGTATCGAGACGAACTTCCAGGAACCTGGGAAAAAGGGAGAAATGTTTATTGGTTGCAATTCTTCTTGTTGTTAAGATCCTAAAATGCCTTTGAGAAAAGCACAAATTGTAATCCTTGGAATCTGTAGGCTGACAAAACTCTGAAAATTCTGCCACCCCAATCAGTGTGTTTAATTCTTTAGACTGCTTTGTTGGTTTGTTGGTTTAAAATGCATCTGCTAGTTTTCTTGCAGAGGGAAAAGAATTTATTCTTTCAATTTCTGCATTCCTTTGCATTGTGATTCATTATCTTATCTATGGCAGGTATTGTTGCTTTAGAATCCATAAACCACTGTCACCATCATTTCTAAAAAGAAAGAAATTTCTTTCCAAACCTTTTCAGCAAATTATTGTATGAACCTCAAAATACAACGTTGAATTTATATTTACCGACAAAGTAATAAAGGGAGACTAGTATAGATCAATTTCGAGGTATTTAGCTCTCGTCAGCTAGCCATTAAATAGCTAAATACCTTGAAATAGCTCAAAATAGATCTATATTAAGGTAAAGGTAAAGGTTCCCCTCGCACATATATGCTAGTCGTTCCTGACTCTAGGGGGCAGTGCTCATCTCCGTTTCAAAGCCGAAGAGCCAACACTGTCCAAAGACGTCTCCATGGTCATGTGGCCGGCATGACTAAACACCAAAAGTGCACAGAATGCTGTTACCTTCCCATCAAAGGTGGTCCCTATTTTTCTATTTGCATTTTTTACGTGCTTTCGAACTGCTAGGTTGGCAGAAGCTGGGACAAGTAACAGGAGCTCACCCCATTACATGGCACTAGGGATTCGAACCCCTGAACTGTCGACCTTTCGATCAACAAGGTCAGTGTCTTAGCTACTGAGCCACCGCATCCCTTAGATCTATATTAGTCTCCCTTTATTTCTTTGTCCGTAAATATAAATTCAACACACACACACACAATAGTTTATCGTGAAAGCGACTGCCTGTGAAGGCTCCTGGATTGGGGCTGAAAGGCAAAAGCGGAAGCAGCATGCTCTGTCCCAAATTTGGGTAGATAAATCTGCCCTGATAAAAAACACTCAAAATACAATATTTCACTTTACAATTATTAAATAAGAATCCATACCCATTTACCTTTCTGCAGCTGATTTTCACTTACTGGTATATCCAGATTTGCTCCTGCATCAATCAGCATCTGAACCATGGCTTCATCTCCAGCAGAACAGGCATACATGAGTGGCGTCATACCCTTTAAGAACAAAGTACACAGCCCGTTATTTTATTTCCAAAAGCAACGCACAGAAACAAAATGTTGCGTTCTATGCAGTGGTAAAATCCAATTTTTTTTACTACCAGTTCTGTGGCCGTGGCTTGGTGGGCTTGGCGTGGCTTGGTGGGTGTGGCAGGGGAAGGATACTGCAAAATCCCCATTCCCTCCCCACTCCTGGGGGAAGGATATTGCAAAATCTCCATTCCCACCCCACTCTGGGGCCAGTCAGAGGTGGTATTTGCCAGTTCTCTGAACTATTCAGAATTTCTGCTACTGGTTCTCCAGAACCTTCAGAACTTGCTGGATTTCACCCCTGGTTCTATGTATTTTACATAAGGACATTTGTTTCCTCGCACTTTATAATACATCTACGTTATCCATGTATGATATATTTCGGCATAAATATTTTTTTGTTCTTATAGACATTGGAAGTAGACTAGGCGTGGAATTAATTTCAGCGTAAAGATTTATATTGATTCTCCTGCAGACAGGCTTAAATGTTGCACATGAGTCTTTTCCTTCTCTTTTTTTTTGTCGGTGAGACATAAAATGAACGCATTCACACAACACATGAAAGCAAAAACACAGGTTAATAACAGAAAATTGCTATGTCGACATAACACATTGTGTTATGAACTGGCCTCAGAGGTGGGCAGAAGTGAGTTCCAGAAGACATGTTATGAAACACTGAAATGACATTAGTTTACAGCAGTGGAGGGTTTAAATTTTTTTTACTACCGGTTCTGTGGGTGTGGTTTGGTGGGCGTGGCATGGCTTGGTGGGCACGGCAGAGGAAGGATACTGTAAAATCTCCATTGTGTCCCCACTCCAGGGGAAGGATACTGCAAAATACCCATTTCCTTACGATCAGCTGGGACTTGGGAGGCAGAGAATAGATGGGGGCGGGGCCAGTCAGAATTTTTACTACTGGTTCCCCGAACTACTCAAAATTTCCTCTACCGGTTCTCTAGAACAGGTCAGAACCTGCTGAAACCAACCTCTGGTTTACAGCTACTATATTTGCTTTATAAATTTACTTTGTCTATAAATCTTTACAATACCTTCATGATATTGGTCAGATTAATGAGACTTCTGAAATTCTTCTATTTCCCCTTACAAATTTAGTTACTGCCTTCTATTGACTGAAGTCTCCCATAATGGGATGATGCTGTAAGGAAAAGGAAGATAACCACACACGCACCCAGTTTTGTGAAAATGACTAGAATCAGTTAAATGCTCCTAGTGCTGAATGATGCAGAATATCAGAGTAGCCCTGAGTCAACCTGTAGTAAAAACGTTTACATGCTGGTTTGGGGAAAGAGAATACCCCAATACCAGGGGTGAAATCCAGCAGGTTCTGATAGGTTCTGGAGAACCGGTAGCAGAAATTTTGAGTAGTTTGGAGAACCAGCAAATACCACCTCTGGCTGGTCCCAGAGTGGGGTGGGAATGGAGATTTTGTAATATCCTTCCCTCTGGAGTGGGGTGGGAATGGAGATTTTGCAGTATCCTTCCCCTGCCACGCCCACCAAGCCACGCTCACAGAACTGGTAGTAAAAAAAATTTGGATTTCACCACTGCCCAATACTCTTTATATGATAGCAATAGCATTAGCAATAGCATTTAGATTTATATACCATTTCACAGTGCTTTTATTCTAAGCGGTTTACAGAGTCAGCATATTGCCCCCCCCCCCCCAACAATCTGGGTCTTCATTTTACCAACTTCAGAAGGCTGGAAAGCTGAGTCAACCTTGAGCCTGGTGAGATTCGAACTACCAAATTGCAGGCAGCCAGCAGTCAGCAGAAGTAGCCTGCAGTACCTCATTTTAACCACTGTACCACCGCAACTCTTTTTCTATGTCTTTCCATATGTATGATTGCAATAAGCTGGACTTCGGATTTTGATCTTGCTCGTCTATGTCATGAATGTTATAGAACTGATTTTTATATACCTGATCATCCATTGTATTAACGCCTTCGGGTCCTAAGGCTTCTATAGCTTGGTTAATCAGATCAGTCCTTCCACAGTTCAACATTCGAAACCCCAGATCCTGCTGGAATTTTTCAGTAGCAGCCTTTGCATCCATTCGCCGGAAGGAACTAAAGCAGCATTCTGGTCTGTGGAAGTGTTACAACCAAACAATACAACCACAGTTTATTAATATTGTTATTAATATTACAGCTAGGACAGGGGTCTCCAACCTTGGCCACTTTAAGACAAAGCTGGCTGAGGAATTCTGGGAGTTGAAGTCCACAAGTCTTAAAGTAGCCAAGGTTGGAGACCCCTGAGCTAGGGTCCTGTATCCCAGCACATTGTGATCTTGCGTTCACTAAGGAAGAAACAGATATAAATAAAAGGCATAGAATTATTTTTGCTTCCTATCATTCCTGCTGCAGTATTTGTCTTCCTCACTGTTCATTTGAGAACTTTTTTTACATTTGATACGGCAGAAATCTGAGGTGGCATAAAGTATTGTATTATTTCAGACTTCAGATAAAGAGAACATGTTTCTAAATGATGTTTCTAACTCAAATTTCCTACAAATAAGCAATGGTTTTAGTTCCCATTGTTATTGATCATTTACAGGAAACATTCAGAAGAGGCATAATTCCTCTTGTAGGCTGAAAAGTTACAATCCAATCATTCATGCGTAGATCAGACCTAAAACAGATGCTTTGTTAACCACTTTGTTAGCAGATGACCTTGTTTTCAACTCATCCCACTGTGCAGGGACTTATTCATTTAATTAGAAAATTTATATGGCTGGCCACTCACTCTCAGCAACTCAGGCAGTTTACAAAAAATAAAAGCCCAATATACAAAAAACCTAACCCTAATCCCCAGGCAACAAAAACAAAAAAATCAATCTGACAAGATACTTGATGGGCTTCTTCCCACTCTCGGTTCCCTGGGGCCAGTTGGCAAAACCAGGTTTCCAGGGCCTTGAGAAAGAGTGTCAAAGTGGGGGCCAGTCTAATTTCCATGGGAATGATGTTCCAAAGGGAGGGAGCCACCAGGAGAAAGGATCATCAGATGGATGTTCTACAGCATCTCTATAGTTGTCTTCCATATTGGTGAATTAACTTTAGTCATGTTGTGCAGTTGTCTCCCAATAGGTCTTTTATATGGATAGTTAGCAGATTCATTTGACACTTTCTTCTGTATGTGCAAATTGAAGCTGTTTGCTTTTTTTTTTTTTACTGAGAGACCTTGATGAAATTATCAAAGGTTTTCTCTCTCTAAACAGATGGAGTACTTATGTTTTAATTGTTGGTGTTGCATATGACTAATTTTGTTTTTGATTGCATCAGATAAAGCAGTTGAGGTTAGGAAAACAATATGGAGAGCTGCTGCCAAGATAGCAGATTTGGAAATTCCAATGTGTGACTTTTGTTTATTCTAAACTTTTGACAGAAATCCATTTGTTTCTGAAAAAGCATTTACTTAGATTCAGCACTTTTGGAAATGCTAGACTGAAAGACTTGGAAGAAAGAAATTTTGCACTGTTAGCCCATTTCTGAGCAGTTAAAGAAAAATGCTAATATTCTGTCCAATGCATTTAATTTAGCAATATTAAAATTCAATTTATGTATTTGATAATGATGCCACCTGACTGCAACCGACTCTTCAATAAAATAAAAAACACTGTTACACTTCAATGCATTTTTCTTCTTATAAGAACTACTTTTCATAGTTTTTCAGAGATCCTTGAGATCCTTGAGAGTGCTTAAATGACTTTTCAGAAGCCGTACAGGATTATTAAAGATAAAGATTTTAACTGAAATCTTTCATGCCTAAAATATACTTATATACAGTAATACTCCAAAAGTGAGTATTCATAAATATAAAGTTAGCCTCATCCTCAAAATAATTGCTTTTTATATATTGAGATTTTGAAGAGGGATAAATATTGAGATTTTCAAGTGGTATTTAAGATTAATATGATAAACATATGACACCAAGACAGGAAACAATGATGGCAAAACCGGTAGAATATATAGCAACAGGACTGTGGAAAGAAGCAGGAAGGAAGCAGGAAGCAACTGATTGTTTGGTATTAGTTTATACCGGGGTCTCCAACCTTGGCAACTTTAAGCCTGGCGGACTTCAGCTCCCAGAATTCCCCAGCCAGATCCCTGGCTTAAAGTTGCCAAGGTTGGAGATCCCTGGTTTATACAGTCCGTACTAGAACACTCCTGACATAATATTGAAGGTTCTTCAAAGAAAGAACCTTTCTTTCAAAGAACATCCTAAGAAGAGCTGCACTGAATCACATGGAAGGTCCAACTAATCCAGCTTTTTGTTTCCACATTGGTCAACCATAGTGGTCAACCTAACTACCACTAGGATGCTGGTATCCAAGTATCCTAGCAATCATGGATATGTAATAACTCCACAGATATTAATTAAACCTTTATTGGAGTGTGGTGGAAAATTAAGGCTTTGGGGGAAAGGAAGGACAGAAATGAATTAAAGCTTTTTTGGAGGGATAAGGGAAATTAAGCATTTTTTAATGAAATGAATTGTTACTATATCTATATCTATATCTATATCTATATCTATATCTATTGTAATATAATGTAATATAATATAATATAATATAATATAATATAATATAATGTAATGTAATGTAATGTAATGTAATGTAATGTAATGTAATAAATATAATATAATATAATATAATATAATATAATATAATATAATATAATATAATATAATATAATATAATATAATATATAATATAATATAATATAATATAATATATTTATTTATTTATTTATTTTATTTATTTTATTTATTCGATTTTTATACTGCCCTTCTCCCGAAGGATTCAGGGCGGTGTACAGCCAAAAATAAAAACAAACAATACAATATACAATTTAAAATACAAATTAAAAAACTTATTTTATAATTGGCCTAAAAAACTTTAAAATATATAAAACTAAAACCCCATTAAAATTAATAATAGATAATTTAAAATCAATAAAATTTAAGCCAGCACTGCGTGAATGAAAAGATGTGTCTTCAGTTCGCGGCGGAAGGTCCGATACATATATAAATATGTATATATGTATATCATATTATATCATACGTCTGATGTAATACATATCAGAGTTGGAAGGACCTTGGAGGTCTTCTAGTCCAATCCCCTGCCCAGGCAGGAAACCCTACACCATTTCAGACAAATGGCTATCCAATATTTTCTTAAAAATTTCCAGTGTTGGAGCATTCACAACTTCTGCAGGCAAGTTGTTCCACTGATTAATTGTTCTAACTGTCAGGAAATTTCTCCTTAGTTGCTTCATAGTTGCTTCTCTCCTTGATTAGTTTCCACCCATTGCTTCTTGTTCTTCCCTCAGGTGCTTTGAAGAATAGTTTGACTCCCTCTTCTTTGTGGCAGCCCCTGAGATATTGGAACACAGCTATCATGTCTCCCCTAGTCCTTCTTTTCATTAAACTAGGCATACCGAGTTCCTGCAACCGTTCTTCATATGTTTTAGCCTCCAGTCCCCTAATCATCTTTGTTGCTCTTCTCTGCACTCTTTCTAGAGTCTCAACATCCTTTTACATCGTATACCAAAACTGAATGCAATATTATATATATATATATAATATAATATATATAATATAATATAATATAATATAATATAATATAATATAATATATAATATAATATAATATAATATATTATATTTATTTATTTATTTATTTTATTTATTTTATTTATTCGATTTTTATACTGCCCTTCTCCCGAAGGATTCAGGGCGGTGTACAGCCAAAAATAAAAACAAACAATACAATATACAATTTAAAATACAAATTAAAAAACTTATTTTATAATTGGCCTAAAAAACTTTAAAATATATAAAACTAAAACCCCATTAAAATTAATAATAGATAATTTAAAATCAATAAAATTTAAGCCAGCACTGCGTGAATGAAAAGATGTGTCTTCAGTTCACGGAAGGTCCGATACATATATAAATATGTATATATGTATATCATATTATATCATACGTCTGATGTAATACATATCAGAGTTGGAAGGACCTTGGAGGTCTTCTAGTCCAATCCCCTGCCCAGGCAGGAAACCCTACACCATTTCAGACAAATGGCTATCCAATATTTTCTTAAAAATTTCCAGTGTTGGAGCATTCACAACTTCTGCAGGCAAGTTGTTCCACTGATTAATTGTTCTAACTGTCAGGAAATTTCTCCTTAGTTGCTTCATAGTTGCTTCTCTCCTTGATTAGTTTCCACCCATTGCTTCTTGTTCTTCCTCAGGTGCTTTGAAGAATAGTTTGACTCTCTTCTTTGTGGCAGCCCTGAGATATTGGAACACAGCTATCATGTCTCCCTAGTCCTTCTTTTCATTAAACTAGGCATACCGAGTTCCTGCAACCGTTCTTCATATGTTTTAGCCTCCAGTCCCTAATCATCTTTGTTGCTCTTCTCTGCACTCTTTCTAGAGTCTCAACATCCTTTTACATCGTATACCAAAACTGAATGCAATATTATATATATATAATATAATGCAATATATATATATATATATATATATATATATATATATATATATATATATATATATATATATATATATATATATATATATATATATATATTTGGATGGAAGAGGGAAATTAAACTTTTTTTTGAGTAAATATATTGAGTAAACATATATATATGTTTGGATGGAAGAGGGAAATTAAACTTTTTTTTGAGTAAGGAGGGAAATAAAAGGGTTGTGTTTTTTTGGAGGGAAGCACTACAGAGGTGGGTTTCAGCAGGTTCTGACCAGTTCTGGAGAACCGGTAGTGAAAATTTTGAGTAGTTCAGAGAACCAGTAGTAAAACTTCGACTGCCCCCCCCATCTATTCTCTGCCTCCCAATTTCCAGCTGATCAGGAGGAAATGGGGATTTGGGCAGTAACCTTCTCCTGGAGTGGGGAGGGAATGGAGATTTTACAGTATCCTTCCCTTGCCACGCCCACCAAGGCATGCCCACAGAACCAGTAGTAAATATTTTTGAATCCCACCACTGAAGCACTCCTTTGTACCCTGAAGGCTCTGGGGTCTGGAGAAGATTGGCTACCATTTGCAAGGCTGTCATGGGCAAAAGGCACAATCTAGCCACCTTGGCTTGACTGCAGCCATGAGGGTAGCTTGGCACTGCTGTAACACAGACTGAGAGAGAATGTCCATCATGTGGTGCTCCTGCTTTGTCCGTGCTATGACAGCACCGAGCAATTCACTGCTGCAGGTAAACTGAAGCGACAAACTTGTGCAGGATTACTTGTGAGTCGTTAATCTGGAATTTTATGATGATTAGTGATTACATTTTTATTATTATTATTATTATTATTATTATTATTATTATTATTATTATTATTATTATTATTATTATTATTATTATTCAATTTAAATCATTTTGTATGCACTTGACTTTTTACCATGTGCATGGGTTTAAAGAGTGCATACTTTAGAAGGAATGTATGCTATTTTATATGCTTAATGCAATTCATTCATTTATTCATTCATTCATTCACTCACTCACTCACTTACTCACTCACTCATTCATTCATTCACTAGTATAGCATCAGCTCTTTATGATACATGCAAGTATCCTGTCATAATCATGACTGGCAGCCACTGATAGTTGAAAGTGCAATTAACATTCCATTGGGAAAGAGCAACAAGGATGATTAGTGGACTGGAGGCTAAAACATATAAAGAGCAGTGGCAGGGATTGGGTATGGCCAGTTGCGAAAAGAAGAATTGGGGAGGGGACACATGTTAGCAGTGTTCCAATATTTGAGGGGCTGCCACAAAGAAGGTGGGGGTCAAACTATTTTCCAAAGCACCAGAAGGAAAAAGGAAAAACAATGGATGGAAACCAATCAAGGAGAAAAGCAACCTAAAAATAAGGAGAAATTTCTTAATGGTGAGACCAATTAACCAGAAGTTGTGGTTGCTCCATCGCTGGACAACTTTTAAGAAAACTGGACAACTACTTGTCTGGAATGGTATAGGGTGTCCTGTTTGAGCAAGGCTTCCAAGTCCCTTCCAACTCTATTATTCTATTGTTCTGTTAAAGTTTTATTGTTCGTGAATTTGGCCAAACAGTTTTAAAAACCAGTAGCCGCTGATTCAATTTGTGGAAATGGATTTTATAGTTTTAATTATCCGTAAATTTCTCCAGACATTTTTACCATTCTGCTTAATATATAACCCCCCTGGTGAGGTACGTTAACTGAAAGTGAGCTAAGTAAAATAAATAAGTTAAAGAAAACATACAGAGCATGGCTTCATGAATTGCTTACAAACCGCAGAGGGCATATTTACTTTCTTCTGTGTAACAAACTAATATGCTATGTACGTGTGTTTCTGCTTTGTCTGCGTGTGTGCCCTGAGAAGTATTGAAAAGGCTGCACACATTCTGCACTGGGTCACGTGACCAGAAAAGTCAGGGTTTAAAGTAGAACAGCAGCACTTCTGAGTTACTGTTTCCAGCTGCTTCTAACATATAGTAATGCACTGGGGGGATTTTTTCCCCCCTGAATTTCTTTTCTCTGCAGTTCCAATCAAATCCAGCCTATTAAAAAAACATGCACAATCATTGTTTTGCATGCTTCTGTCATAGATAATTTGTCCTGTTCTGTTCTGATTTGGGAGAGTTTTCCTATTGGTAGATAGATAGCAAGAGGGCAGATGGTACCAACCTTTTTAATATAATTTCCTTCCAATATTTTGTTGGATTGAAAAGAATAAAAATATTGGTCCTGATGCAGACTCTTCAGGATGATAGTGGTTATGTACATCCATTGCAAGAACTGTTGACTTAATCCCATTCTCTGATTTTTGTTATTTAATCATTACCAACAGCGGTGAAATGCACTTACCTTTGCTACCAATTCGGGAGTGTGAGCATGTGCGCTCGCTCACTATGCTTGCGTGCACCTCTTCTGCACATGTACAGAACCTTCTGCGTATGTGCAGAGGGTCAAAAATGAGATGTAATGATGTCCTGGTGTGTGGGCAAAGTCTCCCACTGCCAGTGCTACCGGTTCGCGCGAGCCGGATAGATCCAGACAGATTTCACCATTGATTATCAATCTTTCTTTCTTTCTTTCTTTCTTTCTTTCTTTCTTTCTTTCTTTCTTTCTTTCTTTCTTTCTTCCTTCCTTCCTTCCTTCCTTCCTTCCTTCCTTCCTTCCTTCCTTCTTTCTTTCTTTAAAAGTTTTACAAAATTTTTTAACAAATACATGCCCTCCTCCTCCCTCCACCCCCCTTTTTATTTATGACTGCTCTGTTTGAGCAGATTTTTTTTTGTTTTTGGTTAAAGCCTCTTCAAAATCCAAGTCAGCTATTCTTTCAAGGTCATCCCTCTATACTTTTCTTTACACTCCCCCCCAAAAAAAACCTCTAAAGGCTATTGCAGTCTAATTTTACTTCACAGAAGCTATGTTAATGCTCTTTCTATGTGCATGATCATTTCACCTTTAAAAATATTATACTTCAATTTTCTTCAACAAATTGTGATTTATCTTTGGGGGTCATGTCTGGTCATTCACAATAACTCTAAGGAGGAGTTTGTCCCATTTTAGATTTTTTTGGTTTGGTAGTTTTTATTGCCAAGAAAAATGCTAAAGTTTATAAATCAACAGATCATGTGTCTTCAGAAATAATACTAACACAGATCCCATTACAAACAAATCAGTCTTCTGGCACATACATATAAAATATATTTTAATGTATGGGAATTTCCATCTCCGTGGGCAATTCCCATGGAGCCATGGACTACTAAAAAAACCAAACGACGGAAGAGAAAGAAGAGAGGTAAACGATCTGGGATCTTAATCAGGCTAAGAAATCACATTAAAACTCATCTGCCTTCAATTTTCCTAACAAATATACGCTCACTTGCAAATAAGATGGATGAAATACTCCTCTTAAACAAATACTATTCTGATTTTCGCAATTCAGCAGTCCTATGCTTCTCTGAAACCTGGTTAAATGAATCAATTGAAAATAGCAGCCTGAACATTCCAGGGTTTCAGATTGAACGATCAGACAGGATTCCAGAAACATCTGGTAAAAAGAAAGGAGGAGGCTTATGCCTATATATTAATAGAAACTGGTGTCAAGATTTTAAAATAATTTACAAATTCTGTGACAACAATTTAGAGACTTTAATTATCAACTGCAAACCTTACTATTCGCCTCGTGAATTTTCCTCATTTCTTCTAATTGCTGTTTATGTCCCACCACAAGCCTGTGTAAACAAGGCATTACGAACTCTAGCTGACCAAATCATGGAGGCTGAAGCCAAACACCCTGATTCACTGGCCATTGTTTTGGGAGATCTAAACAAGGCAAACTTAAGGAAAGAGCTACCAAAATACTTTCAGCATGTCAATTGTCCCACCAGAGGCAAGAATACTCTAGACCATTGCTACACAACATTAAAAGATGCTTATCGGTCTTTACCACGTGCAGCTGTAGGACACTCTGATCATTGCATGATTCACCTTGTACCTGCTTACAGGCAAAGACTTAAAGCCATAAAACCAATAATTAAATCAGTGAACACCTGGACGGAGGAATCAAAATTAAAGCTACAGGCATGTTTTGACTGCACTGATTGGAATATTTTTAAAGATACCTCTGCAGACCTGGATGAACTCACAGATACTGTAACATCATATGTCAGCTTCTGTGAAGACCTATGTGTACCTACAAGGAACTTGCGAATATACAGTAACAACAAACCTTGGTTTACACCTAAACTTAAGCAGCTACGACATTCCAAAGAGGAAGCCTACAGAAAAGGTGATAAAATGCTGTACAATCAGGCCAGAAATGCACTAACAAGGGAGATCAGAGCAGCAAAAAGAAGCTACTCTGAAAAGCTAAAGAATCAGTTTTCAGCAAATGAACCAGCAAACATGTGGAAAACTCTTAAAAATATCACCGGCTATGGCAAACCTCCTTCCCAGGCTGAAGGTAATCAACAAGTGGCAGATGACCTGAATGAGTTTTACTGCAGGTTTGAAAGGAAACTACAGCCACCTATCTCCACAACCCCCATCTCAGACACACCAACAACAGCCAAGCCTCCTACAACTGACCCCATTTCATTGGGTTCACAACCCCTAGTGATCACAGAAAAGGAAGTGCAGGACCTATTTCACAGACAAAAGCCAGGAAAAGCTCCAGGCCCAGACAAGATAACTCCTTCTTGCTTAAAAGTCTGTGCTGACCAATTGGTCCCCATCTTCACCCATATTTTCAATAAATCACTAGAGATGTGTTATGTTCCTTCTTGCTTCAAACGCTCTACCATCATCCCAGTGCCGAAGAAGCCCACCATCAAGGAACTGAATGACTACAGACCAGTTGCTTTAACATCTGTAGTCATGAAAACCTTTGAAAGGCTAGTGCTTTCCTACCTGAAAACCATCACGGATCCGCTGTTAGACCCCTTGCAATTTGCATACCGAGCAAATAGATCAACAGATGATGCTGTTAATATGGCTCTGCACTACATCCTACAACATCTTGAGTCTCCAAAGACCTATGCAAGGGTCCTTTTTGTAGACTTTAGTTCAGCATTCAATACCATCATTCCAGACATTCTTCTAACTAAGCTAAACCAGCTACAGGTACCGGAACAGACTTGTAAGTGGATCACAAGCTTCCTAACAAACAGGAAGCAGCAGGTGAAGCTAAGCAAGATCACATCAAATACCTGTACAATTAGCACAGGGGCCCCCCAAGGCTGTGTGCTCTCCCCACTTCTCTTCTCTCTGTATACCAATGACTGCATCTCCAATGATCCATCTGTTAAGCTACTGAAGTTCGCAGATGACACAACAGTGATTGGTCTCATTCGAGACAATGATGAATCCACATATAGACGAGAGGTCGAACGACTAGCCTTGTGGTGCAACCAAAACAATCTGGAACTGAACACACTCAAAACCGTAGAAATGGTGGTAGACTTTAGGAGAAACCCTTCCATACTTCCACCTCTCACAATACTTGACAACACAGTATCAACAGTAGAAACCTTCAAATTTCTGGGTTCTATCATATCGCAAGATCTCAAATGGACAGCTAACATCAAAAACATCATTAGAAAAGGACAACGAAGAATGTTCTTTCTGCGCCAACTCAGTAAGCTCAAACTGCCCAAGGAGCTGCTGATTCAGTTCTACAGAGGAATTATTGAGTCTGTCATTTGCACCACTATAACTGTCTGGTTCGGTTCTGCAACCCAACAAGAAAAACACAGACTTCAGAGGATAATTAGAACTGCAGAAAAATTATTGCTACCAACCTCCCTTCCATTGAGGACCTGTATACTGCACGAATCAATAAGAGGGCCGTGAAAATATTTGCAGATCCCTCGCATCCTGGACATAAACTGTTTCAACTCCTACCCTCAAAACGACGCTATAGAGCACTGCACACCAGAACAACTAGACACAAGAACAGTTTTTCCCCGAAGGCCATCACTCTGCTAAACAAATAATTCCATCAACACTGTCAAACTATGTACTGAATCTGCACTACTATTAATCGTCTCATAGTTCCCATCACCAATCTCTTTCCACTTAAGACTGTATGACTATAACTTGTTGCTGGCAATCCTTATGATTTATATTGATATACTGACCATCATTTGTGTTGTAAATGTTGTACCTTGATGAACGTATCTTTTCTTTTATGTACACTGAGAGCATATGCACCAATTCCTTGTGTGTCCAATCACACTTGGCCAATAAAATTCTATTCTATTCTATATTTTAAAACAGCAGCCTTAATAAGAGTACATGCAGGGGTGAAATCTACTTACCTTCCTTACTGATTCGAAAGTGCACGTGCCGTGCGTGTGTGCTTCATGTGCGTGTCACATGCATGCGCAGACCTTCTGTGCATACTCAGAAGATAAAAAACACATTACTTCCTGATTAAAACCAGAAAGTAATGATGCCCCGGGCGGGTAGGCAGAGCTTTGCTCCTCCATTGCTACCGGATCGCCAAACTATCAGCCATGATCGCTACTGGATCGTGTGATCCGTCCGATCTGGGAGCATTTCACCCCTTAATATATTGCGATTAAATGTAGGTGGAATATTAAAAGTACACCACCTACTTCAATTGTCGAGGTTCGCAGTCCAATCCAGGTAATAGCAGCCTAGCTGTCTGTCGGATATCATCACTATCTACAGTTAAGCTGCGCCGGTGCTCAGCATAGGTTATAGCTACTCGCATCCATTCCATCAGAGGGGGCAGAAGCATAAATGGCCTGGAGAAAAAAATAAGACATCCATCACATCTCATGTTAAGTTCCATTTTATCTAGGAATATTAATCATGTATCATACAACTTCTTCAAAACCCAAACTTTCTTATTTCAAAATAACTTTACTTAATTATATCAGTGGCACCTACTTTGAAGTAATCATGTCCTCTTTAGTAAACATGGTCATACAGAACATGTTGGCTAGGATATAAAGTAATTAATGGGTGACCTACTTTATATTTCTTTTTGCAAATAATGCCATAAAAACTGGGAAAAGGCCTCTAGGACATCTTCCAAACTTGTCATTGAAGGGAAGCAGGATAAGTAACATTGGCAAGAAAGAACAATTCAGCTCCCTTTTGTTAATCTTACATTCACTGTGTTTCTTGATGGGAGAACTATATGCACATAATCCTTGATTTACAACTGTAATTGAGCCTGGAATTATAGTCCTAAATCATGCCAGTTGTTAAGTGGGTCACCATGTGACCACACCCAATTTTGCAACCTTTTTTGGGGCATCATTAGTAAGCACAACGGTGGTTGTTGCGCAAATCCATTGTCTGCAATAGGTGGTTTTTTTGCCAGAAACAGGAACAAAACATGGTTTTTTGTAAAAAATGTTCTAAAACATGATCATGTGACCAAAGGATGCTGCAAATGGCGGTAAATGTGGGTCAACTGCTGAGGGTCCAAAATGTGATCATGTGACTGTGTGGGTGGTGTTTGTAAAAATTTAGAATCTGGGTCATAAGAAACCATGTGAAGGTCCATTGTTACTTAGAAGAATGACAAAGCGACTAGCCATAAATTGAGGACCATCTGCTCTCTGGGAAACATATCAGAGAAGTCTCATGTGGGTATGTTTAAATTCTTGCCCACTTCCCCATGACTTTGTCTCCATGACCATTTCATACACTACGTAACAATCAAATATATTTCACAACAATCAAATATATTTTTCCAGATGCAAAACAATTTCGCACCTGATGTCTCATGCATCAGATTTCTGCAACTTGACAACCATCCAAATGTGTGAACTTTAACTTCCAGAATTTTAGTTTGTGCGATCACTGCTGATCATTCTGGAAGCCGAAGTTCACACATCTGGACAGTGCTCCAAATTGTAGAAGGCAGAAAATCGGATATCCACTTCACAGAGAACTGAGATAGCAAGAGAATGTGCTACAAGCTGGGAGTTCACTGGGAGTACATTAATCTGTTTAAAGTATTGCTTCAGCCATTAAGTTAGTAGCTAGCCAAAGGCAAGTCAACTCTTTAAAAAAGAAACCCTTTGACTCATTTTTCACAGAACTGTGGTAAACATTATTCAGTGTTGAGACTCTTCAATATTTCTCTGAACTCTGAACATCCATAAAAACCCATTTGTGACAGTATATATAAAATGAGTGGGTTATTAAGAAAATAAGCTGATAGCATGAAAGACAAATCACATTAAAAATAATGATGAATAATAACATCTATGACTGGAGCTCTCTTTTTAAGCCTTTCAGCCTTTCAACTTTCTGCTCATCAGGAGCCTACCATTTACCATTTGCCACTAGAAAGGCATGTTTTGTTCAAATCTGCTTTTTGAAAACACAGAGTGGCTTCTGCCGGTTAGACATTCAAGTAATCAAGTTAATCTTTTTGACTTCATGCTTTTCCAGCATAGCTTCACCAGTCATTTTGTCCAAAGTATTGCCACTGCCATTACAACAAAAACAGTATATGTCTATTTAGTTCCATTTATTTTTCCATCATCCATCTAGGCAGCAACCTCAAGATGACTTAGCATAATAATGAAAAGTTACAATGTAAATTAGAAGTAGGATATAATAGCACAAACATATACCATCCTGAAAGAAGATAATGGCAAGCCTCTTTCGTTTCATTGCCAAGAAAATTGGTTTATGTATCTGATGCATAAAAAGGAATCAAATTCTATCCACAGTGAAAAAGTGTAAGGTTTTGGAGGAGGAGCTGAGACAGGAACCCATAAACAGTATTGTTAAAGTGCTGTATGGCTTATAACAACCTCACAAGTAACAAACCAACTAATTTAAAAACATTAAAGGTCTCCCACCCTTTAATCAAAAAAAGATTCTTGTGGTGGTTTCAAAGAACCACACATGATTTTTTTTTTTATAAAAAGTGTTTTATTTTTTATTTTTCAAAATACAAACATTCCATCTTTCCTTACACAGTGTGTCATCTGGGTTCAAATATCTCTGTGTGCCAACCTTCAACATTTACAACATCATTCACTTTAATATAATTCTCTAATCTTAAAATTATAGTGTATTAAACAATTAAACATTATAAGCCTATTCATTTTTCCTCTTAACATGTCTCCTAGTAAAAATACAATAATAATAGCATTACACATAATTATGCTCCTCATCCTAACACTAACAATTATCATCTTATTTATACCTCTATCTTAACATATTTTCTATTCTTCTTTAATCTTCTTTTATTTCCAGTTCCCCTTTTTACTCTCTAACCATTGATAGAATACTTCCCATATCATATAATATTCAGTTTGTTCTTTCTCCTTAATCACTAGTTTTAAACTGTTCATTTCTGCACATTCTAATGTTTTTCTAATCACCTTCTTCTCAATAGGAATCTCTTCACTTTTCCAATGTTGTGCAAATACAATTCTAGCTGCCGTTAGAACATGGATAATTAAATAAATTTTGTCTTTATTATAGCTTTCGGGTAAAATCTCCAGCAAAAATATTTCTGGTTTTAGCTCAATATGTTGCTTTGTCATCTTTTCCAGCCATGTCCTTATTTTTGTCCAATATTTTTATGCTTCTACACATGTCCATCACATACGATAGTAAGATCCAGGTATCTGGTGGCACTTCCAACATTTAGCTGACTTATCTTTAAACATCTTTGCCAACCTCACCGGTGCAAGGTGCCATCTATAAAACATCTTATACCACAAAATATGGCCATTTAATCTATTTTAAGAAGTGGTATTTAGCAAGATATGTGAACTCAGCCCTTATGCTGAGGGCAATACAAATATCCATCTGAAACATGTGGGATATGCTGGAAGATCTGATTACATATAGTTCTCCATGCCTATATGAAAAATAAACAGAAAGGTAGCTGGTGACTCAAGGAAATAAAATACAGAGCAGAGATGGCTCTAAATATGTCTGAAAAAGAGGGTTTTTTTTCCTGATAATGCTCAAGGTGACATATTCTAGAAAGTAATTTAGCAACCATGTGGCGCAACAATAGCACATACTAGAGTCTCTTGAAATTATATCAGATATAAAATATAATGCACAAATGGGTCATTACTTAGGCCTGTTTCAATATCTCCCCTCTGGTCTTGCTAAGGGAAATGATTGTTGGGCTGCAGTGGTGAAGAGGAAACCAACTGGCCAACTGATGGCTTTACAACAGTGATTTCAGAACTGCAGAAGCCGCTTGGATCATCAGGGAGCAAAACAGGGGTGAAATCCAGCAGGTTCTGACAGGTTCTGGAGAATTGGTAGCGGAAATTTTGAGCAGTTCGGAGAACCGGTAGCAGAAAATTTGAGTAGTTCAGAGAACTGGCAAATACCACCTCTGGCTGGCCCCAGAGTGGGGTGGAAATGGAGATTTTGCAATAGGAGGGAATGGGGAGGGAATGGGGATCTTGCAGTATTCTTTTTTTATTATTATTATTTGCATTTATATCCCGCCCTTCTCCGAAGACTCAGGGCGGCTTACACTATGTCAAGCAATAGTCTTCATCCATTTGTATATTATATACAAAGTCAACTTATTGCCCCCAACAATCTGGGTCCTCATTTTACCTACCTTATAAAGGATGGAAGGCTGAGTCAACCTTGGGCCTGGTGGGGCTTGAACCTGCAGTAATTGCAAGCAGCTGCTGTTAATAACAGACTGTCTTACCAGTCTGAGCCACAGAGGCCCCTATTCTTCCCCTGGAGTGGGTGGAAATGGAGATTTTGCAGTATCCTTCTCCTGCCACGCCCACCAAGCCACACCCACAGAACCAGTAGTAAAAAAAATGGATTTCACCACTGGAGCAAAGGCATTTAAACTGTTATTGGGAATTACACAGATTGAGTGGAATTGCAATGCTATGAACATGGTCACATGACAAAATGCAAAATGTAGCTGACACATGACCAGGGCTGTATGCAAGAGTCATCCAATGAGGCTTAAGGGTGTTGTGTCTGCGCCCCCGGAGCCGGGCCCCCTGCCAGAAAGTGACTCGGAAAGTGAGGGGGAAGGGCCATCAGGACTTACCTCTGGAGCACCGGCTTCCCTGGCTCAGCTCCAGGACCAGAGGCAGGGCAGGTGGAGGAGATAACGAGGCCTCCATCCCCTGACTCTTTCCCCCCCAGGCCACGCCTCCAGACCCAGCTGATGGCAATCAGGCCTGGCTGGACCCTAGGTTTTGTAGGCAGGAGAGGCGGGAACAACAGAAGCAGGGTGGGGCAGGCCTAGGAAGTGCTGAGTCATGGAGCCAGGATATAAAAGCAGCAAGGGCTGCTATACCACTTCGTGGCAAGCAAATCAACTGCTTAACTAGAGCTGAAGTACTGTTTGTTCCTGGTTGACTCATCGGCATCAAAGAGATAACAGAGACACTTGGCAGACGCTTGCTAGTTTGCTGCCAGAGCTGATAGTTGCCGGCTAATTAAGTCATCGCTCGGACTGAGGCGAGGGGGACAGAACAAAGGGATGGAAACTCTGCATGTGTGGCTCTTAAAAAAACTGATTGTAAAATAATATAAAGTAAGAGAAATCCTTTTCCCTTACTTTAGGTCATGCCTAGCATACAATGACTTTGATGGGGATAGTCTTGCATTGTGCTTTTTTTCAGTGGCATAATAAAAAGTAGATGCATTTTTAAATCTGAACAACTGGATATGTACAGGCACTGCTTGCTAAAATGTTAATTTAAAACTAGTTTGGGCTTGAAGTACTGTTGGAAGCACTACAGAAACCTGAAAACCAGTTTAACCAGAGACGCCAGTGACAAAATGCAAAAAAAATGAGGGTGTACAAGTACATATTAACAGTATTACTTCCAAGTCTTTGTAGTCTTAGCCTCGTCGATAAATCTACAACTCCTCTGTTTAATTCTTAAACTAAAAGTTAGGAAGGTAAATAGAAAGATAATCCATGGGGATGATGTTTGTTTGCCGTATTCAAGAAACATGTCATTACCAGTTTATTTAGATGCTGGACTTGATTCAGAAAATTAAATATCTTTGACTTGGTTTGGGGCAATTCCGTTCCTGGGAAACAGGGAAGTTTCCTATTCATCCTTCATCAGGACATATATTAGCATATGCTTGCTGCATCAAGGCTGACAGCTGCTCTGTGTCTCCCCCTTTCTTCTTGCATCAATCCATGCAAAACACATCATACATACATATGATGCAAGTGCTTCCCCCTTCATGAAAGTAACATGAACATTAGCTTTAATTACTATACTTGGAGCATGTACATTATGTTTGACTGAACAACCTGTAGAGTCATAACAATGTGAAAAGTCATCTGACACAAAGGTCTTATTATTCCAGCAGTTACTTTTGCCAATAATGACTTTTGCAGAATGGGATAAACTCATCCTATTAATATCTTCCTCGTATTTCCCCCCAAATAAAATCATAAACATCCAGCTTGGCTGGATTCATATACTTTTATATTTAAAACAGGAGGCTGCATTTGGACATTATACTGAGATTATTATGGTTTGGCATCATAAGAATGAGCTGCAGTGAATCCTGCAGTTGCTCATAAATCCTCCTCTTCCAAAGAATAGAATAGAATAGAATTTTTTATTGGCCAAGTGTGATTGGACACACAAGGAATTTGTCTTGATGCATATGCTCTCAGTGTACATAAAAGAAAAGATACGCTCATCAAGAATCTTAAGGTACAAAACTTAATGATAGTCATAGGGTACAAATAAGCAATCAGGAAACACTCCGTATCAATATAAATCGTAAGGATACAAGCAACAAAGTTACAGTCATACAGTCATAAGTGGAAGGAGATGGGTGATAGGAACAATGAGAAGATTAATAGTAGTGCAGATTTAGTAAAGATTTAGTGAAGGAGAGTTTGGAAACTTTTGCTACCATTTTTTTTTAAAACCTTAACTGCATATTGATATAAATTCAAAGCATCAAATTGTGGAGAATCTCAGTTCAAATAAGCCAACAGTTACAATTCAGCTAGCACTAGTTAAGATAACTAGTTAAAATTCAAAAGTCATGTTAAATTAGGACCAATCTAAATGGAAACTGATCAATCTAAATGGAAATGGAAACCTTTGACCAATGTTAGAAAAGGAGAGGAAAAAGGAAGGATGAGTTTGAGCTTCCTTAGACCTGCACTAAATCATAGATTGGTATTTTTTTAATAGCAGATATTCTTTCCACTGACATTTAGGAAGCGGTATGACATGCTGAAAATGGCATAAGTTGGACAAAGGGAAACCTTATGGGAACCCTATGAATCAGAAACTAAATATGCATTTGTGTCCACACTTTCCTGGAATTGGACAGGAGTCCCTATGAAAACAGGGAATCTAATTTCTGAATAAGCATACAAAGAATCATCCTTTAGACACAAATCTGGATTCAGGTTTGCTTACATTGTGCCCTTGATATTTTTATAATCCACCACTCCTTGACGTATTTCCTCCTGCTAAAAAATTAAATGACAAATTAAATGACAAATGTCCTAACATTGCCACCCGTTCCATTACTACGGATTATCTAAAATTAAATCTAAAGAACGCAACACAGGATAGAAACCGCTCATTAGAATGTGTGCAATTTCTAGTATCAAAATTCTCCTACCAAACATTTTTCTCCCACAAAGTGTTTATTTTAATTTTAAAAGCTTTTTATTCATTTGTTCGGGAAGAAGACGAAACGTTAAGATGCAGATAAAGTAAAAGGAGTTAGACTGTAAAAGATTATAGAGAGATTGAAGATTAATAGTGGTTTCCACTCACTTTTCATCGGTTAACGTAAATGAAGCTAAGCCTTTGCAATGAAGGATATGCATAAATAATAGGATGCGCAGCATAGCTTTCTAAGCTGCAGTAAGTCTTGGTTTGGTATAGGAAGGTTTTATTCTCCCCACAAATTATGGCACCCCCTTTTAAGCAATACAGACCTAAGGCAAACAAAGAAAAAAGAAATACAATTTTTTGTTATTTGAGGAAAGGTTAATTATACCATATTACGCACTGGTTCTTTTTATCCATTTTAATATTAATTTAAATTTAAATGTTTTAACTTTTAATAGTATAGTATAGCCTTTATTGTCGCTGTACACCAAGTATACAACGAAATTGGTTTTATCCTCACTGGTGCAATCCATGACAAAAAATACAAACAACATAAATCATATAAAGAATAATCCCTACACAAGTAATTAGGGGGGGGGAAAGAAAAAGAAAGAAAAAGAAAAACTAGTCATACGTTTCCGCATGTGCGTGGAGTGATTGTGGTTGTGTTTAAGAGTCTGACAGCCCAAGGATAGAAATTATTTTTAAACCTATTTGTTCGGCTGATGTTTTAATGTCTTAACCCTATAACTGTTTTATTCTATTATTTGAGATATCGTAAGCCATCCAGAGTTGCTTGGTAGAGAGATGGGCAGCATACAAATTTACCCAACCAACCAACCAAACCCCTTTCTAATATACAAAACCTGTTACTTTATTCAAGAAAATTGCTGAAGTTGTGGTATAGAGATAGTTCCCCCAAGTTCCATTATTAAGCCTGTTCTGCCTACTCTTATTTATTGCAGTAGCTCAACTTTAAACTTGTACCGCTGTGTGTAAAAGGAGCCATACCTTATTGTTGTGTCTGCGGGCCCCTGGCAGAGAGTGACTCAGAGAGTGAGGGGGAAGGGCCGACAGGGCTTCCCTCTGCAGAACCTTCCTCTCTGGCTCCGCTCCAGATTCCAAAGGCAGGCCAGGTGGAGAATGAGGAGCTGACACGGCCTTTTCCCCCTTCCCCCTCCTTCCCCCTGGCAACGCCCCAAGAGCCAGCTGAGGAGGATCAATCGTGGCTAGATGCAAGGCTAGAAGCGTACGCAGCAAAAGAAAGGAAGGGGCTGGCCCAGGGAGTGCTGAGTCATGGAACCACACCCCACAGGGTATAAAAGTGGGTGGAGCTGCCTTTGGGCTCCGTGATGGACAAAAACTGACTTTTGGAAACTTTGGCTGCTTTATTGCGAGAATCAGGAATTGGCTTTTCAGACTTCTGTTTACTTCTGAATTCTGGGTTGCTCCAGCAACAGACCGCAGTAGCAGTGAAGAGATAAGGAGGACTTGGCAGGCTATCACAAGTTCGTTGCCAGAGCTGATATCTGTAGCAAGAATAAATTGCTGGCAAATACAGTCAGCTCGTGTGTCTTCTGGGGGCAGAACACTAATACTGGGGGGGCAGAACACTAATACTGAAATGAAGCAGGCATTAATTGAATTCTTCTCATATATCACATCATATCGTATCATGAGTTGTGTTATACCACATCATAGTTGTTTTGAGAAATTCTACTTAATTGCTGTTTTCAAAGAAAATGCTGGAGAGAAACTCTTCTTCTACAGCTGAAACTTTCCTTTCCAAGTAAACATGCTTAGCTTCAAGAAAGAACAAGAAAACTAAGCACCAGTAACTGGTAGGAGAACTGGTTCTGAAAACTCTCAGTGTATTTTACTAACTTAGCATGATTAATTTTTAGGGAATATACATACAATTGAGCAGTAACTTTATCAACAGCCTAATTTGGCCAATAATGTATCTAGGTAACAAAATGAATTTTATAGTAAGTCATAGACAGTGACGAAAAAGAAGAACTTTCAGAGAAAATGGCTGGCTACTATTGGGATTGAGTTAAATCTATTTTTTGAACTACAGTATTTGACTGAGGCCACATTTGTGCACAATCTGTTGTTACTGTGCATGCAGGCTTTGTATACAACTCAATTCCCATTTGAAGTGGATGCCAGTGTTTTCTTAGTGGAATGCTAAATTAGGATGTGTGTCTGTATGTACACTTGAGTGTTTGTAGAGGATAATTAGCTGTTGTCTGTGAAGGGCCACAGAGATCATTTCACTTGGAACTCTGCAAGCGAAAAAGTCTAATATTTACAATACACAGCAAATACTTTTATTTCTGAAGACCTACAGCGGGCTATGAATGTATTCAAAAAGAAAAAAAAGGAGGGGGCATTTTTCCAACAGTGATCTGGCAAATGATCAGAAGAAGGAGGAAGAAGATATAGTATCAACTACATGGGGACAGGAAGCAGGAAAGCAATGGCGAGGAATGAGATGGGTGGAATTAAGATCCTCCAGAACAATATGCAACAATAAAGACAAAAAGTGTATTCGGGTACTCAGGAAACAGTTAACGCAAGAATAAGGATGTGACAGAGTACAACCAAAAGACTAATGTTTACTATGTAAATGAATAATAACTTTTTTCAGACTACAAAAGTTCCTGAATGAAGAAGAGAAATGTTTGTCCAATGCGGAAAATTATTCAGAAGAAGACAGGATTCCTATTATATTTTTGTAATTCTCTGTTATCCTTCAGAAAGACAGGAATATTTGGCTTCTTTTTTAGGCTTAGGGCTGGGTTGATTGGTGTTCCCATCCTAAGGGAGTTATGAATGATATTTTTCTGGTTACTTATTTTAGTTTGGATTTTGATTGAAATTGCTTATCTGTTTTGCTTTGGGAGTGTATTGTTAGCCATCCGGATTTACAGTGTTTGACCGGTGACATAAATTACTTCAAAACATATACATACATACTGTATGTTCTGGGGAACCTACCAGAAACTAGGAAAAACTTATATTCTGATAGTTAATAGATGGTTCTTGAATAATAATAATGTTAATATCAAGACTGAGATACATGGTCTTTTAAAGATTAGCACTCATTTTCTAGATGAGAAGATTCTATTAATCTTCTCATTGTTCCCATCACCCATATCCTTCCGCTTACGACTGTATGACTGTAACTTTGTTGCTTGTATCTTATGATTTATATTGATATTAATTGTTTCCTGATTGCTTATTTGTAGCCTATGACTATCATTAAGTATTAAATTTGTACCCTATGACTATCATTAAGTGCTGTAAGTATTGTACCTTGACGAATGTATCTTTTCTTTTATGTACACTGAGAGCATCTGCACCAAGACAAATTCCTTGTGTGTCCAATCACACTTGGCCAATAAAAAATTCTATTCTATTCTATTGTAGTGAACCACAAATTTCTTCCAACTGAGATCCCTGGAGAAGATAGAAGGCAATATTATGAATCAGATTCTTTAGCTTTAGACTATTTACACTCGTAAAAGAAATTTTCTATTATTGGTGATGGGGGAACCATAAAAATTCTATGAGAAATGCTGAGGAAACGAAGATCATTCAGAGAATGAGTTGGAAAGCGTGTTGATTGCTTTGCAAATGAGCCAGATGGCACAGTACCAGCATAAAATATTAGCATAAATTGGTCTCATTCCCAATTTGGAATTGTTTGGGAATGAATCTGTATTGACTTAATGAGAAATTTTATCTATATATCTATATAGATATATCTATATAGATGTATCTCTATCTCTATCTCTATCCCCCCCCCCTCTCCTTCTTCCTTAGTCCACCCCTGACTATTTATAGGTGGGTGGCGAACTGACTGAATGAGTGGTTTTGTTTTCTACCCCACGAGGATCACTATTGACTGCTTCCCATCAGGACTGACTGACAGACCGGTTGTGGTCACTGTATCATCTGTTACCATCTTGACCGGCCCAGGATGGGCCTCCTGCCGGACTTTCTTGGTGATGCGAACGTTTACGGCGGCTGACCTTCTTGCCCTGCGAGACGCCCCTCTCTCGCGGGTTTGGCCCTCCATACTATCGAGGGCCCACCTTGAGGACGGGCTTTGGAGCCCCGAGAGGTGGCATGCTAAAAATAGGAGGCTTAGGGGCTTTTTAATTAGTTGTTTTAAGAAATTTTTTAAGGGGAGTTTTAATGGGGATTTTAAGGGTTGGGAGGGGGGGGGAGGGATTCACGGGTAGGGGAGAGAACCCGTCGGGAGGGGTGGGAGGTTAGGGCGGGTATTGGGAGTAGCCCGCCGGGTGGGGAGCCAGTCCTGCGCTCGTGGCGGTTTAGTAATGGGTTCGGAGGTTATAGGGGGATTACGCCTTTTGGTGAGGGTGGTTCCATTTGCACGGTAAGTGGGAGGGGCAGATATGGCGGAAGGGGGGGACCGCATCGTTCTGGGGGGGCGCGCGCTCGGTGTCTGCAGGCGATCGCGCCCGATCCCCTCCCTTCTCCCGTCCCGGATGGTCAAGACCCTCAGAGCCTGGGCCTTCGTCTGATGTTATGCAACGCACGGTCCGTGGCCAAGGCCCCTAATATATGATCAGATTCAGGGGTGCCGCGGATATTATAGGCGCACGGAGACCTGGTTGGGCACTGAAGGGGCGTGCCCTGGTCGAGATGTGCCCACCGGTTTCCGTGCATTCCATCAGCCGAGGCCCAGGGTAGGGGTGGTGGGTGGCGGTTGTTATTAAAGAGAGTCTAGAGCCGAGGGAGACCACTGTACCTCAGATTGCCGGGTGTGAATCCTCTTGTGAGGTGGGGTCATAGGTGTCAGATGGGCTTGCTGGTCACGCACCTGGCTCCTTGCTGCGTGACAGCCGCCTGCCCGAGCTCCTGGAGGTGCTGGCTGGGGTGGCAGTTGAGACCCCAGACTTTTAGTCATGGGGACTTTAACTTGCCATCTTCCGCTCGCCATCGACGGCAGCTCGGGAGTTCATGGCTTCCATGACGGCCTTGGACCTGACCCAAGTAGTTGATGGCCCTACTCACATTGGGGGTGGCACTCTGGACCTGATTTTTGTCTCTGGTCAGTGGTTGAGAGATCTGGACTTAAAGGAAATAGTCATTGAACCTTTGTCATGGTCAGATCACTCTCTTCTTCGCCTGGACTTTCTGACCGCCATTCACCACCGCAGGGAGACGGAGCCGATACGTTGGTTCCGTCCCAGGCGCCTGGTGGACCCGGATGGGGTCCGGACGGAGCTTGGGCCATTTCCTGAGGGTCTGGCTCACGGCTCGGTTGAGGAACTTGTTGCGGCCTGGGAACGGGCCGCGGCGGGGGCCTTAGACCGTGTCGTGCCTTTGCGGCCTCTGACCCGGCGCAGGTCCCAACCGGCTCCTTGGTTCTCCGAGGAGCTGAGAGGGATGAAGCGCCGGAGAAGACGCCTAGAGAGTTCCTGGAGGTCTAGCCGTTCAGAAGCTGATCGGACACTAGTGAAGTCCTATACTAGGACTTACCTAGTGGCATTGAGGGAAGCGAGGCGTAGCTACGCCTCCTCCCTCATTGCATCGGCAGATAACCGCCCAGCCGCCCTGTTTCGGGTGACCCGCTCCCTCCTACACCAGGGGGAGCGGGATGACCCGTTGCAGGGACGTGCTGAGGAGTTTAACGGTTATCTATACGATAAAATCGTTCAGCTTCGGGATGGTTTGGACCAAGATTGCGGTGATACGGGTGAGACGGCTGAGGGTGGTCTTGGTGACATTTTATGGGATGAGTTTGACCCTGTTGCTCCCGAGGACATGGACAGGTTGTTGGGGAGGCTGAATGCCACCACATGTTTACTGGACCCGTGCCCCTCCTGGTTGGTGCTGGCCACGCAGGAGGTGACCCGAGGCTGGCTCCAGGCGATTACGAGCGCTTCTTTGGTGGAGGGTGTCTTTCCGGCCGCCTTGAAAGAGGCGGTGGTGAGGCCCCTCCTCAAGAAGCCTTCCTGACCCGCTGTTTTAGGTAATTATCGTCGTCTCCAACCCGCTCGCGCGAAGGTTGTTGAGAGTATGGTGGCATATCAGTTTCCTTACACCTGGATGAAACTGTCTATCTAGACCCGCTCCAGTCCGGTTTCCGGCCCGGTTACAGCACGGAGACGGCTTTGGTCGCGTTGGTGGATGATCTCTGGAGGGCCAGGGATAGGGGTTGTTCCTCTGCCCTGGTCCTATTAGACCTCTCAGCGGCTTTCGATACCATCGACCATGGTATCCTGCTGCGCGGTTGGAGGGATTGGGAGTGGGAGGCACCGTTTATCGGTGGTTCTCCTCCTATCTCTCTGACCGGTCGCAGTCGGTGTTGACAGGGGGCAGAGGTCGGCCCGAGGCCCCTCACTTGTGGGTGCCGCAGGGATCGATCCTCTCGCCTTCTGTTCAACATCTACATGAAGCCGCTGGGTGAGATCATCAGTGGGTTCGTGTGAGGTACCAGCTGTCGCGGATGACACCCAGCTGTATTTTTCCACACCGGACCACCCCAACGGTTATCAAGTGCTGTCCCGGTGCCTGGAGGCCGACGGGTCTGGATGGGGAGAAACAGGCTCAAGCTCAATCCTCCAAGACAGAGTGGCTGTGGATGCCGGCATCCCGGTACAGTCAGCTAAATCCGGCTGACCATCGGTGGCGAGTCATTGGCCCCGATGGAGAGGGTGCGCAACTTAGCGTCCTCCTGGATGAACGGCTGTCTCTAGAAGATCATTTGACGGCCGCTCCAGGAGAGCGTTCTACCAGGTTCGCCTGGTGCGCCAGTTGCGCCTTTCTGGACCGGGAGGCCCTTTGCACGGTCACTCACGCCTTGTGACGCCTCGCCTGGATTACTGCAACGCCTCTACATGGGGCTTCCTTGAAGGGCATCCGGAGGCTGCAGTTAGTTCAGAATGCGGCTGCGCGGGTGATAGAGGGAGCCCTCGTGGCTCCCGTGATAACACCCATCCTGCGCAGGCTGCACTGGCTACCTGTGGCCTTCGGGTGCGCTTCAAGGTTTTGGTGACCACCTTTAAAGCGCCCATGGCATAGGGCCGGGTTATCTACGGGACCGCCTACTGCGACCAGATACCTCTCACCGACCCGTGCGCTCTCACAGAGAGGGACTCCTCAGGGTGCCGTCAGCTAGGCAGTGTCGTTTGGCGGCGCCCGGGGAAGGGCCTTCTGTGGGGCTCCCACCCTCTGGAACGAACTCCCCCCAGGACTCCGTCAACTTCCTGACCTTCGAACCTTCCGTCGCGAGCTCAAGACACATTTATTCATCTGTGCAGGACTGGCTTAGATTTTTAAATTTAGAGGGGTTTTAAATTGATTTTAATATTTATATTTAATATTTATATTTCTATTTTTAATAATTCGGGCGCTAGAATAAGTTTTTTAAGGATTATTTTAATTTGTATATTGATATTGATGTTTTATATGCCTGTGAACCGCCCTGAGTCCTTTGGGAGATAGGGCGGTATATAAATTCGAATAATAAATAAAAATAAATAAAATAAATATCGATCTATCTATTCACACACACATCAAGTTTCATTCCTTTCTTCGACTTTATTATTAGCATTGACTTTGTTATGCCATAAGAGCAATATAAATGGAAGTTAAACTACCACTTTCCACTATTAGAGCATTATCAAGGGCAGGCTCAGTGTCATATGCTTATGTTTAGTATCACTAATTATATAAGAACAGACCACATTATTCCTTTAAAAACCACAGGTTCTTTTATCCTGGTGTCTCTAATTAACTCTAATGGAAAATTATTTTAACCGTAAGGGCTTGGAGTAGGTGGTGATGACTAAAAAGTATTCCTAGTTTTATCACGTCTTTGCCAATGGTCTGCACTCTGCAAGTCCTATTTTCAACACAGTTTAAATAACTATGCTTGACTTTAATGTTTATGAGGTTTTGTGGCCTGATGGCTGCCAGCCCCTCAAGTAGCCGAATCAGAGGAGGAAGATCAGGGAGTCAGGGTCAGCATCAGGGCAACCTGGGAGCTCCAAGGGGGAAGAGGGAATGGGTCTGGCAGAGAGAGAGAGACACAGAGGCGGAGCCTGAGCTCTGCCTCTGTCAGCCCTCAGCCTTCAGATGGAGAGTCAACAGCCCCCAGGTTTGGAGGTGGCTGATGAAGAAGAGGAGGAACAGCTGGGTCCAGTGCCTGATGCCCGGCTGCGCAGAAGGCAGAGATGAGGAGAGCAGTGAAAAGCTGTGGGCCAATCCTGGGGAAGGAAGAGCTACCGCTGCTAGCAAGGCCGCACCCTAGCTCTGGGGATAAAAGGCAGGGGGTGGAGATGAATAGACGTGGCAGTCAACTATTCACCTTCCGGCTGGATGGACTTGTTAGCCTGCAAGAGAAACGTTTTGCCGGGGCTGCTGGCAATCCTAATAAAGGAATCTTTTGAGTTCACATCAGAGGGTTTGCCGTGTTTGGGGACTTGGGTCAGAACACGAGGTTTATCTAACGTAATTTGTTATCCTGCTATTTACCCAAGAAGAGGCCTGATTCAGTAACTGAAACTTCCCATTGGGAAAACCAAATTTAAATTTGTCTTTCGTTATGGAACAACCTAGACGACTTTGAGGTAGTCACTCCCATGTGCAACAAATATTAAAAATGAATTGAAAAATGAAAAATGGAATGGAAAGCAAGGGCAGTGGGAATGTGTGAAAAAAACACATATTTCAAACAATTATATGTTACACAGTGTTGTCATTTATTCGTTTTAGTGCCATATCACTCTCAGAAGTGCTCTGGATTTCAACCCATTCATCTCTGGCATTTCTAGCCCAGGCCTTTCATCTCATTGGTCTGTGGATGAATTAAATCAGAGGTCCCCAAACTCTGGGCTGTGGACCGGTATTGGTCTATGGCCTATTAGGAACCTGGCCACACAACCAGCAGGCTAGCAAGCAAAACTTTATTTGGCATTTTATGGGATCTAGGTTGCATGTGAAACCATCTCTCCCCACCACCCAGTCTGTGGAAAAATAATCTTCCACAAAACTGGTCCCTGGTGCCAGAAAGGTTGGGGACCACTGCATTAGATGGTTCAAATAAGCAGAAAGTATGTAAACTGGCATTGTGGGGAAACAGCAAAGGCAGTGCTGGGCACTCATTCCTCGCTATTATCTTCTTTTCAAGGCCATGTCTTCTTCCCCAAATCATGGCTGGTGTGGCTTCACTTCTTCCATTCAGCACCTGGCTTGGCTTCTCCTCCGCTTTTGTGGTGCAGGCTTTCTTTCTCCCCTACAGTGCCAACTTCTGCAGTAGTGCAATTCTGGATTGTCCCCAGACAAGCCAGCACTGCAGGCGAGACATAAGGCTGGCTCTGCACAAGCCAGAATTATGAAAGAGAAACTAATTCCATGGGCAATGAGATCTTGGAAAAAGGTGCATGGGGCTCGAAAATCTGAAACAAATGATAAACTGGGATATATGATCACAAACTGTTCTGGAACACATCTGACCAAATGCACATAATGGAGATGGATGAAGAAGCTGAGGTAGCAGTACCTCGCAGGTAAGTCATCACAACAGACAAACCTCAGCAGGTTGCATGGGGCCTGCAGGATTTTTGTTTGAGACCCTTGAGCTAGAGCAGGGTGTCAAACTGGCAGCTCATGGGCTGGATGCGTCACGCGCAGGCCATGCTTACCCCAGCTCCACGAAGGGAAAAAACATTGTGAAACATCACATGATGGCAACATAGCGCTGTGAGTTTGACACCCGTGTGCTAGAGAGTAATAATAAACAAGGGATACTGACCTCTTAACTGTATTAATCAACTTCATAGACATGCCTGATTTGACACTGTATTTAATAATAAATAATTACATAATAAATTTAAATAAATCACAATTTAAATCCTAGAGTTGTTTAGTTACTTCAATTATCTAAGGCAGGGGTCTCCAACCTTGGCAACTTTGAGCCTGGTGGACTTCAACTCCCAGAATTCCCCAGCCAGCAAAGCTGGCTGGGGAATTTTAGGAGTTGGAGTCCACCAGGCTCAAAGTTGCCAAGGTTGGAGACCCCTGATCTAAGGAATTGAACTGTCATTCACAAAAGCTCATGCTTTTTAATAAAAATTATTATTCGCTAATGAGTCTTTCTAAAAATAAAAAATAAGCATTTTTGTCACCAAACTACCATATGTTAAAACTGTGCACAGATTCTACATCTCTCTAAAGAAAAAAATGCTAATCAAACCAATGAAGTTATATAACACTTAAAGGATTTCTTATTCTCCCCAGTTTTGTTCATTTGTTTGGAAGGATATATTAGAAGACCCCAGTAGCTTCTCTGAGTATTGAGTGCAACTTAATGTACGTATCTAAAGTAAAACAATGGTTTACTAATTGAATGCCATTTAGGAAAAGTAAAAAAAAAAGACCCTTTTACAATAGCTTTACTGTATTTAGTTTAAAGCTTTTATCTCAAAGCCATTTAAATATCCTGGAATATAAACTAGTGTTACTCTCCCTTGGGCTCTGTTAAGTCCTAATGCTTTAAAAATAAATTATTACTACCTAAACTGTATCTTTAAATGCTTCTTCAGTAGTTAGCAGGCTTTAAGTCAGTCATCTCCAACTTGCTTAGGCTGATGGACCTTTTGTGGGTCTTTTGCAAAATGGCTGCTGGACAGCTTTGCCCAATCATGTCCTGCCATATTAAATGCTAACTATCAAAGTTACACTGACTCTGTGGTCTCTTCTCAAAATCCCCAAAGCTTTAACCAAAAACTCTCTACTATTGACCTCACCCCATTCCTAAGAGGTCTATAAGGGGCGTACATAAGACCACAAAACATGCCTACCATTCCTGTCCTATTGATTCCTTTCATTATATCCAATTAATATAGTTATTACATACTTATGCTCATTTATATGCTTATATACTATATCGTTATTTTCATGCTTATGCTTATATATACTGTTATGACAAAACAAACAAACAAACAAACAAACAAACAAATAAATAAAGTGTTCCAATTTGCAACTGGTTATGATCCTGCTACTGGTCTGGCTTTTCTTTAGGGTTTTTTTTTTCCTGGGCACATAGACAAATTTCTAAGCTAGATTGCAGCTTTAATTAAACTTTTCAGTTTACAGAATTTTTGTTTGTGAGTAAGAAGTTAGAGACCAGTACTTTGCCAATTTTTACACTTGTAAAAAATACTTTAAAATATAAATGTTCAGGTAGGATAAGGAGCCTGGAAGTTCCATGACCTATTGGATGATCACAACACATTGAGCCTCTCAGATTTTTTTGCTTTACCAAAGTTATAAGAATAAGTGTCTTTCAGACACGAAACTGTCACATCATATTAAAAAAAAGGCAGTAGCTAGGAAGGAAAAATGAGATCAATTAATCTGCACTATGTATTTGGTGCAATGATCCAGTAGCTAACTAAAATGCTTTGCAGCTTTCTCACCCATATGCTGATTGCCACAAAACCTTACAAATATTATGCCTAAAAATTAGAACAAGATTCCTTTTGTTCAAATTAGATGCTCCCCCTTTCCCACCCTACACTGTTTCCATTAAGTTGGCATTTTCTGACGTTTGCAGTATATTTCTAGATGGATGGCACAGTTCCTCTTAGTCCTAACACAAAATGCTTATAATCATCCGTCTATCAATCAGTCCACCCAATCTAATGGATATTGAGTCGGTCAACTCTTATGGTTACAATTGTTTACCTTATTTCTTTGCTGTTGATAGAAAGGGTTATACTATAATGTAAGTTAGACACTGGCAAACTGGATAGCTCATAAACCTCTGCCAATATTAATTCCAAATACAACGGGATTTCCTTTTCTGGTATTTCCTAAAATGAATTCAGGTTCTCTTTGTATAGAATGGAATAATGCTAAAATGAGTGATGGAAAAGTAACAAAATTACTCAGTGGTGTAACCACACCCGTTTGCTTTTTTACATTAAAATATATTGCTATATAATGGATCTCTGTGAAATCAAAGAGGCACTGAAGCATACATACATATGGATTCTGCCAACATCTATATGTTCTTTGATGATGGGATCTTATAGATATTATTACCCTTAGGCAGAAGGGATTTGCTCAATGTGTAAAGAGCTGGATCACATTTTAGCACACAGGTGCAGCATTCCAGCAGGTTGCAAAATACCATTCCAGATGATTCCAAGCCACAGTGGTAGACAGACTTCTTGGTATGTGCACTTAAATTAACACATGCCTATATTCCCAAACTTTTTCATATATGTTCCAGGGACATGGGAAACAATGTGGTTGAACTGGGAATGCAAAGGTCCAAATATCAATCCATCCATGAAGCTCAGTGACTAGTATTAGCACTTATGCTAAAGGAGCTCAAAGGATAGTTGTAAGGAATGAAGGCTTATGTATCTTATCTGAGTTGCTTAACAAAATAATCCAATAAATAAAAGGTCCATTTCAGCAATTAAAAGCAGCAGTGCTTTGCATGATTTCAGATGTGTTTCTCAAACCATTATGGTTTATGAGAAAAATCAATGATAAGTGGGAGTAAGGAGAAGTGAGTAGATCTGCTACATCAGTAGAGTTTGAAATTCAGGGCTGGAAATTCAAAATTCAAATCTACCTCCACTTTTGGGAGGTTCTTGGATGACTATGGTCTCTTTCTGTATATATCTCATAATATAATTTTGAAACGAAATGAGATTATACAATATTAATAAGACCTTCTAGGCTAGAGGAAAGGTGAGGTATCAATGCAACAAATACGAGATTTGGGATTAATCAATGTCCTGCACGATTGTAACATTAAAAAAATGTTGCCTTTTTCCCAAAGACACTTTATGTGGTCGTTTCATCATTACAGCTTTATCCTCACAGTAACCCTGTCAAGTAAAGCAGACTGGGAGGGAGAATTTCATGGAAAGTTATTAGGTGGCTGGGTTTTCATAGTGCATTAAACAAAAAGTAGACTCTTTGTTTCGCTTGTTGGATGAAGTCAACTTAATCATTCATCCAAACCATTATTTGACATTTAGTGTTACATCTGAATTCAGAAGTCTTGGCTTAGTCTGCAAAGCATGGCTTAGACCTGCAAACCAGGTCTTTGTGGGATGTGTGAAATTCATGATTGAATGGGACTCTGAAGCTTAATCTCGCAACTTTTATTTGGCCATTTTTATTACTATAATACACTGGCTATTAGTGAAATTTATGAAGATTTTAACATGGAATGTCCAGATAGTTAAGAAAAGTCCTGTGATTCAATGTGGTAACAATTACCATATTTTTCGGAGTATACCTTTTTCCTCCAAAAAAGAGGGTGAAAATCTGGGTGCATCTTATACTCCGAATGTAGCCCCACCCAACTTCTCAAACGGAGGTTACAAAGGCTGAAAAAAGCAACAGAAACGAAGCTTCAGAAAAGAAACACAGTTCTGGGCTGCATAAACAGAGGGATAGAATCAAGATCACGTGCAGTGTTAATACTACTTTATAATGCCTTAGTAAGGCCACACTTGGAATATTGCATTCAGTTTTGGTCCCCAATATGTAAAAGAGATGCTGAGACTCTAGAAAGAGTGCAGAGAAGAGCAACAAAGATGATTAGGGGACTGGAGGCTAAAACATATGAAGAACGGTTGCAGGAACTTGGTATGTCTAGTTTAATGAAAAGAAGAACTAGGGAAGACATGATAGCAATGTTCCAATATCTCAGGGGTTGCCACAAAGAAGAGGGAGTCAGACTGTTCTCCAAAGCACCTGAGGGTAGAACAAGAAGCAATGGGTGGAAACTAATCAAGGAGAGAAGTAACTTAGAACTAAGGAGAAATTTCCTGACAGTTAGAACAATCAGTAAGTGGAACAACTTGCCTGCAGAAGTTGTGAATGCTCCAACACTGGAAATTTTTAAGAAAATGTTAGATAGCCATTTGTCTGAAATGGTGTAGGGTTTCCTGCCTGGGCAGGGGGTTGGACTAGAAGACCTCCAAGGTCCCTTCCAACTCTGTTGTTTATTTATTTATTTATTTATTTATTTATCAAACTTCTATACCGCCCTTCTCCCGAAGGACTCAGGGCGGTGTACAGCCTTCATTTAAAACAATAAATATACATATTAAAATAACCATTAAAAAGCTTATTCAATGAAAGGCCAGATTAAAACCGTCGATTGACCATAAAAATACCCAATAAAATTACCATTAAAAGTTTAAAATTTAAATTTAGAATTTAAAAAGTCAGGCCAGTCCTGCTTGTATAAATAAATAAGTTTTCAGTTCCCGGCGGAAGGTCCGAAGGTCAGGCAATTGGCGTAAACCGGGGGGAAGTTCGTTCCAGAGAGTAGGTGCTCCCACAGAGAAGGACCTTCCCCTGGGGGCCGCCAGCCGACACTGCTTGGCGGACGGCACCCTGAGAAGACCCTCTCTGTGAGAGCGTACGGGTCGGTGGGAGGCATGTGGAAACAGCAGGCGGTCCCGTAAGTACCCGGGCCCTAAGCCATGGAGCGCTTTGAAGATGGTAACAAAACCTTGAAGCGCACCCGGAAGACCACAGGTAGCCAGTGCAGACTGCGCAGGAGAGGTGTTACCCGGGAGCAACGCGGTGCTCCCTCAATCACCCGCGCAGCTGCATTCTGGACTAACTGCAGTCTCCGGGTACACTTCAAAGGTAGCCCCATGTAGAGAGCATTGCAATAATCCAGTCGAGAAGTGACGAGAGCATGAGTGACCGTGCATAAGGCATCCCGGTCAAGAAAGGTTATGTTATGTTATGTTAAACAGAGCTTCAGAAAAAAAGTCTCCAAACAGAGCTTCAGAAAAGAATCCCTCAAACAGAGCTTCAGAGGCTTTTTTTCTGAAGCTGTTTCGGAGGCTTTCAGAGGCAGAAAAAAAAGCACACACACACACAGAAAGGCAAGGCACAGAGTTCACAACCAAGGAACCTGTTGCTAAAGTTCACCTCTGGGAACAGCTGATTGGGGGTATTCAGGGAGCTGATCCACCTACCAATCACCTTTTTTCTTATTTTCCTCCCCAAAAACTAAGGTGTGTCTTATACTCTGAAAAATACAGTAAATAGCATAATAACGTCTGGGCTTCATATATCTAGTCACATATATTTATTTTCTGAAACTGACACTGCATGTTTGGGCCCCAAAGGGTGTATAAGTGGTGTATGAGTGGCAGATAGGACAGCATTCCAGAGGGTTAACATCATTGCTCAGAGGATCATTGGGTGCCCTTTCCCCTCCCTGGAACAGCTGTATAGCTCCTGCTGCCTTAAGAAAGTTCAAAACGGTTCTTAAAGATCCATCTCATCCTGGACACCCTTTTTTTTTGAACTCTTGCCATCTGGCAAATGGTACAGGACAATAAAAACAAGGACAAATAGGCTGAAAAACAGCTTCTAACCCAGAGCAGTAACTATGTCGAATTCTACTGTATAGTGCAATATTAATGCAGTATCAGGGGTTTTCAGTTCAATTGTGTAGAATGTGAAGGATGTGTGTTTTTTGTTTTATTTTGTTTTATAGTTTTCTTATGTATGATGTACACTGAAGATGGTCTTTAATTTCATTGTATGAGGTGCAATGGCAATAAAGTAAACTTAAACTGGGCTTCATATATCTAGTCATATATATATTTATTTTCTCAAACTGACACCGCACATTTGGGCCTCAAAGGGAGTATGAGTGTGTGTAGCGAGGAAGAGGAAAGGACAGGAGGTAAGACAGGACAGGAGGAAAGGACAGGAGGTAAGAAGGGGCGTGCATAAGAGCACAAAAGTGCCTACCGTTCCTGTCCTATTGTTCCCTTCATTATATCAAATTAACATAGTTGTTGCATACTTTTACTTATATATACTTTTTTCTCTCTCATGATGGGTTATTGTTTATGTTGATGATTGTATATACTGTTGTGACAAAATGAAATAAAAAAAAAAAGATGCCCACAGAAATCATTTTACAGGCAGCAAGTAAGGTCTGGAATAGGGTGAAAAGGTGGAGACTAAAATAAAAGAAAGACCAGAAGAAGAGAACTAAGGACTCTTCTGCTTGCTCTCCTCAAATTTAGTAGCACCGCTGTCTGAAATACTAAAAAAAAAAAAGATTGAAGAGAATTTGATGAATAACCAGCTGAAAGAGCAATAAGCAAGCAAGTTGTCACAAAATTAATCAAAAGCAGTTTTGGGCTTCTGAAAGATTTCAGGATCTGAAATCCAATACCCTTTTGCAGGGTGGCAGATTGGGGAAGCTTGTTCTAATGCTCACCAGTTAACATAACGATAGGAATGGCTTTTGGCCAAAATGTGCATCACCTTTCTTGCTGTTCAAAATAACTGTATTCAGCATTAATAGATTTCGGAGGCATCTTTAAAAAACAAAAACAAAATCACAGCGCAGCTGATCTTCAGTGTTATTTCCTTTGCTTTAAAACTGAGATTTCCCCCCCCCCCCTTTAGCTTTGCAACGCCTTCAAAAGCATACTTCATAAGCTTTCAATGAGGCACAATGGAGTAATGCAGAATTTGCAGCTGAATTAGCACTAACAGTTAAAAAAAAAAAAGAGGCTGGCTCTTATAGCCTTGCCAAGAAAGGGTATGTGAATCAGTGCCTTTATGCAGCATGCTGCGGGTCTGGCATACTCAGAAATAACCTCAATTTACTTTTTCCTCTTGCTGGAAATAAACAAACAGAAATCTGTGTATATAGTATCCCCTGCAGTATATATCCCACTGGCCACATTAAATGGAAAGCATTGGATTTATTGTGAAAAAGCACAGGTTTTTTAAAAATCATTTTCAAAGGCTGGTTAGATTTTTATCCAAGCAACAGCCATGTTGTTCTGAATCTGATACCTTCCAGCTTGCATTTACCTACGGGTGTATTTGAGCTTAAAAATTAGATTGCATGCAGAAAGGGCTCCATGTGTAGATGAGAAATGGATCTGCATGAGAAATTCTCTGGTGTGCATCGGGAACCAAGAACACCAGAAGAAGGAAAAAGGAATATTATTGATCCATTCCTTGGAAGCAGAACAGTGGACATCAGTGGTGGTATTTTGTTGGTTCTAACCGGTTCGGGCGAACTAGTAGCAGCAGCGGGAGGCTTCGCCCACCCGCCCAGACGTCATCACGTTGTGTTTTTGATGCTCTGCGCATGCGCAGAAGGTCTTGCGCATGCACAGAGGTGGTGCGTGCACTCACATTTGCAAACTGGTAGTGAAGGTAAGCAAATACCACCACTGGTGAACATATTCAATGCATTCCCCTGTGCGTCTGCTCTGATCAGCATTAGTAGAATAAATTCTTTGAAACAGTGCTTTATTAAGACCCCCACAATTATATTACACTGGATCTGTTGAATCAGTGTATGTTTTAAGCATTGCTTTAAAGATTCTCCATATTAAGTTTATTAAAAACAACCAATATTTTTGCAGTAGGTATATTGATTTTGGAATATTCCAGAGACAGAGTTTGAAAAAACAAACTAAGCCTTCTCCTCTTTCTGTGTCATGTCCAACTAGAAAAGGAGTTTTTCAAGGAAGCTTAAAATCTAATATTTGTATCTGAAATCTTCTTAGATCAACAACTCTCAACAGTATGCAAGAAGGGAAAATTAGAAATTAGAAGCGGTCCATGAGCAGTTACTAAAATTATAACAAGTACTGAATCTGCGAAAATATCCTTATTTTTTTTAATGATCTATGAAACTTTCTTATAAAAATATAAGCTATTTATGCGCCTTAAAAATTCGCTAGGAACTATGGGAATTAAAGTTGAACATGTCTGGAACATGGAAACAAACATTAAAAAAAACCCTGGAACACTAGAAAATAAAACTTCTGTTCCTTCCGGCTTTTCCTCTGTAACACTCTAGTTCCAGTTCCAACATGTTAGCCAAGTTGAGAAAATGTCCTGGCTGTGCTACAGAAATGACTGGAGAAAGATGATTCTGTGGAATTCACGGAGCAAACTAGACTTAAAATGCTCTACAAAGTGAAGCTCTGTTAACTTGAAAAGTCATTTTGGAGCACAGACCTACCGTTCATTACTCAAAGTCATCCTTGGTGGATCCAGGTTGGGGTTTTCCATGGATTCCATCTGAGGGCAGCGTAGAAAGTAGTAAAGGGTATGGAGGGCATCAGGGGACCAGGTGATGGGTGGTTGCTGTTGTCTGGTTTGCCGAACAGGGCTCATGCCAGGACGAAGGGTAGTTAAACACTGCATGTGGTGCATTGCTCGTGATACCAAATCACCTGGAAAGGGAGTAGAGGTAGAAACCAAAACAGTTGTATTTTCACAAAGCATGATGATATTTCACCTCTTCAAGGCCCTTCACCGTGGGTCACTAAAAGGTGAGAGGTTTATATATTTTGTTTCAGTTCACTCCAAGACCCTTTTGAATGCAAACCATGTTTTAAAACCTATACCTATGCCATTTACATTAATTTCAACTTCTTATTAGAATCTGGAAAGCCTGCTTTTTAATGGCCATGATTGGGTCAGTGTCCCAACTTACAAAATGATTTTTTTGGGTAATATAAAATCTTATTTTATTATGAACCCTGAAATAAGCACTTGGCCGTATTGCCATGCGTTCAAAAGCCTGTTAGGGCTTATTATCAGGGGATATCTTATTTTGGGAGAAACAAGGTACATACATATTCAATGTTTTCTTGAATTCTGGTTTCTGTAAATGCTAATGTTATGTGAATGATTTTCCCCCCGTATCATCTCAACAGACAATTTGGCTAGTCATCAGTAGAAGTCATCAGTAAATGATTTTTTTTCCTGGTTTATTTGGACAACATGACTGTGAACCCACTGTCCATAGTTTATTAAAGCAATTGAAAAGATATTATATCCTCTGAATATATAATATGTTCAATATACCATAGTTGATATTGGTCCATTTGTAGTGTTGTGGCCTGCCAGCTGCCAGTAGAGCTGGCAGCAGACTCAGACAATGAGGAGGTTGGGGAGGAACTTGGGCCAGTTCTGGAGTCTGGGGAAGGCTCTGATGGATGTTCTATGCTTGATGCAGAAATAGAGCCAGGGCCGTATGACATTTCCCAGCTACGCTAGAGGCAGCTGCTTTTGGAGGCTGATATGAGCGAGGAGGAAGAACAGCTGGAGCCTCTTCCAGATGCACATACAGTATGTGCAGAACAGTTAGGAGAGGGGAACAACAGAGGACAAGGAGTTGACTAGGGAAGCAAAGCACACGTGGATGCTGAATGGCCCCTCCCTGGGTGGGGAATAAATAGAAGGAAAGGGGAGTGGTTGTTGTAGGAGACAACAGTTTGTATTTCTGAAGATTTTGCTCATTGTGTTTTGTGCCACAAAGATTGCTTGCCAGAACTTAATTTGCAGCCTTTCAACTGGGAGCTCACAGCCTTGTAATTATCACAAGGAACTGAAAAGGTCTGTTATTGCAGTTAACTCTTTGACGGACTACTGCCTGGACTTTTCGGTGGGTGAATGGAATTAATTCACAAGAGGTAAATAAAGAGGGGTTTTTCATGACAAGGAGTCTGTTTCTTGCTTCTGCTAAGGCTGGGTCAGAACATTTCTTTGATAACTGGTATGCACAAAGAAGTTTATAGAGCTAGGTATGATAACTCAAGAAGCTTGTACATTCAGAATTAAAAGAGGAGGGGATTGCTAAATTTAAGGACTTCAAGACTGATTCCTAAAAAGTCATATAAATGTGAATGTTTATTTCTTACCTTTGCAAAAAGGAAATGTGGGCCTCACATCTAAATAGCAGGATGTTTAGTATTCACTGAAACATATCCCTTACGAGGGAGTAAAATGCACTGAACTCACTGACACTTACTTAAGCTTGCAAATTTGCCTGTTTAGGATAGGACAAGATTATATATTTTTTAAAAGAAAATTGTTTGACTAAGAATTATATCTTAAAATGTGAATTACAATTTTCTGAATTTTCTGTTAATATATATTTATAGGTACAAAAAGATGCTGTATGAAAAGAAATGGATTTTTTTTTCTGTGTAAATTTGTAAAATCTTCTATAAAAGATGTACATTTGGATTCAAATTTTCAGGCAAGATATTATATGGGATGTCATTAAAGGCAATCAGTGAACTTGCCAAATTACAAAGTGGGGAAAGGAAGCTGTGTCTAATCATGGATTGATGCCGTAAGAACATTCCTGCATTGCAGAATATACTATACATATGTGTTAAGCTTTTTTCTTTTAAATAAAACCTCAAATTAATGCAGGCCATAAAATAAAAGATGAGGCCTGTAAAGCATGGATTGATTTCTGATAGTCCCATTCAAATGATGGTGATAAACAAGAGGAGATATGCTAAGACCAACATTTTCCGGGGGAAAAATAAGTCTAAAAAGCATCCTTTTGTATACATACATACCCTAAGACATACTTTACTTTAATCAAAACATAAACAGACTTTTATAGCTTATTTTACATATAAAATTCTGTTATGTCTGTGTTTTTTTTAAAAAAACACACATTAGAAGTTTTACTTATTTGTCTCATTATTACTAACTGGCTCTGAGGCTGGAAAGTTGCCCTTTTGGCATTTGAGTATGATTCATCCATTTGCCAAATTCATGGGCTTTAGGATGGATGTGACATGTTAGCCAAATACTGGGGCCCACAAGTTCCTCTCTGGAATTTTCAGCAGGAGTAGAAAACAAGCTGGTCCTTCAAACATTAAGTGGGATGTAATCTATGGCTGGCAAAGCAAACGCAGCATAAACAGTTGCTACTTTCAGATGTCCATCTCAACCAGTTTCTTACTTATCAAAACAACTGTAGTACTGTACTGGTGCCAAAAACGGTGGCAGGCACTCACACATGTATACAATTTCAGCATGCAGTTGATATGAATCATTAAACGTTTAAGTATCTCCAATTCTGTGAAATGAATGGATTCCTATCCATTGCTAGACTACATATATGCTGTGATTTTTATCTTTGGCTTCAAAATCCTTGATAGTGTTTACTCTTTTATGTCTTCTTACCCTGAGATTATCCTTTCTCTCTGCTTGGCATGTTCTCTCTCATATCTTGATAAGGCCATCTCATAAAGTGTGCGTTTCCCATTAAATCTCTGAAACATTCCTGATCAAAACTACCTACAACCACCAAACTGAAAAAACATGACATTGAAAGGCACACTTCTCCTCATCTGTCTTGTCCCCCATCTTTTTCTTATTGAACTGCTTACTGTACCAGTTGACAGCACCTGGTCAGAACTTCAGAAATTAGACAGGGTTGGCCCTGATTAGAACTTGGGGGCACCTTGGAATTTTAGGGCTGTTAGCCACCATGTGATGTTGAATCAACAATACAGAGGAAGTGAATAGTAAATCTCTGCAGAACTGTCAAAAACCCGTATAGATGTAGACTCTAGGACTGTGATGGCGAATCGGTGGCATGCGGGCCAAAGGTGGCTTGCAGAGCCCTCTCTGTGGGCATGCATGCTATCGCCAACTGCTCTTCTTCCGGCAAGCGCATGCATGCCGGCCAGCTAGTCTTTACAGGCGCTGGAGCGCCGGAAAATGGTCTGAAAATGGCCTGAAAATGACCCCCAAAATTGCCTGAAAATTGTCTGAAAAAAAGTCTGAAAACAGTCTGAAAAACAGCCAAAATGGCCAAAAAACAGGCATGCGTGCACTGGCCAGCTGGTCTTTGGGTTTCCGGTGCTCTGGCATGCACAGATTCCATATGCTGTGTAAATTAATAACATATCAGCGCTTATGTCACTTACTCAATTCAGAGATGCTTCCAACGCAAGTTGCCAGGAGAGATTGTTCTAAAGTCCGAAGTTCTAGCTGGGCATAAGCATCAGCTCTTCCGTTGCTGCATATCGATCCATCGTTGTAAGGGCTGAAGTAGGCAGGCAGAGAAAGCACACCTTAAAAAGCCAGAGAAAAGGAGCCTATTAGGAAACACTAGGACAAAATAAATATATCTGTACTGAAAATGTAATGCAGTTCTATAGGACTTCCGTAATACATGCAGACAACAGTCAGTTTCAACATGCAGAGCAGTGTCTCCGAAGCTTAGACCCTTAGCCCAGGGATGGGATTCAGGCAGTTTGGACCGGTTCAGGCGAACTGGATGCTAATTTTACATCTGTTTTGCTGAACCGGTAGTTGCAAGGACTGGCTGACCCCTGCCACTCTGTCCTTCCTCTTTCCCTGCCACCCCACCCTGCCCCTCCCAGGAGTCTCCACGAGGCCTGTTTTGGATGTCAAGGAAGTGCAGTGCCCACACGGAGGCAAAAAATGGGAGGACAAAAAACGGGCCTCCTGGAAGTTCCAGAAGTCTGGAAATGGGCCTGTTTCCGGCCCCCGGAGGGCCTCCAGAGCCCGGAGGAAGCTGTTTTTGCCCTCCCAGAGGCTCGAGGAAAGCCTCCAGAGCTTGGGGAAAGCGAAAATGCCCACCCCACTGCTGTGGTGCAGGAGGCGGAGCAGGCCATGCCCACCATGGCCACGTCCGCCCAGCAACTTGGCAGAGAACCGGTTGCTAAATTTTTTGAATCCCACCTCTGCCTTAGCCAATGTGATACCCATGTTCATCTACCACACTCTCTGCATCGAACCACAATGTTCATTAATGGGAAGTAAATCCAATGGCCCAACTAATTAGCTTCCAAGTAATATGTAATTATCGAAATCAAACATACCACAGTCAAATAAGTAGATCAGATCCTCTCTATCTTGTTATGATTCCCCATCACTTAAGAATGATGGGAAGGAGAAATATATAACTAGAGAGCTTCCAGAACCTTAACATTTGTAACTCTGTGTCTCATGTTAACCGTAAAACCATGAGTTTATGTTTATTAGGGCTGTGAAGCATATTAGCATAAGTGAAACATTCCTTTTTTAAGCAGAGAGGCAGTTGTATTCATCAAGATGCCTGGGACATCTGCAAGAGCTTTCCTAGATTATCTTTGCATTTGTGTGCATGTACCCACAAGACCTCTGCAACTGCCAGTGGATTCTGCTTCAATAGTTCAGTGAAGAGTGCTTTGCTTCGCCAACACACTGCACAAAGCTCTTCTTTCAGGGCTTTGCACAGTTATTGCAATATTTAAGCTTTTACTGTACTTCTATTACAATTAAAAAGGGGGATTCTGAGTTTGCTGGGGCTTATAACACATAACAATTCCTTTACAGAGATGTAATGGACTAGCTTTGTTTCATGCTCCTGAGTTTCTTCAATTAATCGAACTTTGCACCTTTCATTTGATTTCTGACATTATGTGGTATTTATTTATTTATCTGATCTATATAGCCATCCATCTCACTTTCGTGTGACTCTAGATATCTTGTTGTTGTTGTTAGTTGCGAAGTCATGTCCGACCCATCGCGACCCCATGGACAACATTCCTCCAGGCCTTCCTGTCCTCTACCATCTACCATCTACCATCTAGATATCTTAGAATACAGCAAATAAAATACATAATATAAAACAAAAATAAAAATGCATAGCAGCTGGACATGATCTAACCTAACACCCATGCAACCAAGAACAGGCTCTAATCCATACCTACAGCCCCAAGCTCAAGCACAAGACCACGTTTTGCAGGCTTTACCAAAGGCCAACAGGGAGGGGGCCGATCTAATCTCTAGGGGAATGATGTTCCAAAGAGTGGGTACCACAACAGAAAAGGCTCTCATTCTGGTCTCCACCAGACAATATTGCCTATTTGATGGTATCTGATGGGATAGAATGGGTAGAAACAATTGGGGACAGGAGACAGAATCCCATAAGTACATATGTGTTATAATCCAATATGCATAACTCTATGTAATTATCATACATTTAAAAGGCTGCTCAATTCATCAACAACTCTGGGTGGTGTACATCAGAGGTGGTATTCAGCAGGTTCTGACCAGTTCTGGAGAACCAGTAGCGGAAATTTTGAGTAGTTCGGAGAACTGGTAAATACCACCTCTGACTGGCCCCGCCCCCATCTATTCGCTGCCTCCCGAGTCCCAGCTGATTGGGAGGAAATGGGGATTTTGCAGTTTCCCCTGGAGTGGGATGGGAATGGAGATTTTACAGTATCCATCCCCTGCCACGCCCACCATGCCATGCCACACCCACCAAGCCACACCCACAGAACTGGTAGTAAAATTTTATGAATCCCATCACTGGTGTACATAATTAAAAACATGGGTATCAAACATCAGAGAGAAAAAAAAGTCATTCAGGCGGAGCAAACATCCATTAAAAGCCCATAAAATCCCTCACAAAGGGAACCCACATTCCACCATAGCCCAGAACCTGATGGGAAAAAAAGCCAGGGCTTCAGAACTTGTTTAAAATATGTCAGAGTCAAAATCATGAAAATCTCAGATTTATGCAACAGATATGAGGGATGTTAACCTAATTTGTCTAACAGTACCATTTTTGTCAGATTCTTGAGCTTATTGCTGGCTTAGCTGAATTCAATAGAAATAGTTTTAAAGTATGCTTTACAATTGATGTGGTAGAGCTTCAGAGCACACTGAAGGTAAGACAGAAGTGAGAAATGAACCCTAAACATCTAATTGAGTTATCATTCCTAGGTACCTATATGTGCTCTGCATATCGGTTCTTCATAATTTGCCCAAAATTTAGATGACACAGCTTCTAACTGGACCATTTACCCCTCACACAGAAAGTTAGAAGTATTAAGTGGAACATAGATTTTGCTGATAATTTGTAAGGGGCCTTCTTCATTTTCATTCTGGCAATATGCAGAAGAGCTGCAATGGCTCCCTATTGGGTTATCAAATCACATCCTGCAAAAATATCCCAAAGATTGAAGTTACAACTGCACCAAGTTACACAGATAACAATTCACATTTCTGGCTTTGTCTGCAATCAGATAAGAGCATTGGTGACAATCTACTGCTAGTTGCCAAAATGGAGAAGATTCAATTGAAACCAGGTAAATAAAAATCAGTGGTAGAATTCAATTTTTTTACTACCAGTTCTGTGGGCGTGGCTTGGTGGGCATGGCAGGGGAAGGATACTGCAAAATCTCCATTCCCATCCCACTCTGGGGCCAGAGGTGGTATTTGCTGGTTCTCCAAACTACTCAAAGTTTCCACTATCGGTTCTCCAAAATCTGTCAGAACCTGCTGAATAGCACCCCTAATAAAAATGTGCTGATTTATTTATTGACTAAAACTGAAGTTCATAACACCAAATAGGGCAAAAAAAAAGTCTAGATTGTGGCTACAATTGTGTGTTGGTGCCCCAAGTAACAGAAATTATATTAACACCAGTTAGTGGATCTCTTAGGTCAGTTTTTTTCACCAGCCGATTTGTTTGGATATCTGGACTTTGTTCTTTTGCAAGAGAAAGCCATTGAAAATTCTATCCTTAACAGCATAATCAAATTATTAAAAAAAAGTACTAGTGCCAACCAGAAGTGTATTCATAAATTACACTAAATTGTGCTGTAAAGGAATTTGTTGGCTAAAATACAGCACAGAATGAAATGTTCCCGAGGGCTGTAAATTGTGTTAGATTGTGGTTATTTTTACTACACATTTCATATCCAGACTAATGCCAGCAGTGCTCTGTTATCTCTCACATCTCCTCTAAGGTCCACTGATTCTGGCTATAAATGCATCATTTAAATTGACAATTAACAAAGCAACATCTGTATAAAGCATATTGTATATCTCTGTAATACCACCATCAAGACTACATTGAGCAAAAATACTTTCTGGCAGTTCCCAAAGCCTTTGAAATAGCAGTTGAGAATTAAGCATGTTTATTCTATCTTAATATAAGAAACCTGTTCATGAAACTTTTTTCTCCAGCACATTTAAAAGACATGCGCACAGAGCGGAATTCCAATAACCCATTTTTTAAAAATGAAATGATTTAGCTTTTTTTTTTTGAAAAAAAATATTGCCTACAACGTGATACTTTTTAAAACAGCCAACATGTTCCCAGTTTCCATTTTCCTAGCCAAAATCTGTTCAGCAGGAAGAAAAAACTGGTTCCCTTTTTTCGTAACGTCCTTCCCTTTTAACAGTACTATACTCGGTTATTTCAAATAAAGAGCTTGAATATAGTTGAGAGGGAAAAAAAACTATTTGGTATCTTTGGGATCAGCAGTTTCATTTTAAGGGGCAAACATTAATGCATATTTGCATTTAATTTTCAGTTTTGTAAAGTGTTTCTGCATGTGTGAAGTGATAATTAGAGATTCAGAAGAGATGCAGAGAGTGCATTTAATGTTTTCTTTCCATACTGATGAAAATCTCTTTCTTGAAGCTAATACATGGGCATGATGGAAACCCTACTGGTTATTCCTGAAAGTTATCCCTATCTCCCAGAAAACAGAATACCAGAATTGGAAGGGACCTTGGAAGTCTTCTAATCCAACCTCTGCTCAGAGAGTAGACCCGTGACCCGTGATGGCAAACCTATGGCGCGCGTGCCACGGGTGGTATGTGGAGCCATATCTGTGGGCACCTGAGCATTGCCCTAGCTCAGCTCCAGTGCACATGTGTGCACTGGCCAGCTGATTTTTGAGCCTTCCGGGCCCACGGGAAATCAGGAAATGGGCTGTTTCCAGCCTCTGGAGGGCCTCCGGGGGATGGGGAAAGCCGTTTTCACTCTCCCCAGGCTCCTACAAAGCCGCTGAAGTCTGGGGATAATGAAAAATGGGCCTTCTGGGCCCACCAGAAGTTGGGAAATGGGATGTTTCCAGCCTCTGGAGGGCCTCCGGTGGGGGGAATGCTGTTTTCGCCCTCCCCAGGCTCCTAGAAAGCCTCTGGAGCCTGGGGAGAGAGAAAAATGGGCCTTCCGGACCCACCATGCCAAAAGTGGGGGGACCATGGGAGGGGTCTTGTGTGCATGCGTGGCGGTGGGGTGCACTGAATTATGGGTGTGGGCATGCATGTGCGTAACACCCCCCCCGCACTTCCCCCCACTTTTGGCACACGATGGCAAAAAGGTTAGCCATCATTGCCCTATACCATTCTGGACAAATGACTGTCCAATCTCTTCTTTAAAAAGCTCCAGTGCTGGAGCACTCATAACTTTTGGTGGCAAGCCATTTTTTGATTAATTATTCTCATTTTCAGGAAATTTCTCCTTAGTTCTAGATTGGATCTCTCCTTGGTAAGTTTCCATAAATTACTTCTTGACCTTGGGTTAGGTTTAGGTTTATGCTTTGGAGAATAGGTAAACCTCCTTCTCTGTGACAGTCCCTCAAATATTGAAAGACTGCTATCAGGACTTCTCACTGTTGGGACTAGACATACTGAGTTCCTGCAACCATTCAGTGTATATTTTAGCCTTCAACCTCTTAGGGTTTGGCAGGTGTTGTGAAGATGAGCTAACTGGGAATAAATGCAGAGAAAGCCTGTGGACAATCTGTGGTCTGCAGACCATGGACTGAATGCTACTTTCATGCACAAGAATTACAAGGGTTTTCTGGACCCCAATAAGCCTTATAAACAGACTTAGAAAATTAAAACCAGGAGAAAAAATAATCCAAGAAAAATGCTTAATCAAGAAGTGTAATTGCCTGTTCAGAAAAATCAAAAAGAAAATGAAAATAAATGCAATGTTGGAAGACTGAAAAGACCCAAGGGTTAGAGGGAATGTGGAGCAGTTGGCCTTTAGGGAAATGGCTAAGTCTTGGAGTCATTTTATGAACAGGTAACTCTCTCGCTCACTCACACACAGCAGCCATTCTCCAATAGTGAGAAAATTCTCACTGTTCTCAAATATATTTGCTTTAGTATTTCAACTGTATTCAGCAGCCTAAAGAAATTGTTAAGCCCTGTAGTTGATGAGATGGAGGTCAGAGCACTAAGTAAAGACATTAGACATGCAGTACCTGAGCATGTTTGTCAGCCTTTGTCCTAAAAAGCAGCTTTGTAGATCAGAAACAGCACTCTGAATTGTGCCTGACAATTTAAATGGCAGCCAATGAAATATAATCAGTATAACTGCAGAGGGCTCTGAGGCAAAGGTGAAATCCAAAAATTTTCCCTACCAGTTCTGTGGGCATGGTTGGTGATCGGGTGACTGGGTGGGCATGGCCAATAACAATAAATAATAAAAATAATAAAGTATACAAAACAATAAGAGGTTCCAAAAACCAACTTTCACACTTTACACACACACACAACACAACTGACTCACACACAATGTAAAAGCAGCTGCATTTCACCCAAAATGCCTCCTGCAACAAGCAGGAACCTCACACAACCACAAAAAGCTCAAAAACCAACTTTCACACTTTACACACACACAACACAACACAACTGACTCACACACAATGTAAAAGCAGCTGCACGCAACACAACACAACTGACTCACATACAATGTAAAAGTAGCTGCACTTCACCCAAAATGGCCCCTGCAACAGGAACCTCACACTTTCACACTTTACACACACACACCACAACACAACTGACTCTCACACACACGCACAAAATGCCACATACAGCTTTGTGAGATTTTGTCTGTTTGTGTAGTTAGAGTGAAACACTACAGAAACACACCAAATCTCAGAAAGCTGCATAAATATTTTATTTTATTATTTTATTTATTTATTTTTTTAGATCAGGGGTCTCCAACCTCAGTAACTTTAAGGTTTGTGGACTTCAACTCCCAGAGTTCCTCAGCCAGCAAAGTAGGCAGATTGAGTTGTTCACGAGGAGATGGATTTTAGGCAGACAGAGTCAGTTGCTAACTGATGCAACTGATTACAGTAGCTGAAGTAAAGCATGGCTTTGCCAGCCCAAAAGGAGCAGTAATTATAGGTAAGTGAAGAGGGGGCATTGGGTGGGGGCTCTTGTAAGTGGGGGCTGTTAAAAAGTGGTTTTAAAAGCCTGTGATGATCAGGAAACTCATCTGGGATTGCCAGAGGAAAAAAAGATTTTAAAAGCTCCTCTGACGATCCCAGCTGAAATTCCCTCATCAGCCCAGAACCTTTTAAAAAGATTTTTTCTACAAGCTCTTTGGCTGAAGAGCTTGTCGAAAACATGTTTTTTAAGGTTCTGGTGATGAGGAACTGAGCTGGGATCGCCAGAGGAACCTTTTAAAACCATTTTTTCCTCTGGCGATCCCAGATGAGGTTGTTAAAAAAAAGAGTTTAAAGGCTCTGACGATCCCAGCTGAGCCGTGGGATCATCAAAGGCTTTTTTTTTTACTTTTAAAGGCATGTTTTCGGCTGAAGAAAAACTGCTTTTAAAAGTAAAAAAAAACAAACCTCTGATGATGGTGTGGCTCAGCAGAGGCAGGTGGTGGGGCCAGGGATTTTTGCTACTGGTTCTCTGAACCACCAGCCGCCATCGCTACCGGATAGGGCGAGCCAGTCCAAACCGGGAGCATTTCACCCCTGCTCTGAGGTTTGTCTTGGGTAATAATTTTTCAACATTTTTACACCATCTGTAACTGTGTTTTGCAGAAGTCATCTACCCTGCAGATTAATATCAGCAAGAAAATACAAGTCTTAATAAGTTCCTCGTTAATTAAGTTTGCATAATCCAAACTTTCTCTCTATGTCATTGTTTCCCAATCTTTGCAGCTTTAAGATGGGGAATTCAAGTCCCAGAATCCCCCAGCACACATCTTAAATCTGCCAAGACTGAGAACTATTGCTCTATGTAATGGCTTATGCAGGTCTGTCTCAAGGATTATGTGACTGGGTAAGCTCCCATTCTTGCTCCAGCTCCTGCCAACCTAGCAGTTTGAAAGCATGCAAATGCAAGTAGATAAATATATCCTAAGAGGTGGGAAAGAAACTATATTCTATGTTGTTATAGTCATGCCAGCTGCATGATCACAGAAGCATCTTCAGACAATGTCTATGGAGATTCTCAGTCATCCAGGTCATGGTTGTCCCAAAGTTGCTTTTTCAAGAGGCAACTGGACTTTCTTGTTTTTCTTTGAAGACATTTCGCTTCTCATCCAAGAAGCTATGCCTGAGAATTTCATAGATTCTCATAGCTATTCACTTTGGGATGAACACCCCTTTTGAATGGTGTGGGAACATGAATGGATTTCCAGAAAAACTGCAGACTACAGGAACCATTTGCGCTTCAGTCTGAGATGTAGACAACACAGACTTACCCCAATACTCTGTGCCTGTGTTCAATAGTGAAGGGACCAAGGGCAGAAAGCATCCTGCAGAAAGCACAGCTCCACAACACAGTCCTTTCAGCAGTTCCAAGAAGGCTCCACCATGCCCATTTCCACTACTCAGGTGACCCTGAGGGCACAGACAAAACTCTAACCTAATTTGATCTCTGTTGTATTCTCACCCTCCTAATCCATAGCTTAGAGTCGTATCTTTTTATGATAATGGAAGTTTTAGTCCAACATATTTTATAGAACAATTCTAGTCTGCTGCTTTTTTAAGTTTATCGCTCATCCTAAGCAGCCGCTCCTCCTTCAGCCTCTATGAATTTAGTGCATATATTGGAATTCTGATTTAGTCTTTAGGATTATTACTTGAAGGACAGTTGATACTCCTCAGTGTGATGGCTTCACCTTCCAAATGTTTCTTTCAATGGTCTCTAAGCCTATTGATTACATTAATTTTGAAATATACATGTTCAATATTCTGGGTGAGAAGTGAGGATGATCACTATATGCTGGTATTTACAAGTGAGCTTTGGGTAGCGATATTTAACAGTGTGCAGGAATTTTTTTGTAGCAAATAAAACATTCTAATCCAATTGAAAATTTAACTCCATTGTGGAATTTGGCCAAACCATCAAGAATGAAACCCTTATACAAAGCGTGCCAAAATATTTTAAGAGACCACAAATGGTCAGAGCTTCCATTCATGTGCCTTTCACATCACACCAAAAGCGCATTGTCCTACTACCCGATTCTGAAATGCTGAAATTCTAATTCAGTACTGTGTCCTGAGGCAGAAACTCCACCTGCTCATCAAACCCACTTCCTGGAGCTCATTCCTTCCTCCATGGGAATCTCTCAGGCAAATACTTAAATTCTGGCAGATTTATGAACTCTGATTAAATCTCAATCATAGTTAATCAAACCTTATAAAAATCTAAAAGTCCAAGCACTTCCTTAAAGATTAACAATGACACTAATAGCAGTAGAAGTAGCAATTAACAAATAATGGTATACAGTTGATTTTACTATCTAGCACAAGTAGGTGTAATAATAAATTTGGTAGAATTATCATGCAGCAATCAGAACTATATTTTTTAAAAATTAGGAACATATATCTTTCCTGACTGGATAACCTTGTTCTTCTTGCTGTTATTGGTACAACTTTCCAGAAGTCATATCAACATAGCAAAGGGTGTTGGAACTGTAACTCAACTAAATATATGAGATTTTCCACATCTCCTATAGAGAGAGCTCAAGTTGATTTATGTAATACAGCTTTAGCATGGAAATTTGGAAAAAGTGGTCTTTGAGAAATGATATCGTGATTTTGATTCCTTTGTGTAAGTTTCTTTAAATTTCTGAAAATCAAGTAATAATTATATTGATTACAACTTTTTAGTCAATTACCATTTGAATAATATCAAAGAAATGAAAATGAAGATACAAAAGAGTGACAAAGGGGGGCTCCAGAATGAAATCAGATGTTTTCTGTCTATAAGTTTCAGAGCAGCTATATTGACAAAATACAGACTTTCCTGGGGGGGGGGGGGAATAGACCTAAGTGTTATAAATGGTTGTCTTGCCAGGTATGGGACTGAGTTGATAATGTAAACCATTTCTGATGGGAAAGAATGATCTTTATGTTCTTTACTATATTTATTTTATATCACCTTTTCGTTTGCTGCTCCATGATTTGCAACTCTATATATGTCTATTCATAAAAAAAATTCACTGGCTTAGATCCTAGATTGAAGACACATCTGCTCCTTAGAAAACAGCCCTTCAATGAACCCAATCTTCTCTGTGAATAAAGGCTTCTTTATTAAATGGAGCAGAATATTAACATCTACATTAGCGATAGTTTTCAATGGCATGTATTGAGGTATACCTTTTAGCCTTAAAACAGTGCTAATTTATTTGGTCCTTTCTGCATAAAGTTAAGCAAGCAAATAGTTAGTGATCAGGGAATTTCCAAATATTTTGAGGGTGATATTGCTGTGTCTTTCACAAAATTTTGCAGACGTTTCCATTGTAACATTCTGATGTCTGAGGGTAAAGATCAGTGGTGAAATCCAAATTTTTTTACTACCAGTTCTATGGGCGTGGCTTGGTGGGCATGGTGTGGCTTGGTGAGCGTGGCAGGGGAAGGATACTGCAAAATCTCCATTCCACTTCACTTCAGGGGAAGGATATTTCAAAATCTCCATTCCCACCCCACTCTGGGGCCAGCCAGAGATGGTATTTGCCAGTTCTCTGAACTACTCAAATTTTCCGCTACCAGTTCTCCGAACTGTTCAAAATTTTCGCTACCGGTTCTCCAGAACCTGTCAGAACCTGCTGGATTTCACCCCTGGTAAAGGTTCATTCTCCGAACTTGTGAGTTGGTTTCCGAACGTTTTGTAACCAGGCTAGGTAACATCTTCAGTGGAGTTTAGGGGATGTCAGTGTCAGTGTTCTTAAGGGCTTCAGGAGTTGCCCTTATAAACAGAAAAACCACATCCCCTAAACTCCACTGAAGATGTTATCTAGCCTGGTAACGAAACATTCGGAAACCAACCCACAAGCTCAGAGAACGAACCTTCACCCTCATTCTACACCCGAGCTACAGATATTCACCACTATTTTGATGTTGGCTCCTTGCTTTATCTGTCTTTCTTTATTTCACTATCCAAAAGCAAATGACCAAGAAGAAAATAATTACCTGCTGTCTGTTGAGAGACAGCAATATGGGCTCTCTTCTGAAGTGTCTTTGATTGTCCCAACGGTTCGTATGTGTATGTAATGGCCCTTTCTGCCTTTATATGTCATGAATGTAAAACTAAACTTGCAATTTCCTATTCATGTATAGATTATTTGTAAGACTGCTATTTAGCTACTAAGTTAACAGTTAAGATGTTCCTCTCAAACGTATGTAATTCCCTCAATGCCATGAATGCCGTCATAATCTGTTGTAAGAGCATGACAAAGAGCAACGAGGATATTAAGCAATTGTTAAAGTTTTAGTGAACGAGTCAACAATTCAGACAAACTATTCAGCGTAGAGTGTCTGCTTCCTTTTTATAAAAAATATTTTTCTCCAAAAAGGTTGGGTACCAGACCTGATGTGTTCAGCTTTTTATATTAAGAAAAACATTTTAAAAATAAGTTTTGGTTTTAATTGTAGTTCAATCAAGTCAACGTACAACGAGGTCTTCCTTCATTTTATCTCCATAATAGCAAACCTCCCATGAGGTAATTTGGATTCAGACAGAATGTCTGGTTCAGGATGCACCAAGGATTCTGTGGCCAAGTAGAGATTTGAACTTGGGTTTTCCAGTTAAATTCATGAAGTTAGGCACAAAAACATTCATATACACATATATTCCTAAGAACAATTCAGCATGAAATAGCACACGCAACATAGCACACAGCCATAGCCTTGCTTGAGCTCTTCCTGAATCCTGTCCTCCTTGCTGTCATCTCCTCTAGCGATGGTAACAAATAACAGAGGTAGAAGGGACCTTCGAGGTATTCTAGTCCAACCTCCTGCTCAAGCAGGAGACCCATTCCAACCAAGTGGCTGTCCAGTCTCTTCTTAAAAGCCTCCAATGATGGAGCATCCACAACTTCTGGAGGCAAGCTGTTCCACTGGTTAATTGTTCTCACTGTTAGGAAATTTCTCCTTAGTTCTTACTTACATCACTATCTTACAAACAGTGGTGAATTAAATGTTGGGCTGCATAGTATAAAAGGGAGCAGGATGATTTGATATTAGGTTGATGGGAACAGGTAAAAGGGCAAGAAAGCTAGAATTCTGGACTGAGGAATGGTAGAGCTTGATAAAAAATGAGGAGGACAGCCAGGGCTGGCATCAGGGCGGGGAGAGGGCAGCTAGGAAATAAAAAGAACAGAGTTGGGGAGAAGCACAATTTTTTTATTATTATTTGAATTTATATCCCGCCCTTCTCCGAAGACTCAGGGCAGCTTACACTGTGTTAAGCAATAGTCTTCATCCATTTGTATATTATATACAAAGTCAACTTTTATTGCCCCCAACAATCTGGGTCCTCATTTTACCTACCTTATAAAGGATGGAAGGCTGAGTCAACCTTGGGCCTGGTGGGACTTGAACCTGCAGTAATTGCAAGCAGCTGTGTTAATAACAGACAGACTTAGTCTGCTGAGCCACCAGAGGCCCTGCAGTTAAGCCACAATGGCTTAAAAGAAGTAGATGGGCTGATGAAGTAGAAAGAAATAGCAGAGAACAAGGATAAATATAAAGAATAAGAGAGAAAGGGGAGGGATGGGTGTTGCACAGATTCAGACAGAGGAAAAAACAGGGGAAGAAGCAATAGACCTAACCATTTGTTTACAGTATTTATGAATTCCTGGCCTGAGGGAGAATTTATTGTCTAAAACATGGCCTTATGTAGGCAATACTGGATATATAGTATACCAATGGGAAACAATTCATCCTTCCTCTTCTCCTGCTTGGCAGATAAAAGCAAAGGGCAACCCTAAACAGACAGCGAATGGTGGGGAGCCTTTGCAATTTTACACTAACAAGTGAAAAGCACTGTGCATGCAATTATTTAGCAATCAAAGCTAAAGAAAATTACCCAAACCAGTATTAATTCTACAAACCATTAGTATAAAAAACTGAATAGGGCTAAAGTCAGTCTTAGAAATCCTGCCACTTTGTGTCATTTCTATAAATAACAAATAGATAGGTTTATAACTAATAATTTTACTTCTTAAAAGTTTCATATAACAACTTCAGGGATAAAATTCTTGAAAAATCTGTCATCCATCCATCCATCCATCCATCCATCCATCCATCCATCCATCCATCCATCATCTATCCAACCAACCAACCAACCAAATATACAGAAGCTTAATACTTTAAAACATTAATAAAAGCTAGGGTTCACATCTTATTTTAAAAAAATCCAAAGATTAAATTATTAGGTTTTCAGAGAGATACAGTTATAGTATACTAGAGACCAACATATTTGTTCTGGTACAAGTTTTTGTGGAGTACCATTTGATTAATCAGATTAATAAAAAAAAATGTTTGTGTTGGAAATAAAATTCATGTTATCTCCTAACAGTCTTATTTCCACTGTTTATCATCATCAGAATAATAATGTGGCTCCATGTGAGTTTGTGCACTGGAAAAGGAAGCCATCTGCTGCTTCATTTCCATGTTCTCAGATAAACACTTGGAACTGTTTAGTAGGCTGGGTTATTTGCAATGAAGCAAAATACTTTCGTCATAATGCCTGAATAATTCTGAATAATCCTTCTAACTTCATGATAATAAGAAATTCCAACTGGTCAGCCGAAACTGAATTGGTATAATGTAATGGTTAAGGGTGTGAATTCTGAGCCAAGAACTCCCTGGCTTAAATCTTATTGTCAGCCTCATTATGAAGTTTTAGACATGCCTTTACATGTTAAACCTCTGTCCCTCGTCTACAGCAGGGGAAAAAAAAATATGTGTCTCTTTTAAAGATTACTAACATGATTTTGTTTAATAAAGATTGTATATGAAAGGCATATGTAAATGTAATAGGAAAAAAATTAAAAAAGTATATAAGAAAAAGAGAATAATGATCTTTTTACTACCTCAGGGTCTTTTAAAGAGAAGAAAGACAATTGTTTCAGACTGCATACATTCCTACATTTGGAGCATAGCTTTGTTAAAATTATTAGCAACCAGTCAATGAAAACAGAATTCAGCTATTTCAGTATGTTGGGGTTCTTACTATATATGTTTATATAGTATATAGTATATAGTCCACTGTCAGTCCACTGATTTCAACGAACTGATTTGCCAGTCCACTGATTTCAACGAACAATAACAACAAACACAAATGAAGAAACGATTACATCAACAGAGGATGCAATGAAAAGAATGGGAGGGAGTTCAAATGCCCTTCAGAACTTGAAGGGCTTGATTTAAACAAACAAACAAACAAACAAACAAACAAACAAACAAACAAGGTTTGGTTTCACTGGTAAGCAAGATCTACATTCTTAAGAGGGGAAATCCAGGATACAAACCAGCAAGATCAGTGATTGCTCCAGTATTAGAGGAAGATCCCTAAGGATTCAGGTTTTAAGTAAATGCTTTTTAGTATTCAGAGTTGGGTACCAAGATGTTTAAAGGTTCCATGAAGGCTAGCTATCGCATACTGTCCAGGATATTGGTTTAGCTGGGCCAGTGGAAGAGTCCTTTTATTTATTCTGTTTATTACACATACATTCTGCCTTTCCCCACTTCCATGTTACAGATCTCTCATAAAATATTGCTTCCCATGGTTTACTTCTCTGCACTGTGTCCTTCCCATTTCACAGTGAATCCTCATTCCATTATTGTTCTACTAGCCACAGTGGATCACTTTAGCTGTGATGTCATCTTCCTTCAAGCGATCGTATTCATATGAATTCGTATTACGTATACTATACCACACCACACTATACATACTGAAATTATTTCTGAACAGCAGGATTGTTTTACAACTTTCAATAATGATGCTGTAGTCATAGGATGGGCAGTGGGTTTGGAGCCCTCCAGCTAATTGATGTTCGATTTCTTCTGTTTATACCATCCGGAACAAAAGACTGTTTTGAACTAGCCCACTTGCCTTTGGCTATTTACAGAAGCACAGAAAGCGTGACTTATACTCCACCACGGAAATGCCACACTTCTTTTAGTTCTATTTTAGATTGTATAGTAGTTCAGACAACTAATATATAATTCTCTGAACGCACAGTTCAGATCACAACAATGTCACATTGAGTTTTGTTTTTAGAAGAATGTCAATGGTCATGGCCATTATTGATTTTTTTTGCAGAAACATTTTTAAAGACATGAGAGAAAGCTATTTTCTTAGCAATATTCTGATTGAACTGACATAGTTCTTTGAAGAGCGCAGAGTCAAGATTACATGTTAATGACTTTGCATTGTGCATTTAAAAGTGAAAAATTATTAGCTTATAATGTTTTAAAGTTAATAAAAGCAACAAAGGCTCTGAGAATCTATGACCTAGAATATAAACAGGATTCTGCAATATATATTTAGCAAGACACACCCATGTTGTAGATATTTTTAATTAACTAAAGTGCAAATTGGACCATGCAAATCACAGCCAGAAGCCTTAACCTAATTACAGCTCTATCAGATTCCAGTTCTTTTTGTATTTTTTTTTAAATAGAGGTTCTTTTAGAAAGGACCTCCACAGACTAGGATGCTGCCAGTGAAAACAACCACAACCACAATTATTCTCTATGAATGAGCAATACAGCCGTTATATAGAAATAAAAATGTATGTCTAGTTCAATTTGTAGTGATCAAAGGTTTATTTCTCCAACTTCTCATAGAAACTATCAGTAGAGTTTGAATTTGAGGTTATAAAGTTTTATCACAAAGCTGCTGAATTCTAACAGGGAAGTGAAAGTGTTACTTTGTTCTTGGGGAGGGGTGGTGGTGGGAGAGAACCAGCAGGATGCTTGTGGGAGTTTGGCTTGGCAGACCATAATAGGGGTCTGGTCAGAAGACATGGCCCCCTCAAACAAGGTCATGTGCTCAGTCATGTCACTCAGGTTTATTCTCGTGAGTCATCTGACAATTTCAAACCAATTTTCTGCATCCAACTCCCTCAATAATACATTGTTTTGGTGTCATGTGCCTAAACAACAACTTCCTCTTTGTCTTCATGGAGGCTAAGTACTAACTGAGATGCCAATATATTAGATTTTCTGTCTTCCCAGAATGATGATGAACAAAATATAGATGCATTTTTCTCACATTGTTTACGGTAATACATTGCTTTCTTTGATGCAGAAACCTTATACAGTACAATTTATGCTAACTGAAATGAATATGTGTGTATCATAATAACTTTTTCTTTATTGCTATGTTTACTTTTGATATATTGTTTAAAGATATCCTAATGATAAGAGCACAAACAAAGCTCTAGGTTTGGCTCATGAGAGCAACAGTTCTGCCTGTACAAAATCTCACGCTTAATAGTTATGCAGCATGTACTAATAATAAGAAAGAAAAATATACATAGGGCCACTAGCAATCAGGATGAGTAATGAATAATCTTGGAGAATATATTCAGCTACCCAAGTTAATTCAATATATATAATTTAATACTAAAAATAATGGAAATAGATCTCTCTGGTTGAAGCAAATAATAAGAAAGATTATTCTTGAGCTGAGTTTTCCAAAAGGCAGAGCCTGATTCCTTGTGACTTTCCCATAGAGTTTTCTTGGCAACCCACCACTGGTACATACATACATACATACAAACATGTGGAGTGCTAAAACTGATACAGTAATTACTGTTAAAGGTTTAAAGAAAACTATTCATCCTTCCATCTCTCTCAACTTCAATACTTTAATAATTAGACAGCCTTGGAGGGAGGGGGGAGGGGATGGAGTGGGGGGTGAAGGGGAAAAAAGTGTGTGTGTGAAAATTTTTGTAAAAACTTTTTCAATAAAAAAAAATAATTAGACAGCCTTGATGGAATCATATGACATATTCTACTCCTGGAAAAGCAAAATAGGCGGGAGATGCCCACTGGCATAAAAGGATACAGGACAAGCAATCTAGAGAGACCTAGTTAAATAACTTGTCCAACTCAAGTTTCCATCTTATTGAACAAGAAGTTCTTTCAAAATGAAACACACAATAAGCAAAAATTACCGGTGCAGGCAGAATCTAATAAATTCAGCTTAGTTTTAAAAAAAAAAACAGGCTTAAAAATTATCTGGGCAATATACTTCCCTCTTTGCATTGCCTGACACTATCAATTCAATTTTTTTTACCCTCCTATCCTACCCCCCCACAAGTTGGTTGCACAACAGCACTTTCAAACTTTACTTGTTTATTTAATGCCTTTTGAATCACCCCACTATTGAGCACTTGTGGTGCTTTAGACGAACCACAAAAAAATAAATAAAAGAGGACATTTTTTTACCCCCCAAAAGGTATTAACACCAGCCTGATATATTATAATAAATACATTGCAATAAAACAGGGAAACCTTTAAAATCAGAGTGTGATATTAATAATTAAAACCTTAGCAGAACAACATACTATTTCTGTTTTTTAAATTTTCTTTTTAAAAAGCATGCCATGCAATAGCTAGATTTTGCATGACTTGTGATTTCAAGGCCAGCTTCCAGATACGAGATGATTAAAGTAGGGGCTCATGGCCAGTCCCAGCAACTCTAGGAAGGGATGGATCTGATACAGCAACAGAAACTGGGCAAGCATCCATTTTCATTACAAAAGCAAGGAAATATGTATTAATAAGTTACTTCACGCCATAAGAAATAATCCTACAACTTGCCTTTTTGCAGGCAGGCTGTTAACCTCCTTGAACCAATTTACATGATCTTAGGGTGTATGACAATTAGTTGAAAGGTCCTGCTTGTGGTTGTCCTTTCCAGCAACCTCTAAGACAGCAATGGCTAACCTTTTTGCCATTGCGTTTCAAAAGCAGAAGAGTGCGGGAGGGGGGTGTCGCACGTGTGCATGCCCACATACATAATTCTATGTGCCCTGCCCCCCATGCATGCGCATGTGACCCCTCCACACTCCCCCCGTTTTTGGCACATGATGGCATGGTGGACCCGTTTTTTGCTCTCCTCAGGCTCCAGAGCATCTCTAGGAGCCTAGGGAGAGCAAAAAATGGACCTTCCCCATCCCCCCAGGCTCTCCGGAGGCAGGAAACCAGTGGTGGGATTCAAATAATTTAACAACCAGTTCTCTTCCCTAATGATTTCATCCAACAACCAGTTCACCAAACTGCTCAGAAAGATAACAACCGGTTCTCCCGAAGTGGTGCGAACTGGCTGAATCCCACCACTGCAGGAAACTGACTATTTCTCTACTTCCGGGTGCACCCCAGAGCTGAGCTCATGTGCCCACCGATATGGCTCCATGTGCCACCTGTGGCATGCATGCCATAGATTCGCCATCACGGCTCTAAGACATTCAGGCACCAAACAGGTTCCCACAACAGTACAAAACAGCCAACAATTTAGAACACTGGAGTCAATGCCCCAAACTAGCAAGCCAGAACAGGAACCTGACACATGTCTCAATTTCATTCAACAAGTCCAGTGGTTCAACAAAGTGCATCTCAATTCCTGTCACCCAAGAGAATAAGTAAAATGTTTCCCAGCACTTTTGCATTAGAAGCCTGAATTTCCTGTTCACTGAAAGAAGACATGAGGATTTAGAACCAACGTGCTCAACTTGTATTCAGCCAGCACAAAAGACAACACAGAAAAGAAACTTCAAACAATTTTGAAGGCCTCTTTTGAAAAGCAAATACAAAATAATGCAAGGCTTGGAACACACACAGCACACAGCCTGGTCTTTCGTCTTCTTTTGCTCATTATTATATGGGGACATGACCTTTTGTCCCCCTGTAGATTTCTTGAAAGAGATTTTATCACATCCACTGTACAGTGGATAATTATCTTCACAAAAATTACCAAAAAAAGGTTACAGCCTGTCATGGTTTTCCTGAGCTTTAATATTCTTAAGAAAAATGGAAGATAAAACCATGGCAACCAGAAAGGAAATATCTAGAGACACCAGGTGTACCAGGAATAAACCTAGTAGTTTGATGGGAAGAACAATGAAAAATCATAGTCAGATAGTCAGATATTGTGTTGGGCTGCATCTTCCTTCACATCCTTCTCATCTACAAATTTGTTAAATATTAGTTTCTCTTTTTCTCTGATTGTGACTTAATTTACAGGATTACGGTGGCTTCAAATAGCCACTCTGAGCTCTCTGAAGGAAGGCTATAATAAAAACATAGAATGTGGAGCACCAGGTGGAGCAGGATACACCTGTATTGTTTCAAGATATTGCTCAGCAGCCATGTGGCTAAAATCATTTACAAAACACTGAAATAAAGATTCAAGAATTGTAGATGTCTTTTGGGAGTTGGCTGTTCTGGGAAGAGAGGTGATACCCGAGACTCTAAGAGTTTCCTCCCAGAAGAAAATGATTATTTTGAAAGTTGATAAGGCTGCAGAAGGCAATTTGTCACAGTGCTTTCAAAATATTTTGTTAATTGCCACACTACGTTTACATCTCATAATCCACACAACTCCACACTTTTTACCCAATCATCCATAGTGCTTTATCATGTCAACCTCCTTTTTTTTTGTACTATAATAATGGAGAAATGCAGCGAAAGATATCCCCTACAATTACAACCTTAATAGTTTGCTCATTGTTTGGTTTTTCCATTTCTGCTTATTTTTACAGAAATGCTCATAAACGGTATTTTACAAATAGAGATGTCTTTGCATGGAATGTGTTTTATTTTATTTCTGCCCTTCTCCCCCCCTTGCAAACTATTTTTATTCATTTCTTATCTGCAGCAGTTCAGTCGTCACCCTGCTGATGTACTTAGTGTAATCTTTTATAGGAAACCAGTTATCTTCCTTTTTAAATTTAATCTCATGGCAGTATGAAAATGGGATCCAGTATTTCTTTCTTCTTTCTTCCACATTGGAAGTTTTAAGATGGTAGGTGGGGCACCACAGCTATTGATGACTCTAGGAAATCAGCTTTACTTATTATTAGTTCCTGAGGTGCTTATCCCATCTGAGGTTTGAAGTTCAGATCAATTCATTTACCAAGGCAGGGTAAAGTCATCATTTTTGGAGATAATAACAGAAGAAAAATAGTTTATTTTATATGAGGTTATCTGGGATCCCTTTGGTATTTCCATAGCTGATAAAATAGAGAAATAAGCTACTAATTCAACTTGAATAATTTCCATTAGCAATATAGTCTTGACTATATTGCTATAAGAACCTATATATTGCTATAAGGACCTTTCGCCGCAAACTTAAAACCTATTTATTCCGCCTTGCTGGACTGGCTTGATTTTTAAAATTTTTAATTTGATTTTATGGGTTTTAAATTTCTGTCAATTTTATAGGGCGTTATTATATTTTAAATTTGGCCATTTGAATAAGTTTTTTAAGGGTTGTTTTTTAGTATTGTATGTATTGTTTCTTTTGTATTTTATTTTGGCTGTTCACCGCCCTGAGTCCTTCAGGAGAAGGGCGGTATACAAATTAAATTATTATTATTATTATTATTATTATTATTATTATTATTATTATTATTATTATTATTATTATTATTATTATATAAGTGTATAGCATAGCAGACTATAGAATAAGTATAGAAGTATAGAATAAGCTATACACTTATTGCTATAAGTGTATAGCATAGCAGACTCATTTTAGCAATGTGCAGATGGACAAAATTTTATTTTCCTTAAAATTCCAGAAACCTGGCTTGATTTAACGCCTCTGTAATTGCTTTTCAGTTTGTACAGTCTTTATTTGATATAAAAAGCAGTGCTTGCTCCTATTATACTTTCAGGTATTCAAAAGAAATATGTTCTTAGAATACACAACTGCAATGCTTCCACAATGCACACAAAATTATTTTGGACCAACATTAATCAAATAAATTAATTATAATTCTGTAAAAGATTTTTCATTATAAACAACCTTATGTATTATGTATGTATTATCTTTTTTTTCTAATTTCTACATGTATTATACTAGAAAAGAGAGATAATTTTTCTACTCTGAGCTTTTGTATGTGAATGGGAGGTCTTAGAGAATCAGATGTGTGTATCCTTCCAGGAAAATATTGAGGAGGTTGAAATAATGTTATTTTATGTCTTTGTAAACGATCCTGAACAAAGCTAATGGCATGTTTCTTTTCCCATTGAGAAATACCCTCTGTGCTGACTGGAGAAAGGTTAACTGAATGAGCTGACAAAACACAACAAAACACACAAAATCCTAAATCTCTGTTGTTGTATTCAACTTCTCTAAAAGTCAAATGCAGAAGACCTCTATAATAGATTATATGAATGAATGGGGAGAAAGTTTTGCCTTTTAAAGCTGAAACTGGAAGAACAATTTATGCCCTGAGTTCTCCCTGTCAGTTGCCATAATAGATATATTTGGGAAGAAAATTCAGTGCATTCTGCATAGTTTTTATTTTATTCCTAAATACCAACTTGAGAAAGTCCTACTACCTTAACGCAGCCTTCCCCCATCCAAATGTATTGGTGTATAATCACAATTCTAGCCAAGCAAGCTAAAAAATCTGGAAATTGCAGTTCCAATCTCTGTGGAATAGCAGTTTCATGTGTCATGCTGCACATTTATAGCAATATTTAAAAAATCTTAATAATGTCCAAAGAAGGAAATGGGAAGATACAAAGTCACTCTAACAAAACTGGTACATCATGTTTGTTATCTGAAGCAAAGGTGGCAGTCTGTCATTTCTTCCACTAACTAAAAGACATTTTACTGGCAGTTTTATTGTAATGTATTACTGTAAGTTTTGGCGGGAGTTTTAGGCGGGAAATATCTCGGTTCTGATTGGATGCAGCCTCAGGCTGAAGTGTATATAAGGAGAGGTTTTTCTCCAGAGTTTTGCTGGGTCACACTATATTAAAGAGCTGTTGTCACTAACCTGGTCTCCTGCCTCGTCAATACCCAAACATAACATTGGCGACGAAGGTGGGATCTTGAGGCAGAGCACCAGAACAGAGCTGAACTCACTACGAGAATCAAACCCAGCAAGGTGACGGCCATTGCAGCGATGACCGGCTACACGCCACCCACTCCGTTTGACCCTGCCCAGGAGACATGGGGAATATATATGACCCGTTTCGAAAGTTTCCTGGAGGCAAACGAGCTACAGGGAGTCTCCGACAACCGCAAACGGGCTTACTTCATAAGCCACTGTGGGTCAGCAGTCATCGCCGTCGCAGAAGCCCTAGCGGAGCCAACACCGCTACACTCCGTATCGTGGCAGACCCTTCAGACCCTCCTGAAGAATCACTACGCACCAGCCCCGTCCAAATACGTTCGACGGTACGAGTTTGGGGAGCGCAGGCAACAAGAAGGCGAGTCTATCAGCGACTACATGGCAGCCCTGAGACAAGCCTCCAAGCATTGCGAGTACCGCGATCTGGACGAAGAGCTGCTGGAACAACTTATACGGGGGGTCAGAGACATCCGTTTGAGGAGACGGTTGCTAGCCAAGAGCAACCTGACATTGGCAAACGCTCTGGGCGAAGCCAGAGCCCATGAGATGTCCAACCATGCCGCAGACACCTTACAAAAGCGACTCACGCCAATGGCGGGCGCAAAGCGAGCGCAGTCCACCACGAAGAAACCTATCGTGAGTCAACCAGCGAAGAGGAGGAAGAAGTCCACTACACCGGAAAATCGACAAGGAAGACCGGAGGAATGCGGAAGTTGCGGGCGACATCAGCGCCAAAGATGTAAGTTCAGGGCGCCATTTGCCGGCGGTGTGAAAGGAAGGGGCACCTGGCTCAAGTCTGCCGAGCACCCCAACCTTCCCGCCGAAAATTCAAATCGGCCAATCAGAGCGGCTCTGAGTCAGAGATGCAAACCCCACATTCCCGCCGAAATTTCAAACCAGCCAATCAGAGCGCGAGAGCGGCGAGGCGACCGCGATTGGCCAGGAAAGAAAGAGCGAAGTCAAAGCGAATGACTGTTACCATAGACCACGCAGCTACCCGCATCGAAGAAAAGATCTTCACAAACCCGACAATTGAAGGCGTACCGTGCCGACTGGAAGTAGACACAGGATCAGCTATCACAATCATGTCCTGGGACACTTTTGTGAAAGCCTTGCCGACATCGCAAAGCGCAAGCTACAGAAACAACGGCTCCGGGTGCAGGATTACCAGGGCAACCGCATCCCTGTTCGAGGGACAACGACCGTCGAGGTCAAGCACGGGACATACGAAAAGACCCTGCCCATCACGTTAGTCGAGGGAACCTTGCCAAGCTTGCTGGGGCTAGACTGGTTCAGGCGTTGGGAATGGGGTGACTGGCGTCCACCGGAGCGGATGCAACCTGCAAACGCCCTACTGGAGGAATTCGCAGACGTATTCGAGGACCGTTTAGGCAAGTACAAGGGACCCCTATCTCCTTCAATTTAGACCCCAAATAGCTCCCATTAGGTTAAAGGCAAGGAGGGTTCCTTTGCACTCAAACCTAAAATCGACAAAGAGTTAGATAAATTAGTCAGCCAGGGATACTAGTGCCAGTTGACCATGCCAAATGGGAGACGCCAATCGTCACCCTATAAAACCAGACGGGTCCATAAGATTTGCGCTGATTACAAGGCTACCTTGAACAAAGCATTGCAAAAGCGCCTACCCAGTTCCAGTAGTGCAACACTTATTTCACTCACTAGGACACGGGCAAGTTTTCGCCAAATTAGACTTGGCACAAGCGTACCAACAGCTACCCGTAGATGCTAGCACAGCTGAGGCCCAGACCATTGTAACGCACCGGGGTGCCTTTAAGTGCACCCGGTTACAGTTCGGGTGAGTGTGGCCCGGGCTATTCCAAAATTTGATGGAGCGGCTCCTACAAGGGTTACCGGGAGTCGTACCCTATTTCGATGATGTGTTGGTATCAGGGGAAGATTTAAGAGAACTGGGGAAGCGATTAAGGAAAGTTTTGGCCATTTTTAGGTCGGCAGGATTAAAAGTCAAAGCAAGCAAGTGTCAGATAGGGGTCGAATCTGTTGAATTTTGGGCTATAGAATAGACAAAAGGATTCACCCACTGAGAGCAAAGTCAAGGCGATAAAGAGAGCCCCAGCACCCAAAAACAAGACAGAACTCCAGGCTTTCCTGGGTCTGGTAAACTTTTACGCCGTGTATTTAAAAGACAAGCCAACCGTTGCTGAACCGCTGCATAAACTGCTTGGAAAAAACACTGTTTGGTCGTGGGGGAAGTCAGAGAATAGGGCATTTGAGGCAGTAAAAAGTTTGCTATCAAGCGATAGCCTGTTAATACAATACAACAACAGACTGCCATTAGTATTGGTTTGTGATGCGTCCCCCTATGGAGTAGGAGCGGGACTTAGCCACAGAGTCCCAAACGGCACTGAAGGCCCTATAGCGTTCTATTCACGAACGATGTCCCGGCTGAAAGGAATTACAGCCAGCTAGATAGGAGGCTCTCGCAATAGTGTCAGGGGTGAAAAAATTTCACGAATACGTTTTTGGGCGTGATTTCGAAATTGTTACGGATCACAGACCGCTATTGGGGTTACTGGCTGGCGACCGCCCAACGCCAGTAGCACTCTCACCTAGACTGACCAGATGGAATATTTTTTTGACCGCATACTCCTACAAGCTGCAGCATCGGCCTGGAAAGGAGCTGGGGCATGCGGACGCATTGAGCAGATGCCCATTGCCAGGGGAAATCGAGGACCCCACCCCGGGCACACCCGTTCTACTAATTGACTCTTTGGACTCGGGGCCAGTCACATCGCAGGAAGTGGCTCGGGCCTCCTACCGGGACGTTGTTTTAAGGACTGTAATCAGTTGGGTTCAAAGGGGATGGCCCGCTGCGCCGGGCGAGCGTTCAAGGAATTTGTAAAGAAAAAAGGGGAATTGTCTGTGCAAGGGGGGTGCCTGCTCTGGGGGGATAGGGTGGTAGTTCCAGAGAAGCTGAGAAAAAAAGTTCTGGAACTCCTGCATGAGGGTCACCCAGGAATTGTAAGGATGAAGGGTTTGGCTAGGAGCTATGTCTGGTGGCCCCTAATGGACAGGAAATCAGTGACAGGGTTGGCGATGCCAAGTATGTCAGGAATCCAGACCACTCCCCCCTTCGGCCCCATTTTTGGAGTGGGAGAAACCCCAAGGCCCTTGGTCCCGCATACACATTGATTTTGCCGGCCCCTTCCACGGCCAAACATTTCTAATTGTGGTGGATGCATTCTCCAAATGGCTGGAGATCATCCTAATGAAATCTACAACCGCGGAGCTGTCATCTCAGCACTAAAACACCTTTTCGCCACGCACGGGCTACCGGACACCCTCGTGTCCGATAACGCCCACAGTTCACCGCAGCATTATTTGAAGGGTACCTGGCTGAAGAGGGCATCCGACATGCCTCTCAGCGCCGTTCCACCCTGCGTCGAGCGGCCTTGCTGAACGCTTTGTCCGGAGTGCGAAGAAGCGCTATCACGAAGCGGCCCGGCGATTGGCAGGCACAAATCGACGCATTCTAACCGTCCAACACAGGACACCCTGTGTGGCCACCGCCGCAGCCCAGCCGAGCTATTAATGGGCGGAAGCTACGGTGCCCGCTAGACCGGCTACACCGAACTACGTGCAGGACGGGTTCAAAACAAAACCAGATAGAATCCGAGAGTTAAACATAGGAGACTCGTGTGGGCACATAATTACAGCGACGGCCCTAACTGGAAGAGGGGATAGTCATAGACAAACGGGCCCCAAATCTTATTTAGTGGAACTAGACGATGGCAGAATCTGGGCGCCACATAGATCAATTAAGAAACAGATTGAGCGATAAGGCAGAATTAGGCGAGAACAGCCCTGACTATGATTTAATTAACCCCACAGCTGACCGCGCCAAGAACAAACAGAAAGCGTAAGCAAAGAACCAAACAGAGACTTATCTGAGTCAGGCGAGGTCCAGCGACACCCTCCGGTCCCTCTAGAGGACAGCAGGTCCGAGCCGGCGAATAATCCAGGGCCGGATGGCCGGGAGGAGGAGCTCAGAGGAACGAAAAGTCCCTCCGGCAAGCTCGACTCAACTCCAGAAAGTGAACTGCGCAGGTCCGGGAGAGTCAGGAGACGCCCCACGTACCTGCAGGACTACGTAGAGAAGTAATATGCAAATATTGGCAAAGTGCCTTCTGGGAGGGAAGGAGTGTAATGTATTACTGTAAGTTTTGGCGGGAGTTTTAGGCGGGAAATATCTCGGTTCTGATTGGATGCAGCCTCAGGCTGAAGTGTATATAAGGAGAGGTTTTTCTCCAGAGTTTTGCTGGGTCACACTATATTAAAGAGCTGTTGTCACTAACCGGGTCTCCTGCCTCGTCAATACCCAAACATAACATTTATCTTGCCTTCTACATGGACAAATAGAAAGTCTTCATCATCATATAATATCAGCAAGGGAACAGGATACGTGTACAGCTCTTCTCTTCATCATCCTGGCAGTATGTCTCTTTGGCATTCACCTGGTAAGACGCTTTGTCCTGTGCCTTACGGCATAGTAAATTCCGAATCTCTGAAAACCCACTGTTTACTTTTTTATCTAATGCTGGCATAGACAACTGTTTGGAAATTAAAATAAGGAATAAATCAAGTCGCGCTTGTTCTATTTCTAATGCAATTTTCAGAACACACACACGTTAAATAACTACTATACTCCCAAAGAAAAAAATATTATGAAATCCTAACACAGGTATTTTATCGACATATCACTTAAAAATAAATTTAAAAATTAAAATCCATTCATTCTTAATAAATATGAGATCCTTATTGAAAGCAACCTTTTGTATCATACAGAAGTCAGATTCATACGAGATTCTCTTTCCATTAAAAAATAGGGCTACATTTTCAACGTGCCACCATATAGAATGTATACTCAAGACTTCAATCAGCTACAGAATTTTAGGCCTACAGAGCCACCTATTTTATTGGTAAATCTGCTCATAGTTACACATCGGATATACAGGAGCCCCCTAACTGGGGTTCAGACTCCACTGAGAAAACAACAAAGAGCACTCAAACTTCCTTTGGAATATCTACAAGCAAAGAAGGTTAGCCCTATTGTTTAATAAGTTGCACCAGTGCAATTATTATTGCAGGTAGATGTTTGTTATATCATATGCTTTTATAAGCCATTATTAATCTGGAAGGTCTGAATGGCATACAAATAAAATAACATGATTGCACTCTAAATTAATTTACAGTCATTACCAGTGGTGGGATTCAGCCAGTTTGCACCACTTCGGGAGAACTGGTTGTTAAGTTTCTGAGCGGTTTGGCAAACTGGTTGTTGGAAGAAATCATTAGGGCAGAGAATTGGTTGTTAAATTACTTGAATCCCATCACTGGTCATTACGATGCTCCTGAAATTCTATCAAGAAAAAGATCTTGTGCACAGGGGATCTTCAGAGGGAGACCAGATTATTCTGAAATATTAAAAAAACCCCAGCATTTTTATGGGTATCCTTTGTTACTAATGCGACTTAATGCAATTTCAGGGCAGTTAAGTGTACTTAGGATAACAGCTTAATATGGTTTGCATTATGAGAAGAAGCGCGGACACATAGTAGTTTGGTCTCTAACCAGATGGGACAATGCCATTCTCTGTTCGCTTGAAGCAAAGGGAGGATGGAAAAGGATTTGAGCCAGAAACATTTGTCATTTCTGACCATGCTGGCTCTCCACAACCAACCTCCAAGACACTCATTTTTATTACAACTGAAACAAAACAACAAAAAGGGTAGTGAGTGAACCCTGTGGGTGTGAGATCGAGATACAAATGACATAAGCTATGAATGAGATATTCAGGAAGGGAGAAGTTCCTGCTCAGACAGTGTCCTCAGTGTTTGAATATAGTTGTATACTGTCATTGCTGGATGCGTGTAAACCATGTGATTGATATGGAAGGGATATGGACAAATACAAAGTGAAAATAGAATGCAAACTTCACAGTGGAGAGCTTCTGGATTTCTAAATGGGGGTTCATGGAAGTAAAGGACTACTTGTCCATATTAGAGGATTTGGTTCACTTAAAATGCACACCAATTAAAATACTCCTCTTTTCACATAGCCCATGTGAATAAGAATGTAATCGCAATATCAGCAAGACGCTTTTTCTGCTCCTCTGTCTCATAGCTGACTTCTGTAGGTAAGTCTATATTTGAATAAATAAGGTAGGAAGAAGTAAAATGATGAAATGGTAGAACAGACTGATGGTGTTGACTCTAACATCAGAAGACCAAACATTAGGCCAGTTTGGTCTAATGATTAAGGCTTCAGGCTAGAATGCAGGAGAGCCATCTTCAAGTCCCATCTTAACCATGAAAGCCAGCTGGGTGACTCTAGGCCAGTCATTCTCTCTCTCTGCCCAACTCACCTGACAGAACTGTTGTGGGAAAAATAGGGAAGGAACGAATGTTGGATATATTCGCTGACTTGAGTTATTTGTATAAAAATAATGAAAGTGGGATAAATAATAATAAATAATCTCCTGCTGTTTTAGCAAGAAGGTGGAAATTCCTTTTAAAAATAGAAATCAACAACAGAAGTTAGCAATAAATATGGATACCTGATCGGACCCACATACAAATATATCAGTTTTGGTCGCCACGATGTAAAAAAGATGTTGAGACTCTAGAAAGTCTCAAGAGCAACAAAGATGATTAGGGGACTGGAGGCTAAAACATATGAAGAACGATTGCAGGAACTGGGTATGTCTAGTTTAATGAAAAGAACGACTAGGGGAGACATGATAGCAGTGTTCCAATATCTCAGGGGTTGCCACAAAGAAAAGGGAGTCAAACTATTCTCCAAAGCACCTGAGGGTAGAACAAGAAGCAATGGGTGGAAACTAATCAAGGAGAGAAGCAACTTAGAACTAAGGAGAAATTTTCTGACAGTTAGAACAATCAATAAGTGGAACAACTTGCCTACAGAAATTGTGAATGCTCCAACACTGGAAATTTTTAAGAAAATGTTGGATAGCCATTTGTCTGAAATGGTGTAGGGTTTCCTGCCTGGGCAGGGGGTTGGACTAGAAGACCTCCAAGGTCCCTTCCAATTCTGTTATTATGTTATGTTATGTTATATAGGGAGAAGCATATTTGAAGCATCAGAGCATCAGAGGCTGGTGATTTGCAAAATCCATTTGCAAAGAAGAAAATGTTTCCTTTTATTTAAATTGATTCATCTTCAATGAAGTCTTTAAAAAAATATCTGGACATATATATCCACAGCATCCTTCTTCCCCCTGAACACCTCTCTAGGACTGCCGTCCATTCTCCAAGGGAAACTATATATAAACCAAGGTAACTTACAAAATATGCCTATTTTGAACTGTGAGGAGCTTTAAAATGAAATAAATCTCATCTGCTGCAATATAATAGGACACAGAAAGAAAAGCCTAAAGCCTAACATAATGGGTTTTGTCACTCATGACCAGTTTGCTTTGCAACATTTATTTTTCCCTTAAAATATCCCCTATAGAGTGTCACAGTATAAATCTTACTTTAGGCCCAGTAAAAAGGGTCTCTATGAGAGACAAGGAAGTACTGTTGCATGAATATAAAAATCTATGATTTGTCAAAAAGAGAAACAAAACCCAGTTTTGTAGTGCTCTCTATTAGTAGCCTCAGCAGGTCCTGGTTAATAATAGCAGATCTGTACCGGGAGAGGAGGTTTCTTAGGAAAACAGAGCATGATAAATGTTCAAAAGGAAGCCAGAATTTTTTTTACCTTTTACTTTCTAATGTTAGCAAGGTGGGAGGGGGAATGGCAGTGGGGATATGCAAAAGGGATCAGCAATAAATAGCCGTTTTAGAGATTCATATAATGCAAGAGAAAATGGCTGAGAGAAGAAAGAAGGAGAAAGGAGAAATTTGGTGAACTGTATTGGCTCCAGATTTCAAAAGCCCTTTCTTAATGAATTTTGTCCCACAAATCTACAGCTACGGGAGCTCCCCATTTTGATTTAACATTTACTGTTTTTCATCTCTGAGGCTTAACTACATCCAAACCCACCCAAAGTCCCAACCTTTAGCGCTTTATATCATTTTATTTATATACTTTTGCTCTGGGCCCCTCAGAAACCAAATGAGTGCAAAAAAACCCTGATCCAATAAAAAATACATACATCTTGACTTAGACCGACTATGCTCTGTGACCAATGAAGCTATAACTAGTTTGCTGTGTCTGCTCAGCAATAGCAATATAGACTTACATATCGCTTCATACTGTTTTACAGCCCTCTCTAAGCAGTTTAAAGAAACAGCATATTGCCCCTAACAATCTGGGTCCTCGTTTTAGCAACCTTGGAAAGATAGAAGACTGAGTCAACCCTGAGCCGGTCAAGATCAAACTGCTGGCAGTCAGCAGAATTAGTCTGCAATACTGCATTCTAACCACTGCACCACCACAGCTCTTATTGTTCTCCATGTTAGCTTCTTCTCTCCTAAAAGTCTGTATCAAAAAATGATATAGTCAGTCGAAATCAGTATATAAAATTCAGTGGAAAACTCCCTACCACTGAATCAGAGGTGGGTTTCAGCAGGTTCTGACCAGTTCTGGAGATCCGGTAGCAGAAATTTTGAGTAGTTCCACCTCTGACTGGCCCCACCTCCATCTATTCTGTGCCTCAGGAGTCCTAGCTGATTGGGGATTTTGCAATAACCTTCCCCTGGATTGTGGAAGGAATTGATATTTTACAGTATCCTTCTCCTGCCACACCCGCCAAGCCATACTCACCAAACCAAGCCACGCCCATCAAGCCACACCCACAGAACCGTAATAAATTTTTTTGAAACCCACCACTGCACTGAACCTTTGCTGTGGGAATTAGTGATGCAGTATGAGAGTGTCTGGGCTTAAACCGAAGCCTCTAAGAAGCTATAGGGATGAGACAATGTTGACTTATTCCCATGTCTGCTCTCTGCATCCACTGCCAATGTAATCTTTCCCCCATTTTTTCCCCCTGCTGAAATCAATTATTCAGTAAGTAAAAACACTGAGGGAAACCTAAATATCGGCCTTCTCTGTATTGGTTGCTGCTCTATGGAATTACTTGTTCTGTGAGATTGGACAAGTCTAACCCTGTTAGCCTTTAGGAAGGCTTTGAAGACTTGGATACTGCCTTGGCCACTAGAGCCAGGATGTTAGACTGACTTGTCCTGCATGGTGTTAGTTTGACTGTGGTTATAATTCCTGATTCATGGGGTCTATTGTGTTTTTGTTTGAATTGTCCCATTTTTGTGAGTTGGTTAGCCACATAAATCTTATAAATAAATATTACTTGGGGTGCTCAAGCCAATTAGTTTTACTGCCTTGAACTGATTTCTTTACTAATATCAAAGGCCAAGAGTACTTTGGAGTTGGCCCAGTCCACATTTGGATCTCAAAGCTATTGTAGCAGTTGACACTACAAAAAATGTTTCTTTTTTAAGTGTGTAATATATTGCCAGCCAGCACTACTCTAATTATCTCTTCCTTTTCCATTCATTCTGCTGGATTTGGTCTTGGATTTCAGCCCTGTAAGTATCCCTGTGTAGGTTGTTGATTTGTGACACTGCCATACTGCAAGAAACTATACCTACCATTCAGTGGTGAAATCCATTTTTTTTACTACCAGTTCTGTGGGCGTGGCTTGGTGGGCATGGTGTGGCTTGGTGGGCACTATTGCAAAATCTCCATTCCCTCCACACTCCTGGGGGGAGGATATTGCAAAATCTCCATTCCCACCCCACTCTGGGGCCAGCCAGAGGCTGTTTTCTGAACTACTCAAAATTTCCACTACTGGTTCTCCAGAACCTATCAGAACCTTCTGGTTCTGCTACCAATCTTTTCTATGAAGCTCTAAACATTTTGACAATCATATGCTTTGTGTATCACAGTGCCTGAGGTTGCACAGCTTCTTTGCCTAACAACTTTCAAATTAAAACCACAGAGTATTTATTTCTTTTTAAAGTTAAAGCTATCCACCGCTTTGGAGAAACCTACCATCCTTACAAATGAAAATCAATTCATATCCTCTCAGAAGTAAATCTCACTTTTTAATGGGCCTTACTCTCTAATAATAGCCCAGAACAGGGAGCCTCAGGCAGACACCTGGCTTGCCACAGGATTAACTACAGCTTTCAAAACCTTTGAAAAACTGCTACCCATGTTTCTTGTGAAAGAAAGGTGAAATTATTAAATTCTTAGGGAGTGATTAAATTCCGTATTTAATTAATGGAATGTAAACTTAAAGGAATAAAATATATCTCTTGCCTTGATTTCATCCACCTATTTTGTTCAAGTATTCATTAATTCTGTCTTTTAACCTGTTTTTCCTCCGAAGAAGGCTCTGTGTCCTGGCTGTTGTCTGCTGGAGAATGCAACTCCCAGAATGACACCAATGAGAAGAACAATTTTCCCTATAGGTGGACTCCTTTGATGTAAAAGAATACGTCCAAACCATAATTCTCTTAAGGTAGTGCTGGAGCACGAAAAGGAGGAAATAAGATGTAACTAGCAGAAAAAGACCTTATTATATTTCAGGGTTTCTTTGGGATAAGAAAATGACTGGAGTCAAAGCTCAAATATGTTCCTTCTGAGTTCTGAGTATCTAATAAATGATACATGGCTCTGCATTGAAAACAGATGAAATTCAATAAGAGTCTCTTCTGGCATTACTAGTCAGCATGAGCTTTCACAACTAGCGCATAGAGAATTAATGTGTGCTCCCCTCTCCCCAGATCAAATGGCACTTTGAGTTTCAATGGGGCAGTAGATGACTTAGATGACACGTCTCTCTTCAGAAGGGGGTAATATTTCTATCCAAGTTTGCCATCTAAAGAAACTTCTATACTTCGTATGGTTGACTACATATTTATTAACAATTGTAAATATAAGCTTGATTATATAATGTGTAATCCATCCAGTATAGAAGGCACAATAATCAATAATCAAAAAGTGTTGTTAAACATTGCTCAAATATTTTTTACTGGTATACAGTATTTGAAATTTTGAACCTGTAAAAACCCAGTGAGCCAATGACCATTTCTATAGGTCTGGATTCCTCATTTGCTTTCTTCTGCTCACCTCAACATTAAGTCCTTCTAGGATTGCATGTTATGAGGTTAGATTTCTCCCAATTTGGTTTGGAGGACAACAGGAGTTTGGAAAAGTTGGAATACAGTCTCAGAAGCAGGGGTGAAATGCTCCCGGTTCAGACTGGATCAGCTGATCCAGTAGCGATGGCGGTGGGTGGTTTTGAGAACCAATAGCAAAAATCCCTGGCCCCATCCCCGCCCATGCCCACCCAATTGCCCAGTTGCCCGCTTGCCCCTTCTTTAAAAAAATGCTTTTAAAAGGTAAAAAAATGCTTTGATGATCACAGCTGAGCCGCGCAATTGTCAGAGCCTTTTTTTTACTTTTAAAAGCATTTTTTTACAACCTATTCAGAATAGGTTGTAAAAAAGTGCTTTTAAAAATAAAAAAAGTGATGATCACAGCTGAGCTGCACAATCGTCAGAGCCTTTTTTTTACTTTTAAAAGCATTTTTTTACAACCTATTCAGCCGAATAGGTTGTTAAAAAATGCTTTTAAAAATAAAAAAATCACACGCAACAGCTGATCCCACCCCCTTCCACGCGCTGTTCTACTTACCCCATGCCGTCTTTTGGCGTGAACTGCACGCACACACCTCACATTTGGTGCGTGGTGCGCACTGCACATGTGCGCATGCAGTGCACATGCACAGCCAATGAACTGGTAGTAAACCGGTTCAGATTTCACCACTGCTCAGAAGGACTTGTCGGCCTTAGTTATTTTTTTAAAAACTGTTATAAGCAACACAGTTGCCCAAAGAACCTTGGCATATCAGATAGACTTTTACAAGAAACATAGGATGCTGCAAAGCAAAGTGCCATCTTGCAGCGTTATATCTATATATTTATTTAGAAGAACGCTTATGGCCCAACTTTATAGCCTTTCCTTAAAAATAAAATGTGGGTGAAGGGCTAAAGCTCAGAAGATTCTTTGGAAGGGTACCTACCTACTTACCTGGAAAAAAGTCAAAGGTTAAAAGATAAAGGACACCCTAGGAGCTTAGAATGAATGGGGATGATTAGTTCCACAAAACTGTTTTCTATCAATGGGTGTAATCTACTGGTCATGCCCAACATGTCCTTTTGTGACAACATACACAACTTGCTTTCAAAATGTCAATTGTGCCCACTGGCTCAATAAATTACTTTGTCCAAGAAAACAACAACAGGGAAAACTGTTTATTGTTGGCGTTAGTGAAGAAAGCAAGTCTGGTAATCCAGATTATGGATTTCTTTCATATATGTGCATGGAATGGAAAGAATAAAAAAGGATGGGGATTTTTCTTGATTATTATGTAAGTTGATAGTGTATAATAACTCCCATTGCCCATCCTTGATTCCTGATTAGTCTGAGACATAAATATTTTGATCATACCAGTCCAGCTAGGGTTTTGCATTTTATACAAGAAAGTCAAGTTTATATGCGCATTATGCTTTACAAATATCTAAAACCATCACTTATCAGTGCAGGATACACAAATTAGACAAACATTTGCTTTTGACACTTGTTTCACATCCAAAGCTGTTTTTAACAGCTTGCAATTTAATACTGTAAAGTAGCCATTGAACTCATCTCCTATCTAAACGTTCTATCAATAGATTCCTAATTGCTCTGAGTTATGAAAATAATTAATGAAAATTTGTATACATGCAACTTCAAAATATACCCACAAACTGAATGATTCAGAAATGCAATTAAGTACATTGGTTTCTGAGGTTTGAACAAATTATTGATGCACTTTTAATGAATGAATAATAATGCATCCAGAGTAAAAAGCATTACTTTAATTTTTTCAGCCTTTAAGTTGAGAATGGTTAGAAATGAACTTGTAATATTTGCAATTCATTTGTTATAACTGAAAGAAATGACTTATTTAAACTCACAGAGCAACTCAATGTATACTCTAAATTTACACATGTACTAAGTTCATAATGCAACTTAGAATTCAGCCACTGCAGTAATTTGTATGTCAATAGCATAATGTGTCGTCCCTGTGCACTAATTCTTTTTCATTCTAGATCTGATTAAGTAATAACTATTTTAAATTAATAGTCCATGAAAACCAATACTACTCTTATACCTCTTACACTACAAGACAACACAGTAGAGACCTTCAAATTTCTAGGTTCTACCATATCTCAAGATCTAAAATGGACACCTAACATCAAAAACATCATAAAAAAGGACAACAAAGAATGTTCTTTCTGTGCCAACTCTGAAAGCTCAAACTGCCCAAGGAGCTGCTGATCCAGTTCTACAGAGGAATTATTGAGCCTGTCATCTGCAACTCTATAACTGTCTGGTTTGGTTCTGCAACCCAACAAGACAGACACAGATTTCAGAGGATAATTAGAACTGCAGAAAAAACAATTACCGTATTTTTCAGAATATAAGATGCACCGGAGTATAAGACCCCAGCTTAGTTTTTGGGGAGGAAAATAGGGGTGGGGGGAGAAATCTGCCTACCAGTTATTCATCTGGCTAGTATCCTTAGTCTGGTCAGCTTCAGCACATTAGTTTGCTGGTTTTTATCCCCTGCTTTGGGCTAAAATACAGCTTCTAAAGCACAACTGATTTTTAGAGAGAGAAGCAGTGAGAAAAGCAGGCAAACCATGGAGATAGCTTCACTCGCTAGCACTTCGTTAGGGCTAAAAAAAAAACATCACAGCTGAGAGTCGGAATGAGCAGGCAAAGTATGGAAGATCGCTTCACTGAAAAAAAGCTTCTAAAGCACAGCTGAGAGTTGGAGGCAGACCTCGTTAGGGATGAAAAAAAGCTTCGAAAAAGCTACATTCGGAGTATAAGACGCCCCCAAATTTTCAGCCTCTTTTAGGAGGGAAAAAAGTGTGTCTTATATTCCAGAAAATACAGTACTATCAACCTGCCTTCCAGTGAAGACCTGTCAAAAAGAGGGCTGTGAAAATATTTACAAACTCCTCAAATCCTGGACATAAACTGTTTCAACTCCTACCCTCATAACGAGGCTATAGAGCACTGCACACCAGCACAACTAGACACAAGAACAGTTTTTTCCCAAACGCCATCACTCTGCCAAACAAATAATTCCCTCAACACTGTCAAACTATTTACTAAGTCTGCACTACTATTAATCTTCTCATCGTTCCTATCACCCATCTCCTTCCACTTATGACTGAAGGACTATAACCTTGTTGCTGGTATCTTTACGATTTATATTGACTGTTTCCTAATATGATTTGATTGCTTATTTGTTCCTTATGACTATCATTAAGTGTTGCACCTCATGATTCTTGACGAATGTATCTTTTCTATTATGTATACAGAGAGCATATGCACCAAAGACAAATTCCTTGTGTGTCCAATCACACTTGGCCAATAAAGAATTCTATTCTATTCTAAAAAAGAAAAGAAAAGAACAAAGCCCCTTAGGTGTAAAGGTACCAAGGATTGATATGATCATGCTCTTGAGTTCCCAGACTTTACTGAGGAGTTGGCAGTTAGTTCAACTATTTCTCATGTTGGCCAGAGGAAGTGAGCAAACCTGCCAAGAGGACTACAAATAGTTGCTTTTTGTTTGCTGTCCAAATGCATGGCAAGTGAGGAAGCAGAGTCATTGAAGGGGGCACTATTGATAGACTGTGCTTAACCAACACTCAAAACTTGGTGGCTGAAACCAGCAAAACCAGAAGCCACTAATTGAGAATGCCTTCTGTACAGAGCAAGTTATATGCCATGGTGTTGTGCCAAAGTCCTTGACATGGAAGGTTAAGAAATTATACTAATCCAGTTCACTAAAATATCTCAGATTTGTTTTCAACAAAGTAGATTCTTAAAATGTGCTTTTTGTGTTTAGAATTGGAGATTGATTGCCATGTTCTGGATTTCATTATCCTAGTGGACTTACTTGAAAGCTGTTAAGTGTGCTTTGTAAAATCCACTCTTAGTTGGAGCGATCACAATCTAAGCAAAGCAAGACTGATTGAATATCAATGTTTCTGAGTCAGTATTTGGATAAAAGCTCTTCTGTGTTTTTCACTTGGTCAGCTTTATGGAAAGCAGTTTCGGTCAGAAAAAAACAGAAACAATACAGTTCGACCAATCCTATGCACAGAAATATGCATTCAGAAAAAGTAATGAGTTTTAAAAATACATATGCATACATATAGAAGTATTTTATTTGCATGTAACAGATCATTTTATAGAATTTTTCCCTGTCGTGGATACTCCATGCTTCATGGAAGTGTCTATCTCTAGATAGCAGACACACAGTGAGTCAAATGTTTCTCTCTTGCTGTGGCATCCAAAACAAAGTATCAGTCATATAAAAAGACTTTAAGTCTATGAAAGAATTAAAATTAAAGAATTAAAGAAAATGAGCAGGCAATATCAACTAGCCTGGAAAACTAGTATAAAGGAGAGTCAAAAAGGATTTCATAGATCCTTAGGAGGCTTAGCCGATCTAATACGTATATACCCCACCTGCTGTATCTTTTTGTAATGTTCCTGATCACAATGTCCAAAGCTGTCTCCATTTCAAAACTAAGTCCGATGCTGAATTAAATTGTATACATTAAATTAAGTTTTAGTCAACCAGATTAAAGGCATTTGCGAATTGATTTACTATCTCATCTTGTAGTTACACTTGCCTGAACTTTTCTCAGTTTAGTAGCTAAGAATGGGCAAGCATAGTAGATAGTTGGAGAGATGACTTCCAGGGTATCTCATGGCAGTAGCATAGACTACTAGATTGTTGGAAAAAATATCCTAGAAGACGGCAATGACAAATTTCTTTTGTTCATATTGCCAGTCGAATTATGGGGAACTAATCATATAATTATTAGAAGTCAAGCTCAGCTTGGAAACTCTATTTGCTAACCAATGGCATGACAAATGGCCAATGGTGAATTCCAGAGAAATGAATACATATTAAAATAGTTCTTCATTGTCAGTGCTGTTTCTATATTTTGTCTGCCTTTCCGGACTAAAAATTAATGCAGATAACGAAGAAACATTTTAAAAGGTGAATGTTAATAAATCGGGAAAATGTTTTGTTTTGCTTTCCTTGGGCATTACAGCAAATCAAATGTTTTAAACAGTAAATAATATCTGGAGCTCAGTGTTGAAATCTTGAGTTCTTGGCATTCTCTGAACTTGGTTATTGTCTTGCTTCATGTGTTTGTGAACTTCCCAGCCTGGTAATAAAGCATCAAAGAAACCATGAAGAAGTTCAAAGAACACCAAGAATTCAACAACTATTTTAGCTTTACATGTAATGTATATGTGTTTAAATGTGACATTAATTTAAATCCCTTAAGTCGAAATAAACTGTTTACTGTTATAAATATAATTATTTTGCCAGCGAGCCAAATTCAGGTATTCCCCATTTTCTTTTCTCAGAAGTAAGACATGGTTATGGATAATGTCAAATGATTCCAGCTTCTCTCTTTGCTGCAGATAGGAAAAGTCATGGGTTCTCCTCAACAGCCTTTGGTTGAAGTGGAATTTCCTCCAAAAGTTGGAGTGATTGTTTTGGAAAGTTTCTAATCTTGGTTGAAAGAAAGAACCAATCTACCACAGAGTTGGCAGTTTGCTCAACCATGCAAACTGTAGATTCATTTGCATTCACATCCCAGGTTATAAATGAAACAATACGATTTTCTTTAAACTATTTTTGTAATTTAATTTGGAGTTTTTGATAGAATTCACTCTAGAGATGTCAGCTATGAGTTTTCAGCAGGTCGGCATCAGGTTACAGCCTGCCTATAAGCACTGCATTTTCTTTTGTGTGTTTTTTTAAACTTGCATACTGTGGTCCTTGACTTACAACGGTTCATTTAGTGACCATTCGAAGTTACAGCACTGAAAAAAGTCACTTATGACCATATTTCACTTAAGACCCTTGCATTATCACGTGATCAAAATTCAGATGCTTGGCATCATAAATATTGATTCATATTTAACAACTGTGGCAAGGAAGGACATAAAATGGATCAAAATTCACTTAACAAATGTCTTGCTTAGCAACAGAAATGTTGGACTCAATTAAGGTCATAAGTCAAGGACTACCTGTATTAGGTACATCTATTATTTATATTGATTATCTAAATTATAATATTTTGGGTTAGAAGGGGCTTTTATATTTTATTTTACCTTTTTTCTAATAAAGTTTGATTTTGTTGTTTCCTGTGAGAGTCATCTATTTTCCTGGAGAGAGCATATCTATGCGCTAGTTGGCCAGAAACAGACATTTTAGAAATTATTTTATCACTTACATTTTAATGGCCAGAAAGGCAATGAGAAGACCTCTAGCCCATGGCCCAAGCTCTCTGCTATATCTATATATGCCACCTCCGTCTTCTCTGATTTTTTAAAATATTCTTTTAACAAACAAACAAACAAACAAACAAACAAGTGAAACAAAAAAATGAGGACATAGCACACTGCAAAGCAAAGCGTTAGCATCTACCATTATATTTAATTGCAGGAATACTCAGAGCTCCAATCGGGTTGACTTTGATGGAAGACAGCATTGTGGGATGCTAGTTAATCTTCTGGTAAACTAATATTTGGTGCCTAGACATGCCTCTCTAGTAGCCATCTACTAAAAAAAGCAAGTCTCCCATGGTGGTCATTCTGTGAATATGTCTACTATATACTCTCCAGATTTCAAACTCTGTCCCCAACTCATAAAGATTGCTGATCTCTTATTTTATTTGAAAGGGGTTAATTACAATTGTCTAGAGTCAAGTATGAAAATGAATATTTCATATCCTAGTCCCATGCTGGCAAACCTATAGTACACGTGCCAGAGGTGGCACGCAGAGCCCTCTCTGTGGGCATGCGCGCCATTGCAAGCTGCTCTTCTGGTTTCACATGCTGGCCAGCTGGTCTTTGTGTGTGCTGGAGCACCGGAAACCCAAAAACCAGCTGGCAGGTGCACATGCATGCGCCGGAAACCTGAAGACCAGCTGGCTGGTGTGCACATGCGCACCGATCAGCTGGTCTTTGGGTTTCCAGTGCTCCAGTGCACGTGCATGCACATGTGCACATTCCAGTTCGGACACTTGGTGCTGAAAAGATTTGCCATCACTGTCCTAGTCCATGGATGGCTAGTTGATAGCTCTGTAAAGCATGAGTTGCACAATGTGATTCTGTCTGGATCGGGGGTAGTCAACCTTTTTATACCTACCGCCCACTTTTGTATCTCTGTTAGTTGTAAAAGTTTCTAACCGCCCACCGGTTCCACAGTAGCACCATGTATCGTCGTCTGTGCATGCCTCTCGCGCATCATGGATTGAGTTTGGGGGGAGGGCGCCGGCTACCAACTGTTCAGTTTCCCTCCCCCAATACTCCCAACAAAAGTCAGTCAAAGGCCTTCTTTTCTAGTTTATTTAAATAGATAAATGTTCTGGCCACATCTACCCACGCGCCTGCCAAGTCTCTGGAGATAACTAGGAAATTATAGATAAGGCCAGAGTTACTTACTAAGATATTCTTCCCTCCATTGAAACAGTTTGCCTGCACAAATTCACTGCTTTGTCCAAGACAAAAAGCCAGGAAGTTCCGCCTCCTGCTTTTATAGCCCTTGTGGCTGTCACTCCGTGACTCATCATTCTTTGACTTTGTCCCAATGCCTCCTCTGCTGCGCGCGCCGGTCACGTCTGCGCAGTCTTGCATCGAGCCAAGATTGTTCTTGGAGTGTTGCCAATCAGAAGAAGGCCCGGGGGAATCAGGCCTTGCCAGCCCCTCTTCCTCCTCTGGGGTGGGTGCCAGGGAGGGAGAGGGCCCAGGAGAAGCAGGCCTTGCCAGTTCCTCTTCCTCACTTTCTGAATCATCCGAGTCCAGGAGTCCGAGTCCAGGAACCTGGGTCACAACACCAACTCTGCTTGTCTATTACAGCTGGGTGGTGTGGGGGGAGATGCGCAAGCTATTCTGGGACGAGGCTCTTTTGTTTGCAGTCGCACTACAGCGCCATTTAGTTTTACTTACATAACGTGAACTAAACTTATGCGCGGGCGATACAAATAGTATATTTTAAGAAATTTAAATTGTCACGGGGAATGTTATGAAAACCTAATGAAAATGTGTTTAAATAATGCTATGAATTTTTTTTAAAAAAGTCAATTAAATTAAAAAAAAGGAAAGTGCTTCAGTATCAGACAAAACCACTACCGCCCACCATGAAAGCTGGAACATCCACTAGTGGGCGGTAGGGACCAGGTTGACTACCACTGGTCTGGATCTTATAACAGCTTCAGGGATAGTTTATTATTATCATACTGTGCTGATGATCTACAATACTTTCAAAGAAGCACTGTTAAAGTGTCTGGATTTCTGGTTCTGTTGTCTATTGGTTTTGTTGGTTCTGCTCATTATTCCAAGCACACAGATGAAAGATCAATCTTGGAAGAATAAAAATGCTTTCAAATAAAAAAAAAGATGATTCGAACGAAGAAAAGACTAAAGGAAAAAGAGACATGGCACTATATTTAATATATATCCTAACAACAGTGATATCAAAGCCAAGGATGGTTTGGCCTACTTTGTAGTCTTGGAACAGAAGGCAGGTCGCCTCCAGAATTCTCCATTAGTCTCTTAACTTTACATCTTGGGTTAAAACTAACAGGTACATTATTACAATTGTTCTCATGATTTCCACTTATGCGCTGTGTTCCCTCAAAGTTCAATCCCTTTTCTCTATCTCCAGGCTAACTTACTGAATGCAAAATGCTACTGTACTCCTTGAAGCATTCCTTGCTGCTGGTGCTCCCAGCCCCCAAACATGTGTTAGTAGTTAGAGAATGACTGCTGAAGCACAGCACTTGGCAGTGGGGCAGAAAATGTGTTCTATGCCTGGAACATAACAAAGTATAATTTTTATTTTAGTCCTGCTCTGTGGGAATTTCTTTGCTTACAACTTTATGTACAGTTACATGCATTATACTGACAGAGGACAACACTAAATCCAAAAACAGTCCATCTATATCTTGACTGAATAACTAAATAGTCCATATTCCTAGAATATTATTGCACAATACTGTATTGTTTTAATCAGCTGTTGTAATCTTGGTTTATTCCAAAGGTGTTGAGCCCAAAACATTCAGAATTCACCACCAACAGGCATAGCTGTTATCTACAACTCATTGGAGGCTATTGAGAAGGGTGCTAAATTTAGAATATCTAACTTTTAAACCTGCTTGCTGCTTTTATAGAGAATATTTATAGACAGTAACCTTTTTGGAGTCATGATGAAGGTAATTTAGCTCTGGTATCAAACTGAATGCCCACACCATTAGTCTTAAATTAATGCATGTTCTTATCAGGCACAGTTTTATCACCTGGAAAAAATAAGGTAGTCATTTAGAGAAACTGGGGAATATTGCAAAAGAGTGAGTAGAAATTAAAGCAGGTATTCCCCGCTCAGGAAGCACATACAGACAGGAAACACATTTTGATTTGCGCTGAGATAGTGAAGGGAAAGAGGAGACTAAAGGAAAATAAAATGATGTGTGACAAGAGGGCTGATCTAAGCACAGCTAAAACACAAATGTGTTCACATCTGCGTTATTGGTGTGGGAGGAAGGAAAATCAAGTGAAAGAGAAAATCAGAACCAAACAATGCTTCATTCAGAGTTTCCCGCCCTTTGCAACCAGCTCTCCCTGAAATCCTGGGAGAAAAGAACTTCAAATATCAATGCATCTGGAAAATTTCCAGCAGAGAGCCTCGTTTCGGAAACTCTTAACATCTAATATAAAACATTCTCATCAATAATTCCACACCGTGCACAACTTTATCATTCAGTCTGAATACTAAACAGAAGGGGTTGCATTTTAGCAGCTACATTACTGTATTTGAGAAAGGGTGAACCAGATCATTAGTTAATGTATTGCAGAACATCTTTCGGATGGGCGCAGCAGTGAATCTTTTAGTTAAATTGGCAAGGAATTAGATCTGAAACATCTGAAGAGTGACTGTTAGTCTATCCTAATGACGGCGAACCTTTTAGGCACCGAGTGCCCAAACTGCGCGTGTGTGCATTCCCAAACCAGAGGTGGGTTTCAGCAGGTTCTGACCAGTTCTGGAGAACTGGTAGTGTAAATTTTGAGTAGTTCGGAGAACCGGTTGTAAAAAAATCTGACTGTCCCCACCCCTCTGCCTCCCAAGTCCCAGCTGATTGGGAGGAAATGGGGATTTTGCAGTAACCTTCCCCTGGAGTGGGGTAGAAATGGCCAGCAGAGAGGGCTCTGCGTACCACCTCTGGCACACGTCCATAGGTTCGCCATCAAGGGTCCATCTTAACAGAGTCCCTTATCCTAAAGCAGGGGTGGGGAACTATGGCCTTTTGATAACTTATGGACTTCAACTCCCAGAATTCTTGAGCCAGCCATGGCCAGTTTTAAAGGAGCCATACTTCCCCACCTCTGCTTTAACATAATACAACATCCCATCTTTGCTGGAATCGCAAATTTGGAAGGGGATTTTTAAACCATTGATTCATTTGTTTGCTTCAGGAAAGGGATCCACATTAAAATAGCCCTTCAGACAGTTGCTTAACTTCTTCTTGGTCACAGCTAGTAGAATGGAAGGATAAGTATGCCTACTGGTAAGTTGATCATAAAGTTATTGTCATATGGGCCAAAATTCCTTACCACTATCCTAAAAATTCTCTTATCTATCCTACTATCTTCTGACGGGTACAATTTTATGGTCTCCCCTCGAGTTTTGTTTTGTTTTTTAGTTTCTGCCATTTATCTGCCACTTGAATCCTTGTAGATTAAATTGAACTAGATGTTCCTGATGGCAAAGCACTGAACCCAACACTTAAACACACAATATTTCTAGATAATCTGCATTCTAATGAACTATTGATTTTAATTAGAAATATCAGTATTTTAACAATACTAATATCATCAGCTTTGCTTCAGATGAATGATTACAACCTACAGACAATTAGATAATACAGATTCCACTGCTTGGGAAGGTTTTTAAGTGTATGTCACACTAATATTAATGACAGGATCTGTATCCCTCTCCCTGGATTTCTACTCTCAAGAAGATCACTGGGTATTAATTGCATCCCAATACCTGTGCAGCCATGCCATCCCTAACATAAAGGGTTGGCATACTCATCATTGCCTAGCAGGATCACATTTCTAAAAAATATCCAGATCCTGCAGTTATTGCTTGTCCCCAATTGAGGGACAAGCAATTTACTGTTGCTTGTCCCCCAATTCTAGCCAAAAGAAAAGAGCAAAGGATTAGTGATTACGCTGAGAACATGGATGTGCAGTTGGGTGACTTTTGCTCAGTCACCATCAACAATCTCATTTGTAAACCAGCATTTAGAACAATGACTATAAGGAAAATGAAACCCATAAAAGAACGAAGCACTATATCTTAGAGCCAGTGCAATAGAGCCTTACTTGGCTAACTTTCTCTGGGTTCAAAGGCCAAGCAATCTTTGAATATTTAATATGAAGTATAAGTTGCACCTTTTCCCCCCTAAAAGCGGGTGAAAACGTAGGTGTGCCTTATACAGCAAATGTAGCCCCGCCCACCCACTGGCCCCCACCCTTTGGCCTCGGCTTCCCAGCAATTTTCCTCCTTGCAGCAAGCAGCAAGAAGAAACAGCCCATCAGCCTCCTGACTCTCAGCTGTTTTGCGAGGGCCTCTGCTGCTTGCTGCAAGGAGGCAAATTGCTGGGAGCAGATTGTTTTTTCTTGTGCTAATCAAACTATGCTGAAAACGAAAATGAAAGAAAAGCAAGCTGTTTGCTGTTTGCTGCAATGAGGCAAAATTGCTGGGAGGCAGAGGTAGAGGCAGATTTCTTTTTCTTATTTTCCTCACCAAAAAAAGTAGATGCTTTTAGTCCGGAGCTACGGTAATTTTTCACAAAGCTGGACTTTTGTTTATCCAAGTTCCATGGGGTTTTCTTTATCACTAATTCCATTTTTGATGGCACAACTTTGATATATTTTGCTGCAAAAAGTGGAGCCTGCGGCCAATTTTCAGGAGGAAAAAAATAACATAACATAACATAACATCAGAGTTGGAAGGGACCTTGGAGGCCTTCTAGTCCAACCCCCTGCCCAGGCAGGAAACCCTACACCATCTCAGTCAGATGGTTATCCAACATTTTCTTAAAAATTTCCAGTGTTGGAGCATTCACAACTTCTGAAGGCAAGTCGTTCCACTTATTAATTGTTCTAACTGTCAGGAAATTTCTCCTTAGTTCTAAGTTGCTTCTTTCTTTGATCAGTTTCCACCCATTGCTTCTTGTTCTACCCTCAGGTGCTTTGGTGAACAGTCTGACTCCCTCTTCTTTGTGGCAGCCCCTAAGATATTGGAACACAGCTATCATGTCTCCCTAGTCCTTCTTTTTGTTAAACTAGACATACCCAGTTCCTGCAACCGTTCTTCATATGTTTTATCCTCCAGTCCCTAATCATCTTTGTTGCTCTTCTCTGCACTCTTTCTAGAGTCTCAACATCTTTTTTACATCGTGGCGACCAAAACTGGATGCAATATTCCAAGTGTGGCCTTACCAAGGCATTATAAAGTGGTACTAACACTTCACGTGATCTTGATTCTATCCCTCTGTTTATGCAGCCCAGAACTGTGCTGGCTTTTTAACAGCTGCTGCACTGCTGGCTCATATCTAAATGGTTATCCACTAGGACTCCAAGATCCCTCTCACAGGTACTACTATTGAGCAAGGTACCACATATACGGTACTGGTGCATTTTGTTTTTGGCCTAAATGTAGAACCTTACTTTTTTCACTGTTGAATTTCATTTTGTTAGATAGCGCCCAATGTTCAAGTCTGTCAAGATCTTTCTGTAACTTGAGCCTATCTTCTGGAGTGTTGGCTATTCCTGCCAGCTTGGTGTCATCTGCAAATTTGATGAGTTCCCCATCTATCCCCTCGTCCAAGTCATTGATGAAGATGTTGAAGAGTACTGGGCCTAAAACAGAGCCTTGGGGTACTCCACTGCATACTTCCCTCCATGTGGATGTAGTTCCGTTGAGGACTACATGTTGAGTGCGGTTGGTCAGCCAGTTATGAATCCATCTGGTGGTGGTGCTGTCTAACCCACATTTTTCTACTTTATCTAGTAGTAGGTTATGGTCTACTTTATCAAATGCTTTACTGAAGTCCAAGTAAATTATATCGACAGCATTCCTCTGGTCTACTAATTTTGTCATTTTGTCAAAGAATGCGATAAGATTAGTCTGGCATGATCTGTTTTTGACAAACCCATGTTGGCTTTTGGTTATTACTTTGTTTGCTTCTAGGTGTTCGATGATTCGTTGCTTGATTATCTTTTCCAGAATCTTCCCCGGTATTGAGGTCAGACTGATAGGTCTGTAGTTTCCTGGATCTGTTTTTCCTTTTTGAAGATGGGAACTACATCAGCTCTTTTCCAGTCCTCTGGCAGCTCCCTGTGCACCAGGATCTTTGAAAGATATAGTTCAGTGGTTCTGAGATCACGTCTGCCAGTTCCTTCAGAACCTTGGGGTGTAATCCATCCGGTCCTGGTGATTTGAACTCGTCTAGGGTAGACAGGTGTTCACTTACCATTTTCTTCCCTATTTTAACTTGTGTTTCTAATCTGTTTTTGTAGTGCTGTTTTGATAGGTTGGATTGTTTTTCCTTTTGTGTAAAGACAGATGCAAAATATGAGTTAAGTAGATCTGCTTTCTCCCTGTTGCTTGTCATCTTCTTGCCACTTTCTCCCAGCAATGGGCCAATTGTTTCCTTGACTTTTTCTTGTTTTTAACATGTTGGAAGAAGCTTTTTGTTATTTTTACTTTTGTCGCTAGCCTTTGTTCATTGTGAGCCTTAGCTTTCCTCACTTCATCTTTACAGGCTCGGGCTGTTGCTGATATTCTGCCTTAGTTATTTGCCCCTCTTTCCACTTTTTATATTTGTCCTTTTGTCTTTCAATTTGTCAGATAGTTCTTTATGCATCCATGCTGGTTTCTTTTGAGATCTACTATTTTCTTCTTCATTGGTATTGTGTTAGACTGTGCTTTTATAATCTCACTTTTCAAAATTTCCCAAGCTTCTTGAGTTGTTTTCCCCCTGAGGATTCTCATCCATTGAATCCTTCTCAAGCTCTCTCTAAGTTTATTGAAATTAGCTCTCTTAAAGTCCAAGACTCTAGTTTGACTTTGTTCTACTACTTGTATTTGCTTAATGTCGAATTCCAATATTGCGTGGTCACTTGCCCCCAAGGTTCCTGTAGCTTCAACACCTTCTATCATTTCATCTCTGTTAGTGAGAATATAGTGAGAAATGAATATAGTGAGAAATGAAATGAAATTACAACCCCTTGGGTTAGGATAGAGTGACGTCCATCTTTTCCTGCAGTAGCAACAGAACAAAAGCTTTTTTTTCCAGGAAGACCAGCAATTAATGGTAAATCATAGGGTGCACGTGTAAGAATTCCCTTGCTCAATCCATCTCTAAAATTTCTAATTTCATGGTCAGCTAGCAGGTGATGACCAAGACCTCCGCTGGAAGAGCTTGATCTAATCCATGTACTTAAACCTTGGTCCAAGAAATGAACAGTGTAAGATAGGTAGTTCTTAGTTCAAAAATACGATTGTATCCTATTGCCATGGTAACGGTTACAGTGCATGCTTGCTGTCATGCCAAATCTTTGGAACATCCAAAGACTTCCAATTGTAGGAGCTGGTCCCTATACTGCCATTAATTATTTTAGTTAGTTCCATTAATCCATGGATACTATCAAGAAATTGGTTGCTAGATCAAAGAACTTATTAACAAGGATGAATTAGTTGGATTTTTCGCCACCACTATTAAGGCAACGTTCACAAATATTTTATCAGAAATGGGAAAAAAAGAATATAAAATTACTGGCCAATGCCCAATAATTGATCAGAAACCACCAAGACATACTCTGTATGCTTTCAAGTACGTGTGAATATTAAAAAATGGAAAAATAACAACAAAGGATGTGAATAGGGTTATTAAACAAACAGACCAGTGTGTTCAATTTGCCTCCTGCATTTTTTTGACAATCGCTATACTTTTTTTCTGAACATCTACCAAGGCCACTTGGTATTAAATGCATTCCAATACTGGGCAGACATTCATCTGTTGAGGCCCACAATATGCTAGGTCCCAAAGATTCTGCAACAGCAAGAGTTAAGAAATTCACAAAAATTCGCTACAAAAATCCACAAGAACATCTCACTAACAACAACAATACTATTAACCAACATCTGCCTATCCCAGGTCCTTGGGAAGGATTCGATAGGTAGGATAAAATGCCAAATGCAGTCCAAACATCTGGCTCACAGTGTGACAAATCATCATAACGCATTGACACAATTAATACACATGAATCACTTTTAAAAGGCATGTGGCAGACAACTCCTGGAGGAAGGATGATAAATTGAAATCCTGGTTTTCAATATTTGGCCCCTCCAATTAAGCTTGAGAAAAAGTTTCTGCTTTCTGGGATCTGCTGCCCTTGAAGGCAGTACTGGAGAAGGCAGAATAATATAGTTCGACTTGGTGGAGCACCATTTCCTTCCCCTTGTGCACAATCTGCAATCTGCGGACTGGATGTTGTGCCTGATCTCACCTCCAGAATCTGTCACTGAGTGTTGATAGTATCAGTCCATCCTTCACTGTTGCCAGCCATTGTCCTTCCAAATTCTCTGCCTCATCTTGTCACTACCATCGCTCTCTGCTTTCTTGCCAGTCTCAATACCCATGGCTGCATTTTGTCTTCCTTGTCCCTTTGTTTATTGTCTTCTTTGACCCAAAGCTTACAATCACTTAAGGTGCCCTCTCTGTCCCCTATCCTATTCCTGCTTATATTCTCCTTAAAAGATAAAGGTAAAGGTTCCTATGTGCTAGTCGTTCCCGACTCTAGGGGGCGGTGCTCATCTCCGTTTCAAAGCCGAAGAGTCAGCGCTGTCCGAAGACGTCTCCGTAGTCATGTGGCTGGCATGACTAAATGCCAAAGGCACACGGAACGCTGTTACCTTCCCACCAAATGTGGTACCTATTTTTCTATTTGCATTTTTTACCTGCTTTCGAACTGCTACGTTGGCAGAAGCTGAGACAAGTAACGGGAGTTCACCCCGTTATGTGGCACTAGGGATTTGAACAGCTGAACTGCTGACCTTTCGATTGACAAGCTCTGCATCTTAGCCACTGAACCACCGTGTCCCTTTATATTCTCCTTCCATGCCCTAATAGCAGTTCGATTTTTCTCACCCTCCAATTTTTAAAAACATATTTAACATAGTCATGTCCCCATTGTAGAGCAGTCCCTCATCTATCTGCAGGAACTGTCTTTCTATACTTTTCCTATTCCTGTAATACAGGATTGAGGACTTTTAGCCCAGCAAATATGGGTTGAATGATAACTCCCACGTCCCTCGATATTGGTTGCTGACAGATGTAGCTCAATAACATGAGCAAAAGCACAGCTTTCCGGACCCGATTGCATTAATGCTCTTTTGCGAGAGAGAAAAAGAGCCCTTATATTGTGGGTGCACATTGTTTCCAGAACTGGGGCTACATTCACCTTTAAGCAGCATCCCAAAAGCTATAAAAGGACAGAAGAAACACCAACAACAACCTGGACCTAGACATGACTAAATCTGATTATACTGAAACCCCTTTTAAATGACCATTCATTTAAGGTTAAATATATTTGATTATTTCCCATGCAGTTGATACATTTGTGGCTAACTTTGCGGCGGTTTTTGAGCAATCCAGGATTCATGGGGTCTTAAGCGGATTAACAAACAATTATAAGGTGAGTTTCTCTTCATGAGGAATAATTGTTTAATAAAACCTAGTAAATGAATGGATTTTACTACTATGCAGCAGATGCAAAGAGTATAACCCTGAGCATTCCAGGCGCTTGTGTATTTTCCCAATATAAAAGACCCTTGACATGGCCATAAGCTTCCCAAGTGAAGCATTTTTCAGACCACAAGCAGAGTGGAGCGCAATTATATTAAGTGGTGGAACTTGCAGCAGTTAAAATTAAGTGATTCACAAAGATATTTCAGAGAGTAAAAGTGACAGTTCTTGGCATGTCATACACAGGATTCTTGGAGAAGGGGACAATATGTAGATTAATTTATCTTTGAGAGCTGAAGCTTAAGTTAAAATACTTTAGTCACCCAATGAGAAGAAAGGACTCATTGGAAAAGCTCCTGATGTTGAGAAAGATTGAAGGCAAAATGAGAAACGGATGGCAGAGGATGAGATGGTCAAATAGTGCCATTGATGCAACAAACATGAATTTGGGCAAACTCTGGGACAGGGGAGCCTGGTGTGCTATGGACAGGGGAGCCTGGTGTGCTATGGTTCACGGGGTCACGAAGAGTCAGACACGACTTAACAACTGAACAATAACATAATCGTTGAGTGGTTTTGAATGTAAACCACAGCAAAAGCCTTACATGATGACTTGTAAAAAATGAATTTGGAGTCTTTGTTTCATTTTTAGCATGCTAAAAAGGCATGGGTGTGTAGTTTATTGTATTATTTGGAATTTACTCTTGCATAACATGGGAGTCATTAGTGGGGAAAATCACATTACTCTCAAATTCCAACTCAACCACTATTTTATTCACATCGCATAAACAAGAATTAGTATTTTTAAGTTAGAAGAGTGAGATAATCCATGTGCTTCAGATTCAAAATGTCCAATACCATACACAGTAAGTAACACTAAGCACACTTGCTTAACAGGAAAATTTAACAAAAATCAATCTCAAAGGCATGCATTAGGAAATGCAACCTAACCTTTCTTTTGCAAATACCAAACTTTAAACATTGTTATTTAGACATCTAGCAATGTGTGTGCGCGCATGCGTGCACACCCCTGTGTGAACAAGTAATCACTCTATAGTTGTGTGAGATCTAATGCCATCAGAGAGTATTTCATTTATTTTGCAACCTAAGCTTTCTCAGGAGGTTCCCTTTTTTTAAAAAAAAAAAGTTGAATACAATACTTCTATTCATACATTACTTTTTTCTCGTTAACTGACATGCTCGGGGGCTCATTCTCCCCCTCTTCCTGCCAGCTTCTCACCTTCCCACACACATCCTATAAACTTAAAGCACTATCACATTGTACTGTGTGTCTCTTCTCTTTCACCTGATTTTGGCTTGGGTTAGAACATGTCCTGTAATATTGAGGGATAATATTTTGCTACTGTTAAATATAACTAAAGGAAGCTCCAGTGTCTCCCTAGTGGGAATGGTCAGAACCATGTTTATTTCTTTAACCAGCAAAAATAGTTGGAAAATAGTTGGAGCCCAGCTGGCCTTTCCATTCAAGCATACTGTACAGAAGTGATTATCCCTAGATGAGTCAATCATGACTTTTCTTGCTTTCATTTATACTTAATGGACCTACCATCTCTCCTTCTGTTTGCATATGCCTTTCAATTTTTAGTTATAAGCTGATTTATGGCAATAATAGTGAAAGCAAATGGATGACCAAACTATGGTGGACGTGTAAGAAGGCTAAGCGTTATTGGGATCAAATATGTATTTTTTAATTCAGAGAAAACTATTTTTAAAACCTGAACAGCATTGGAAAGCACTGTTCCAAAATATAATAACAGTCTTTAAATAGACAATTTTCCCAGCACAGGAAGATGAAGTCTCTGTGTTAATATTTGGTGAGGGAGCAATTTCGAATGGAACTACTAAATGTTGCTACAGAACTGAACGGTTTCAACACCATCCATGGAAATAAGGTCAGCAGATGTAAGCCTTCTTTAGAAATCCCACTGATATTTTAGAAGAGTTGGGGATGGGCAAATAGCACAAGTGATTGTCCCCACTTTATTTGAAACTTATCTAATTTCCAAGAAATTATTTGTTCAGCTTGTAACTTCATGGACAAATCCATGCAATTGTAAAGCGGTGATTTGTCACTGCCTTTTTATTGGATGTTTTCTGATTTCCCAGTCTAAACTGGGAACATGATAATAAGCTACCCAGTATATTGAATTCCCATGTAGAAATAAGTGGCAAAAGACTATTTGGTTTCATGCTACTGTTAACATCAACCTGAGGGCACAGACATTTCAGTATTTGTGTTGCTTCATAGTAACCCTCAACAAAAGCATATTGGATCTGGTTTTTAAGGAAAGTATACTCCTGAATTGGAATAATTGTATTTTTATAGGATTAATAATAATATCAGTTGATAAAAATAATAATCTTTATTATTCCTTTGTCTTTTGATCATAGATTTTATTCAGCTATGGAAAACATAAAAAAGCAATTATTTCCCACTCTTTCAAGCAGCTCAGTATGAGCATGGGGAAAATTGATGTTCCATGAAACATAGTTTAAGAAACCCCACTGCCTTACCCTTCTGCCACACGAGTTGCATCGGAAACCTTCTCCATGCACAGTTTATATTCTGCTATTAAACTATGGATCCTCTCCATAACCTAAATTTATCGTATTACTTCTAGTTTATTTCTTTGATTTATCCCTTAGCAATGTTAAGAAAAATACTGGGGGCATTATAACTTCTAAATACAGTAGAATTTTTTTGCTAGGAAATATCAATCTGTTAAGATCATACAGTCACATTTTGAAAAAATAGGTCAAGTCTTTTTCAAGTCAAGCTTAATTTCTGGAGACTTCATGACCATATCTGTGCAATTTTTCTGGACAACACTATGGAAATGATTTTGCAATTGCCTTCCTCTGGTATGACTTTTATTTCTCAATCACTTCCATTGTAGTGTCTGCTACAAGGTGCTGGTTAGTTTCTGAGGCTGCTTAGCTTTTGACAAGGTCAGCCAGATATGGCCACCCACTGAGGCTTTGCTTGAATAAATAGGCATTTAAAACCCCAAATCAGGCCTTTCCAATCTTTCCCCTGAAGCTGACTGCCTGTGCATTACTTTCAGCTTACCTTTGCACATCTTGCATCAGTGCTGAGAGATGTACTATAGTAATTTCTAAACACTAACCTCCTGCTTCTCTTCTGCAGCATATATACAGCACATATACCATAAGTTGAAAATCACCATTTGGGGCAAAAAAGATATATCAATGCTTTTAAGCAAATCCACACATGCATTCCAGTCATTATGGTGGATGCTTTAAATCAGGGGTGTCAAACTCAAGGTCTGGGGGCCGGATCCGGCCCATGGGGTGTTTAGATCTGGCCCACAGGGGCGCCCTGCAAACAGCGAAGGACTTGCCCGCAATGTCTCTGCCAGAGAAAATGGAGCTCCATTTTCACTGGCAGAGGGTTGCAGGAGGCCATCACAGCTGAAAACAGAGCTTGGGAGCCCATGTTTGGTGGCAGAGTGCTTGGGCCACCACAGGCGCCCCCGACATAAGTGACATCGACCTGGCTATGCCCACCCCGACTCCCCAAGGTCAAACTCAATCCTGATGCGGCCCTCAATGAAATCGAGTTTGATACCCCTGCTTTAAAGCAATTCAACTTTTTTTTGTGCTTTTGTACAAGCCAAATACAAGTTTTTCAAAGCATAAAATATATCTGTACTTCTGATCATAATGAAATATACTGACAAATAATCCAACACCGCCCTCCCCCCAACACCCATCCACACCTGATGCCCTCCAAAATTTGATTGGCCATTTTGGGGACTGAAATCTAGCTCCTCTGGAAGAAACTAGGTTGGGGAAGAATGTTAGAGCAATTGTCCTATCCACCATAATCCTTAATATTCTTTCCTTCCTTTACCCCACTCCCTTACAATATAGGAAGTGGATTTAGAATCAGTTGCACAACTTGGCAACTCCTGTCTAACCAATTTAAACAAAAGAAAACATCCTAAACTAAATTTAAAAAAAAACTAAAAGCAGCCAGTTTGATACAGTGCTTAAGGCAGCAGGCTAGAAACTGGGAGACCATGAGTTCTAGTCCCACCTTAGACATAAAACCAGCTGGATTACCTTAGGCCAGTCAATCTTTCTCAACCCAAGGAAGGAGGCAAGGACAAACCATTTCTGTAAATCTAGCCAAGAAAACTGCAGGGACGTGTCCAGATAGTTGCCAGAAAACAAGTCTAACTTGAAGGAACACGGAAAAAAAGTAAAGCAAAAAAGTAAAACAAAACAAAAAAAGTTAGGTTTTTGTGGAAATGGTAATAGAGCATGACAGTAACTATTTCTATTAAACCAGGGTTATAAAAGATTTTTTTTTCTCTTCATTGAATATGGACATCAAATTCAAAAACTTTATTGTATTTTGTTGGGAATTGTTGTACCACCTCCTGTTCTATATCTTGCAGTAACCAACTTATTTATGAATGTTCTGGTTTTTTTCTATCATTTTCATTCTACCCAGTTATTTCCTTCCTAAAACAATAGTCGCACCATTGCAGAAGTACCAGGATGGCAGTTTTGGGGATGTCCCTGCAATCAGCAGCAGCAGTCCTTCCTGCAGCTGCTTCTCCCCAGTGTTTTCCACTATGTATCTTGTAGACAGTCTGTAGCCAAAGTCTGTAGAGACATAAGAAGGCCCTACCCATCCCATTCTGACCTCCTTTCGTATATCCCATGTATACTGGGAAGAGGGGAAGGCTTAAAACCCCATGAAGAAAGAATGGCAGAAGGTCAGTTGTCTCACACTTATTACTCTTTAGGAAGTAGACTGCATGACATGGGATGAATTAGTTTGGGGGGAAGATGGATTTAGTTTAACCTTAAACAAGACTGGTTCTGTTAAGACTTATAAATTTAGTTTCCTTTTTTGTATGGGAAAGAGAGATTGGTACCATTGGCTTGTCTCCTGCCCCCAAGTCTCGATTAAGGATGTTGGCTTAGCTAATGCAATTTCAAGAACTTTCACAACAGTAGGTAACTGAGTTAGGGGGAAAAAAATGGAGAAAATAAAAAGTTCATTCAGCGCATATTGAATTAAAACCGTATTTTTTCCTCCTAAACATTCTATCATGAAACAAGTCTTGTTCATTTCTTTTTAATGAAATGAAAACTATGATTTATGTAGACTCTCTTTTATTGGATTAAAGGTTGATGCTAGGACATAATGCTTAATATACTGGTCTTTTCATTCCCTCCAACCCCCCCCCCCTCCCAGTCAGTTAAGTGCTTAATTTTAATAACGGTCTGACAAGGAAGTTAGCTTTTGGTTAGGTGGAATATGTATGATACAGGTCTAAATTAGATTGTGCAGAGAGGCAAAGCAGGCTGTTCAGCCAAAATAAAGCACTTCTCATCCTGTTGATCTCACTGAGAAAGATAAGTGTGTTAAGTTCCTGATAATACTTCACTCACTGGCTTAGAAACTGGTTTTACGTCTTTCTTCTGAGTCATTCTGTTAAGCTAAGGAGCCTGATAGTTGTGGGAGGAAGAGTGATGGGCTATGTCTTGCTCATGTCTTGCTTTAATTCATATTGAATTTGGAATTTTCACAAAATAGAACTGAGCACAGCCTATTCATGTTACTATGGCGTCCACCATTTAAATCCTCTGAGAAGAAGCCCTTGTTACTCTTGGCTGGATTTAGGACAATAAATTTCTCCTGCCAAAAATACTGCCTATAGACACCTGAGATAATTTAAGGAAAATCATCCCATTCTTTTCAAACTAAGCCAAAATATAGTAAACTGAGACACTTGGAGAATTTTGAGCACTGCAGTTTGTTCAGAATAAAATATGAAGCTCAGGATACACATTTCAACCAGTTAGGTTGTTCACTGAAACATGGAGGAAGAAAAGGTAATCAGGAGAACATGCTGCAACATGTTCTAGCTTTTTGGGCTAGCAAAGATAGCACAGAAGTGATGACTCTCTGGGGGTCTTAACATCTCTTAAAGAGCAAAATAGAATTTGAAATTGTTTTCATGCTTTTTCAAGCATTGTTTCTCTACCTATAAGTCAACCTGGTGAAGACCTTTCTATTTTCCCATGCTTCTTAATTGCCTTTTAATTCGTATTATTTTAGTTTTGAATGACCTCCTTGCAACTGCCTAATATTTATATTGGTTTTATTTTACTGTAGATATTTCCATGCAAATTGCACTTTAGTGTCACCACTCACATTGGGGAATTTAAAATTTTTGACCAACAAATATTTAGGAGAGCACCCAAAACTTATCTCTGTTAACAAGCTTTAACTGTTACTTGATTTTAATGAAAGGGAATTTGAATGAACTTTAACTTGAGAGACAAAGGCAGTTTGCCTTTCAGAGTCTTACCCTCGTAAGAGAGATTCTAATTTGCAATAATAAAATTAACAGACAGTTTAATTATGAAACACTATAAAATAGCAGTAGTGTGAATAAAATAGCAATGGAGCAAAAAATTACATGTCTTTGTTGATATAATCACCTGGAGTCAAGCTTGCTCTCTCTCCTTTCTTCCCTCCTCCCTCTCCCCCGCCTTCTTTGCCAAAGTTGTTACTCCATGCACCAAGTTACTCTAAAATATTCTTTCCTCCTTCTCCTAAAGTCCCTTATACTGCATAATAGTACATCTAAAATGGATTCCATACAACAATTATTACTAGAAATCTGGCTAAATCAAAGAATGAATCTAGCTGACATTTTATTTAGCAATACTTTTAGACATAATCTTGTTAAAAGCAAACTCATGAAGACATTGCCAAGAAGAGACTTCATAAACAAGAGGGAAATCCTCCCATGCTCAGGCAATCCCTGAAAATTGCAAGCACACACAACAAACTCTTCTAGAAAGGTAGACTTAATACTCACAGACTATTGCAAGTTAGTTGGGAAATCAAAACACCAGGAGGAAAAAATGACTCCCCCCCCCCTTGAAGAGAATGACTGGTTGAAACCCTGAGCAGGCAACCTGGTTCTCTGATTAAGAAAGAAGCTATACATTTCCTTGAATTTTTGCTTCTCCCTTTAAAATAACCAAATTAGAACGATGCTCACTCTGGAAGTTTTGCATTGTTAATAGAGTTTTGCTATTCAAGGAGGACTAAGGCTTTGTGTGGAATGTCACTTTGACTCAGAGTAAGATTGAGAATGCTGATGTGTTAGAAAAAAGATATTTGAGTCTTGGGAAAGTAGAAAGCGTGAGAAAGAAAAGCAAAACAACTTCTCCTTGATTGTGTTAGGTATAAGCTGCAGTAGAGAGGACTTTGGCAGATCTTCAAGACTCTGCTAGAATATCGTAGCATTGTACGTTAATGCACAATCCAAGATTTCTAGAGACTTCTATATTCTGATGTAGCCTAATCAGAAGGCTGACAAGCTTGAATCTCTTTACCCACATTTAAATACTGCCCACTCTTTGAATATTCTTCCATTGTCTATTGACAGAGTCAAGTGATTCACTGAAACATTTAAAGTGGACCAGTGCAAAAATTGGCAACCTGCCCAGTTTTGAAGTAGCGGTTTAATTGCCACGGCAATCTTCTTTTATAGTGCTTTCGGCCCTCTTCTTTGCTGTCTATCCATAACAGTAATATGAGAGCCTTCTGATTTGGTTCTTTCATAGCAGAGATGAATATTGGGGTGGGAAAAGTTTCACAAAGGCAGATGTGAGCATCATCCCTGGAGCACAATATCTTGATCAAGCACTACTCACAAGCTATTGTAGTGAAGGATGGCAATCTTACGAAAGTTTGATTGTCATATAATGCAAAGCTCAGCAGTTTTGGGAACAGTTAAACATTTAGTGGGCATATAGCCATCACAGTGGCAAGTCTTTATCTGGGTGGAAAGAATTCAAAAAACCTAATGAGTAAACTACTAGACCCACTGAAACCAACTGACTCATTAATTGTTATGACAAAGAGTTGACATCATAGATTACCATCTGTTTGTTTAGGAGTCCAGGTGTGTGAGGTTTTTTGGAATCAGGAAAGAGAATTAACCTTTCATAAAGTTTTGCCAAACAAGCAGACATGCTAATTTAAACCAGTCAGGAACAATTCCAGGGCATGAGTACATTAAATGAACTCAGTCATTACAGAATATTCAAGCATAACCGCAAACAACAATATAGATGTAGCATAATTACAAATGTAGTGCAACCTCTGAGTTTATTTCTCCTATGCCTCTCATGAGATGAAGGTGCATCTCTATAGCAAAAGACTTTTATATCCAGAGAGGTTATACAACAATTGAAGGGAAATGTAATTACAGAATTTAAATTATAATCCAGAAGAAATGAGTGTTTGAATAGCCATCCAACGGACAGAATATTTGAGACTTTTTAGCTTAAAGTTTATAAAATAGTTGAATTTTATAAAATCAAGGGAAATGGAAAGTAGGGATTTCCCCCTGTTTTCAGAACTCTAGAAAGCCATTAAATAAATTAATGTAGGAAAGGTCTATCAAGGGTTTAGAGGAATTTTGTGTTAATAAAATCTTATGCACAGTCAACTACAAATAAATCCTACCAAGTTCAACGAAGTTTGCCTAATTATTTCATTCATTAAATCGATTTATAGGACTGTCCATCTCTGGAATGTGATTCTGGGTAGCCAAATTCACATAAAAACAATAAAAATATTAACGAAAAAACAGCAGTGACTACTGAGAATAAACCAGACGAAATAATCAACTTTTATTTTTGATTAGAAATATTATCAGATCACATTGACTCTTCTGGTATAAATTTCAGAGTACAAGTGAAAACTGCAGTTCAAAATTGCTCTGATTTTCTAAAACTTTTTTCTTAAAAATTATCCATGTATTTTACAATCTAATTTACAAGGCACATTAGGCCAATGTTCCATTCTAAAAGTTTGTGTGGGTGGAAGCAATTCCTAGTTAGAATAATCATTGGAAATGAATCTGGTTTAAAGATTTGTTTTTTGACAATATTTCTGGAGTTTTCTTTGCAAAAGAATCTCTCCAGATAAATTTCATATTAACAAACTTCAAAATCTGATTTAAACTCACATGTCTTACAAGGAATAGTTTAACTTTATAACACAAATATGCACTCTAGGCCATTAAAATAACAATAATATTATTTCTATGCTAAGAAGATGCTTTAATGTTTTTAGCTTAAAAGGACCAGCTTTCAGATGTTGGCTGACCTCATATAGTGAACTTGTCCACATAACACATTTAATGCTAACTAGACAGATATAGTGGCAGAAAATAAACATAACCATGCTTATATATTCCTTTGTTGAAATGAGGCAACATATACCCTTTATCACCCAGATTAGTGTATAATAAAAGAATTGTAATGATGTTTAAAAATCTAAATGACAAGCGTGCAGCTTTTTGACATTCCACCAATGGAATGTGCTATGAAAATTTACAAGATTCATTAAACATTGCAGCTGCAAATTATTTGAGATGCCTTAATAAAATGACGATGAGGTACATATTGGTACACCATTACAAGAAAACTAGAAAGAAAATGCTCCTTAATTACAGTTCTGTCTACTCCTTTATTGAATTCTATTTTTTTGTAATTTCAGTTCAATTTTGTAATATTCAGTTCAGTGATTTCAGTGCTGGTTAACTCCAGTAATGGAACCCTTAATTACATTTTAGGGCTTAGTCCCCATCCTGTTTGTTCTCACTCTACTTTGAAGCATACTTGGAAGCTTTAACTGGTCCAGAAGACAATGATGTGGACAATTTGGAGCACACCATGATATGCTCATCTAACATCTTTGTTTTGTGAGCTGCACTGGTTCTCTGGGTACCATTCAGGGTCCTCGGAATCGCTCATGAAGCTCTTCATGATGCCCAGTTTATCTGAACAGGCAAAGGAGGACATGGATAATTGGAGAGAAGGAGAAATGGGAGAAAGGGGGAATACATTAACTGTTTAACTTTCTTGACATCTGTGACAAATTAAAGCAAAAAAAAACAAAAAACCCAACAACTTAGGCCTGCATGAACATATATATACTTTCTCCAGCATCAGAAAGATTGTTTTTTTCAATCACAATATTTTCCCAACAAATCTTTATTTTCAAGAACATATGATAATGGTAATATGGCATTAGCAATGACCCACTTTTCAATTCCATCATATTTCAACATATGACAACTCATGTGACCCACAGACTATACTGATAATAGGTTTGAAGGGGCTGGATTAAAGCCAGTTGCTGGAATCATGACATACGTTAAATAACAAATCTATGTTGTCAGATATATTGATGGTCGAGGGAAGCAAAGCATCAGCTACCCTAACACAACCAACACCACCTGTTTCCAACTACGTCTGCTCATCCTATCAGATCTGACTTAAAGGGCATATTTCAGGTCCCTCCTAGGAAGCAGCAGCATCTAATGGGACCCAAGAAACATGCCTTCTCTTTCACAGCGTTACCCTATGGAAAGATTCATCTAAGATCCAGAAGGCCCCAACCATGTTGGCCTTCTGTAGAACATTAAAAAGATCTCCCACAATCTTGGGCTAGGATGTTTGGGAAGTTCTGAGACAAATCTTACTGGCCTGGCATCCTATTGATTGTTGTTGTGTTTTACTTATTTGTATTAGTGTAGTGTTCTTGTTTTAAATTGTTAACTAGAGTCACCTGCTGACATCGGCAGCCATGAGCATGTTGATCAAAAAGGTCAACAGTTCGGTGGTTTGAATCCCTAGTGCCGTGTAGTGGAGTGAGCTTCCATTACTTGTCCCAGCTTCTGCCAACCTAGCAGTTCGAAAGCATGTAAAAATGCAAGTAGAAAAATAGGGATCACCTTTGGTGGGAAGGTAACAGCGTTCTGTGTGCCGTTGATGTTTAGTCATGCGGCCACATGACCACGGAGACGTCTTTGGACAGCACTGGCTCTTTGGCTTTGAAACAGAGATGAGCACTGCCCCCTAGAATCGGGAACGACTAACACATATGAGCAAGGGGAACCTTTACCTTTACCTAAATATAAAATACAACTACCTCCATTCAGTATGGCTACATTCAGATGGGGGGCGGGTGTATACACTGACAACAAGTAATTAATTTCCTAGGATTTCAAGACTATTTATAGAGTTTCCCAGTCCAACCCCTCTGGCTTGATTAGTCCATGTTCCTCTGCCAAAATCCCCACCCCCACCCCCGGCTGTGTTCAGGTGAATGGACTGGGAGGAATACTTGGGAGGAAAAGGTGCTGGGGTACATGCGATGAATATGCATAATTCCAAGGACATCCCACTGGAGAGAGATGTGCAGGCTGCTTTGAAATAAAACTTAATAGGAATTAAATGTGCATACATCACAGTTCTAAAGACCCCACCCCTTCCAAAAAGGTAAAAGCAATAATCTGAAAGAAAATTCATGTTTGCACATAATTGATTTGTAAACAGCAATTCCAATTGCTTTCCAATAAGGGGTAAAACACATTTTTATATTCCTCAGAAAAGTTGCGCTGGATTGCATTATAAACAAAATAATTAAAGTCTAAACAAATTTGAGTTTAATGTGGAAACTTTCAAAATCCTATGAAGATTAAAGACAAATATTTGGAGGACTATCAAGCTAGCTAGCTGAGAGAGCTGAGAGAGTAGGAAGTAGGGAACGGAGTGGGGGTGGGAGGGGGGAGTGAATGGTCCTTCTATTCCAGATACTGATTTAATTAAGAGAGATGCATTCAAAGGAACCATTCACCAAGGGAATCTTTTTAAAACAGGAAACAACTCACTCTGCAGGTAGTATTCAGATAAATGAAAAATGCTTTATTAAAAAATCGTGCTTAATTTTTTCTGGCAGTGGATTCATCTTCTTTTTCTAAAAAAAATGAATAGAAAGAAAAATCATCTTAGTGGTATGTGTAGACCAACTCTGGCATATGGACTGGGAGCATCCTCAGTCACAAAGGCTCAATGAATTGTCAATTTTTCCACCAGCTAGCTAGCTGATCCATCCTTATTCATTGAAACAGAGAACTTGGTTTTCTGCTGTTAAAAAAGAAGGTGGATTGTCCGCCCTTCTCAACAATAGTGCCAAAATGTGCTGTATTCTATATTGGAAACCAGCAATCTGGCCTAAGGATCATGGAAAAGTGAAATGTTTCCTGTCTTTCTTCTTTGGTCCAGAAATTCCTGAAGCAGGGATTCTGCGTGGAAATGTTGGGAAACAGGGGGACTTGGTTTTCTTCTTTTTCCCAGCAGCCTTATTTTAAGGTATTATTATAACAATGGGTAAAGAATGATCAAGGTTATCAAGTTTTTCTAGGAGTGTAAATCTGTACTTGTTTAATAAGAAGGAGTTCATTTAAATTTACTTCCAATAGCTTGACATGTAGAACTCTAGTTGGTTTTTATGGTATGTTTCCATGGCATTTACACAATAATTAATTCTCAGGCTAACCTCTCAGGTTCTTTGAAGTCAGTATCAACACTTGGGTATATCTTGTTTTTAAAAAGTTGATTTCTCTTAAAATAATTATTTTAGTATCTACTAATTTCCAAAGTACTAAGAAAAAGTGAGCACCCACATCACCCTAAAGTGTTCTTTCAAGCAACCCAAGATATCTTGAAGTCATATCTCACATAATTACTTTTCCTGCTTCCATAACATGTTTCTAAAAAATGTCTGTGTCTAATAAATGAATAGAGTAGAGTAGAGTAGAGTAGAGTAGAGTAGAATAGAATAGAATAGAATAGAATAGAATAGAATAGAATAGAATAGAATAGAACAGAATAGAATTTTTTATTGGCCAAGTGTGATTGGACACACAAGGAATTTGTCTTGGTGCATATGTACCAAGAAAAGATACGTTCATCAAGAATCATAAGGTACAACACTTAATGATAGTCATAGGGTACAAATAAGCAATCAGGAAACAATATCAATATAAATCGTAAGGATACAAGCAACAAAATTACAGTCATACAGTCATGAGTGGAAGGAGATGGGTGATGGGAATGATGAGAAGATTAATAGTAGTGCAGATTTATTAAATAGTTTGACAGTGTTGAGGGAATTATTTGTTTAGTAGAGTGGTGGCGTTCGGGAAAAAACTGTTCTTGCGTCTAGTTGTTCTGGTGTGCAGTGCTCTGTAGCGTCATTTTGAGGGTAGATGTTGAAACAGTTTATGTCCAGGATGTGACGGTTCTGTAAATATTTTCACAGCCCTCTTTTTGACTCGTGCAGTATACAGGTCCTCAATGGAAGGCAGGTTGGTAGCCATTGTTTTTTCTGCAGTTCTAAATGGATTCTAAATGGAATCCCTATCATGTGTCTTCTCTTACACCTCTTCAGATCCAGAAGAAATCACTGCAAAAATAGGCTTGACACTGGACATCTCATGGAGATGTGAGATGGGTATCCATATAATATAACATTGTTATACTGTACACTTTCAAAGGAACTCCTTTTGCACATAACAGCCAGACAGAAGAAAACACTGTTTCTGTGTTTTATCATCATTTGCTTTACAAATCTATTATCATATTTTGCTAGCTGTGCTCACCTGACTAACCCAGCCACCAAATGATAAAGTGATGGGGAGAATCAACGTTGCCATATGGTAGGTGATATTTTGAGTTCTTATCTATCTTATATTCTTTAACAGAATTGTGTCACCTGGCTTTGACCATCTATTTCTCTGTTTCATAGGCAAGAATATCTGAGGGTAGGACAAGAAGCAATGGATGGAAACTAATCAAGGTGAGAAGCAACTTTGAACTAAGGAGAAATTTCCTGACAGTTAGAACAATTAATCAGGGGAACAACTTGCCTCCAGAAGTTGTGACTGCTCCAACACTGGAAGTTTCTAAGAAGATGTTGGATAACCATTTGTCTGAAGTGGTGTAGGGTTTCCTGCCTAAGCAGGGGGTTGGACTAGAAGACCTCCAAGGTCCTTTCCAACTCTGATGTTCTCTTCTCTTCTCTTCTCTTCTCTTCTCTTCTCTTCTCTTCTCTTCTCTTCTCTTCTCTCTAAATCTAAAATCAGTTGACAGCATCTATCCGGACTTTTACTTGCTTCCCCAGTTTTTCCATTTATTGAAGCTCACGTAGTGTTCACAGTTGTAATACCTTTGATCTAACCCATTCACCCCAGCTCTTTCTGTTATTTACTGATTATAACATATGTTGATTCTGAATGACCAACCAAACTATCAAATTATCCCAAAAATAAAATGGACATCATGACCATTAAATGTATAAATATTATGCAACCCAAATGCTTCAGTCTTGATTAAGTGCAAATTACGGAAGTTCTTTGTTGAAAGAATACATTTTAGTAATAATCTATCTGATCTCTGAGCCAAGATTTCTTTTAGCATGTCATTTTTTCTTATTTGGCAGAACTGCTTAAAAAGAAAAATCTGGCAATAATCCCACCTGGGACACAATAAGGCAAGTTAGCCATTTCAAAAGCAAAAATAGCCTTGATTCTTCTGAATGTCAATGAAAGTATTCTAAAGAGGCAGCTGGGAGTCACAACTGTAAATATAGACTGTCAAAAGACTCCTGAATTGAATGCCAGGATAAAGCGGGGAAGGGGCCTTGGAGGAACACTACAATAAACCATTTAAGTAGTAAGAAAATACACAGCCTGCTCTAAGTCATCTTTAATTCTCTTTCTTATACAGGATGGCTCTTCTTCTCTCAAGTTTCCTTTGTTTGTTTTGACTTTTTAGCCATTTTTAATCCATTTTTAAAAATTAGATAGATAAAAAAGGATAAGATCACTGTGACTAAAAATGTTAGTTCGCATAACATGGGAATAAACTTTTGCAAGAAACCTTGATCACATGTGCTTCGCTTCTGCTGCCAGTGGATACCTCTTTAACACGGAGTGGGCAAACCTTTCTGGATTGGAGGGCACTCCTAGGAATGCTAAGAATTTGTCAAGAGTGATCTTACAACTAGCTACAGTCTTCACAAAATGTTTATCATAGTGGAGGCGATCAGCCACAGAACATTTACCAGAAATAAACTTGGTAATTTACCAGAAAGTTTCCTACTAACAATCCAGCATTAAAAGACATGGTTTTTTTTCTTGGTTTCCAATTCCTGGCTTGTTTGAGAGTAACTAGTAGAATAGAATAACAGAGTTGGAAGGGATATTGGAGGTCTGCTAGTCCAACCCCCTGCTCAAGCAGGAAACCCTATACCATTTCAGACAAATGGTTGTCCAGTCTTAAAAACTTTCAGTGTTGGAGAGTTCACAATTTCTGGAGGCAAATTGTTCCACTGGTTAATTGTCAGGAAATTTCTTCTTAGTTCTAGGTTGTTTCTCTCCTTGATTAGTTTCCATCCATTGCTTCTTGTCCTGCCCGCAGGTGCTTGGGAGAATAACAGTAAGCCTGATTCAAGCATTGTGGGTAAATAAAAAGCAGAAGATGCTTCCATACCTCACTTAGCTGTTTCCCCTGGCAGAATAATCCATGAAATTCATTCACAAGTTATGTTTATTGATATCAACTTGTGAGAAGCATTAATGCCTGTACATCAGCGAGGAACTAGGATTCAAAATTAGAGCTAAGAATATGACATGGCTCCAACATCAGGCATTTTTTCTTACTTTCTTGGAAACTTTTTTTTAACATGCTTGTTTAATGATGACTTCTTGAAACTCAAAACCCTGCACTGAATTTAGTGCAATTTCAGCTAATCTCTATTGATTTTGGATTTTATCTTTCACGTTTTTTTGACCACAGTTGAATACATATTCTGACATCGGCCGCAAATTCACCTGCAATCAGTAGCATGAAAGTAACAAAACAATTGCATCAAAAATACTATGAAGTCCATAGAATACCTGTAATAATTTGTTATCTTTACTTTTCATCATGTCAAATGCTCTGCCTTTTTAAAAAATGCAACATTGTTGAGCGGAGATTAATCAGTGGATATCTTCAGTATCTAGATATTTTCAGAAACGAGCAAGAGTTTCTGAATTTCTCATTCTCAAAAATGTTTTTGTTAGCTTCTTATTTCTCTGATGTTTATATTCTTTAATATTAGAATGTTATACTTTTCACCTACTATTGTTTATCTTGGAACTCTTTCTGTATGTTAAAAGTCAGGACAAATCAGTTTATGGGTTTCTGTTCAATGATACCATTACTCACTTGAAATTGAAGTATTATACCAATAACTTTTTAATTACATTGCTGGGCAAATCTAATAAATGTACATGCAGAATTATTTAAAAACACATGTAATGTCCCCCAAAGGAAAAAAAAACCCATATATTTCTTACTTGTAAAAGGTATCTCAGTTCAACAATTTCATAAAATCTCATGGTCTTGTCTTGGTCCATTTGATGCTGTTCACCGAGAAGCTTAACTTAATTACAAGAATACATGAATTTTGGCTGCTAGCTAGAAGATTTTTAGAGTAACAATCCTGGGTTATTATTGTGGCTAATTTGGCATTTTGCTTTTCAAAAATAAATATAATTCTCTATTTTAAAAAATAGCAAAATCACGGTATTATCTAACAGCATGGAAATAGTTTACCATTGTTTTTGGATGTTTTTTTACTTCCCAGTCTAGCTTGCAATCCTGTGAATTTTCTGGTACTTTCCTATCCAAGTATTAACGAACACCAGCCAAACATTTTCAAGCTCACCCACAATGAGTTATAACATTTTATTTTATTTCATAGTTTCTTAGCCTAGGTATGAATTGAAAATATTCAGAACTATTTCGTTAGATTGCATCATATGGCTTGTGCACAAAAGCTATAATTCTGTTATGACATAGCTTTCCATTTAACATATTCACATATTGCCTTAATTCTTCACAGCTTGCCTAAAAATAATGGCACACTGCAGTTTATCTAACAGATAACTAAAAGATATCTGGCAGCTCGCTTTTGCAAATGAAAGATAACCTTTAAAAATATATATCTTTTAAGGTCTGCAGTTAAAAAATGTCTAACGTAATTTGCTGCTACAGTTAGTGCAATCCTATTAAAAAGTTGCATTACTTCTACTTCTGTGTTGGATTTGTTTTAGAACATTTAGTAAATTAGTTGAAAATGAATTTTAAATTAGTTTGTTGAGACTAGTTTAAGTATTATTTTTATCTGTGTAATAATACAAACTGTCAAGCATTAAAATGTCAATTTCTATCAGTATTCAGAATAAATAAGATTATTAAAGGACTAGTGTTAGCATCTCAAACAATATGCAGAAAAAGAACTGAAATATAACTAAAGTTACATGTACTCGGTATATAATAGGAAAGTCAACTAACAACTGATCTGTCATAGCAGCAATTCAATATGCAATAAGATATATTGAACCTGAAAGCGCCTTTCTGTCTTTCTGCAAATCCACCATAAGTGAACATTCTTATTCACATTTAAGTTCATACCATTTCATACTGTCTGAACATTATTCTAAGATCACCATCATGACATGAGAGCAACTGGCAACAAGCAGAATTGTATTAGATTCACTTAATCAGTTTAAACCTATCAGTTTAAGCATCTGGCTGTATACGTACTCCTCAATTTACGATCACAATTGAGCCCAAAATTTATACTGTTAAGTGAAAAAATTGTTAAGCGCATTTGTGCCCTTTTACGGCTTTTTCTTGCCACATTTGTTAAGTGAATCACTGCAGTCGCTAAATTAGTAACATGGCTGTTAAATGAATCTGATCTCCATTGACTTTGGTTGTCAGAAGGTCACAAAATGACTCCCAAACTCTGCAACTGTCATAAATAAGAGTCAGTTGTCCAGCATCTGAATGTAAATCAGATGACCATTGATATGCTGCAATGGTCATAAGTGTGAAAAATGGTCATGAGTCACTATTTTCGGTGCCATTTAACTTCGGACGATCACTAAATGAACTGTTGTAAGTCAAGGACTACCTGTATCTTGCATTATGAGACAACATGGTTTGATGCACTTAACAGCATGACTAACAAATAGTTTGTTAAGATTTTCTGATATCATCAAGTCTACAGGTACCATCTTTTAAAAAATTAATTTCTTGCAAATTGCTTAATGCAAATGACAAATACAACAGACTGCCTGATGTGAACAGAAGGAAAATTTTAATAGCAGCAGAACCTCTATACCCTTTTATTGTATTTCACTTTCACTGCACACTTGGGGCTTTTAAAACCAAACCTACACCTGTGTTAGAGGTTTGATTTCAAGGGTGTTTTGGTCTGATGTAGGAAGCTTATTCCACGTGACTTAAAAATCTATTGTTTCATTATCTTCCAAGGAGAGATGGTGAGGCTCAATTAATCGACCGTTGATAGAATGTCGTAGTTAACAAAAATCAAAGAAAAATTTTATGAGATTCAAAACTTGACATTTTGCAGCAACATCTTGGTTTAAAATCAGGATATTTAATTACATTGCCTCACGTGATTTCAATAATTTCATGTTTTGTTGCAGGAAACTGCAGGAAAGTGAGATGTTCTTACCCATGTGGCTCTATTCTATATCATTCTGCACCTGCAGTCTGGTCTGTTGACCTTGGTGACAACTCTACTCGGCTAAACGCTGACACAATTAAAAGAGAAAAACAATAGATACTATTCCCTTCCTGCACAGAAAAATCAATAAAATGATCGGCTAAGCTTCAGAATCTATACATGACTGCCCAAAGAGTCCCCAAGGGCTTAATTAGTCAATGATAAAGTTACCCTGACACTACTAAGGGCACAGTTTAGTAGCAGAACCTGTATGATTGATACATTGGAATGAAAGAAGCAGTCATGCTTCAAAGTGGGATATGCAGATTGAAGTCAGCAGAACAAATGTATTTTCTCTTTTAAAAATGTAATATATGCTTAGAGATATTGTTAGGAATCCTTGTCCAAATCTTTTTTTACAATGCTAAGAAGCGCTTGTTTTCTTCTAGTCCAGCTCAGCAAGCAATTTTGACTTTATAGAAGGACTTTCGAACATATTTTTCTATCTTTTATGTCTGTCTGTCTGTCTGTCTACTGGTATCTATCTGTCTGTCTGTCTACCTATCATGTTATTACAAGGAATCTCACAGCTATTTAGTAAAGATAGGACGGTTAGTCCTCGACTTACGATCACAATTGAGCTTAAGCTGTATGTTGCTAAGTGAAACATTTGTTAAGTGAGTTTGTCCCATTTTATGATCTTTCTTGCCACAGTTGTTAAGTGAATCATCGCATTTATTAAGTTAGTAACACGGTCAAGTGAATCTGGATTCCCCATTGACTTTGCTTGTCAGAAGGTCGCAAAAGCAGATCTTATGACCCCAGGATACTGCCACCTACTGTTATAAATGTGAACCAGTTGCTAAGCATCTGAATTTTGATCATGTGATCATGAGGATGCTGCAATGGTCGTAAGTGTGAAAAATGGTCATAAGTCACTTTTTCAGTGCTGTTGTAACTTTGAATGGTCACTAAATAAACTATTGTAAGGTAAGGACTACCTGTATATACCAGAATAAAGGCAATGACATGGATGAAAAACCAAAAGTTAAAAGCTGGAATTAATCACTTGGACAAGTCAACATAAAAAGGCCTTTTAAAATTAGCCCTGAAGCATGTCAAGAAGATTGACATCATTCCATAGAACAGGTGCCACCATGGAGAAGACCTGCCTTTGTATCAGTGCCAAGTGGTAATGCTGACTTTCAGGTGTGCTCTAGTACTCACATATTGCTCCTGGCATAAAAGACTTCATTAACAGCCAGGCAACTATTGAGCCAGATTCAAGATGAATGTATATATGTACACATATAATATACACATGCACAGCCAGACCCAGTCCCAGTCCCAGACCTATAGCTATAGGGGACGTGGTGGCTCAGTAGTTAAGATGCTGAGCTTGTCGATCAGAAATGGTAGCGCAGTGGTTCAAATCCCTAGCACCGCATAACGGAGTGAGCTCCCGTTACTTGTCCCAGCTTCTGCCAACCTAGCAATTCAAAAGCACGTAAAAATGCAAGTAGAAAAATAGGGACCACTTTTGGTGGGAAGGTAACAGCGTTCCGTGTGCCTTCGGTGTTTAGTCATGCTGGCCACATGACCATGGAATTGTCATCAGACAGTGCTGGTTCTTGGGCTTAGAAACGGAGATGAGCACCATCCCCTAGAGTCGGGAACAACTAGCACATATGTGTGAGAGAAACCTTTACCTTTACTTTTTATAGCTATAGCTATAGCTATAGCTATAGCTATAGCTGTATGTATGTATGTATCTATTCTATTCATCTAAATATGGCAGGCATGCTATCTATGCCATTAATATTTCATTAACTGATAGAGAAGTACTATTTTTGGGCCACCAAAACCTCTTGTTGATCTATCTGGGTCATCGATTTGTTACTCTGGAGATCAACATTATCATTTTCTGGCTTGCTGCTCCCAGTTATTCCAAATTCAAGCATGCCACACATAGGCAAACTTCCCCAGCTGGAATGAACTATAGAGATCCAACTCACATCCAATTCAGTGGATGTTTTTCAGCTGGCTGACTTGCAGATTAGTACTGATTTAATAAATAATCAGACGAGGAAGGAAGAAGGTGAGTGGGCATGTATTTGCAAAGGGAAGGAACTGCCTTCTCACTACTGGTTTGGAGTGACCCAGTTGAATCATCCCTGCTAATCCAAAGCAGATGAAAACAAAATTGCTCTACTGCCAGTCTTGGTTTTGGTGCTTCTGGAAGCTGCATCACAGCTGTGCCTTAAAAACCATTCCAAACCAGAATATTTCAGGAATCTCTATAAAATCAGTAATTGTCAAGAAGTTCAGTTTTTTCCTCCGCACTTAACCTATGCACTGGTAAGAGATGGCTCTACCCTACTGACAGTAAAGAAATCCTCCAGTCTTTGCACTCTTTAACATAACGTTTTCTACAAAGCCAGACAAGAAGACATTTAACTATAAGTTTCTTCAAATTGGACAGTTTGAAAGTCGCTTGTCTCAAGTGCCCTGGGTATTAACACAGTTATAGTACTATTATTGCTCAGACGCTGTAACTGAATAGGGAGCAGAATATTGTAGCACCTTCAAGATCAACCAACTACTAAGACATACATTTTTGTGAGCAATCACTCACTTCAACTGTGGCTTCAATGTATAGATAGACTTTAAAAGGGAAGGAAAGAGGGAAGGAAGGAAGGAAGGAAGGAATTCATTTCAACATTCCCTACAGCTTCCAATGAGGCAATGACACATGGGGAAGCCAACAGGAAGTTGCTCCTGTTCAACAGTGACCATTTTTGTCTGCTTGTGGTTATTCTGTTTCTCTGTTTAGGTAAGGAATATTTCCAAAATGATGACCCAATGAGTCACAATTTGTCTAGTAGACATTAAATACAAATAATTAAAGGGAGTAAGGGAACAAGGTGATAAATTAATGGGTTTACACAACGGTATAGATTATAGAGAGGGACGCAGTGGCTCAGTGGTTAAGACGCTGAGGTTGTCGATTGAAAGTTTGGCAGTTCAGCGGTTCAAATCCCTAGTGCCACGTAATGGGGTGAGCTCCCGTTACTTGTCCCAGCTTCTGCCAACCTAGCAGTTCAAAAGCACATAAAAAATGCAAGTAGAAACCACTTTGGTGGGAAGGTAACAGCGTTCCGTGCACCTTTGGCGTTTAGTCATGCCGGCCACATGACCACGGAGACGTCTTCGGACAGCGAAGCTCTTTGGCTTTGAAATGGAGATGAGCACCCTAGAATCAGGAACAACTAGCACATATGTGCGAGGGGAACCTTTACATTTACAGATTGTAGGAGGCCAGTCTTGTTTGTCTATGGCAGCCAAAAATCAGACAAATTGGACAGCACCTTTTGTAACTAAGTCAATTTATCTAAAGGCATAAGCTTTTGTGAGCTGTAGTTCACTTCAAAAGATCTACAGAGTGGTTAAACTGATATAGGATTTAAAAAGGAGATGAGGTCAGAGGAGAAGATAGGGTAGTTGTGTGCAGTTACATGAGACAGATTATAAGTATCTCTTCAATTAGCAATTGTAATGTGTTAAAATCCCATTGTGTTAAGACCTTCTGAGATAGCATGAAACTCTTTGATATATGTGAGTTATCCTGCCTCTTCCTCTACAATGCTGGGTTAATTTCATTGGTTTAAAACAGCCACCTTGAAATCTGTAACTGAGTGTCCTGGGTAGTTAGCGTGCTTTGATATTAATTTGTCCTTGTTTTGAGTCCTGATGTCAAACTTAATTCTTTTGTTTAAAGTTTGTCCCATTTGTCCTACCTAGAATCCAAGGGGCGTTCCTGATAGATGATGCCATATATCACATCAGAGGATGAGCATGTAAAGGCACCTCTAAACTTTGTGTAAAGTTATTAGAGACTGTGTTGGAGTTTTGTTAATGGTGGTGGGGGTGGGCAAAGTAGTTGTCTGAGGTTTTTACAGACTCTTATCTCCACATTAGCATCATTGTTTTATTGTTTCTCGTTGCTGTGAGAAGTTTTTCAGGATGCTTGTCTATATATAACTGTGGGCTGACTTCCAGGGCCTGCCATTTCAGAGATAGCAGGGACTGAAAGATTTCACACACATGAGTGGGGACTGAGTATAGCTTCCTAAATTATAATATACTAAGAAATTAGGGGACGCAGTAGCTTAGTGGCTAAGATGCTGAGCTTGTCGATTGAAAGGTCGGCAGTTCAGCGGTTCGAATCCCCAGTGCTGCATAACAGGGTAAGCTCCCGTTACTTGTCCCAGGTTCTGCCAACCTAGCAGTTCAAAAGCACATAAAAATGCAAGTAGAAAAAATAGGGACCACCTTTGGTGGGAAGGTAACAGTGTTCCGTACGCCTTTGGCATTTAGTCATGCCGGCCACATGACCATGGAGATGTCTTCGGATGGTGCTGGCTCTTCGCCTTTGAAACGGAGATGAGCACCGCCCCCTAGAGTCGGGAATGACTAGCACGTATGTGCAAGGGGAACCTTTACCTTTATCTTTAAGAACTCATTCCTGCATAAATGGTTTGGGGAATCCTAACTTATTGTACCTTGATTGTCTCTCCTTGTATTGTGGTGGCAAAGTTTATATTCCACAACCACTTCTTTGAGGTTAGGGATGGAGGGTCTTGGGAAATTGAAACGCTTGTCTTGTCATTGTTTGGGTTTCTGAGGCCTGTTCATGTTCATTTATTCTTTTACACAGAGAGATAACTGAACAATAGTTCATTAGACAATCCCAATGCATTGCAAAAGGCCTTGCAGAGACAATGGGTTCTTAATCAATAAGGTAATCCTCATTTACGAGATTGTCCTCTCTATCTCACCTATTGCACGGGTGTCAAACTCACGTCGTCATGTTGCCGTCACATGATGTTTGGCAACGTTTTTTTCCCTTCACGGAGCTGGGGTGGGCATGGCCTGCGCGTGATGTGTACAGCCCACCAGTTTGACACCCCTCATCCTATTGTATAAACCAATAAACTATCTACTTGTATTTTCTTCTCCCTTCTCCCACCTGCCTCTTTTAATTCTCTATATTAAAGTTCTCTAATATAAAGCCATTCTATGCACCTGATTAAGTGAGCTGATGGTCACAAAAACCCTGATACTCCCTGTGTACCTGTTACTTTTAAAAATACTGCCAGACTTTATGTCTTACTGCCATATAGACTAACACAGCTTTCTCCCTCATCTCTAGTTGAATACAGGATTATAAATTATCTTTGCCTAATTGTTTCATGTAGAGTACGCTAGTTTCTCTGCAGGGATGTTGCATTAATATTTACACTGCTCTTTAACAGCTGAAGTCTCAAATTATTCAAAGACTTGGATAGATGCTAGCTTGCACTGGACTGGGCATAAAATCTAATGCTGAACTGATTTAAAATTCAAGAAACAATATGCATCTACACAGATTTCGCCCCCCTCACTCTGATGGTGTGCCAAGAAAGCTTTAGTGATCCTTTAAAACAATAAAACAAAATAATCTAATTGCATTATATATAACAGGAAAGAAAGCAGAAAAGGGTGGAGTGGTAATGTTTTGGTACATATTAGTCAGAGTAATGTGAGAATGCCACCCAAACCAAAAGAGATATGCTATCATTACTGAGGGAGAGATCATTTCCAATACAGGAAGCCACCTTGGTTTACCATCAGAAAGAAATGGCTTTGCTATGTTGAGCAACTGTTTGTCACAGGAAGGGTTACACAGAGATTGTGGCTGGAATGGATCTGTGGTGAACTGAATAAAAATTGTTGAGATAATGACTCTCATGCATGGTGACTTGTAATCAAATATCATGAAAGCCTCACTTACGTGCAGAAAGTAATCCATGAGAGTTGCACCCCGTCTTTCAAAGTTTAAATAGGGTTGAATTGAGTGGCTTCATATATTAGGAATACATTAGGCAAATTATTTGTGTTTGGCTATAAATATAAATATTGTGTCTAAAACTACCTCCATTGAGAAAGCACACAAACAGAAATTTAAAAAAATAAATAAACAAGGGATTGTGCCCAGCAGTTTTTTCCCCAAGGCCTAATTTTTTTCATTATAAAAAAAATTAATTCCCAAAAAAAGAATTCAGGGCAGATTTTATGCTCAAAGACAATTGGGCTGTGAATTTTCATTACAATAAAATAAAGCCACACAAACAAAATATTGCTCTTATACTTTGAAATTAGAAAAGATAGGTTTTAGAATCATTGATTTCATTAGACCATTTTGAGTTTCCAGTAATAAGATTTCCATCAATACAAAGTCTTGTGCTTAACACATATGTTTATATCACGGTCCAGAAAAATAATGTCTAAAACAATATTAACAACCTCGTTTCTTGACTCTTCCTTATTTCCAGTTGGTACTCCAACAAAATCAGTTTTTAGAGAAAGATGGTGAAATCAAAGTTTCATTCCTCAGTTACGTTTAGAAAACATTTCTCTTCATTTGTCCATTTTAAGCTAGACAGATCAGGAAAAACAGATCATTTAAGTACGAGTTGTCATAGTCCAAGAGGCAAATACCTTCACTTCTACCCTATGGAACCCTATGGAACTATAGCTAGCCACCAAGAAAGGCAGATATTTACTTGCTGTTCCTTTCTTCACCAAACATATGGCACATATCTATTTTCCACTGATATTAGCAGGCTCCTTTGAAATATGGCTTTTGGTTACACAGCGATTTCCTCTCGAAGAAAATCATTATGAACCTTATAATGCAGCTAAAGCTGATTTGTAATTAAAGCTCCAATCCTATATACTTATTTTGGAATAATTCTTACTGAACAAAAGGAAGGGCACTTTGTTTCCCAAATGAATGCTTCCTCCAAACATTGACTTATTTCATATGTCCTCCATTTTGTGGGGGTCCTTTTGTTCATTCCTTCAGAATTCAAGGGTAATAACATTTATTGACATAAAAGCAAAAATAAAAATAGGCTTTATGTGTATGTTATCACTGGGGTTGGCTATAAATAATGGTGGGATGGACTGATAGACTGCAATTAAAGATGCATTTTAGTTGTATTCAGTTTGGTTATATTTTTAATGATGCTGGATTTGCTTCCTGGATAGATGTAGACTTAAAATCATTCTGCAGATAAGGAAATTTACATAAATTTACAAAAACCCTTCAAGGAAGCAGAAAAAGTAATTGTTTGTATCTATGGAGTTGGCCCTGTGGTTCTGTTCTCTTTAAGTTGCTGTTGGCTATAAATTCCAATGATTATATTGTGAGTTCTAGCAGTGAATAAAATATATGTGCAGGGGCCAGTAAATCAGATGACTTACATATAGATTGCATATTAATTCCTGCACAGAGGTACTTTCCAATGGAAATTGTGTACTGCGTGATGTGGCTTTAATTGGGTTTGAAATATTAGCAGGAGTACATGAATGTGTCTCCCGTGGGACATCCATGTGTTAATGTTACTATGCTAATGACAAATGCCTTTCAAAACCTCAATTTCTAGCATGTTCTAATGTTTAAATCAAAACAGAGACATAAAAAAAGAACTCCTAATTTACCACATCGTATGGGCTATGATTAAAGCCATCAGGACTAGGTTCCTGAATTTCGCTGTATAAATATACCCAGCTCAGTCTTACAATTACCTTAGCTGAAAAGGAAGGGGAGTTAATGCCTAATCCCATGTGCATAAAGTTACCATTACCAGCTTTTAAAGTTGTGCAGTAGATATTTGTGCTTAGACAAATCCAGGATTTCACCTATGTTTTGTTCTTTCAGTTGCACTTAAGCAGCTTATTGGATTGCTTGCGTTATAATGAATTCTTAAACAGGGTTAATGCCATTTCTCTTAAAGCATCTATATAAACAGTTTCCTTAAATGTTGCACTGAATTAACAAATCACCAGAAAAACCATGAAGAATTACAATCCGTGATGCAAACATAACAAGTTTTGGGGGGAGATGTCAAGGATCTTGCTTCCTTTACCGGAAAGCAGCTAAATGAAATCAAGGTTGACTTACTGCATTTTGAAGTAAATTAAGTATTATTTACACTGTGAAGCCTCCATCATCCAATAAGATAGTTAAATCAGAGTCTATAATTATCTAAAGTAACGTAGGCACTAGTTACCAAGAAATGTTGAAACTTCTGTAAAACGATCCCTAAGACTGGATTGCAAATGAGATTATTAAGGGGCAATACTACTACTGGTAGTAGTAATGTTGATGATAACAATGATAATGAAAAAATGGCACAGATAATAAAGAGCTCTATAAGCCCTGAAAATTGAATACAGATGTTCCTGCTTGGAAGCTCCTGAGGCCAGTGTCTTGTGTTTTTCATTTTATCGTTCTTGATAGCTTCGTATACTACCTAAAAGCCTATTTTCCCCAGCATCAAAGTAGTTGTGCATCAACTTCCAAAGTAACTGAATGAGCCTTACACAATATGTGCTGACTTTAACTACACAAAAGGGGATGTTTTATTAGTGTGCCTTTGTATTTTGAAACATCTCAGAAAGTTTTGTGTGTCCTGCAATCTATATACCAGGCAGACATCTTGACTGCTCATACGTTTTGTCAGTTTTATGTACAACTGGACAACTCTGTGACCATTGTATCATCCTCTGAGAAAAATGTGTTGCAGTCTGATATGTCCAGAATTAACATTAATTATTTTCTCCATTGTGTTGCTATCACTTTGCTTTGAAAATTAAAGAAGAAAAGATCAGTTTATTAAAGAAGAAAAGTGTCTAGCAAGAGAAATATAGCTCCCGTGGTCCCATGATCAAGATTTCTGACTTCCTGCCATCTTCCCCACTGACTTTGTTTGTTGGGAGCTGGTAGGAAATGCCAGAAATTACAGTCATGGGTCTGTGGGGATGCTGCAACAACCATAATTTAGCAAGTAAAATAGATCAATTCCACTGGAGTAATCTGTCCTGGATTATTTTTTTTTACACATTCTTTAAATTAGCAGATTTTAGGTACCTTATATCAAAAACTGTGGCAGTGTGAGGCATCATTTGGGCTAACTTGAAGATAGAAACAGACAAACACATAAACATGTTTGAAAGTGCTGATCTTAAGAAAGTAATATAACAATAAAATACAAAGAATTCAGCTTCCACAAGCAGGATATAACACCCTTAGTGTTGCTTCGCCTAATGATTGGTCCATGACTTCTACTGGGGTTTCATTTAGCAGCTATGTGTAATGCCATTCATAGTTCATCCAGTCTGAATTCATCTACATGGTGTTATCTGTATGATTCTTCATTTCTTTTAAGAAAAATACTAGCATTGAATCTTTTCTTGGTTAATCAATGCCATCTCTGGATTCATAAATCTACCGGTAAATGTAAATCAGGATTTTGTCTCAAAACACATTGGGTCGTGGGAAATTCAGGGAAATGTCCATCATCTTCTATTGTGCCTATGATATCTCATCCAAAGGCATCACTTTTAAGGAGCTTTTTAAGTTGAACAATTGAGTATGAGGTAGCTTCTCTATCCAGATGTCAAGGGCATTTAAAAAAAAAACTCCTATTTTTAAACTTGCAGCTGCATTCTATGCAATCTTTGACGCTAATGTCAACTGACTCAGATTTTCATGTATTCTTAATTAATAAATTGATCCCAACATAGAAATGAGTTTTATATTTCCTTTCAGCGGAATCAACTGAAGGTAAATCGAAGAGCGGCGAGGAATCACATTTTATATCACCGGCACAGTGTTATGTGTAAATGGACTGAGGAAGTTGGGAGTTCACATCTGTTGCTTTAATACAAAGGATTCCTATTCCTGTGTTACATATAGTCAAGTAAGTTTTACAGAAGGCAAAAATAATTGCGAGGCCAAGACCAGCTTGCAAGCCAGAGACTTTTCAGTAGCCAAAACAAGCAAAGCCTGACATGTTTTAGTGTATGCCTGCCCAGCTAGGGAAAAACTGACACCGCCTTAAATGAAGGCATGCATAGAAATCTTGCAAGGAACAACTCATTCTATGTACAGGAATTCAGCTGGGAGAATTAGGAAAGGTATGTGAGATCAAACATGCAGTTTTGTGCCATGGCAACTAAGCAATGTACAGATTTCAGAGATAGACTGTATGAGTTTCCTCTGGTAGATTGTGTTTTGTGCATTCAGCAAGCTACCTATGAACACCTGGGTGAGAAGCAGGCAAATTGTGGGAATTCTAGGCTTATCTTAGGCATTGATCTTACTTCTCACAAATGTTTTTGCCTAAACTATGAAAGTCACTTCCATTCAAAATAAAGCATATCTGCAGTTGAGAGATCTGTGTTGATTGAGGGAACCTAATAAGGCATGAGTTTTCTGTTTGACAGGAAAATGATTACTCGGTCGAATTTCAAGCTATTTCAGAAAGCCATGGAGAGCGTGGGTGGTTAGCGATGGTGGTGAGGATATAATATTTATATTTCATTACTGGTTGCATTTCATTATTGTTTAGGAAATAATAAGCAGAACGAAAATACATTTAAATCATCATTCTGCATTATACCTGTTCAATCCCTCCATGCATATGTTTGAGAGTAGCAGAGCGGCATCTGCTTAAAAAAACTAGGGTATTAGCATCTTTAGAACCTGAATTAAGGAACCATTCCACAATTCAATTTTAATCCCACATTCTGAAGGCATAACCATACTGTATTTGAAACAACAGTTCTCAAACTTTTGTGTCTTGCTAGCTTTTTATGAAGAAAGGCACAGCCTTGCTTAATATGTAAATTTATTCACTACTTACAAATAATTTTATTAGCAATCATTGGAATGAGTGCCACTATGGAACTCTTTTTAATTCCTGTGAAAAATATGCTTGCTCCACTAATGTGCTGGAATTCCTCTGGAAGCATTTGACTCAATAAAACTAGGGTGGTTGGATTCCTTTCTGTGTAATATGGATCATATTAACAATAAACTACAAAATAGTTTCATACTGAGGCTTGCAGAAAGAGCAGGGATGAGAAGAACTGGATTATGTAACCCCTTTTAGTTTTGTCACCCCTTATACCTCTTTTATTTATATATTTTGCTGTGCTTTGAAAGCTTTACAATACATTTCCTGGAAAAGAAAATATATTAATAATGGAAGAATTGACCAGATTTCTCTCTTTGTGTGTGTATGTGTGTGTGCTTCTCTCTCTGTGTTTTTTCTCTCTCTCTCCCTGTAATGCATATTCTGTTGCAATTGTAAAACAGTCTCAATAGATCACAACAGTAAATAAAACATATGAATTAAACCAAAAGTCTTACAATGGCACACAGGTGGACTATATAGCTACTATATAATAAATCATACAATGGAAAATAATAATATATGCTAAAAACAGTAGTGGGATTCAATTTTTTTTACTACTGTTTCTGTGGGGCGTGGCTTGGTATGGCTTGGTGAGCATGGCAGGGGAAGGATACTGTAAAATCTCATTCCCTCCTCATTCCAGGGGAAAGTTACTGCAAAATCCTCATTTCCTTCCGATCAGCTGGGACTCAGGAGGCAGAGAATAGATGGGGATGGGGCCAGTCAGAGGTGGTATTTACCGGTTCTCCAAACTACTCAAAATTTCCACTACCGGTTCTCCAGAACTGGTCAGAACCTGCTGAATACCACCTCTGGCTAAAAACAGAAAAAGAAAACCTAGCCTACACTGACTAGATTATTAAATATTGGAAGATTTTAATGGAAGAACAGATTCAGAAATGGCCATTTGCTAAAAAAGCATCTTCCATAGGTAGTCCTTGACTTACAACCATTCGTTTAGTGACCGTTTGAAATTACAATGGAGCTAAAAAGGGGGATTTGGGATAGTTTTTTACACTTATAACCATTGCCGTATCCCCATGGTCACGTAATCAAAATTTAGACAGTTGGCAATTGGCTCATGTTTATGACAGTTGCAGTATTCCAGGTCATGTGATCACCTTTTACGACCTTCGCTTAATGGAGAAGCCAGATTCACTTAACAACTGTGACACTAACTTAACAGCTGCAGTGATCTCACTTAATAACTGTGTCAAGAAAGGTCCTAAAATGGGGCAAAACTCACTTAGTAACTGTCTTGTTTAGCAACGGAAATTTTGGCCTCAATTGCAGTAGTGACTACCTGTATTCTTCTTTCCCCTGAGTGGAATTTTTTTAGCAAATAGAGCAGCTGCTTTAAGTCCTTTCTAGGTCAAGAAATGTTGAGGGATTTAAAGTCATCATGTTCTGTCCAGAACAAATTGATATATACTCAGTCATATTAAAGGTATTAATTAGCAAGTTCATATCAGGAAGCCGGTTTGGGAAATTGCCCAAAAACTGTCCTGGATGCCACTGCAGCACTGCTCCATTTGATTCACCCTGTGACTATCTTTTTTTAAAAAATGCAGTGCAATTCTATGCTATTTATTTAAATTTATGTAGCTGTACAGTAACAGAGCTGAAGCAACCTTGGAGGCCATCTAGTCCAACCCACTACTCACACAGGAGATTCGAACTATGTACTAGGGATTCGAACTGCCAAACTGCTGACCTTTCTGATCAACAAGCTTAATGTCTTAGCCATTGAGGCACCTAGTCAGGCTTATCCATTTCACTCCTGGAGAGCCTCACAAGTGATTTATTCCTATCTTGCAGCTGAATTGACAGTTTCCTCAGTGAATCCCACTGAATAGATTCAGACTTTGTTTATTAGATTTTTATCCCGCCTTGCTTTCTGAATATATACACCCATGGATCTGATGCAGTCCTGTAAATTTATTCTCTCTTTTCTTCTAAGTTGAATCTCACCATGGAATTCAATGGAGGCGACTTCTGAATAGGCACAGATAGGATTATAGTGTGTGTTTCTTTCTTCAGTCTGATCTGTTATGATATTAATCTGAAGCATCAGATCATGGGACAGTCAGTTGCACTGAAATGAGATATTTTGTGCTGGTTCTTGAATTTCACTGTTGGATCTGATAAGCTGCTATTTTGCAGGGCGCAACTAAATAATATTTCCAATGTAAAGACAAACAAATGCATTATCCTGAACATTTAATTCTGGTTGAATTGTATAAATAACTGGGGCCAACTAAATATTTATTTATTTATCAAACTTGTATGCTGCCCATCTTGCCAAAGCGGACTTAAACTTTCTGGCAATGACTTGAGTAAGAGCTGCATTATACTTCTATATTAGTGGTTGAATATGTGGGCTATTAAATGAAGGATCTTTCTGTTTTCTGTAAAAGTAATTCACTGTTATGAAAAGTACATCAAAAGAACAACAAAAAATATCCCAAAGTTTAATTTAAATGGAGCCAACTGCCTACTCCAAAAGTTTCACTTGGTAGGTAGTGGTTGAATAAATTCAAATTTCCCAGTAGACTTTTGGTTTAGCAATGTAGTGTAGGGACATAATAACAGTAGAAAAGGTAGAATTACTGGGACATAATAATAACTTGCTGTTTTGTTTCTGTAAGAATTGCTTTGCTAAGAATTGGAATTGCCTCTGCCATTTGGTTCTATCAGTGATCTAACTTCTATTATCTATTATCTTGTTTTTCTCCAAGCCTGGTACCTGTGTTGTTAAGCACCCAGCCCCTCTGTTGCTAAGCACTCAACACCCCTGTTCCTTGCTGCACTGCCAAGGTATAAAAGGACACCATACCCCACCACCCCAAGGTGTGGCCTTTCACTGCATACTCCTTGTCTGTATGTAGTGATATGGTCTACCCAGCTCTTCTTTCTACAAATTAAAGCTGATATTTTTCCAAGCCTCTTCTTGAATCTCTCTCTCTTTGGCATTCTGGTGACTCAAGAACAGTTTGGGACCTTACAGTAGCTATAGTATTGCCCCCAACATGTTTATATTTGTGCTTACACACAAATAATGGACAGAGATACATTGCATTTAAAATGGAAAATATGAAGCATGTTTTCAGCCACGGGACAAATATGAGCTCACCAAGAAAACGTGATTTGGCCCAATCTTGCTTCTCATGTTCATGCCAAATGACATGTAATTTCTTGAACTGGACAGATCCTCTGAATCACCAGTTTTATTCAGCCAGAGGTGTCCGTCATAGAGATATGGTCTTGGATCTGGAATGCTTTCTAATTATATTGAGAGGAACTCCACACAGAAATGTTTATAGTTGCAATTTTGGATCTAAAACATTAATCAGTTTATCAAGCAGTGAATAAAAGCGTTCCCCTTGCTTCAAACTTAAATAATGTTTTAATAAATCAACTGCAGTAATCCTAAAGAAATATTGTACAGAATTATGTACAAAGAAAGTAGTTCTTCTATTCTGTTCTTTACTAAAGGAATAGTTTAGAGAGGGCAGGATCTGTGACAAATTACACTCAAAAGATTTTCAGGTTTATCAAAGTAATAAAACAGTTGTTAAAACATTATATTTTGGCACAAACCTTGTTTTTGTTGTTGTTGCAAGAATTTACGAAGGCAGAGATGTCTGGATTATTCCAGGAGTTTAGTTTGTTTACAAGATAAATGTCTATGATTCAATGTAAATAGTAATTACAGTAAAGAATGATCATTAATTTTATTTTTTTAAGATGTGTTTTAGAGTATTCCTCTCAAGTCTCATCTCTAGAAGCGTCACTAAACAGCAATGATATTAGTTTACCAGAAGTCCTTGCTTAGTGACTACCTCAAACAGCAACCATCTGCAGTTATGACTGTGCTGAGAAATTGACTTTGTGACAATCGCCCACATTTGTCTTTGCAATGTCTCCTCTCTCTTAATCATCTGTTTGGCATTACAGTCATTTGGTATGCATTGTTCTGTGTAAAATTATAAACATAATTGCTGAGTTGCTGGTTCAAATTATTGTCCAAATGAGGACTATCTGGTAATATCATTTCGGATATAGCAGCTAGCCCCTTCTATTTATGTTTATTCAGGAAAAAGTCCTATTACTTTAAATTACTCTCAAAATAAATAATAGGAGGGCAGCCTTACTGAGAGTCTTGCTGGTGAAAAAAAAGCCCTCCCTAAAATTCCTTCTCTAGCATGTCATTAGCCCCCCCCCCTAAGAAAATTATTAATTACAGTTTTGGCAAAGCCTAGTGGCTTTGCAATTGCTTGCACAAAACTCCACAATCATTTGCAGCCAAGGAGTCCTGTTCTTTAGCTTTTACCCTGACAACTCCCAACATTTCTAGATTTACAGATTACATTCCAACAGGAGATTTTAAACTAAAATCAGGAAGCACTGTGAAAGTAGGAGTTCTCAATATCCCTGTAGGAAGTCAGCAAATGAATTGGAAACTTTAGTTCTCCTATGTCCAGAAGAAGAAGAAAAATCAAGGGACTGCACGGAATTTTTAAAACAAGTTTAATGATGTCTTGTTCAAGTATCATAAATCACGAAGTTACACTAACATGTGATATATTTCCAGACTTCTATCTTTAAAGCAGCAAAGGCAAGCTTTATTCCCTCCCTTTTTCTCCACAACTACTCTGGAAAAAAAAAAAAAACAAGGACATTTACATTGATTACACCCTTCCAAATGCTGAGTACTGACAGCTGTTCTGCTTGGGGGAAAATTAACTTCAGTATATTTGTTCATGGAGGTTGCAATTGTATAGCTACAGAACAACGGATTCCATTTTTTTAAAAAAAGCCCAGTTGTCTGCCTTAAGCTTTACTGTTTCCAACTAGAAGGCAGGGGAAACCATCTTATTCACTGCAATTCAGAACAAACCCCAATCCATTCTGCCTTTGAGTTATTTATTTATTTATTTATTTTATTTGATTTTTATACCGCCCTTCTCCCGAAGGACTCAGGGCGGTGTACAGGCATAATAAAAACCGACCATACAATATACAGGTTTAAAATACGAATTAAAAAACTTATTAAATTAGCCCAGCAATTAAAATTTACCATACTAAAAAACCCCGATTAAAATTAATAAATTCAACATTTAAAAACCCAATTTAAGCCAGCCCCGCGCGAATAAAAAGATGAGTCTTGAGTTCGCGACGAAATGTCCGAAGGTCAGGTATTTGGCGTAGGCCCGGGGGAAGCTCGTTCCAGAGTGTGGGGGCCCCCACAGAGAAGGCCCTTCCCCTGGGGGCCGCCAGCCGACATTGTTTGGCGGACGGCACCCTGAGAAGTCCCTCTCTATGGGAGCGTACGGGTCGGTGGGAGGCATGTGGTAACAGCAGGCGGTCCCGTAAGTACCCAGGTCCTAAGCCATGGAGCGCTTTAAAGGTCATAACCAACACCTTAAAGTGCACCCGGAAGGCCACAGGCAGCCAGTGCAGTCTGCGCAGGAGCGGTGTTACATGGGAGCTACGCGTAGCTCCTCTATAACCCGCGCAGCTGCATTCTGACTAACTGAAGCCTCCGAGCGCACTTCAAGGGAGCCCCATGTAGAGAGCATTACAGTAATCCAAGCGAGAGGTAACGAGCGCATGAGTGACTGTGCATAAGGCATCCCGATCAAGGAAGGGGCGCAACTGCCGAACCAGGCGAACCTGGTGGAAGGCCCTCCTGGAGACGGCCGTCAAATGGTCTTCAAACGACAGCCGGTCATCCAGGAGGACACCCAAGTTGCGCACCCTATCCTTTGGGGCCAGTAACTCGCCTCCAACAGCCAGCCGCAGCTGCAGCTGACTGAATCGGGGTGCCGGCATCCACAGCCACTCCGTCTTGGAGGGATTAAGCTTGAGCCTGTTTCTCCCCATCCAGACCCGTACAGCTTCCAAACACCGGGACAGCACTTCAACAACTTCATTGGGGTGGTCCGGGGTGGAAAAGTACAGCTGAGTATCGTCAGCGTACTGCTGGTATCTCACCCCGAAACCACTGATGATCTCACCCAACGGCTTCATGTAGATGTTGAACAGCAGGGGCGAGAGAATCGACCCCTGTGGGACCCCACAAGTGAGGCCCCTCGCGGTCAACCTCTGCCCCTGTCAACACCGTCTGCGACCGGTCGGAGAGATAGGAGGAGAACCACCGATATACGGTGCCTCCCACTCCCAATCCTCCAACCGCGCAGCAGGATACCATGATCGATGGTATCGAAAGCCGCTGAGAGGTCTAATAGGACCAGGGCAGAGGAATATCCCCTGTCCCTGGCCCTCCAGAGATCATCCACCAATGCGACCAAAGCTGTCTCCGTGCTGTATCCGGGTCGGAAACCGGACTGGAACGGGTCTAGATAGCCGCCTTCATCCAGGTGTTGGGGCAGCTGTCGCGCCACGGCACTCTCTACAACCTTCGCAACAAAGCGAAGGTTGGAGACTGGACGATAATTACCCAAAATAGCTGGGTCCAATGAGGGCTTCTTAAGGAGGGGTCTCACCACCGCCTCTTTCAAGGCGGCAGGGAAAACCCCTTCCAACAAAGAAGCGTTGATAATCCTCTGGAGCCAGCCTCGTGTCACCGCCTGAGTGGCCAGTAGCAGCCAGGAAGGGCACGGGTCCAGTAAACATGTCGTGCCGTGAAGCCTCCCCAACAACCTGTCCACGTCCTCGGGAGCCACAGGGTCAAACTCATCCCAAACGTGTTCAACAAGACGTGCCTCCTCTCCCTCGCTTGGATCATCCCACATTCGGTCCAGACCGTCCCTCAGCTGAGCGATTTTATCGTATAGATAACCACTAAACTCCTCGGCTCGTCCCTGCAAAGGGTCATCCCGCACCTCCTGATGTAGGAGAGAGCGGGTCACCCGAAACAGGGCGGCCGGGCGGTTATCTGCCGATGCAATGAGGGTGGAGGCGTAGGAGCGCCTCGCTTCCCTCATTGCCACTAGGTAGGTCCTAGAATAGGTCCTAACTAGTGTCCGATCAGCTTCGGAGCGACTGGACCTCCAGGTGCTCTCTAGGCGTCTTCTCCGGCGTTTCATCTCCCTCAGCCCCTCGGAGAACCAAGGGGCCGGACGAGATCTGCGCCGGGTCAGAGGCCGCAAAGGCGCGACACGGTCCAGGGCCCCGGCCGCGGCCTGTTCCCAGGCCACGACCAGTTCCTCAGTCGTGCCGTGGGCCAGATCCTCAGGGAATGGCCCAAGCTCCGTCTGGAACCTCTCAGGGTCCATCAGGCGCCTGGGACGGAACCACCGTATAGGTTCCGTCTCCCTGCGGTGGTGAATGGCGGTTCGGAAGTCTAGGCGAAGGAGAAATGATCCGACCATGACATTGGTTCTGTTACTAAATCATCTAATACCAGATCATTTAACCACTGTCCAGAGATATAAATCAGGTCCAGCATGCCTCCCCTGTGTGTGGGGCCATCATTTACTCGAATCAGGTCCAAGGCCGTCATGGAAGTTTGAACTCCCGACCTCCCGCCGATGACAAGCCAACTGATGGCAAGTTGAAATCCCCCATGACTATAAGTTTGGGGGTCTCAACCGCCACAGCAGCCAGTACCTCCAACAGCTCGGGCAGGGCTGTGGTCACGCAGCAAGGAGCCAGGTACGCGATCACCAAGCCCAACTGATTCCTATAGCCCCAACGCACACAGAGGGATTCGCAGCCGGCAATCTGAGGAACAGTGGTCTCCCTCGGCTCTAGATCTTCCTTAATAACAACCGCCACCCCCCCACCCCTACCTTGGACCCTCGGCTGATGAAATGCTCGGAAGCCTGGAGGGCACATCTCCACCAGGGGGACCCCCCCCTCAGGGCCCAACCAGGTCTCCGTAATGCCCATGGGGGCCGCGGGCCCCCCCTGGATAAGATCACAAAACAAGGGGGCCTTATTAACCACGGACCGGGCATTACATAACACCAGCCGAAGATCCAAGCTCTGAGGATCATGGCCACCCGAGGAACGGGTGGGGACTGAGGGGCCGGAGCACGTGATCGCTCTCAGACATCGAACACGTGCCCCCATAACTCGATACGGCCCCTCCCCCCCGCCATATCTGCCTCTCCCACTTACCGTACAGATCGAACAACCCTCTAAACCTGGAACGCCCTCCCCTGCCTTCAGACAAGATGGCGAAAGTCGCGAACTAGCACAGGGCTGGATCCTCCCGACGGGTCCTCCCCCACCCGTCAAATCCCTCCCCTTAAAAACCCTTATTTAAAAACTATTTAAAAACCCCACAAATTCTTCTTGGTCAGATGCCACCTCTCTGGGTCCCAAGACCCTTCGTTAAGGTAAGCCTCGATAGCTTGGAGGGCCATTCCTGCGAGGCGGGGGAACCTCGCAGTCGTAATAGTTCGGCGAATGAATATCTCATGGAGAAGTTGTCCATACAATTGCGGAAAAGTGTCCATCCTTAGCCGTCGGCGATGTTATCGTCGCATCCAAAAAAATCGCCGGGACCCACCCTTAGATAGATAACCATGTGGGTCCTAGTCCGTAGGAGTCCGTGGGACCACAAGCTGAAAAGGTCTCCCTCGCATTCCCGGTTATGCGTCCTTAATTGAAAACGACTCCGCCGGTGCCCTCATGCCGTCCCTGCCTCCCCCACTAGGCCGTCAGATCAAACCTCCGTGGGGGAAACGCGATGTTCCAGTCTATGCAGGGAGGGGGCGATGTTCCTACCCCCCATTTTGACAAGCCGAGGCAAAAGTCAGCAATGGGGGAGACGCGATGTTCCAGTCCAAGCAGGGAGGGAGGGAGGGGGGGGCGATGTTCCTGCCCCTCCAAGTTCTTACCCCTCCAAATTCCGTCCCAGCAAGCACAATTCGCAGCAATCCGAAACACCCGGTATCCAGCATACCACCTTCCATGCCCTCCGTCGATGTTCGGAATGCTCCTTCGTTGATTTCCTTCCACGGCCCGAACGGCCGGAAAATCAGCTGAATCATGCCGGGCGTCTCTCCAAACCCCCCCCCAACATGGCCGCCGCCATTCGCTGCTCCAAAACGAGTTAGAGTCTCGACTCCTGACAACTTCGTGGACAAGCCCCTGCATTTTTCTTGGCAACCTTTTCGGAAGTGGTTTGCCATGGACCACTTCCTAGGGCTGAGAGGAAAAAGACCGTCCCCAAGTATTAGGTGAAAATGAACAAGCAAAACTGAAACTCACATTTTACTGGATCCTTTGATCCAGGATCAAAGTTTCAGTATTAAAGGGAAAAACTCAGATGGAAACCTAGAGGACTGTATTGAACAAACATCTCCATAATTTCTTTCATGTCCCCTATGATACTTGCTGTACAAGGCCAGCTTACCATTGCCACCCTTATAATAATAATAATAACAGAGTTGGAAGGGCCCTTGGAGGCCTTCTAGTCCAACCCCTGGCCCAGGCAGGAAACCCTACACCATTTCAGACAAATGGTTATCCAACATTTTCTTAAAAATTTCCAGTGTTGGAGCATTCACAACTTCTGCAGGCAAGTTGTTCCACTGATTAATTGTTCTAACTGTCAGGAAATTTCTTCTTAGTTCTAAGTTGCTTCTCTCCTTGATTAGTTTCCACCCATTGCTTCTTGTTCTACGCTCTGGTGCTTTGGAGAATAGTTTGACTCCCTCTTCTTTGTGGCAACCCCTGAGATATTGGAACACTGCTATCATGTCTCCCCTAGTTCTTCTTTTCATTAAACTAGACATACTGAGTTCCTGCAACCGTTCTTCATATGTTTTAGCCTCCAGTCCCCTAATCATCTTTGTTCTTCTTCTCTGCACTCTTTCTAGAGTATCAACATCTTTTTTACATCGTGGCGACCAAAACTGAATGCAATATTCCAAGTGTGGCCTTACCAAGGCATAAAGTGGTATTAACACTTCACATGATCTTGATTCTATCCCTCTGTTTATGCAGCCCAAAACTGTGTTGGCTTTTTTGGAAGCTGCTGCACATTGCTGGCTCATATATAAATGATTGTCCACTAGGACTCCAAGATCCCTCTCACAGTTACTACTATTTCATCAGGCCCAGCCTCCATTTGGGGCTGGGTTGCCAGGCCAGTGAATGTCGCTATTTTGGCACAAGTATCAATTTAACAGAGCATGTTCAGTATGATTCAGGCACTAAGACCCATTCGCTTTGGTGGAAAATGTATGTTGCACACCCTGTCAGTCAAGGAATTTCAGCTGATGAGGTCTAGAAGAGTCTTTCCTGCCATGGCTGAACAACTAGACACAATAACAGTTTTTTCCCGAAGGCCATCACTCTGCTAAACAAATAATTCCATCAACATGTCAAACTATTTACTGAATCTGCACTACTATTAATCTTCTCATAGTTCCCATCACCAATCTCTTTCCATTTATGACTGTATGACTATAACTTGTTGCTGGCAATCCTTATGATTTATATTGATATATTGACCATCAATTGTATTGTAAATGTTGTACCTTGATGAAGGTATCTTTTCTTTTATGTACACTGAGAACATATGCACCAAGACAAATTCCTTGTGTGTCCAATCACACTTGGCCAATAAAAATTCTATTCTATTCTATTCTTTCAGGAATGTGAGATCTGCCTCCACCATTCTGGCCTTCCAGAAGGGCTTAAAACCTGCCTCTGTCTTTGTACTGTTGGTGTGGGGCCTCAGTGGAGCATTATGCTGGAAATTGTTGATAGAGCAAAAGAGAAAATCCCACCTCAGTACTGTTTGTGCTCTTAGTTTTATCTAATTTTCGTTAATGTTTTTATGTTTATGTTTTTGCTGTGTTATGAGCTGTCATTTTGGATAGTGAGATGGGCAGCATATGAATTTTATTTATTTATTTATTTATGGAAATTTATATGGATGCCTACTCACTCATAGCGACTCTAGATGGCTTACAAGCAGTAAAAACATAATACAGAAAATAAAAAATAAAAAAACAATACCCCACTCCCATCCCAGTTATGATCGAGATAGCCCAAGTTGCTATAGCCTCAAACTCTCTGTGCATTGTAAAAGCAACAGAAACTCCATTCCTCCTGATTTGTATTTTCATTTCCTATAATTAGGTTTTTGGGAAGACCTATTATGCATTTGCAGCAACTCCCTCTTCACTGGCTGGAAAGCTTTTAGCTTACACCAAGATTGCCCGACCTTCTTTCTCCCTAGTCATACTGTATGGCATTGTGTGTTGTGAGCAAAGAGAAAACTAATCCCTGGATGGGCATGGATTTAAATAAATGGTCCAAAAAAAAATAATAATCCTAAAAATTCTGGAGAAGGTAAAATAATCAAGACTGGCTTCCTTATTCATTTTCCCAAGCATCTAAATCAGTGGTGGGTTGCTACTAGTTCACCCTGGATCGGGCGAACTGGTAGCGGCGGTAGCGGCGGGAGGCTCCACCCACCTGCCCGGACATCTCTGCACATGTGCAGAAGTTTCTGTGCATGCGCAGAAGTGTCGTGTGTGTGCGCGAATGCCCACAAGCAAACAGGTAGCAACGGGATTTGAAACCCACTACTGATCCAAATGTTCTTAATGACAATGACCTGAAATTATGTAGCAACAGAGGAATTGTGCCTCAGTAAAGGAAAACCAGTGCAAATACCACACGCAGTAAAAACTGTCTAATTACTGTTCAGTAAGAAAAATATTCAGATTTTGAAAATAGAAATGTAAATAGTTCTCCAAGGAGCTGAGGGGGATGAAACGCTGGAGAAGACGCCTAGAGAGTTTGTGGAGGTCCAGTCGTTTAGAGGCTGATCGGACACAAGTGAGGTCCTACACTAGGACCTACCTTGTGGCACTGAGGAATGCGAGACGTTGTTACGTCTCGTCCCTCATTGCGTCGGCAGATAACTGCCCGGCCGCCCTGTTCCGGGTGACTCGTTCCCTCCTTCACCAGGGGGAGCGAGATGACCCATTGCAGGGACGTGCCGAGGAGTTTAACGGTTATCTATACGATAAAATCGTTCAGCTTCGCGACGGTCTGGACCAAAATTGCGGGGATCCGGGTGGGGCGTCTGAGGGCGGTCTTGGTGACATTGTCTGGGATGAGTTTGACCCTGTGGCTCCCGAGGACATGGACAGGTTGCTGTGTAGGTTGAATGCCACCACGTGTTTACTGGATCCGTGCCCCTCCTGGTTGGTACTGGCCACTCAGGAGGTGACACGAGGCTGGCTCCAGGCGATTACGAGCGCTTCTTTGTTGGAGGGAGTCTTTCCGGCCGCCTTGAAAGAGGCGGTGGTAAGGCCCCTCCTCAAGAAGCCTTCCCTGGGCTATTTTAGGTAATTATAGTCCGGTCTCCAACCTTCGCTTTGTGGCGAAGGTTGTTGAGAGTGTGGTGGCGTGTCAGTTTCCCCAGCACCTGGAGGAAACTGTCTATCTAGACCCGTTCCAGTCCGGTTTCCGGCCCGGATACAGCACTGAGACGGCTTTGGTTGCGTTGGTGGATGATCTCTGGAGGGCCAGGGATAGGGGGTGTTCCTCCACCCTGGTCCTATTAGACCTCTCAGCGGCTTTTGATACCATCGACCATGGTATCCTGCTGCACCGGTTGGAGGGATTGGGAGTGGGAGGCACCGTTTATCGGTGGTTCTCCTCCTATCTCTCCGACCGGTCGCAGACGGTGTTGACAGGAGGGCAGAGGTCGGCCCCGAGGCGCCTCACTTGTGGGGTCCCGCAGGGGTCGATTCTCTCGCCCCTCCTGTTCAACATCTATATGAAGCCGCTGGGTGAGATCATTAGTGGCTTCGGTGTGAGGTACCAGCTTTACGCTGATGATACTCAGCTGTACTTTTCACACGGGCCACCCCAACCGTCAGTGCTGTCCCAGTGTCTGGAAGCCGTACGGGTCTGGATGGGGAGAAACAGGCTCAAGCTCAATCCCTCCAAGACAGAGTGGCTGTGGATGCCGGCATCCCGGTACAGTCAGCTGAGTCCTCGGCTGACTGTCGGGGGCGAGTCATTGGCCCCGATGGAGAGGGTGCGCAACTTGGGCGTCCTCCTGGATGAACGGCTGTCTTTGGAAGATCATTTGACGGCCGTCTCCAGGAGAGCTTTTTACCAGGTTCACCTGGTTCGCCAGTTGCGCCCCTTTCTAGACCGGGATGCCCTATGCACGGTCACTCACGCTCTCGTGACGTCTCGTCTGGATTACTGCAATGCTCTCTACATGGGGCTCCCCTTGAAGGGCATCCGGAGGCTGCAGTTAGTTCAGAATGCAGCTGCGCGGGTGTTGTGTCTTGCCCGCCCTCAGAGCAGCCGGGGCCTTCTTACCTGCTCCCGAACACTGAGGAATGTATGCCTCCCGGTCCCAGTCCTGGCTCCATGCCCACACAAACTGCAGAAGAAGGAGAATCTCCCTGCCCCAGCCCTGACTCCATGCCCAGGCAAACGGAGCAGCTAGACCCCTCCCCCTCCTCCACAGCATGTGAGCCTGAGGAGGGTTTATTACCAACAGCTGATTGGTGTGACCCTCGCATCAGAAGATTGGATAGGCGGAGGCAACAGAGGGAAGGGAGGGGCAGGCCTTAATGAGTGCTGAGTCATGGAGCCACACCCCATGGCCTATATAAAGGATCTACTTTCTGGCAGTCTCTGAGTCAGGCAAAAGTCGAACTTATCTTGCTGAAGTCACTTACTGGTCTCCTGCCTGCTCTGAGGACTTTGCTAGGACTTTGGGCAGAGCTGCAGAGGCAAGCCTGATTCGGATTTCCCTGACCCAGCTGTCAGCGGAGGAGTGGAACACGACAGCGGGTGATAGAGGGAGCCCCTCGTGGCACCCGCGTGACACCTCTCCTGCGCAGACTGCACTGGCTGCCTGTGGCTTTCCGGGTGCGCTTCAAGGTGCTGGTAACTATCTTTAAAGCGCTCCATGGCATTGGGCCGGGCTATCTACGGGACCGCCTGCTGCTACCAAATACCTCTCACCGACCCGTGCGCTCTCACAGAGAGGGACTCCTCAGGGTGCCATCGGCTAGGCAGTGCCGTCTGGCGACACCCAGGGGAAGGGCCTTCTCTGTGGGGGCTCCCACCCTCTGGAACGAACTCCCCCCAGGACTTCATCAACTTCCGGACCTCCGAACCTTCCGCCGCGAGCTTAAAACACATCTATTCGTCTGCGCAGGGCTGGATTAGGTTTTTTAAATTTAGATTTTAAATGGGTTTTATTATATATATTGTTTTAATTATCGGGCTATATTTAATAAGTTTTTAACGGACATTTTATCTTGTATTTATATGTATTTTATTTGCCTGTGAACCGCCCTGAGTCCCTAGGGAGATAGGGCGGTATACAAATCTGAATAAACATAAACATAAACAAACATAAACAAATATGAAGAGACCAGGAATAAGTCAGTTTCCTTTAGCTTGTTTGATTAGTAGTACCGGCAAGGCTGTTCTCTCAACTTCTTTCACTGAAGCCCTTCTACTATTTCAGTATGTTTGGGTTTATTTTTCATCCTACCACGATTTTCTGTCTGAGTCTGCTACCCGTAGCAACTGAAATTGCTTCTGCTTTGTAGATGGTGCCAGCCCAGTTCCCTAAAATTGCCAGTTTAGCATCTTCTTCCACAAGAAGCCAATTGCTGAGTCTTGGCTGCGCCTCAAGTGTTAGCTTTCTGCTAAGAAAGTCAATCTATCTTAATTCAGAAGAGGTTGTTTGCCTTAAGGCGGCTTTGACCTTTTGAGCAATGAAGAGAGGTTGAAAGACAAGACTTTGAAAGGGAGGATGTAAGTTAGCACTCTGGGTAGCCCCGGCATGTCACTTGTTAGAATTAATTTTCTGAAAAGGTCTTTCACTGGTATTGGAGTTATAAATCATGCATTGCAATAATAACTTCAGATAAGCACCACTAACTAAAAACAACAGATATTTAAATTACTGTAAATGCACGTGCTTAGAAAGTAGGGGATTCTTAAGGATCACGATCCAACCACAAGGAAGAGGAGTGGGGACAATGTCAAAAATTATAACAGGCTCCTTTTAATTTACTCAATATAATATAGCACTATATTTTACAAAAAAACAATAATAGCTCACCAACTTGGTAACTGCCAATATTTTCATCAAGGCTCAAATACTTTTTTTTTTTTGCAACACAATTACGATAAAAACCAATTCTTTATACAAGCTTTAAGTAGCCAAAGGCAGCAAAAGGTATCTCTGGAAACCAGAAAGAAAACCTGGCTGCTGAATTCTAGCCATGCAATCAGCAGATGTCCTGGATGTGCCACCAAGTGATGTCAGAGGCCACATACAGCCATCCCGGACATTTTCACTTGCTCATTCAAGTAAAATTAATTATTGTGCTCTTTGTTTGCCTTTCATCCTGTTTCTTTAATGTGGGAGCTGGCTAGGGATGCAGCAGCCTCTTGACCTGCTTTTGCTTCTCATCTAAAGCTGCAGCGAGAAGATGTCACAGTGGCCATGACCTTGCTCCTTTGTCCCTCTCTCTGCATCCTTCAGGTGGAGGAGAGGTCAGGTATTGGGGGAGGTGGGCATGATTTGCAAGCCTACTGCAGAGAAAGGGGGAGGGGGAAGGTGCCTCTGCCTGGGATTTCAGCCCTTTTGCATTGCAGTATTGTTCTCAGGTTCTCTTCATTTATTTATTTATTTATTAAATTTTTATACCGCCCTTCTCCCGAAGGACTCAGGAGTTCACAGCCGAATAAAATAACAATGAATAAATACAGAATAAAATCAATAATTAAAAAACTTATTAAATATGGCCCCAAATTAAAATGCATTTAGAACAATAAAACCCACTTTAAAATTTAAAACCGAATAATAAAAACTTCTAAAAATTCTATGCCAGTCCTGCGCGAATAAATAAATATGTCTTCAGCTCGCGGCAGAAGGTCTGAAGGTCGGGAAGTTGACGAAGTCCTGGGGGAAGTTTGTTCCAGAGGGTGGGAGCCCCCACAGAGAAGGCCCTTCCCCTGGGGGCCGCCAGCCGACATTGCTTGGCTGACGGTACCCTGAGGAGTCCCTCTCTGTGAGAGCGCATGGGTCGGTGGGAGGCAAACGGTGGCAGTAGGCGGACCCATAAGTAACCCGGTCAGTTCTAGTCTTGCAGAATAGAATTATTTATTGGCCAAGTGTGATTGGACACACAAGGAATTTGTCTTTGTTGCATGTGCTCTCAGTGTACATAAAAAGACAAGATACATTCATCAAGAATCACAGGGCACAACACCCAGTGACGGTCATACGGTGCAACAAGCAATCAAATCATACTAGGAGACAACCAATATCAATATAAATCGCAAGGATACAAGCAACAAAGTTATGACTGCAGTCTTGGTGACATTTTATGGGATGAGTTTGACCCTGTGGCTCCCGAGGACATGGACAGGTTGTTGGGTAGGTTGAATGCCACCACGTGTTTGCTGGACCCGTGCCCCTCCTGGTTGGTGCTGGCCACTCAGGAGGTAACACGAGGCTGGCTCCAGGCAATTACAAGCGCTTCCTTGGTGGAGGGAGTCTTCCCGGCCGCCTTGAAAGAGGCGGTGGTGAGACCCCTCCTCAAGAAGCCTTCCCTGGACCCGGCTGTTTTAGGTAATTATCGTCCGGTCTCAACCTTCGCCGGCGAAGGTTGTAGAAATATGGTGGCATATCAGTTTCCCCTGCACCTGGATGAAACTGTCTATCTAGACCCGTTCCAGTCCGGCTTCCGGCCCGGTTACAGCACTGAGACGGCTTTGGTCGCGTTGGTGGATGATCTCTGGAGGGCCAGGGATAGGGGATGTTCCTCTGCCCTGGTCCTGTTAGACCTCTCAGCGGCTTTTGATACCATCGACCATGGTATCCTGCTGCGCCGATTGGGGGGATTGGGAGTGGGAGGCACCGTTTATCGGTGGTTCTCCTCCTATCTCTCCGATCGGTCGCAGACGGTGTTGACGGGGGGGCAGAGGTCGGCTCCGCGGCGCCTCACTTGTGGGGTGCCGCAGGGGTCGATCCTCTCGCCCCTTTTGTTCAACATCTATATGAAGCCGCTGGGTGAGATCATCAGTGGCTTCGGTGTGAGGTACCAGCTGTACGCTGATGACACCCAGCTGTACTTTTCCACACCGGGCCACCCCAACGAAGCTATCGAAGTGTTGTCCCGGTGCTTGGAGGCCGTCGGGTCTGGATGGGGAGAAACAGGCTCAAGCTCAATCCTCCAAGACAGAGTGGCTGTGGATGCGGCATCCCGGTACAGTCAGCTGAGTCCTCGGCTGACTGTTGGGGCGAGTCATTGGCCCCGATGGAAGGGTGCGCAACTTGGGCGTCCTCCTGGATGAGCGGCTGTCTTTGGAAGATCATTTGACGGCCGTCTCCAGGAGAGCTTTTACCAGGTTCGCCTGGTGCGCCAGTTGCGCCTTTCTAGACCGGGATGCCCTATGCACGGTCACTCACGCCTCGTGACGTCTCGCCTGGATTACTGCAATGCTCTCTACATGGGGCTCCCTTGAAGGGCATCCGGAGGCTGCAGTTAGTTCAGAATGCGGCTGCGCGGGTTATAGAGGAGCCCTCGTGGCTCCCGTGATGACACCTATCCTGCGCAGACTGCACTGGCTACCTGTGGCCTTCGGGTGCGCTTCAAGGTGTTGGTAACCACCTTTAAAGCGCTCCATGGCATAGGGCCGGGTTATCTGGGACCGCCTACTGCTACCGAATACCTCTCACCGACCTGTGCGCTCTCACAGAGAGGGACTCCTCAGGGTGCCGTCAGCTAGACAGTGTCGTCTGGCGACGCCCAGGGGAAGGGCCTTCTCTGTGGGGGCTCCCACCCTCTGGAACGAACTCCCCCCAGGACTCCGTCAACTTCCGGACCTCCGAACCTTCCGTCGCGAGCTTAAGACGCATTTATTCATCTGTGCAGGACTGGCTTAGATTTTAGATTTTAAATTTAGATTTTAAATTTATAGATTTTTAAATTTACAGGGGTTTAAATTTGGTTTTAAGATTTATATTTATATTTTTAATATTTGGCATTAGAATAAGTTTTTTAATAGTTATTTTAATTGTATATAAATGTTTTATGTGCCTGTGAACTGCCCTGAGTCCTTCGGGAGATAGGGCGGTATACAAATTTGAATAAATAAAAATAAATAAAATAAATAAAATAAATGCAGCCACAAGTGGGAGGAGATGGGCAACAGGAACAATGAGAAGACCAATAGCAATAGTAATGCAGCCTAATGCAAATAGTTTGACAGTGTTGAGGGAATTATTTGTTTAGCAGAGTGATGGCGTTCAGGGGAAAAACTCTTCTTTTCTACAGAGGTATCTGTATTATACAGAGGTATTGTACAGAGCAAACAGCTTTTGGTCCTCTTAGCAGCTCTCCACACAAGGGTGTTCCATCACGGGTCCAACTCCAATGGCAATACTAACCCAGATCCTTTGTTGTGGCCAAAGTAGAAAGCCAAGAAAGTAAAGGTAGTCCTTGACTTACGACCACAATTGAGCCCAACATTTCTGTTGCTAAGCTGTTGTGCCTTTTGTTCCATTTTACGACCATTCTTGCCACCGTTGTTAAGTAAAACAAGTGTTTCACTTAAGTAACAGTCAGTAACACGGTTAAATGAATCTGGCTTCCCTATTGACTTCCTTTGTCAGAAGGAGAATCACAGACTCCGGGACACTGCACCCGTCATAAATATGAGTCAGTTGTCAAGCATCCAAATTTTGATCATATGATAATGAGGGTGCGTAAGTGTGAAAAACGGGCATAAGTCACATTTCTAAATGCCATTGTAACTTTGGTCAACAAATGAACTGTTGTAAGGACTACCTGTACTTTTATTTTGCAATAAAGTTGCATATCATATTCTCTTTTGACTTAATAGTGTATCAATATATATAAAGGTTTCAGGGTTGCATCCCTCAGACTAATGAACAAAACCTCCCATGGCCCCTGTTATAATTTGAATTTAAGACCTCAGGGCTGAGCACTGTCCGTCATGATATTGCTTGCTTCTGGGTATCTAATTAAACCATCTGCACATCTAATATATTTGAATTAATCATGTGAATCAGATGTTGCTAAACTCACTGAACATTAACCCATCAGTGAATTGGCTTACTCTTAATCCGATACAGTACTGAAATAATGGCTTTGTATGCATGCTAATAGAATTATTGTTAACATATGTCTTACTAGGAAGCAAGTATAATGGCATTTGTATAGATGCCAAAATAACATGACTTTCTAACCTTCTTTATAGAGGAACCACTTCTCTGTTTTATCCTAGGTTTTAAATCTGGATAGGCAAATCTATGCAAGAGAAATTATGGGATAATTTTTTTAAAAAGCACATAAATAGAGTACTTCACAATTTTGAGCAACACTAGTAGGCCAACCACCCTATCATTAGCAGATTACAGGATTACAGTGCAATGTGACATACCAAAATTCACACGGTTCTGATTTTACTATAATCTAGCATTTCTTATGATGGAAGAGTAAACAGAGGCACACCCTACTAATCTTACAATATACATTACTTAGCACTGGGGATACTACTGATGCTACCGATCTTTTCAAAATATTGTATGAGTAAGGATAGAGGAAACTGCCATCAAATCTTTCTTTTAGATTTGATTTTTCAAATTCTTAAGAAGTTTATGGGAAGAAATTTGTCAATTCTGATAAATTTAAAAAAACCCTTTCTTTTGATCAAATTTAGTAAATGCCTCTATTCCCATAAGTATTTCTATCAGCTTGCCATATAACTGTTAGAGATAAAGAATTTGACAGGAACTTGGTTGAACAAACAGGGAAATCAAATCCAAAATTTAAGAGCTTCACATTCAGTTCTGCTTCTTTCAATGTTCTTTTCATCATACCTAAAATTTAATTTTTATATGAAAAATATCTTTCAAACAAAATTTTCATGGATCCTTATTACTGAATACTGTTGAAATTCTACAATTTGGTCAAACAGTACTGATACACAAATTTATACAAACTTATTTTTAATCAGGCAAGTTGAAGAAGTAATTAAATTAAAATGGAATTATCAGAAACCTCATATTGTAATGGATCTGGTTGTTTTCATGTTTTTTTAATAAAATAAAAATAGACATCGGGCCTATAAACAGTTATTTATTTTGCATACAGAATATTAAGTATCAATGTTGGGAGCATATATAGCATACAAAATATGCATTGTATTTCTGCACATTAGACCATAAGAAAGGCTGACCGCCAAAGAATTGAGGCCTTTGAACTCTGGTGCTGGAGAAGACTCCTGCGAGTCCCTTGGACTGCAAGGCGATCAAACCATCAGTCCTAGAGGAGATCAACCCTGACTGCCCTTTAGAAGGACATATCCTGAAGATGAAACTGAAATACTTTGGCCACCTAATGAGAAGGAAGGACTCACTGGAGAAGAGCCTAATGCTGGGAAAGATTGAGGGCAAAAGAAGAAGGGGATGACAGAGAACGAAGTGGCTGGATGGAGTCACTGAAGCAGTAGGCATGAGTTTAAATGGACTCCAGAGGATGGTAGAGGACAGGAAGGCCTGGAGGAACATTGTCCATGAGGTCGCGATGGGTCAGACATGACTTCACAACTAAAAACAACAATTTCTGCACAACAACTGTTCTTGTTCTTTCCACTTGCCTTTTTTGTACAACATACTTGGTGCTCTTCTTTGTCACCTCCAGAAATCATTCTTTGGAGAATAAAAGCAAGACTGATTTAACATCTAATTGGCTTGTAATTCAACCTTTACAAAAATATAGCAAAATTGCATCCACATTAAATATTCATCTCAGACTAGAGCTTAAACCAATGAGTAAATTATAGAACTTATGAATAGGTAAGTTATACCCAAGTATTCACATTCAGAAATGGGCATGGCCCCAGTTGCCACAACACATCCAATTGATGAACCAAGCAACTGTGAGTGGAGGGTTCAAGTGGGGTTGATGAACGTCACTGTTGCTGCTCACCAAAACATTTGGCAAGAAATAGTTAATGACTGACGGATTGTTTTAAAATTAGTGCCTTACAGGCAGGGGTGCTATTCAGCAGGTTCTGACAGGTAGCGGAAATTTTGAGTAGTTTGGAGAACCAGCAAATACCACCTCTGACTGGCCCCAGAGTAGGGTGGGAATGGAGATTTTGCAATATCCTTTCCCTGCCACGCCCACCAAGCCACGCCCACAGAACCGGTAGATGAGGTCACATCATCATCATCATCATGGTTCCAACTTGACTTTTTTTTTTAACCATACTCAGAAGACATCCCTGGTATGAAGCAATTTTAAAACTGCAATGACCAAAGCCCATGGCACCACTTGTGTATATCCAGTCATAAAGCAGCTTTCATAGATTTTACATCTGATAATTCAAAACTGAGAATTAAAAATCCATCAATTTTTTGATCTGTTTTTTATATCTACGAAAGTATCCAGTTTAGTGGGCTTTTTTTGGGGGGTAGGTGGGGGTAAGCCTATGGAATTTGTTTAATTACCTAGGGAGTATTTGGGCTTGTAAATTCTGAAGAATGGATAAGGTTCTGCAACCTGTATTTTAGATCTATATCTCTCCTGATTAGTTAAGGCCTTTTAGGAGATAAGATGTAATTGGACATAAGCAATAGTGAATACTTCCTTTAGGCAAGGTTGTTGAGAAGGTGGTAGATTTAGAGGAAATGGATTATCTAGTCCCTCAGGCTTCAGGCTGGCTTGTAATACTGAAATTGCATTGGGGATGACCTCTGATTGGATCAGGATGGGGGAGATCTATCTCTCCAAGCCTTTACAGATCTTTTGGTGACATTCAATATCTTTGATCAAAGTATACTTCTGGACCAGCTGAGGGAACTGGGAGTGGGGCATGATGTTGCAGTTGTTCTCTTCCTTCCCCTGAGGCTGGTTCCAGATAGAGAAGTCAAGTCCTAGGATTCTGTTTTGCCTCAGGGCTCAACTCCCATCCCATTCCTATTTGACCTTTGTCAGCATGAGATTATATAGCTTTGCCCCACACTGTTCAAATCATGTCATTTAGGTTTCCTCCCCACTGCAGGGAGACTAAGTGTCTGAATGGGGAAGAACAGGTTGTAACTCACTGGACCCCCTGGATATAAAGATCTGGGTGGTATAGGACTCCCTCCAGACTTAGCTGATGTACAATCTATGGGTCCTCATGGATTCCTGGTTCCTGCTGGTCATCTAGTGGAACCCAAGAGGCCTGCATTCTGGTCTGACATACACACAGGTTTGAACTTCAACCAAAGACATCTTTTCCCAGGATCATGATGCAAGGCATTCATTCCTTAAAGAATAAAATGTTCTAAATCCTTTGAAAAGCCCCTTGTATGTTAAACATTGGTAGGCTCTTATGTATCATAATTGTGTGGATAATTGCCAACATATTAGCCATCGTTCACTCTGTTACGGTGCTATATAAAAGCAGTTGATGGTATATCCTTACATCTTATCCTCTAATTTTAAGAGCATGGAATTTTGAAAGATACTGCAGTGCTAAGTCAAATGCAGAGAGGTGTTTTTTTAAAAAAAACAATGTGTGCCTACAAGTCAATTTTTGATTCCTAGTGACTGCTTGGAGTAATATCTGCCGTTTTCCTGGCAAGGTTTTTCAGAAATGGTTTGTCATTGTTTTTCTCCCTAGTGCTGAGAGAGAGTGACTGACCCAAGGTTTCCCAGCTAGATTCGTGTCCAAAGTAGGACTAGTACAGCCTCCCAGTTTCTACCCTGATGCCCTAATCACAATACCAGGCTCTCATAATTTTGATCAGTTCTCAATTCTAGACCGCTCTAGACCTCAAAGCAGCAAAGATAACATCTCCTTTTCCAATTTTCCCCAATTCTACCACCCTGTAAATTAGGTTGGGATGAAGAGACATCATCTGCTCAAAGCACTTGATGAACTTTCTAGGCTGAGGATGCACTATATCCTGGAAATTTAAGAAATCCAGCACTACACCATATTGGCTTCCAATATAAAGAGAGTTTGTCAAAATGGGGGGAGAGTCTAAAAATTGTGTTGGGAAACCCAGCAGGAGGGGGAAAAGGTGCCACAATTTGGTCTTATGAGTTTCAGTTAAAGCAAATATATAATGGTAGACAACAACATAGGTCATTTTTCTCACAGAATGTAGAGGGTTCACTTATAACAACTCTGTCTTTTCTGATTCTGAATATTGTTACCTTGAGTCTCAAGGTTTGATCTTCAGAACATGAGGATATATTTAGCAAATTGTATCTTTTTTGAAGAAGTAATTCAAGTAGCTTATTTACTGTTTCTTAATTTAGTGCTGTTTGAAGAATCACTATAAGCTACTGTATAAACCCAACTCTTGTATAGGAAATCCCAGTGAGTTATGGAACAGCTTAGGTGTTATTCCAGGTTTAAGTCATTCCATAATGCTGACTGCCAAGAGTAATTAGTCCTGTATATATTTCCTAAGAAGAAAATATTCCTACTTGTCTACTGGGAGAAACAGAGCAGTCTTCTTAATCATTAGGCATAAAACTTAAAAACAGGATTTAGAGTTCAGCAAAGAGTTCCAGCATAGATACAGGCATTATTCTGGCATGTTAACTCTTTCAATAGAGTTTTATTTTTCTTTCCTTTTTTGCCAATGGATGATAACAAGAAACATCCTTGAGGAAATATAACCAGTTACACTTTTTTCTTCTGTTTCTTCTCACATGTGTGGCTGTATGAGTGAATTGGGTTTATTGTTTCGTTAGCTTCCACTCCATAATGGTAGAGGCCCTGGCTTACGTCAAGTGCCTGATCTTCGGACCTTTCGTCGTGAGCTAAAAACATATTTATTCATTCAAGCAGGACTGGCATAAATAGTTGATTTTAAATTGGGGTTTTAGTAATATTTTAAATTTTAAATTTTTTAAATTATCGGCCGTTTAGTAATAGTTCATTTTAAATTCTTTTAATTGTATATATTCTGTATTTTATTTTTGGCTGTATTTTATATTTGGCTGAGTCCTTCGGGAGAAGGGCGGTATAAAAATTTAATAAAATAAATAAATAAAATAAATAATATTTTCATACAATCCTGGTTTCAGAAAACTCAATATTAAAGTGGTGTTAGTCAATCACAGATACACTATTATGTAAAATGATTTTAGGCTGCAGAAGCTGGGGAACAATCCATGAGAATGAAGTACTGGGGTTTTTACTATGCTTGTTTGAATAGTAGAATTCACCGTTATAATATTGCTGGCACTGAAGTAACATTCAGTGGTCAATTGCCTTGTGAACAGGGAACAGGATGCATCCAAAATGTCCCCTTTAGCCTTCATTTCAAATAGCAAAAAATCTTGGGCCAATCCTACCTTTCAAGATAACACAAGGCTATATAAGTAAAGGTTCCCCCGCACATGTGTGCTAGTCATTTCTGGCTCTAGGAGTGGTGCTCATCTCCGTTTCAAAGCCAAAGAGCCAGTGCTGTCTGACGACGTCTCCATTATCATGTCGCCAGCACAACTGAACGCCGAAAGTACATGGAAGGTGCCTTCCCACCAAAGGTGGTCCCTATTTTTCTACTTGCATTTTTTTATGTGTTTTCAAACTGCTGGGTTGGCAGAAGCTGGGAAAAGTAACGGGAGAACACTCCATTATGCGGCGCTAGTGATTTGAGCCACTGAACTGCAGACCTGCTGATCGACAGGCTCAGCATCTTAGCCACTGAGTCCCCACAAGGCTATATAGTTAGCATTAAAAAAAAATTGCAAAGACCACCAATCCAGAGTATATTTATGGCACAGGAGAAGGGGAAAGTGTAGCCCCTTTTCCTTAATATTTTCTTTTCTATTTTTTAATGAAAACCATCCCTAAAAGCGGCTGTGACTAAGGAAGGGAAAACACTAGGAGGCCATATACTATATTAGTCTGCCTCCTGGTCTAATAGATTTAGACGGTATATTTTTGAAAGGGAAAACTATCTGTATGGCAAAGGTCTAAATCTATTCCTCAGTCTGGATTCAGATCTGTCCTCCTACCAGCATTTTTTTAAAAAATGAAATTATAGAAATACCGTAACCTATTTCTTAACACTGTATACTTCAAATCCTATGTCTGTGTTACTTGAAAAGTGTTTCATTCTTATGCCTGTTTTATTTTAGAAAACTTTCTCTTTCTATGGAATCATTCCAGTTCTCAGTTCAGAACAGTGTTTAAATCTAGACAAAAAGACCTCTTAGCTTCAAAGTCTGAAACTTCACATGGGCAGAGATTATCAGTCTGCCCTCAATTTGCTTGTTCCTCCATCCTCCATTCTTTTAAGAAAACACCACTTGAATGAAAATGCCTCACTTTGAATTATCCACTCTAAGATACAATTTAGGGATGTGAAGGTCCATAGGGAAAAATACAAATAGATAAATTTGGCGGGGTGGGGTGGGAGAATCCCTTACATATTTCTGTTTTCCTCTGTCAGGCCCTATATTCAAAGTGCAGAAGCATTCTATACTCTCTTAAAAAACTATTTTTTTTCCTTGTATAATCAGGCAGATCTAATTTACAAATAAGTCATCATAGTAATATCTTGCCATACTGTAGTGGGAAAAGCAGTGGAAGGAGAATGTGAGTGTGGATTTGGGTCTCACTCTGAACAGCATTCAAAGTCAAGCTATTATGTACATAGTCCAAGTAACAAATGGTAAAAAATCCAATTTGGAGATAAACTCCATGTTTATCAATGCTTATTTCACTTTTTGTACCAGAAATTAAATTAAAAGTGTACTGATCTATGTTATCTTCCTTTCCTTGATGCACTAGCTATATATTGGTTAGTTTACAGTTTAGTTAAACTTAATTTAATACTATTTACAAAAATTCTATTTGAATGCTACACTATGTACAAGAACAAAGAGAATATGATTGTCTTTTCACTTCTGATTCACATTTAATATTAATACACACACATACACTCACACTGACATACATAAATACCCATGAGGTCATTGCGCAAAAGATTAACGTGGAAAACTGAATGCATGGAGGACAGTTTAAAGGAATTGTTGCTTGATTTTGAATTTTCTTTCAGTTAAATTGAAATTAGAAAGAAATACTGTATAATTTTCATTGCTGATAGCATAGGCAATTAAGGACATATACTGGGGTTATCTGCCATTCTTCAAGAATGGAGAATGTCCTTTGGAATACTATATATGAAAATCTATGTATAGGCAAAAACATTGTCAATGGCAGGCTGCTGCATAGTTATTGGGAATGTAAACAATTGTTGCAAGTAAATGAATAACTACTACATATTTTCTAGCATTTTGCAAAGTGTGTGTGTGTTAAAAAAGACTACAGTGATTGACTTTTGGTGAAAAATCCTCATTGCATCAGATAAAATAAGCTTGGTTTGATGTCAGTGATTAGAATCCACACACAATTCCAAGTGATGTACTGGACATCTTGCTAGACTCTAAGTTGTCTTGTAAAAACAGTTAATTTTGTTACACCAGCTAGAGACAAGGATTTAAACCATTTATATAAATATGGATATGAATTATTTTTCTCACATTAGACTCTTTTAAATATGAAGACGGCCCATTAAATGTGAAAATGGACTTTAAAAAAAAACTATGTTTTCATTATCTTCTCTTGTATTTTTCTACCATACATCAGCAAAGGAGCACCTGAAATTGTAATCCCCTGACAGGCTGTCTGTCTGTAAAGTTATCCTGACACCTTAGTTGCCACTGAAATATTAGCTTGTGTGGGAATCCAGTCAGTTATGTTTATGACGGTTGCCTATGGCATTTATGGTAAATAATTAACAGGGAAAGTCCTCAATTTCATTGGGGATGAATCCTCCAGGCATATTAGCTTGAATCATATAAGTAGACTCTCCCACAAACAACAGAACTAAAAGCATGATTCATTTTATTACTAGTAAATATGCACAACTGAGTCTTCTGGCTCTTTTTGAGTTGTTTTATAATACTGTAGTGTTGATATTCAGGCAAATGGAATTGTAGATGATCAATGCTCTTGCAACCTGCTGGTTTCCTTTATCAGATTTGCAGCTATTTTCTTATGCAGACGTAATTCCACAGAACACAGCAATGAAGATAATAGCTTATTAAAATTAATGAGCTACTCTCCAAACACTTTGGCTACTACAGTTCAACTGTTTAGAGTGGTTCTGTCTTTGGAATACAGAACACCCATTACAAGGTAATTCTGCCGTTCAGGACGTGCATCTCAGCAAAGAATTAGAACATAGATTTGAATGATAATGAAACACACAGCTTTTCAGAGTTGTCACTGAAGTCATAAACTATACATTAAGAATATAACAAAGCTGTAATATACCCTTTGCTAATGAAGGAGAGAAGGAAAATAAATACAAGTGGGCACATAATCAAATAAACCCTTGCATCTTTCCTGAAGCATGATGCTTGGTGAATATATGCCACCTTCATAGCTCAGATGCATTTATTAAATCAGTACAATGAATAGATGACATTGTAAATGAACATTAAAAACTCCAGTTACCTCGTTCCAATCTACAATTCAGAATTCTTTCAGGAGTACTGACAGCTTATGTTTAAAACAAAAGTTAAAAAGGGATCATACCCAGCTTTGGTGTGATTAGAGCTCTGTGATGAACATTATTTTTTTAAAATATAAACAATGCTGTGCTTCAAGGGTTAGGTAGCCTAGACATTGGTATTTGAACATAAATATTTTTAACATTTACCGGTATATTTTACTGTGTTTATTAATCTGGGTGAAATGTTGATATATATTGCTAATCCATGTATGATATGCTAGAGGTTAAATAAATAAATAATATACAGCACACACATAGAGAGAAAAAGGGCAGAACTGATGTGCTGATGTGGCTGCCATCTTCACTCTCTTAGCCAGACCCCCTAAATACTCGCTTATCCTCATGCATTATCTGGTTTTCATCTTTTTTATATCGATGTTACTTCTTAAAAATATCACCATCAATAAAATCAAAAAGGTACTGATGCTAGAGCTTGATTCCTGTGTAGCCATTATTTCCTAGTTAAAATAACTGTTGTTTTCAAGTGCTTTCCAGTAGTTTTTTAAAAGCATCTACAGCCCTCATATCAAAATACATTCAGAAAGTACAAAACATGTTGATGCATTATAACACTTTAAAACTATTCACCACTTCAACTGTTAAAACTTATTTTAGTGTAATAAAATAACAGTTTTGTATTATTTGTATTGTTGTATTCGTTTTATCAGATGATACCAATTCATCGGTTGATTAAGAGACCAAGTTATAAGAACTTAAATTAGGAACCATCATATGACTTTTAATGGGTAAATAATGCTGTCTTTGTTTGTGTGATGTCCATACAGACCTACAAACTTCTCTGTGTAACATTTCCTTGAAAAGCTTCTTAATGTGTAATGATACAATTATACTTAACAGATTCTCACAAACACAAAAGCTTGAACTTGAACATTGCTTGCTTTAGTTAAAGTGCCAAATCAAGTTTTCAAAACTCTAGCATATTTTGTAGATTTGTTTATTCATCCAATATTGTGCATTGAATTTTTTGCCTATATCTCCATTCAAAACATTCCGAGCTTCCCCCAAAAGATTCCAATGTCTTCTATAGGGCATCTCTTTTCTTATAAATTAGAATTGTGAAATTAACAAGTACACGCTTACCAATTGTTCACAGCTTCTTTTGTAAAGAGTTTAAACACAGTCAACAATTCTTTTCACAAAAAGAATATGGAAATGATTAATTAAAACAATATGTGGCATCTCCTGTAGTCTTTACAGAAATAGTGCATCCCTTGTAAGAAGTAAACGATTCAGAAATATTCAGCATCTTATACACCCAACAAGTAGCTGTTAGGTAGAATGCCAAATCCAACATTCCACAGTCTGGAATAAAGCACTCTTGAAATAATTATGTAACCAGAACTTACATTATATAGAACATATGGAAACAAATTCTGTTTTGCAGTATCTCTGCAAACAACCAGAAGTAATCTATTAAAGTGATGATCATTAATAATTCTCTTTACTTATCACTCTTTTGCCTAATCCAAAGAATGCATCCTTATTATATACTTCTATAAAAATATTCTTATGTCCCAAAGATGCTTTTTTCAAGAGACAACTGGATTTTCTGGTTTTTCTTTGAAGACATTTCGCTTCTCATCCTAGAAGCTTCTTCAGCTCTGACTGGATGGTGGGAATGGAAGGATTTATACTCCTTGCTTTATAAACCCTTCCATTCCACCACCATCCAGTCAGAACTGAAGAAGTTTCTTGGATGAGAAGTGAAACGTCTTCAAAGAAAAAACAAAAAGTCCAGTTGCCTCTTGAAAAGAGCATCTTTGGGACCACATGACCTGGATGATTGAGAATCTCCACAGATATTCTTATGCTTCTTCCAGCAACACTTTGCTGATCTTGAGAATAGTAAGCAAGACCTTGAGAGATCATCACTAGGAGGTCCCAGAACTATAAATTAGATTGAGAAATTAAAAAATATTCCCAGAAATCACCAGTTGCAAATGATTTCTGTATTGCCCAAAACTCCACACACACACACACACACACATCCATGTCATGTTTAGGAATCAAGCACAACTGGTGTTTCTAAAGTATTCACAACATAGCAAAGAGTGCAACAAGTATTTGTGTTACAGTCTCATGTTTGAACTGTACTATCTTTACTGATCTCATTAATTCCTCAAACCATTCAGACATTTGTTTAGATTAAGGACAACTGATAACGAAGTAAGTGTATGGTTCCAATCTTCTGAGCAAGGATCTTAACAACTAAATTTATTCTTCTAAAAAAAGCCCTCATTGATCCAGATTTTAGATTCTCAAATTTTATTTTAGGAAGTTCACCTAAAGCTAGATACCAAATGCTATTGAACATTTTAAGTGCTCCACATTCATGATTTTGTGGCAACTTATTCCCTTTGGGCAAGATAAATCAGCATTATTATTCTTGGGAGATAGGAAATAATGGCTGATGACCACCTACCTTGTGAAGTCATACCTAAACTGAATCATGGCTAAAGCAACTTTAGAATATCTGTAATCCATTGCCTTCCATTGAGGACCTGTATACTGCACGAATCAAGAAGAGGGCCGTGAAAATATTTGCAGATCCCTCGCATCCTGGACATAAACTGTTTCAACTCCTACCCTCAAAACGACGCTATAGAGCACTGCACACCAGAACAACTAGACACAAGAACAGTTTTTTCCCGAAGGCCATCACTCTACTAAACAAATAATTCCCTCAACACTGTCAGACTATTTACTGAATCTGCACTACTATTAATCGTTTCATAGTTCCCATCACCAATCTCTTTCCACTTATGACTGTATGATTATAACTTGTTGCTGGCAATCCTTATGATTTATATTGATATATTGATCATCAATTGTGTTGTAAATGTTGTACCTTGATGAACGTATCTTTTCTTTTATGTACACTGAGAGCATATGCACCAAGACAAATTCCTTGTGTGTCCAATCACACTTGGCCAATAAAATTCTATTCTATTCTATTCTATTCTTCTAATCGTCACCAAGGGTAGTAATAAATGCAGTTGCTCTCCTGGCAACTTTTAGGCCTCTTTTTGGCCTTTAAAGTAAGGAGCAAAGCTACATCAACAGCCAGGATTTATTTTAAGATATTTACTGGATAGACTTTAGAGAAGCAGAATGCTGGTATTAATTATTGAAGATTTCCCCAGTGATTCTAAGCAGTGACAATTAGTGCAAAGTATACAGCTTAGAAAAATGATGAGCCAGCACTCTCCTCTTTTCATCCAAAGAATAGATATCTCTACAACATCCAAAAACAGTTTATATTTTCTAAGATAATAACTCAGTATTTTTCCACTTACACATAATTTACATTTTGAAAATCAAAAACCATGCAAAAACCACTCACTTTTCTTCCTTTTACAAACAACAATCTATTTTTTTCCCCAAATCTATAGTAGCTCTTATTGAAAAGTGTCACCATTAAAAAAATGCCAGGGCCAAATTTCATGTTTGGGGTGAGTCTATTTGCACGGTAAGTGGGAGGGGCAGATATGGCGGAAGGGGGGGATCGTATCGACATAGGGAGTCACGCGTTCGATGTTTACAGGCGATCGCGTGCCCCGATCCCCCTGACTTCTCCCGTTCCCCGGATGGTCAAGACCCTCAGAGCCTGGGCCTGCGTCTGATGTTATGCAACGCACGGTCCGTGGCCAATAAGGCCCCCCTAATACATGATCTGATTCAGGGGGGTGCCACGGATATTATAGGCGTTACGGAGACCTGGTTGGGCACTGAAGGGGGTGTGCCCCTGGTCGAGATGTGCCCACCGGGTTTCCGTGCATTCCATCAGCTGAGGGCCCAGGGTAGGGGTGGAGGGGTGGCGGTTGCTATTAAAGAGAGTCTAGAGCCGAGGGAGACCACTGTACCTCAGATTGCCGGGTGTGAATCCCTCTTTGTGAGGTGGGGTCATAGATGTCAGATGGGCTTGCTGGTCGCGTACCTGGCTCCTTGCTGCGTGACAGCTGCCCTGCCCGAGCCCCTGGAGGTGCTTGCCGGGGTGGCAGTGGAGACCCCCAGACTGTTAGTCATGGGGGACTTTAACTTGCCATCTGCCGGCTCGTCATCGACGGTAGCTCGGGAGTTCTTGGCCTCCATGACGGCCTTGGACCTGACTCAAGTAGTGGATGGCCCCACTCACATCGGGGGAGGCACACTGGACCTGATTTTTGTCTCTGGTCAGTGGTCGAGAGATCTGGACTTAAAGGAAATAGTCATTGAACCTTTGTCATGGTCAGATCACTCTCTCCTTCGCCTGGACTTTCTGACCGCTACCCAACACCGCAGGGAGACGGAACCATTACGATGGTACCGTCCCAGGCGCCTGATGGACCCAGAGAGGTTTCGGACGGAGCTTGGGCCACTTCCTGAGGGTCTGGCTCACGGCACGGCAGAGGAACTAGCTGCAGCCTGGGAACGGGCTGCGGCTGGGGCTTCAGACCGTGTCGTGCCTTTGCGACCTCTGACCCGGCGCAGATCCCACCCGGCTCCTTGTTCCTCCAAGGACCGGAGGGGAATGAACCGCCGGAGAAGACGCCTAGAGAGTTCCTGGAGGTCCAGCCGTTCAGAGGCTGATCGGACACTAGTTAGATCCTATACTAGGACCTACCTAGTGGCACTGAGGGAAGCGGCGTTCCTCGCCTCCTCCCTCATTGCGTCGACAGATAACCGCCCAGCTGCCCTGTTCGGGTGACCCGCTCCCTCCTTCACCAGGGGAGCGGGATGACCCGATGCAGGGCGTGCTGAGGAGTTTAACGGTTATCTATACGATAAAATCGTTCAGCTTAGGGACGGTCTGGACCAAAATTGTGGTGATTCAGACGGGGTATCTGAGGGCAGTCTTGGTGATGTTGTTTGGGATGAGTTTGACCCTGTGACTCCCGAGGACATGGACAGGTTGCTGGGTAGATTGAATGCCACCACGTGTTTACTGGACCCGTGCCCCTCCTGGCTGGTGCTGGCCACTCAGGAGGTGACACGAGGCTGGCTCCAGGGGATTACGAGTGCTTCCTTGTTGGAGGGAGTCTTTCCGGCCGCCTTGAAAGAGGCGGTGGTGAGGCCCCTCCTCAAGAAGCCTTCCCTGGACCCGGCTGTTTTAGGTAATTATCGTCCGGTCTCCAACCTTCGCTTCGCGGCGAAGGTTGTAGAGAGTATGGTGGCATATCAGTTTCCCCTGCACCTGGAGGAAACTGTCTATCTGGACCCGTTCCAGTCCGGCTTCCGAACCGGTTACAGCACTGAGACGGCTTTGGTCGCGTTGGTGGATGATCTCTGGAGGGCCAGGGATAGGGGTTATTCCTCTGCCCTGGTCCTATTAGACCTCTCAGCGGCTTTTGATACCATCGACCATGGTATCCTGCTGCGCCGGTTGGAGGGATTGGGAGTGGGAGGCACCGTTTATCGGTGGTTCTCCTCCTATCTCTCCGACCGGTCGCAGACGGTGTTGACGGGGGCAGAGGTCGACCCGAGGCGCCTCACTTGTGGGGTGCCGCAGGGCCGATTCTCTCGCCTTCTGTTCAACATCTATATGAAGCCGCTGGGTGAGATCATCAGTGGCTTCGTGTGAGGTACCAGCTGTACGCTGATGACACCCAGCTGTACTTTTCCACACCGGCCACCCCAATGAAGCTATCAAGTGCTGTCCCGGTGTTTGGAAGCCGACGGGTCTGGATGGGGAGAAACAGGCTCAAGCTCAATCCTCCAAGACGGAGTGGCTGTGGATGCCGGCATCCCGCACAGTCAGCTGAGTCCGCGGCTGACTGTCGGGAGCGAGTCATTGGCCCCGATGGAGAGGGTGCGCAATCTGGGCGTTCTCCTGGATGCACGGCTGTCTTTTGAAGATCATTTGACGGCCGCCTCCAGGAGAGCTTTCCACCAGGTTCGCCTGGTGCGCCAGTTGCGCCTTTCTAGACCGGGATGCCTTGTGCACAGTCACTCACGCCCTTGTGACGCCTCGCCTGACTACTGCAATGCTCTCTACATGGGGCTCCCTTGAAGGGCATCCGGAGGCTGCAGTTGGTCCAGAATGCAGCTGCGCGGGTGATAGAGGGAGCCCTCGTGGCTCCCGAGTGACACCTATCCTGCGAGGCTGCACTGGCTACCTGTGGCCTTCCGGTGCGCTTCAAGGTGTTGGTGAACGCCTTTAAAGCGCCCATGGCATAGGGCCGGGTTACTTACGGGACCGCCTGCTCCTACCGAATCCCCCTCACCGACCCGTGCGCTCCCACAGAGAGGGACTCCTCAGGGTGCCGCCGGCGCGACAGTGTCGCCTGGCGACACCCAGGGGAAGGGCCTTCTCTGTGGGGGCTCCCGCCCTCTGGAACGAACTCCCCCCAGGACTTCGTCAACTTCCGGACCTCCGAACCTTTCGCCGCGAGCTCAAAACTCACTTATTTATTTGCGCTGGACTGGGTTAGTTTTTATGGGTTTTTTAATGGGTTTTATTGATTGATGGGTTTTTAATGGGTTTTTTAATGGGTTTTATTATTTGCTAAATTTTAATTGCGGCCAAATTGAATAAGTTTTTTAGTGGTATTTTAATAGTATTTATTTTGTAATAGGACTGTTTATTTTATCTGGCTGTAAACCGCCCTGAGTCCTTCGGGAGAAGGGCGGTATAAAAATTTAAATAATAAATAAATAATAAATAAATAAATGTTGTGTGAAGTGCTATTTTCTAGTATTGTTGGTCTAAAGAGTCTCCTTAGGTCAGAGTATCTTTCTGGCTAATGTTATACCCAAGATCCAGATTATTTCTCTTCAGAAGATCTGGAACTAATAAAAGAGGCATCAGGTCACTTCTAGAAATTTTCTTAGAACCAGTCACTCAGGGTTCAGAGACCTCTTCTTCAGCAGAATCACTATCACACACTAGTGCGGTGGTGGTGAACCTTTTACTCACCGAGTCCTGAACAAGTATATGCTTCATGCATGTGCTATCTGCACTAATGCGTGGCTCCTCCCCATGCACTGCAAGCGCAACTGCACCATCTGCGCATGTGCATGGCTTTTGCACCCCCCCATGTGCTGCGGGCACAACTACACCATCTGCACATGCGTGCAACTTTCATGTGGCTCCCCATGCGCTGTGTGCGCAATTGCACCATCTGCGCATGTGCGCTGCACAATCGCACCATCTGCGCATGTGCTCTGTTTTCACGCATGCAAGGCACGCATATGAATGCCGTCTACACATGCACGCGCTGTGCACAGGTATTCTCACACGTGCGCACACCCAGGAGAGCTCTGAATACCAGCTGGATCCCCTGAATTGCATGCATGCGCACCGGAGGCCCCAACAACAGCTGTGGTGCACACACATGCGCAGCTGCAAATGAGATGGGCGACAGCTCGCGTGCCTGGAAAGATGGCTCAGCGTGCCATTTCGGGTATGCGTGCCAGAGGTTCACCATCACGGCACTAGTGGATATAGGTAGCAGATGATAAAATCTGGATTGGATGAAATGACTGACCATCTGAGTACTTTAATCTTCAAATCGGAAGCGCAGAATTTGTATGCCTTGAAACAAATCTTATTCCTGCTATGAGAAACTGAATCTACTTAACCATCCAGTATTGTTGTTACCTTTTCTCTGAAAGAATAAATTAATTTCTATTGAAAAATCAAGCTCCCTTTTTCCCAATTAAAGTAACACTTGCTCAGTTTCATTTTGCAAAGTTCCAATAATCAAGTGCACTCCACGGGCTCCATGTCTTGCATTTCATGTCCCTTGTTAACACAATAAATACATTCCTAAAACTAAATTAAATGCACATGTGGGCACAGGAAGTCAGAATTTATATATAAATAAATATATTTGATAGAATGGTCTAAAAAAGCATGTACCACTGTGAAATGAAACCCATCCTTTGCATGACAAATCAAAGCTTTGTATCCAATTCATGACTGTAACACAGTTACTTCATATTTTGAATCCTTATAAATATTTCTTTTCATACCTCCTTAACTTTTCATATAATAGAAGAATAAATTAATTTCTATTGAAAAATCAAGCTCCATTCAGTTTGTTCATTTAAAAAGAAATCTTTTTCTTTGGCTGTTCTCTAAATCAGCAACTCGGTTAGACAGACATTCCAGATGCTTTGAGCTGTGCACCTACAGCACACGTAGCAATGGGATAATGATACTTCTGTTTATTCACTGCTTTTATTCCTAATAAAGTGGACTGTAAAAAGAAAGGAGTGATATAAAAGTTTGTGTAGATAATAAAAATGTTAAAAATGATACATTTCCAATAGATAGTAAGTTTAATTTTGAAAAGTAGCTGGCATAAACTGACCTCAGGGGGGAAAAAAACCTAAGTCTTGGGGAGTTTCCAATTCAGGATCAATCATTTGTAGAGAATGAGGGTGAAAATACTGCATTTCATCCAGACTGGAATGTAGTGGAAGCAGATTAAAATAAGAGTTGTCAACTGTTGTGACCAGTGACCACTTAAAATGAATTTGTACAACCCCCAATAAAACTAATGATTTGATTGTGGCTAGGATTGGACAAAAATCAATCCACCTCTTATTTTAATACATCTTTCTGCATTAAATAAATCAATGATAAAAATGTGCAACTTTATAAAATAAAATTCCTGTTTCACTGGAAATAAGACAAAAAGTAACTTTTAAAGACATTTTTTTAAATGGGAAGGCTTACATTTGCATAATTCCTGACATCTGCTTTTGCTTTTGAATAGTCAGAAAGAAAAATTAGCTTCTCTTAAACTGTTGCAACTTGCAAAACACCGGCAAGGGTTGCTTTTGGAATTCTCTTCCCCTGCACAGCCTCAGTGAGAGAGTAACCACAGCCCATCTTTTCTTATCCAATCCAGTTTTTTGCCTCCTCCCAGCAACCTTTCCAACTATGCCTTCTGTTGCAATTCCCTCTGCATAGGGAGCACCAAATCACATGGTAATAGCTTTGCTGTCAAGCTTAATTTATCAGAGGCAGATTGTCAAATCCTGGACTGTCACTTCTAACTTCAAAACATACAACTTAAGAACAAGAAGTGAAACAATTGACTAAAGTTGATGGAGAAAGTCAAAAGATTAAATCTTTCAATAATATTTAACAGCTATTCAAAACCACAACAACAGGAACTCAACTAGAATGTGTACTGCAGGTAAAACAAGGTCAAATTATGTCCATTGCTGTTCAGCATGGCTAAACATGGCATCAAGAAAGCTGTTAGAGCAAAAAGGAGATTTCCTAGCTAAACAAGAATTTTTAAAAAGGGATGTAAGCTTGTTGGAAGGAAAGACAGAAAGGCAGAAGGAAAACAGAAAGAGAAACACGTCCTATATTTGTGCTTTCCATAGGCATCTGGTTGTCACTGTGAGACTAACAGACTCTTGTCTGATCCAGGAGGACTCTCCCATTTTTTTGATAGTGAAGGGCAGAAGCTGATCTGGGCTAAATTCAGTCTGTAGCGCTATTATTTTGTGAATGGGAATTGTCAACAGGCTGAGCTTTTTCTCACAGCCAATATATGTTGCCATATGCTGATGACAACACAGCCTTTAAATGGAAGACCCTTAGTCATTTCCTGCTTTAAAGTTACTTATCAACTTGCGTAATCAAAACACAACTGTAATTGACATAATGTATCAGCACCCTTGGTGAAACTGATGCAGTACAGCATTAGTGACACCAAGGTGAAACCAGACAGTACTCTGTTTCATTTTCACATTTTTCCTTACAATTTCCAGGAACATTTCTTTAATATTATCATTACAGTCCCAGAAACTTAGACAGAATGTAACATAGGGATGGGCGAGACAGTTGAAAGACTGACTGTGAGTCACCTAATAGACATGATACAGAGAGTTCCACAAGGTTCAGCTAGCTATCTACCTTATTTACTATCCGCATTAGAGCTGGTGGCAATACACCAGCAATATACCAATCAGAATCTTCTAGAGTGGGTAGCTCTAATAAATGCAAAATGACATAAAGAAATAAATATTATGAGGAAAAGACACTCAGAAAATTGCTATTATATTCTGAGCAGGGATGAGAGGAATCCCCATCTCCAAAGACTATATATTTAGGCTTTTATCCAGCTAAGATTATTTATGTTCAAGATTTAGTACATAGAGAATGTAAATGAGATGGCAACCTATGCCTATCCTGAATCACTTTGGATTGTAGGTTGAATATTCAATTAAAAAATAAAGGAAAAATAGTGTTGTCACCGCTCTTGTTATTTTCCAAAAGATCCCTCTGAAAAGAATTGTTTAGCTATAAGAATCTTCAGAGGCAGGAAGTGATGAGAGATTAAAGAGGACTCAATTGTATCAGAACCTTTAAACTAGCTTTCAAATATAATAGAAGATGCTGTCCAATTGCTGTAAGTAAGTGTCTTGCTGAAGTAAGACACAGCTGCCTGTCATCAGGCTTCTATACATGGAATTGAAAAGGAAATTTGTTCAGAAAATCTTGTGTTTCTTAAGAAAGCAAGATCTTCCTAAATCAAAAGAATGAATTAGCCTAACTGACTTAACCCCACTATTTGTTCAACAGGGCTTTCCCATGAATAACCTCGACTGAAGCAAAGCCTTTGGCATGCTGGTGAAAAATGTGTGACCCATCTTGGCTTAAAAAGAAATTAATATGAAGTGTGAAGAATACAAAAACCAAAAAAAAAAAATCACTTTGCAACTTGCTTTTAAAAGAAGCCAGCCTTTGCTACTGTAATATCATCCTCATTATTCCAATCATATTCTATGATGTACTGGTAGTCCTCAACTTACAACCATTTGTTTAGTGACCACTCACAATTACAACGGAACTGAAAAGAACTGACAAACAACTGGTCGTTGCACCTATGATTATCATAGTGTCACCATAGTCGTGTGATCAAAATTCAGGTGCTTGGCAACCAGCGTGTATTTATGATGGTTGCAGCATTCTGTGGTCACGAGATGGGCATTTGTGACCTTCCCATCCGTCTTACAACAAGCAAATTCAGTTCTCTTAATAACCATGTAGTTCACTTAACAACTACAGTGATTCATTTAACAACCTTGGCAAGAAAGATCATAAAATTGGGTGGCAACTCACTTAACAACTGCCTCACTTAGCAACAGAGATTCTATTCCCAATTGTGGCCATAAGTCAAGGCCTACCTGTGTAATTTACAATATTAATTAATTACATGCACTGTTTGAACTGACTGATTCTACATAGCATTTACTTTCCTTAGTTAACCTGGTCTTATTTTATTTTCACTCTCCATTAATTAGCACATCTCATTCCATTTTTGGGATTCTGGCCAGCAAATGCAAAGCATATACTAACTACATGGATTATCTTCAAAGACTTAAATATTCTACATAGTACAGTTTGGATGTCACCACAGTTTGAATAGTTTAACAGACAGCAGTTCTGTCTAAATTCATCAGAATTACCCAAACTTCTAAAGAGTTACTAAACTTTTAAGTGCATTCCTGTAGGAGATTGCAATTTCACTGTAAGTAGTATTTTTATAAACCTTTCAGGTCATTACTTATGGGGTCACTGAGGCTCTCCGAACTTGGTTGTTCTCTTGCAGACACTTCATTACCCATCTAGGTAACATCATCAGTGCTGGACCTCACCATTCAACCCTGAGGTGCCAATATTCTCTTCTATTGGTAGTTTGTTATTTTTTAAGCTCAACACAAAGCAGATCACTTAGAACAATATTATTTTGCTTCCTCCCCTCCCAGTCCTTACCATTTGCGTCTTTTGCACACCTGCACTATTTTAGCATCCCCAACCAAGAAGTGAAGTTCCTCGGAAACATAGGCTGGATACGGGATGACCCTAACCCACCCAGAAACTTCCCCAAGTGGTATGCTAAATCTGCAGCAGTAGCCCCCTATTCTCACAATAGCTTAGAGCAGGAGTCTCCAACCTTGGCAACTTTAAGCCTGGTGGACTTCAACTCCCAGAACCCCCCAGCCAGCAAAGCTGGCTGGGGTATTCTGGGAGTTGAAGTCCACCAGGCTTAAAATTGCCAAGGTTGGAGAGCCCTGGGTTAGAGCCAGATGTTAAAAACAGGAAAAACGCTAAAGTCTAGTCTCAGCTCAAGAAAATCCATGTTGCCCAAAGGGCAAGGCACTTGACCGGCCACTTGCTCCTTACCGTTGGCGTTCTTCCCGCAGATGAGATGCTCGTAGGGTTGCAGGACGCCCCAAAGCTCCGCGTCGTTGTTGATCACCGCCTCGAGAACTTCGGAGGAGACCTCATTCCCCGCCCCGTCTCCGTCTGGGTTCTGGCTGGCCAGGACGCGGCCCTTGATCTCCTCCACCAGGTTCTCCATGCAAGAGGCAAGAGCGATGGCCGCGTACTCGTGGATCCGAACCGAGATTCGGGTGTCCACCATCCACCTGAAAAAGCGGCCGACGGAGAAGGTGAGGCCACAGCGGGCCGATTTGCCTTTCCTCAAGCCGTCCCCGGCGCTCATGCTGTACAGCGAAAGCGCTTTGACGGTGGCCAGGACGCAACTCTCCGACAGGGACCAACTCTGGATCAGCTTGATGGCGCTCTGGATCTCGAAGCGGGTGCACTTGGCGTGCATCACGCTCAGGCGTTGCGCCTCCCGGGAGATCCGGATCAGCGGCCTCCGGAGGAGCATCGACAGCCTCCTCGAGGCTTCGGGGCTGAAGCCTCCTCCTCCTCCTCCTCCCTTGGTCCCCTCTTTCCCCTTCCGCAGGATCTTCTCCACATCTTCCTCGCTCCAAGGGAATTCCTCGAGGTCGGGCAGTTTGGCGCATTTGGCGAAGAGGTCGGCAACTTCGGGATCCTCCGGCAGGACGGTGTTGACGGTATCCCAGCTGTTGTTGCGGCTGTTCATGGAGCCCGAGTAGTACCACCAGTTGCCCCGGGGTTGAGACGAAGCCAAGGCTTGGCTGTTGGACTTGCAGGACGAGAGGCTGAGGGACCTGCAGGAGTCCCCTGCCCCATAACCGGAGTCCAAGGTTAGGTCTTCCAGGGTCTTCAAAGGCGAGCTGTATATCCCAGCCATAGGGGGGGAAAAAGTCGGCGGTCCCCCTCCTCCGAGGCACCCGCCGCTACCGAGTCCCGCGCGGTTGGCAAAAGGCGACCGAAGACGATCAGCGGGGCTTTAGACGCCGGGATGCGAGTCCGGTTGGGGCTGGAGCTCCCGCGGTGCCGTCAGGTTTTCACGCGTGCCAGCTGTCTCCATTCCACGGGCCGAGTGAGATCATTTCTTTTCCGCCTTGGAGAAGACGGGGTGGAAAATCTCGGGCCAGCGGCAGAAGGAGATGCGGAGGACCCAGCAGGGCTCTGAGGAGGCAATGCCTACCGCCTAATCGGAGCAGGGAAAGAGTCCTCGAACGGCGGAAGGCGAACAAGCCTTTCGCCGGCAACGATCCAGAATCAAATTCGGACTCATCCAGAAGGGGAGAGAGAGAGAGAGGAGAGGAAACCCAAAGCAACCCAAGAACGGTGGTGGTGGCGGCGGCGGCTGCTGTCTGCCGGTGTTTCTCCCCCTCCGCGCCCCCCGAGAGACACTTTGCAGAAGCTTTGCGCGAACTTCTCCCTTCGCTGCTCTCTTCTGGCTCACTGAGCGGAGGCGACATGCAAATAACCCGTCGGGATGCCCGCCAATCAGGAGCTCCGGGAGAGCCCGGGGGCGGGGCCATCCGTTGAAATGCGAGCTTCTAGGGCAACCTCCAACCTGTACGTATCCTTTCAGGGCGGGCTGGATGGGCGGAACCAGGAAGGCGGGGCGGGGCCGGGCGGACTGGAAAGAAGTCAGAAGTCGCGAGAGGGAGGGGCAAGCTGGCCGAGCGGAGGTGACAGGAGATTGGAGCCATTGCGAGGGATTTTGGAGGAAAAAGAGCCGCGTGGGCACCATGAGCCGAGCCAGAAAAATAAAGGTAACCGCGCCGAGGGAGGCTTGAGATTTCCTAGGTCCGATCTCTGGCTTTTTGCAGATGCACGTCTAACCTTCCCGCCCGTGGGTGACTGCCAGCACTAACGGTGAACAGATGGCATCTGTTGTCTCTGCAAACTTTTAATGGGGATTTAATAAGCAGCAACACTCCCCCCACAAAAAAGAAAAGGGGGTGTCTCTGTGTGTTTTATAAGGATCCAACAAATCTTATATTGTGTTTTTGGAATATCTTCCATTATAAAGCCTATACTGCTTAAAATGCACATTTTGAATGGAAATGATTAATGCATTTCTCAAGACGATTTCAAAACACCTTTAGGTCTGTCTGCCTTTCCTGAGAACATTCTCACATAATGAAGGTGAAAACCGGTTGAGACCTTTGCTATTCCCTTCCTCCCTATGTAAATGAGATTCCCTTCCTCCCTATGTAAATGAGATTGGTAAGAAAATAAAACAAAATGAAATGTGCCTGTCAATATAGATTTTATAATTGTATTACAGAGGATCCTACAAATGTGTAAGTCTTCAACAATCTTGTAATACCCTCATAGTTTGGAAGGAGTACATTATAAAGCCCTAGTTTGGGGGCAAAGAAGGGAAAGTCTTCTCTGGGCGTAGAAAGACCCAATAAACATAGTAGTGCTTATGGCTCTGTTAGACTGCTCTGCAGTCCTCTTACATTCTTTTTACTTTTAATTTGAAAAAAAAAGGAATTAGTTACAGTGTAATAGGAGTAGTCTGAAATTGTGCCAATTTAAATTAAGGCAGATAATTTATGGCTTATCCTCTTCTCCTATTAAAGAAACAACATTGGGAAGAAATGAATAAAATAATCTCACGTAGGAGATTTGAGTAGGCTAAGGCAGTTGCGTTCAACAAAATTCTGCAAAGTTTGGTCTCTGGTTGTGAAAGTGCAGAAATAAGGAGACAGGTTTAGAAATTGTCTTTGACAAAATTATGTTAGTAGGAAACTTTTATAGCCTTTTGTGAAATTGACCAGCAGAAACCAAGCTTTCCAGTTCTAGCAAATAAAGCTGCAGTTGGTTTGACTTGTGCTCCAGATATATTTAAATAAGCATGTGTACGTCTAGACATGCCTACTTAATGGTTTTTTAAAAAGGGGGGGATTAACTACTGTTTGGGTTCATACGTGTTAAACTATGGCTTATTTTTAAACAAGATTCAATATGTTCCAATCAGGCAAAACTGCAGGCCAAAAGGAAACCACCCACAGTGTATGAATTCAGCCTACATTGAGTTCCTGAGTTTTAAAGGTTTTTGTAAAAGTGTCTTTTTAAGGTGGACTGGTCATTTCATTTCCCACTTTTAATAGAATAATAAGAGTTAGCAGTAGAGCCAAAGAACACTTTGTTATTTTGAGGTTTAAATAATTCTTTTGAGGACTTTACAGGGTTCTATTGAATTTACAATCTACAGTGCTAAAAAGAAACCTCTTTCAAAATGATTTTGTCTCCCATCAGATTGCATGAACTTTTACAAGTGAAGGCTTGCAGGTTAAAGTCTTCTTCCAGTTGAAACCATTAAGTAGGTGTGTCTGCGTATGAAGGCGTATTTAAGTAGATCTGCAGCACTAGTCAAATCAACTGCAGGTTTATTTAGTTACTACAGAGGTTGTCTGTCTTTTCTTAGCAGTAGTACAGGTGAGGTTTGCCTTTACTTTTTCCACATAGATTTTTCAATTTCTACTCTTACTTTTCAATTTTTTTTTCAATTTCTACATTACTGGGACTTTTGGTCCTCTCCCAGATCTTTTTATTGCTCAAGTTCAGCCAAGATTGGCTAGGTGCTGCAGGAGATGGTGAGTTCTAGTCCCACAAAGTCAGCTGTGGGACCTAGGGCCAGTTGCTGAACTAGTCTAGGCAGCTACCAGAAGTCAACAAGGTCTTGATGGTGACCCTTCCCCACCTTTAAGTCTGTTTAGTTAAGATAACACCATTGAAATCTAACGAAGGCCTTTGTATGGGAGTATGTACATTGTTGACCTTGAATGGTGAACTAGATATGAAATAAAAATGCCTGGTTTCTTTAATTCTTTCTGTATGTACGCTATCTGAAAAGAAAGCACTGGCCCTCTCTGTAGGTACTTTTTATTGTAACTTTCTGCAATCATTATTTATGTAACAGTGCCATCTTATGGTAAGACTGGAATCATTGACTGGATATATCTTCAGATCTTGTAAATAAGCAGTACCACTGATGATAGTGCAGCAAACTATAGTTTAAAAACTTGGTTTAGTGGGATCTGTGAACTCAACATTACATATATATTTTTAATCAGGTAGTCCTCAACGTAATGACTGCAACAGATTGCAATCATGATGTCCACATCCATAAAGCACTTTGCTGCCCTCCCTGGGTCTCATGAATGGCAACTCGCTCACATTCATGACCAGCTGTTCTTAAGTGTCCTGCAATTATGTGATTGTGATTTGCAATCTTCTCTGCCAGCTTCCTCAGAAAGGCAATGGGGGGGGGGGGAGGTGTTGGTTTCAGAGAAAGTTGCAAACAGAGGGGACAGAAGGTTGCCACTCTGAAGTAATGGATCTCAAATCTGTCATAAACAGTTACGAATCCGGCAGAACTTTTTACAACATAGGCTTTACTAGTGTTTTCCTCTCCAGAGAAAAAAACACTAGCCAACACCATTGTTCTTACAATAGTTTGGAAAGAGCCTTCCAAACTATCGCAAGAATGGAGCCTGAGTTCAGAATGGAGGCAGACGACGGAATGGTAAGGGAACTCAGGCAATGGCAGAACAGGGAGAGGGTTTATGCACTCATGCAGGAATCTCCAACCTTGGCAATTTAAAGACTTGTGGAGCTTCAACTCGCTGAGGAATTCTGGGAATTGAAGTCCACAAGTTTTAAAGTTGCCAAGGTTGGAGACCCCTGCACTAGTGGACCTAGCTGGCTGATGCCTACCAGTCTAGGGCAAGTTTCCACCTGTCAGTTAGAGCTGGGCTTCCCAGGATCTCCCTACATCCTTTAGGTACATTGCAATTGTTGTACGAGGTGGTCAAATGGGTACCTTGCTTAACGACCGTAATGATTTATGACAAAAATGTTGGGCTCAATTCTGGTTGCAAATCGAGAACTAGAATAGAATAGAATTTATTGGCCAAGTGTGATTGGACACACAAGGAATTTGTCTTGGTGCATATGCTCTCAGTGTACATAAAAGATACCTTCATCAAGGTACAACACTTACAACACTTAATGATTTTTATTTTATTTATTTATTTATTTATTTATTTATTTATTTATTTATTTATAATTACATTTCTATACCGCACCATCTCACGAAGGATTCACGGTGGTGTAAAGCCAATATTAAAATACACATACCACTATAATATAAATATAATAAATAAACACTATTTAAAAACAATTAAAAGCAAATATTTAGTGGCCGAATCACTAAAACGATCAAAGACCGATTAAAACCCATTAAAATTTCGCTAAAATACGTTCTTAGGCTAGTCCCGCTCGGTGAAATAATAAAGTCTTCAGTTCACGTTTGAAGGCCCGGAGGTCGGGGAGTTGGCGTAACCCCGGAGGTAGCTCGTTCCATAGGGCTGGTGCCGCCACAGAGAAGGCCCTCCCCCTGGGGGCCGCCAACGTACATTGTTTGGTCGACGGCACCCTGAGGAGGCCCGCTTTGTGGGAGCGCACAGGTCGTTGGGAGGCAATCGGTGGCAGAAGGCATCATAGTCATAGGGTACAAATTTAACACTTAATGATACAACACTTAATGATAGTCATAGGCTACAAATAAGCAATCAGGAAAAAATCAATATCAATATAAATCATAAGGATACAAACAACAAAGTTACAGTCATAAGTGGAAGGAGATGGGTGATGGATACGATGAGAAGATTAATAGTAGTGTAGATTTAGTAAATAGTTTGACAATGTTGAGGGAATTATTTGTTTAACAGAGTGAACAGAACTACTGTATACACATTTAAATAAGTCTCATGTCACTCTTTGGTTAAGAAACAAGCTATATTGTAATAAAACTAATAAAAACAAGAAATACAGTAGACAAGAGAAAGTTGCTAGCGTAAGACCCTCTACAGATTTTAGGGAATTTGACCCAGAGGCATATAATTTGTAGTTCAGCTTTTTAGCTACTACTGTATGTAGAAGTTAATTGGTCTTTTAAAAAAATAAGTCTGGATTTTGAGACTATTCCTAAAATTAATTTATTTATTTACTTTGATGCATGCAACACATTCCTGGATGTCTGCTAGTAATTTCTTAAATTATAATTGGCTAGAATTGGTTTATTAATACCTATACTCCAAGAAGATTAGAGATTTGGTCTCTCAAAATCAATCAGTCAGTGAAATGGTCAAAGTCTTGTTCAGATAAAGACGTCTACTAAAAGATGCTAAAGAATCTTCAGTATATAAAAAGTAGCCCTTAATGGCTGTTCTGTTTAGTAACTGTTTAAAGATAAGAGGTTGCTGGAAAGATAACTTTATGCCTGGTCCTCACACTTACAATTGCTATAGCATCCTCTTGGTCACATGATTGAGATTTGGGAAGTTCAGACTAAATAGTTGAAGCTTCCCATGATCATGTGATTGCCATTTACTTGATTTGTAGCCAGCTTCTGACAAGCAAGGTCAGTGGAGAAATCAGCAGTAAAATCACAAGCTACAGTCAGGGGTTGTCTTACTTAATGGCTGTGGGTGATTGGCTTAATGACCACGATGCAAGTGAGGTTGTAAACCTGTTGTGGTCATGTGATGTCTCGCTTAATAACTGTGTTGCTAAGCAACAGAGTTGCGAGTCTCAATTGTGGTCATTGAACAAGGAATACCTGTACTAGTTGGTTCATGAGGGCTGCTGTAACTGGTCTGCAAAAATCTCTAGAAAAGATGCAGAAAATATCCCATTTGCTGCCTCCTAGTAGTTGTTCAGATTTGTGCAACTTAAGTAGTATAGCTCTAGTTTGGTTAAGAAAAAGTTTGAAGAAGTTTTATTTCTGGATTGTTCTCAGCCTTTAATCTAACTACTGAGAACTTCATCTGAAATCTTCTACAAATACTCTCACCTTTAGAGATGAAAATTTTGTAAGAAAGGATGTTTTTTCAGGTGAGACTTGCTAACATGTGACACTTATCCTGCGCAGACTGCACTGGCTACCTGTGGCTTTCCGGGTGCGCTTCAAGGTTTTGGTGAACGTCTTCAAAGCACTCCATGGCATAGGGCCGGGCTATTTACGGGACCGCCTACTGCTACCGAATACCTCTCACCGACCTGTGCGCTCTCACAGAGAGGGACTCCTCAGGGTGCCGTCAGCGAGACAGTGTCGTCTGGTGACGCCCAGAGGAAGGGCCTTCTCTGTGGGGGCTCCCGCCCTCTGGAACGAACTCCCCCCAGGACTTCGTCAACTCCCGGACCTCCGAACCTTTCGTCGCGAGCTTAAGACACACTTATTCATCTGCGCAGGACTGGATTAGGATTAGTTTTTAAATTTGTGGGGTTTTTTAATGGGTTTTTATCATTTATTCTAAATTTTTAATCTCGGCCAATTGAATAAGTTTTTTAATTGTATTTTAATAGTATTTATATTGTAATATTATTGTTTATTTTATCTGGCTGTGAACCGCCCTGAGTCCTTCGGGAGAAGGGCGGTATACAAATTTAAATAATAAATAAATAAATAAATAAATAAACATGGACAGTAGGCTACCACTTTCCTCCTCAGAAAAACATTTTATCGTTAAAGTTATATGCTTTCCAACTACTCAAAACAGATTTACAGAGTTACAGATGGAAAACCATTCTACAAGCAGTTTGTCCTTCTGATAAGACACCATTTAATGCAATTCTTGCACTAATAAAAAGGTAAGCTAATGTAAAATCTTACCTTATCCATCCATTATTTAAAGTTCTACAATGAGATCAACAACTGCTAGAAGATCTAATCTATTTTCTGGTCCTTTATCATTTCTTTGCTTAAAAACAGATACAGGGTAATAGGATGCACCAGTTCAGAACTGTGATGGCAATGCCTTAACCCTGTTCCTTTGTCATTTTCTATCTCACTGTCACCAGAACACTCAAAATAAGATTCCGAATATAAATGCTGTCAATCAACATGGAAATTCCATTACAGTAGCTTCTTCACTAGAGGAAAAAATATGACAGCAGAGCTTTGATGATAACAAACAAACAGGCTATCTTCAGTAATCAAAACACAAAATAATTACTCTGAGCAATTAAAATATCATAGGGAGTGCTGGTGAATAATAATTCCTGTCTATCATCATTTTGACTGAAAATAAAGGTAGAAGAAATGATTTGAAGGAATGGAGGACAGAATGAACTGAAGGTTGCCTTTGTTGTTTTTCCTGATCCATAGAGGGACCAGGTACAGAGCAATAAGAGACTTCAGTAACTAGTTGACTTATTGAATAATCACAGGGAGAGATATAAACAGCAGCGGGATTTGTCTGACCATATTCGTGCTTAGATCAGTGCTCTGAATAGGAACCACAATTTTGGAGTCAGGGGACATAGGCAGCAGCCCACCTTAGAGTGTTTGAGGAGCTGCCACAAATTTCATAGGCAGGTTTTGATAACACCAGGAGATTAGGTTGAGATGTGGAAGGACAGATAGTCTATCATTGGATTCTTGGTGTTCTCTGAGCATGGTTGTTTCCCTATTATTTTGTTCCCTGACATTTTGTTATCAATCAGTGCACAGGAGGATGAGGTTTGTGGCTTGTTTATACTGTACATCTGACATTTATACCAAAAATATCTTTTTGTTGGAAAACCTATGTGCAATCAAATTGACCTAGGAGTTCAGAGGACAGTGCTACTATCATAGAAGATGGAAGAGCATGGGTATCATAAAGGTGATGGACTGTGAATGTCTGTTTGGGTTATTGGGTCAGCAGGACAATCTGGGAATCTTGCATGTATAGTGTGCACCTTGCTGGATAGCAAGTCCCAACCTCACCTCCTGAAATTTATCCTGGGGCAGGTAGTGCTGGCTTTAAGTGCTGAAGGATTGCAACCATCTTGCCTTGAAAGATAGTTATAGAAGAATTTATGATTCATGGTTTATGACTTTTTTACAATAACCTTTGGCCTGATGCATGCAGGGATCTACTTCAGATCTAATATTCAGTGCCAAACATTGATAAGTGGCCTACAATTGGGAGGCCATAAAGCTTGCCGTGTCACATTCCTCCTTGATTTTTCTGAAACTCATTGCTACCAAAGGATTGTGCAGGACAGAAAGGGTCAATTAAGATAAATGCTGCTTCCAGATTGGGAGGTGGGAGTTCTCCTTGGTTAACTGAGAACTGAGAACTGGTTAACTGGAGATGAAATAACAAAGAGATTCCTGAAAGTCACTGAAAAAGATTAGGAGTACCGTATTTTTTGAAGTATAAGATGCACCCTTTTCCCCCAAAAAAGAAAATCTGGGTGCATTTTATACTCTGAATGTAGGCCTGCCCAGCTTCTCAAACGGAAGTTTCAGAGGCTGAAAAAAGCATCAGAAATGAAGCTTCAGAAAAAAAGCCCCCAAACAGAGCTTCAGGAAAAAAAACCCCAAAGCTTCAGAGGCTTTTTTTCTGAAGCTGTTTCGGAGGCTTTCAGAGGCAGAAAAAAGTTTTTTCTGAAAAAAAAAGCAAGGCACAGAGCTCACAACCAAGGAACCTGTTACTAAAATTCACCTCTGGAGACAGCTGATTGGGGGTATTCCGGGAGGCCAATCCACCTGCCAATCAGCTTTTTTCTTATTTTCCTCCCCAAAAACTAAGGTGCCTTTTATACTCCGGTGTGTCTTATACTCCAAAAAATATGGTAAATTGGATTAGACAGGGTAGTCTATGTTTATGCTTATATCATGGCAACAAGGGCATTAAAACAGGCTTATTGTGGTATGATGTCTCTACTGTTAGAGTAACACATCCCCTACTGAGATTTGGGAGACAGGAAGATTTTACCAAGGGACAGGTTGAAATCTTGGGACAAAATTTTGCAAATAAAATAGCTCAAATTTGCTCTGATTCTACATGGATGGGCATCAGAGAAGATGACTGGGCTGGTATCTTGTGATATTTGCTAGAATTAATTCCTTCCAACTTGTGGACTTCAGGGAAGTGAATAGGCTGGTTTTAACTGGGAAGTCAAAAAGAATATAAGGGGCTGAATCTTGTGGGTTGTCAGTGCCTGTCTTTGTAAGGAAGTTATGCCTACTACTTTGAAGGAGGTGATGGTGTCCCCCTCCTGAAGAGATTCTCCCTGGAACCAGTAATTATTGATAACTTTTTCCCTATTTTAAACCTTCCCTTTTTAGGAAGAATGCGCTCCAACTGAATTATGTTGTAGAAGAAGCTAATTTTTAGATATTCAATTCATATTCAATTGGTTTGAAATCTGGGCATAAGATGCAAATTATCTTGACTGCCCTAGTAGGTGACCTGAATCGAAATACAAATAGATGGAGTAAAGCCTCTACATTATTAGCATGTTTGCTCATTCATTCATCAGTCTTGGAATCCTTCCTGTGGGTCTGGAAGTCAGAGATGTTTCATTTCACTTGATAATAGTAGGAGAGGAGAGGATGGAGAGGCAATTTATGAATTGTGGGGAGGCTGACTTTGAAGGTGTCCTTTTGAAGATGTAATGGTACAGAATGCATTAGTGATGGGAGAGAGCTTCCAGTGATATATAACAGTGGTATTATGAAACTGCATTGGTTGCCATGGGCTTCTGACTGTAACTATAAAGTTCTTTATGACCAAGCATCCAAGTTTCTGCAAGATTGCCTGCTTCAGGGAAAAACTGACCTGTCCAAGCTCTGTGAAATTATTACTAACAGCAGTACAGTTGAGCCATTTTAAATGATTATACCAACTTATAACGCAGTTATTATAACCAGATCTTACATCAATTTTCCCCTAAAACATAGAAATCAGGTTTTTTGTTCACAAAATTGCTTTGACTCAGATTGCCTCAGAGCTAAGAAAGCCTTGATAACACTTTTCAACAACTGATAAGAATGCCGTTTTGCTGAATTCTACTAATGATTTATTACAGCAGAAAAGGTATTGCAAACAATTACTCCATAAGAAGAAAAGGAAGCAACCCAGACCCTCTGGCAACACTTGATAGCTGTAGCTCAGGCTTGGGCCTCCTCACAATTTTGGCACCTTATAATATTACAGCTAACAAATCACCTTACTAGCTCATCATTTATCATTCCAGATGGTGTTTGGGGTTGAGATACACTTTTATTCTTTATATATGGACAATTGTTTTCCAATCAATTCAAATTGGAAGCTATAAATGCTTCCATTGTGGCTCCCAGCATCATGCACAGAAATCAGCCACCTGATTAACCAACTCAAGTGAAGAAAAGAAACAGGGAATGACTCCTAAAATTATTTGCAATAACCCAGAGATCCCAGTCTTACCCTCTGTTCTCAGCAATGCTGTCATGTGATGCTGTGCTTTACAAATGTATTGCTTAGTGATGGAAATTCTGTTCCTAATTGCCTTCGTAGTTTTAGGACTTCTATATAAAGTACAGATAAACCTAACTCAGCACTATAGGCAGCTTTTATTGAATTTAAAAATGCGTTTGACTCAATATCTAAACCATGAGACAAACTCAGTAAATCTACAATACGTACATAGTTATTACTAATGATCTATAAATTGCTCTGTGAAGATTTGGTTTACTTTGTAATACACAAAGTCATCTCACAAAATTATCATAATTCCCTCAGTGAGAAGAATTAAAAAGGGTTGCATTCTGTCCCCATCATTATTCAATATACATAAAGCATAAATTCCCTAGTGGCCTGTCAGAACACTCTTGATTTTTTTCCACCAAGGCTAACACATAGACATTTTCCAATTCTACATTCTGTGAATGATACAATCCTTCTGTTCAAGACTCCAATTAACTTAAAAGTAAGATCATTTGCCACATATTGCACAGATGATAAATTAACAATATATTAGGAAAAGACTAAAATATTGGAATTTTCTAAGGACACAAGGATCCACATGTGGCAATTGAATAAATACAAAATCGAATAAGCTAAAGTTTTTAAATACCTTGGGATTTCTGGGTGAGGAATAGCAAACTAGTAGATCTCTGAACGAGCAGAGACATTACCACTGCTGTGCCTCAAAGACTGTTAAACAGACCAGGAACCTCTCCAGATAAGAAAAGGATGGAAGATCACCTTGCTTTGGCTGACTGCTTCTCATGAAGAGACTGCAGGAAAGCAGTTTTGACATTCATAAACAAATTAAGGGATGAAATGAATTTTGGTCATTAGGATTTTTCCTGTAAGATTTTGGAAATATTTATATAAATCCACTTAAAAACTTCCATACCATACTGAATTCCATCTTCCCTGACATACAGTTCACAATGGAGAAAGAAGCAGCTAGGCAATTGCCATTTTTAGATTGTCAATAGACAAAAGAGCGGAAGCCTAGAAACCACAGTTTATCGCATTGCCACAAAAAATTGCAAGGCCGCAAAAAATGTTGGATGAGCAGGCACAAAGAGTCAGGGAAGTGATTGAAGCCTGGGAAACAGGCCCTTCATTAGTCAACAGGAGTGCTGATTTACCACCAGCCTATCAAGTTCTTAGAAGGTGAGGGCTGGACAGCACAAGCAAATGACAGCTAATGATTTAAAAGCCAGTCATCAGCATACCCCAATCAACATCTAAAAAGCCACTTACAACAAATATCACACACAGAACAGCACACGCTTTGCTAGAGAGAAGTTCCCCGAAGATGGGCTCCAGCACTAGTCCGAAAGTTTGGAAGACAAAAACTCTTGCCCCAGTGACCTATCTATAATGGATCCTGCAACATTATCCTGGGACACACACATTTGCCTTCGTTCATGAGAAAAATATATGCCTGAATGTAGAAGATGGTGAAAAGGAACAGCATCCTTTCCAAAACAAATTTAAATATTTGCTATCTCATTCTGGGATGAACAAAGCAACCATTCCACTTTGTGACTGGGAGGTCAATTAAGGAAACTGAATATATTAAGGGAGAAGCCCTATGTGCTAGTACTATTTACTATCAAGTCTTGAGGGTAGCGTTGTTTTATCTCCTTTATACAGACTGTATTCTGAGTCAGTTGTGAATGTGCTTGGGTTTAAAAGATGATCAGGCAGAAGTAAAAAGAAACATGCCTAGCACGAGATGTGCCATAAAATGAAACTGCTATAATCAGAAGCAACCTGTTGTTGTAAAACAGATATTTGTGACAGATAGCAAGAGAGTTGGCCAGAAGTCACCTAAAATGACTTGCAGTAAACTCTTTGTTACTTCACCCTGGCTTCAGGCAATCTGAGAAGACACGTGTAGAGCATAGTTGTAGGTTTGCTTTCTGATTGTGAATTGGTACACCCAAACTAGAGCATTCTCATGTTATCATAGCAAATTGTGGATGTAGTCTGACCAACTCAAAATAGGGAGGAACAAAGACTTTTAGGATTCAATCCTAGCATCAGGAAAATAAGCAACTAAACAGAAAAGTGGCAGAAGTTTAATGATTGAACTTTATTTTAGGATAATAATCATAGATTGCTTTCTGAAATATTAGGTATTCCAGAAAGAGACTCTCTTTCCAGATTTCTTATTTACCACCATTTGGATTTTTATTTAAGAATTAAGCACTTTTCCCTCAAATACATGAACTGCTAGTTATTTTATCTAATATAATTCTACAAATAGTAAATCCAGGACTCAGAGCTCACGTTCTGATGACTCCATGGCTAAATTAATCCCTGTAGTTTCCTTGATAATAATTCAGTAAAAATTTGTAATTGCTTTCAAGATTTCTCAGTCTAGCTTACTGATAGTGACACTTCTCCAGATAAGAAAAGGATGGAGATCACCTACTTGTGCTTTGGCTGACTGTTTCTCACGAGGAGACTTCAGGATAGCAGTTTTGCATAAAGACACTGTATTCACTAATGTGACTTTCTAGTCCCTTTAAAAAATTATCTTTTTAACTATCTTCAGCCAACAGAGATCTTCAAAATGGCAACTTTTCAAAGCTACCTGGGCTTCATTTTCATTCTAGATCAAAAGAAAAATTAACTATAAGTTTAAGAACTTAAAGAATTTGAAATTAGTGACCAAAGCTAAATAAGATTTTAATACAAGAATTCAGAAAAAAATTAAGGGATAAGATCAAGTTTTGTCATTAGGACTTTTGCTGTAAGATTTTGGAAATATTTATATAAATAAATAGCACCTTCTGGGAACCAAACTGATCTTAAATTGAAGACCTTATGATTTTACTTATTAGAGGGGACTAAAGATTCCAGACAAAAAGAGAGAAAAAGTGGGGGGGGAGACAAATTTGCCTTTTGTTTTTGGCCAACATTCAGGCAAAATGACAAAAAAATGGCATAAAAGTTGAAATACTCCAAGAGGTTTTTGAAGAATAGGGACAGAAACTAGAAGCTACAATATCATCAGTGTCCTCTGCCTCTATAGACTATGACCAAAAATTATTTAAAAAGAAATGACATATCTTAAAGAGAATACTTTGTGAGATCTATAGGATAAAATGCTGAAACGAGTCTTAACTGATGCAG